>NC_090932.1:1461447047-1462092047 GCF_040938575.1 Ambystoma mexicanum
TCCTTGTTCCTGCCTTCTCCTTGTTTTGACCTCTCCTACAGTCATTTTTCCTGCCCTGGCTCTTGACTTTCTGTAGTAAATCGCTGCACACAAATATACTTAAGGTACAGCTTTAATGAAGGGCCCCCGGAGCACAACACCGCTGGGAGAACACTGAATATGTGATGTCCTCACTCTCTTTTCTCTTCTGGACAGAAGTCCTCTGTCTGTGTTTATGTTTATTCGCGGGCTGCGACCCGTGCATGTTAAGGGGTGGGGTTACCCCAGCTCTGTGTCGGCCCTCTCTTGGCATGTGTGAGTCCGACAGCAGAGCGTGAGAAGGTCCATGTGAGAGCACATTACAGAATACACATTCCATCCCACTCATCACTGGAATCTCCCTACGCGTATGCATTTTGTAGGCCTGCATTCCACTGACATTCTTGTCAGTGACTACATAACACCTCCCTTCTTTAAATAAAACGAACAATAGAAGGATGGTGAAGAGAGGAGGCGGGAAAGGGAGAGCAGGGGGAGAGAAGGGAGAGGGGTGAAATGAACATATCCCTAAACCTTGTATAAATAGATAAAATAAACATTTCTTTGAGCACTATATAAAAAGAAAAGGATACATGTGGCAGGGGTTTAAATGCTAGCCGTAAAGGTAGTCATTATTGAAGTTCTGAATAATTCTCCGGTTTCTCTTAGATAGTACTCCATTTAGAACTTCACTTCTTGCATTACATGGATTATTTGTAGACTCCTTGTTTGTGTGGTCAGGTACTCCTGGAAATTGTCTACGCTGGTACTTGATTTCCTGAAAATGCCGTTGTACACTTGACCTGATGCTCCTAGATTAATGTCTTTGTCCTTACTCGTGCTTGGTCTATTGAAATCTTTCTCTATTCTCACAAGATCATCACAAGACCATCTTCTCCCATCCTCCAACACCACCGATTTGCCATGACAGCTCTTTATTCTCTGTGGCGATCTAAACCTGGATTCACCTTTCAGTGTTTTCTTGGGTTCTCTAATGCAAACCCACTCTCCTTCTTTAATTATGTTTTCTTTCACCCCATTCTTGCAGTCATAATAGTTCTTGTATTTCTCCTGTTTCTTCTTTACACTTCTTAATATCTGATCAATATCCAATTTTGCCTCTCCTGTGTACATGAACATCCAGGCAGGTCTCAGTCGATTGGATGCCACTCTGCCATGCATCATAGTGAAGAGTTCAACATTGGTGGTGGAGTGCGGAGGTGACCTATAGGCATACAGGGCTTCATTGAGTGTCTCTCTCCATGGAAGGTGTTGGCCATGGCTAATTGAATCACACTCTTTACAAATGTATTCATTCTCTCTACGAGCCCATTGGCAATCAGATGGTACAACGAGGTTGTTATATGGTCAATTGCTCTATCTCTCAGGAATCCTTGGAATTCTAACGATGTGAATTGGGACCCATTGTCAGACACTAACTCCTTGGGGTCTCCTTCTCTGTTGAAAACTTCTGTTAAAAAATGTGTGATTTTCTCAGTGGTGACACTTTCTTCCGATACTCCCCACTCCACCCATTTAGAGGTATAGTCTACAAGTACTATAATGTATATTCTAACTGTATCAAGATTCTCAAATGGTCCCATGACATCTATTGCCAACTTGGACCACACCTTTTTAGGAGGCTCTACTGGTTGCAGTGGTGTTTTCCTTAATATTCTAGATTTGTCACTTGCAGCACAAGCGGTGCAATTCTTGACAATTTCCTCTGCCTCTCTCCACATGTTTGGCCACCAAAAGTTACTTCTTATTCTGTTCTCAGTCAAACTCCTTCCTAGGTGTTCCTCGTGAGCTAGGGTAAGTAATTTCCTTCTAACTTGCACAGGTGGAATTATGCGATCACCTCTGTAAATGTGTTCCAGATCCATAGATAGTTCTTCTTTGATTTGCACAAAATCTGCAAGCCCTTGTCCACATTCTTTCCATTCACTGGCTATGGCTTTTCGAATTTCCAGCTGTTCTGGATCAGTATCAGTCATATTTTTCCATTCGTCTTTAGCAATGGCCGGGTTTATAGTGGCAATGATATCTCCATCCATGGACTCAATCTTAGTTCCATGCTTGGTTGATAACCTGGAAAAACAATTAGCTACTTGATTTTGTGCACCTGGTGTATGGCACACATGAGGATTATACTGCATAAGGTCCAGAATCCACTGCCTAATCCTCAGCGATATCAGGTGGGGTGCTTTACATTAGAGAACATGCACCAGTGGTTTGTGGTCTGTTTTAAGAAGAATAGGTAAGTCCCAAATCAGGTTTCTAAAATATTCTAGGATCCACTTCACTCCTATGGCTTCCCTTTCTATGGTGGAGTAGTTTAATTCCACTCTTCTCAACACTCTTGATGCGAATGCAATTGTCACCATATTTTTATTTTGGAGCTGTTCTAGCACCCCTCCCAAGCCAACTTTACTGGCGTCCACTGAAATAATTGTTTTAGTTTTGCAGTCAAACATTCCCAATGCTGGCGCTTGGTTGATGGCAGATTTTATTCTTTCAAATTCATCTCTGCACTCATCTGACCATACGTATTTTACTATTTTTTTCATGAGACCTCTCATATTCTTGGTTCTGTTGGCATAGTCATCTACAAAATTAGAATAATATTCCGTCATACCTAGGAAACTTCTTAGTTGATCTTTGTTCTCCGGTTCAGCAATACCTAATATGGTGTTCATTAACTTTTCCTTAGGATTAATTCCCTTAGCATCTCTTGAGTGACCCAGATATGACACCTTGTCACATTTGATCTTGCATTTTTCCAGTTTTAGAGTCAGGCCACTTTTTTGGATCACTTGCAAAACACCCATCAGTTTCGCATCATGCTCTTCTTCAGTGCTGGCAGAAATCCGAATGTCATCTTGGAAGCAGTGTACGCCTTCAAGGCCCCCAAACAGATCTGATATCAACCTTTGAAACACCGCAGCAGCTGAAGCAAGTCCAAAAGGCATTCTTTTAAACATAAATGCGCCCAAAGGAGTGACAAACGATGTAAGACTTTTTGAACTTTCTTCCAAGGCAATTTGACAGTAGGCCGAGGATAGATCTAGGGTACTGAAAATCTTTGCTGGCTTCATAGTTGTCAATAATTCACTATTCGGGAGAGGATGCCTGTCTTTTCAAATGCTTTTATTCAGGTCGCTCAAATCCACACACACCCTTATCGTGTTATCAGGTTTTTTTACCAGCACCTTTGGGGCAAGCCATTCTGAGCTTTCTATGGGCTTGTTAGGCAGAAACCTGTGCAGTTCCCTTTGGGAACACTGCAAAAGATTTAGGACCACAGGTGTTAGCAGTAAACCCACTTGGTAGCAGTCTGTACCACCCAGATTTACCTGGTAGCTGTGGCTGAGCAGTCAGACTTCCCTCAAGAAGAGTTAGGCAGTATGCAAAGTATACACAATAGGCACTCAGATACGACAATACAAGCAAACACTGACCAGAGCTTTGGTGTCAAAGTATATAATTATTTATTTAAAAACACACTGTTTGAAACACTCCAGCACTCTTATGGTAAAACACTCTAAACACAATTACTATTATAATATATACACCCCTTGTTCCTTATCAGAGAAGTCTTAGTTAACACCACTTATTTCCATACAGAGGTGAGTGCTTAACTGTAGATGGCACTCCAATAAGTTTATGAAGAAGGGAGGGAAAAAGACAGAATATGAGAAGGTACACCACTCTAAGGTTTAAGAACACTATTAGCAAGGCAGTAGAGCAAAAGTCACTTGTGAGCCAAAGTCCATAGGCTGGGCCCACTCTTAGAGAGAGCAGAGCACAAATGCGCCCAAGATCACACAGTTACAGTAGGCTTAGAAAGTCTTGAAGAGAGTTCGAAAAGAGTTTAGAGAGGCTCAGAAAAGTTTAGCCAGGGTGTCCCAGGCTAACCCATGTTCGAAAGCCGGGGGCTAAATCTACCCCGTACAGTCGGTGGCAAGGGAAGCCGGGCGGGACACGGTCCCTTAAGTGGGAAGGATCCTCCAGCGAGGGCAGTTGTTCCTGGCAGCGGGTGCAAATCTCGTTGTTGTCCAGGGGAAGAGAAGATCTCGACTTGGAGGAAAGATGAAGGTCGTTGCACTGCCAGGGAAGAAACCAGCCGCGGAGTTTTCCGGTTAAAGGTATTACCCTTTAATTCGCGGTCGTGGTAAAACGTGGTATCCCGGTTGCCGGGGTGCTTGGCACAGGCAAGGCGGCCACGAGATACGTCGGGAAGGCGAAAAAGACGGTGAAACTGGTTATCCCCACCAGTCAAAGGAAGAAGACTCTCCGGCGGGAGATCTCCTCTGTCGTTGGGAAAAGTGGTGAGACGGTCCAGTAGGGCTCCACCGGTGATGTCGTCGTGGCAGGTTGGCTCAGCTTCTCCCTCGTCGGATTTTTAGGTCCTGTGGCGACTTCTGAGGTTCCAGTCCCCAAAGCCCTGCTTTTATGCAGAAAACCCCCATTCACTCAGCCTAGCTGTCACTCAAACATGCTAAGTGGTGAGCTGGCCGGCTCACCACTTGGGCCAATCAGGACGGAGTGCGACTTGAGTTGTCTAGGCAACTCAGTCCAGGGTGCCTAAATCCCCCTCCACCCCTCCTAAGTACCCCAGACAGAGTGGCACCACTTTGGAGGGCTTCTGTGGAGAAGCCCGCCAAAAAGTGGAACAAAGGGCTCGACTTGGGTTGGAGTCACAGAAGAGAACACAAACGCCATTTTAGAACTGAGTTTTGGCAAAAAATACCAACCGGAGAATTAATATTAATTAAATAAACCAGCGGTATGTTCGAGGCTATCATAATTAAATAAATAAAGATAGTAGCCTCGAACAATGGGAAAATCCCATAGAGAAATATTCGCGGTTGAATATAAAAAGTAGTATCCACTGCCACCAGCCAAAACTCGCTCAGGGGGGACGGAGACGTGCCCCCTCGACTAACAGACCGGGGCAATTGAATTGCCCCAGCCAGTACGTCCACAATATGATGGTTTGTACTGGTTCTGTTCAGAATTTAAGACTAGTAAAGTCAATGGTGACTTTACAGGCCCTGGGAGACAGTAGTCAGTCCCAGGGTATGGAGTCTATACTGGGGAGTCACTATGACACCCCTGTGTTACTGCACTGAGGGTGCTGTGTAACACATATCACAAAAACACATGAAGCCCTATGGAGTAAAAGACCCCATAGCCCATTAAACACATCTAGAGTCAAAGACACACACTCAAATCATGCCCAAGAGTGAGGGTAAAAGAGTCTCACTCTTGGCAGGAGAAAAAAATAAACCCCAAAAATCCAGCAAAGCTGCTGGGGGACTCACTAGGTTAGGAAATTCAGCCTAAACAGAGAATTCTCCCTAACACTCGCCCCACCCCCCCAGACTAAGGGACAGGAGGATTTAATCCACTCCTGGATGAACCTAATACCTCTAGTCGATGACATACATCCTAGAGAGTCCATCAGCATTTTGATGGTGACACCTTGACCTATGTTCTATGGTCCAATCAAAGGTTTTCCTTTGTAAGCTATATGACCTGCAAACCCTTTGAGGAACATCAGTCTTTTTAAAGTTATAGTGGATCTGGTTGTCCAGTCCCTCAGAAGTTGGTACAACTTCTGAACCTGGGTTAGGCTTTTTCAAGGGGTCCTTATAAAGGATTCCCTTAGATCTAGAGGGGCCTCCAAGGTTCCTCACCACCTCTCTTGTGGGAGCAGGTTGGGTCTTAGGCCTCTTGGTTGGAGGGGTTAGGGTTAGGCAAGGTACCTGCTTCCCCTTCCTCTTAGATCTAACCTTACCTACTTTGGGAGTTTCCCCCCTAATATTAGGATTTGAGTTGGGTCTTCAGTAGAAGGTCCAACAGTCTGAAGGGTTTTGGCCTTAGACTTTTCTTTCCTGGTTTTCCACCAGCATTGAGAATTACCAGTTCTCTCAGGTCTAGGTAAGGGTCCAGTAGGTCTATCCTCCTCTTCCTCAGAAGCAGGGGGAGTCACAGACTCTGAAACTGGGGGAACAATGATGGAGCTTGGTTGGGGCTCCCATTTCCCTAATGTACTAGCCTGAAATGTGCCTGGGTTAGAGGTCAATTTACTAACACCAGGGCCTGTAGTGGGGGTCTCAGTAGAGGTTCCCACAGGCTTAGAGTGGTCCCTTAAGGTGGCCTCTCTAGCCAATTTGGTTAGGTTCTGGTTCTCCCTACTGGGAGGCCTGGGGGTATGTGACACTACTCCTAGAGTTCTCAGGTCATTCCCCAACAGGACTTTCCCATGCACCTCAGTCTGCACACTGACAGGGATCCTCACTGTCATGTTGTTACACTGAATGAGGGCTGGTAGAATAGGAACCATTTGGACAGGGCCTCCAGACATCTTAGTGGGAACTTTGGGTGCTTTTGCCACATCGTCAGGTTGAAAGAAGCTTTCATCCACTACTGTTCTGCTGGCCCCAGTGTCTCTCCTGGCAGGAGTATCCTGGCCATTGACAAGAACACTGTCCACATAATACACCTTAGAGTTAACAGGTAGGGAGTTACACACAACCCTATTCTGGGGACTAACCAGACCCATAGGCTCTAAGTTTACAGTTGCTTGAAGACCCAAGGGTTCTTCAGCAAATAGTTCAAAGTGGACACTAGCCATCTGTACTTCATCCTCAGGAGTGAAGGCTAAGGAGTCTGTGCTGGTCCTTGCAGGTTTACCCTTGCATCTGGGATCCCCTTTGATATGGTCAGTAGCCTTACAGATATAGCATTGTCTAAATGTTCTCTGAAAGGGTGGCTTGTTCTGACCTCCTTCTGGTTGTTGACCAGAAGGTACACTAGCCTGATTCGGTTTACCCTGGGGCTTACCCTGGCTATGTTGTTGTTTGTGGCCCTCTTTGGTATGGGAGGTATTAGAATTCTCTGGATTCACTTTAGGTGGCTGCTTTCCCTCATCCTTTTTCTGAGTTACCCCAGAATCCTTGTGAGTGGCCCGGTTGGCAACCCACAAGTCAGCAGCCTTAGCTAGTTTTCTGGAATCTAATTCCTTTGAATCAGCCAAGTGCTGTCTGAGCTCAGGAGAGCAGGCATCATAAATTGACTCCAACATAAAAAGATTTCTCATTCCCTCATAAGTGTTCACCTTGTAACCCTTAATCCATCCCTCTAAGTTTTTCAACCCTTCACTCACCCAGGTAGCCCAAGGGGTACCATCATGCTTTTTGAGGGTTCTAAACCTCTTAAGATACTGGGAAGGGGTCTTCCCAAATCTAGCTATCAGAGCTAGTTTCACACATTCATACTCTTTCCTATCCTCCTCCCCCAACTCCATTACCACATCAGTTGCAACAGGGGGAAGCCTAGAGAACAACCAGGTGAGTAAGTCATTTCCTGTGATGTTCTGGAGCCCATGATTATATTCAAACAGAGACAACCAATCCAACACATCCAACTTAGGCTCATACATACCAACCAATTCTTTAGGCATCCGGGGTCTTTTAGGACTGGAACTTCTAGAGGAGCCAGAGAGAGAAGTATTTTCAACAGACAATTTCTTCATTTTTAGGTCATGCTTGAGCTCCATTTCCCTTAGCCTTAGTTCTTGATTCAGTTCCTGGTGTCTTTGTTCAGCCTGCGTATTCAGTCTCTTGAACTCTAGTTCAAGTTTCATTTTTTCTAGCTCAAGATATTGAGAACTAAGTGTGGGACCTGGCAAAGGTCCAGTAGGTACAGCTGGCAGAGCAGACAGAGGCCTAGGGGGGACAGTCACAGCAGCCTCACCCTCCTCTTCTGACTCTTCCTCAAGATTATCAACATTTTGATCAACATCAATCTCTATACTGTTATCTACAGTTTCTGGCATGGTAGGTTCCTCTGAACCATCATCCAGACTTTGGTTAGGTAACAACCTTTCTATCAATTCCATTTTCTTGCCTTTAGTCAGGAGATTCTTATGCTTACAGAGAACTCTTAAACAATCAGCAGTGTTTGTAGCAAGGGACTCTTGACTATAATTTTCCATAGTTGACATGTTAGAAAGATTACTTTTTTTCAGTGCTGAGCTTTGTGGTTAGTTGTACTAAGGTATCCTAAAGCACTCTAAAATGTATACTCAATACCAATCCAACCGCTGTACACCAGTGTTAGGCAGAAACCTGTGCAGTTCCCTATGGGAACACTGCAAAAGATTTAGGACCACAGGTGTTAGCAGTAAACCCACTTGGTAGCAGTCTGTACCACCCAGATTTACCCGGTAGCTGTGGCTGAGCAGTCAGACTTCCCTCAAGAAGAGTTAGGCAGTATGCAAAGTATACACAATAGGCACTCAGATACGACAATACAAGCAAACACTGACCAGAGCTTTGGTATCAAAGTATATAATTATTTATTTAAAAACACACTGTTTGAAACACTCCAGCACTCTTATGGTAAAACACTCTAAACACAATTACTATTATAATATATACACCCCTTGTTCCTTATCAGAGAAGCCTTAGTTAACACCACTTATTTCCATACAGAGGTGAGCGCTTAACTGTAGATGGCACTCCAATAAGTTTATGAAGAAGAGAGGGAAAAAGACAGAATATGAGAAGGTACACCACTCTAAGGTTTAAGAACACTATTAGCAAGGCAGTAGAGCAAAAGTCACTTGTGAGCCAAAGTCCATAGGCTGGGCCCACTCTTAGAGAGAGCAGAGCACAAATGCGCCCAAGATCACACAGTTACAATAGGCTTAGAAAGTCTTGCAGAGAGTTCGAAAAGAGTTTAGAGAGGCTCAGAAAAGTTTAGCCAGGGTGTCCCAGGCTAACCCAGGTTCAAAAGCCGGGGGCTAAATCTACCCCGTACAGTCGGTGGCAAGGGAAGCCGGGCGGGACACGGTACCTTAAGTGGGAAGGATCCTCCAGCGGGGGCAGTTGTTCCTGGCAGCGGGTGCAAGTCTTGTCGTCGTCCAGGGGAAGAGAAGATCTCGAATTGGAGGAAAGATGAAGGTCGTTGCACTGCCAGGGAATAAACCAGCCGCAGAGTTTTCCGGTTAAAGGTATTACCCTTTAATTCGCGGTCGTGGTAAAACGTGGTATCCTGGTTGCCGGGGTGCTTGGCACAGGCAAGGCAGCCACGAGTATGTCGGGAAGGTGAAAAAGACAGTGAAACTGGTTATCCCAACCAGTCAAAGGAAGAAGACTCTGTGGCAGGAGATCTCCTCTGTCGTTGGGAAAAGTGGTGAGACGGTCCAGCAGGGCTCCACCGGTAGTGTCGTCGTGGCAGGTCAGCTCAGCTTCTCCCTCGTCGGATTCTTAGGTCCTGTGGCGACTTCTGAAGGTCCAGTCCCCAAAGCCCTGCTTTTATGCAGAAAACCCCCATTCACTCAGCCTAGCTGTCACTCAAACATGCTAAGTGGTGAGCCGGCCGGCTCACCAGTTGGGCCAATCAGGATGGAGTGCGACTTGAGTTGTCTAGGCAACTCAGTCCAGGGTGCCTAAATCTCCCTCCACTCCTCCTAAGTACCCCAGAAAGAGTGGCACCACTTTGGAGGGCTTCTGTGGAGAAGCCCGCCAAAAAGTGGAACAAAGGGCTTGACTTTGGTTGGAATTACAGAAGAGAACACAAACGCCATTTTAGAACCGAGTTTTGGCAAAAAATACCAACCGGTGAATTCACATTAATTAAAAAAAACAGCGGTATGTTCGAGGCTATCGTAATTAAATAAATAAAGATAGTAGCCTCGAACAATGGGAAAATCCCATAGAGAAATATTCGCGGTTGAATATAAAAAGTAGTATCCACTGCCACCAGCCAAAACTCGCTCAGGGGGGACGGAGACGTGCCCCCTTGACTAACAGACCCGGGGCAATTGAATTGCCCCAGCCAGTACGTCCACAATATGATGGTTTGTACTGGTTCTGTTCAGAATTTAAGACTAGTAAAGTCAATGGTGACTTTACAGGCCCTGGGAGACAGTAGTCAGTCCCAGGGTATGGAGTCTATACTGGGGAGTCACTATGACACCCCTGTGTTACTGCACTGAGGGTTCTGTGTAACACACATCACAAAAACACATGAAGCCCTATGGAGTAAAATACCCCATAGCCCATTAAACACATCTAGAGTCAAAGAAACACACTCAAATCATGCCCAAGAGTGAGGGTAAAAGAGTCTCACTCTTGGCAGGAGAAAAAAATAAACCCCAAAAATCCAGCAAAGCTGCTGGGGGACTCACTAGGTTAGGAAATTCAGCCTAGACAGAGAATTCTCCCTAACAGGGCTCTATTATGTTTTGTTCACACAGACGCGTAAGTTCTTTTCTCAATGCTTCTTTCGTGCCAATTGGAACTCTTCGAACTCTGTGCGCTATGGGTACAGCACCTTTCTTAAGAACAATCCTATGCTGAAAACCCTCTAAAAGTCCAATCCTTTCACTAAATACGCTGGGAAACTGTTTTGCTAGCACAGCTTTAATGTCGCTGTTGTCCTTTAGTACGCTCAGTATAGGGATTTCTTCTCCTGGGTGAATTCTGACTCAGAGAACGGCTTGTTCCTCCCAACCCACTACAGATGAGCCATTTCTTGCTATGTAAAGTTTACAGTATGTCTCCCTATCACGGAACTTTAACTTGACCCATCTGCATCCAATGATATCTATGGGGGTCTTCCCATACCCGTTGCCCTCACCCCAGTACGTCTTGTATTTTGCCAGACAGTTCTCCAACGAAGGTCTTGACATCTACCATGGTGTACGGGGATCCAGTGTCCACCATGATGGGCAAGGATATACCATGTATTTGCAGGTTTACCCATGGTCCCTTAGACTGTTGCAACGATGAGACCGTAAGTATTCGTACCTGTGCATTTCCTTGGTTGACAGTCAACATGTCATCTTGTCCTTGACTTTCCTCAATGATTCTTACAGTGCCTCTAGGCATCCTTTTGGAGGGTTGTCTGCTAAATCTGCCCATCCTGCCACGTACATGCCTACAGACCTTAGCAAAATGTCCCACATGACCACATCTGTAACACTCAACAGCTGCTACAGGGCATTCTTTATCACTGTCATTATGTTTATACCAGCCGCATTTTTGGCAACGGCCTTGATTTTGATTTCCGTATCCTGTATCTCTGCCTCTTTTAGAGCTGGCTCTTGAACTGTTAGTTGACATTCTTCTCACCATTGCCAATAAGGACTCCTCCAATTCCTGTTTGGGTTCATCTTGAATCGTCTTGACCTCCCTATCTTCAGCCTTGTCAAACCTTTCTCTCATGCAGCGATCACCCAGTTCTATGCTTCTGGCTATCCCTACAGCTTGCTCCAATGATGGGTTTTTTGTTAGCCACAGTCTCTGTTATATGCGTGAATCGGCTACATTTAACACAAGTTGATCTCTTAAATATTCATCCTCAATGCCACTAAAACTGCATGTTGACATAAGTCCCCTGAGAGACGCTATATAGGTGTCAATTGATTCAACTTTTAGTTGTCTTCTAGAGAAAAATTTGTATCTTTCCAATACAACATTAGTCTTGTTGCCAAAGTGTTTGGCAACTTTCCCTAGCGCACTTTCAAACTTGTGTTTGCCATTGCCAGAACAACCTTCTGCATCATCCAATTCAGGGAGTGCCCTGCAAATTCTTAGAGCTTCTGCCCTAACACAGTTTTATAATGTGGCCTCTTTAAGATCAACATTAAACTTATTCCCACCAATAGCCCTAAAATATACCTGGAAACCATCAATCCATTGTTCCCAAGGGCATGTGGGATTCCCAGGACATGGAAGGAATTGCATTGGAGCTGTGACATGCTGCATGATAATGGAATATTACTTTGAATAATGCTGTCTTCTGTTTATGTTTTTCTTTTTTTTATGTTGGTGGTGCATTCACTTAGAGACTTTGTGGTCTGTTTTCAGACTCCATTTTGCTTGAGTTTTATTATATGGTTGCCTTTGGATCGTATGCCTGCATTAAAGTTTGTAGGTTTGGTTGTCTCTTGAAGCTGATATGCCTGCTATGTATTGAATCACCTCAAAACACTCACATATGGTATTGGCGCTTTTATTTTCACAGGCAGTGGCTTTACTATCTGTTAATCTACAGCACGTTATGGATTTCGTGTTCTCAGTCTGTTTTCTGGTGCCACAGTTCATATATTATTATCCGTACGATCGCCGTAGTGTGGTTACCATGGCAACTCAGATGCAACTTCACAAAATGGCCACACGTAGCATTACGTTCTAAGGTCCCTTCCTCGAATCACTAGCGACCGCCGTTGGCCAGCGGTTCATAAAATGCGCTCACTTTCCTGGAGCATTTACGGTGGAATTATTTTATCCTCCTACCTCGTAGCAGCTCACAATGCCCGCAGCAAAGTCCTTATTGCCGGCGCTGCTCGTAGAAACGTCAGCAGGCAGCCCAATATCTCTCCGCAATCACGGCACCGCTCTGTGGCTTATGGCGGTGCAACCTCCTTCACTAGATGCAGCCGTTGAGTGTCACGCCGCGCGCTCGCTCGCGGGCGCCACTCACCTGTCCTGGGGTCCCTGGTCCACGGCCGCAGCGGTCTCCTCCTTCATGGAGGCTGTACCCGCGGTGGCGTCTCTCCTCACGCCGACCCGCGGTTCGGATGGGCGCCGTGGACGCCGCCATCTTGCGAGGATCTGCGCATGCGCGGATCGTCAGTATTCGACGTCCCGCGCATGCGCAGTGTCGGAACATGCGTTCCAAGACTCGCTTTGACCCCGAGCCATAAAAGGGCACCGCATACACAGGGACAACGCGTCTCAACGCGGTTGTTACTGTGTATGCGCTACTAGAGTCCTGGCACTCGTTTTCCAGCCCTCCTGTTCTACCTTTTCCTGTCTAGCCCTTCCTCATTTCCTTATCTCCTTCTTGCTTCCAGGCCCTCCTACCCTCTCTTCCCTATTTTGCAGATTCCTTGCCTGTTCCTAGTTTAGGGATTCCTTGCCTGTTCCTGGTTCAGGGTAGGGGAGGTCCTGTCTGGGTTCCTAGTTGTTGTGAGGTATCCCCTGTCAGTACTGCTTTTCCTTGCAGTCTGTCCTCCTTTGCCTGTCTTGTGCCCTGCCGGTACCTGTGCCTTACTGCCTTCTTGGAAGTTCCTGTGTTCAGCCCTGTTATCTTCGGTGATTTCATCAAGCCTTCTCAGCCAGTGGAAACACTGTCCCGACGCCACGCAAAATTCTGAGAAGTGCCACCCGTGGCGTTGGGAGTTGGTTCAGTGCCGTCCTGTCTTATATCGTCAGGAGGGGATTGGGCTAATTTCTCGCGCTACCCATTCATCGGCCATCATACATCGACATACTGGCAACCTCAACTCCACGGTCTACAGAAAGAAGAGGTAACCCACGATCTCGTGAAGATTCGTTTAACAGATTGAGACGCCTCAACCCCAGTCCCGACATGGACGACATGCAGGAACTACGTGAAGAAATGCGTGCCATGCGTCTTGAAATGACCACTCTCCGCCAGGAGAACAACACCCTCAGACAAGCGTTGGATCGGTGTTTGGCTACTCCCGCACAACCTGCCACACCGCCTGAGAACTCCATGGCTTACACTACTCCGATGAAGTATGATGGTGATCCGCGTCGAGTGGCAGAGTTCTGTACCCACTGTCGGATCCATTTCCAATTCAGGTCTACTCATTTCGCTCATGACAAGGCTAAGATCGGGTATATCCTTGGAAATTTAACCGGCAATGCACTCGCTTGGGCCGCACCTTTGGTCTCTACTAACAGTCCCCTGTTGGGTGATTTCGCTGCCTTCGAGAAAGCCTTTTTGGACGTCTTTAAACCGCCCAATTTGGCAGCCATGGCTCAGAACCAATTAATGGAGATCAAGCAGGGGTCAGGTGACATAATCCACTACATCAGTCGGTTTCGACAACTAGCAACCGATTCACAATGGCCCGAAATTACTCAAAAAACCTTGTTTCGTCGGGGACTACGAGAAGAGTACAAAGACGAACTGCTGCACATTCCGGAGCCAGAAACGTTGCCAGCATTGGTGGAACAAGTCTTACGCATTGACCACAGGTTAACCGAACGATGGAGTGAACGTCGCAGATCTGACAGATATCAATCATTACTTCCAGCACAGAACCCCGGACCGGCTGTTTCTACCGATGTGGGTCCAGAACCCATGCAGTTGGGTGCCATCCGAGGTCCGTTGTCCGAGACTGAAAAGAAAAGAAGACGACAAAAGAACTTGTGCATGTATTGCGGTGGTTCTGGCCATTTTCTAGGCACCTGTCCGCTACGTCCTCTGAAGAAGCAGGAAAACTAACAGGCCCGTTGTTTGAGGCGAAGGCAGCAGCGGGCCGCCTTTCTGAATCGGTCCTTCCTCCCATGAATTCAGTGCCCTTGTTGATCCTGAAAGTCGGTGTTGCCTGGCTAGGGAAGTGTGTGAAGACCTGGGCCCTTCTGGATTGCGGAGCATCTGGCAACTACATCGATGCCTCGTTCGCGATTGCCAATGGGATCCGTTTACATAACAAGGAACGACAAACAGTTGTCGAGGTGATCGATGGTTCTACTTTGTCTTCTGGTCCGGTTTGCCAACAGTCCGATCCCTTGTGGCTCTCTGTGGAAGGGCATCTCGAACGAATCTCATTGGACGTCATCAAATCTCCCTCATTTCCGGTGGTGCTGGGTTTACCATGGCTGCTGTATCACAATCCCCAGGTCGACTGGACCGCTCGTTCCCTGGTGTTCTCTGCGACACGTTGTCCTCGCGACTGTGTACTTCACGAAACCTTTCCTGCAATTTTGGAGTCCCTCAATCCTGCTGAAGTATCTGCTCGTTTATGTGCCACTCAATCGGTTCCTCATGAATATGCTGGATACAACAAGGCATTCTCCAAGCCTGAGGACATACCACTGCCACCCCATCGGCACTTTGATTGTTCCATTGACGTCCTGCCTGGTGCGATTATTCCCCACGGCAAGATCTATTCGTTGACGCAACTCGAGAAAGGCGTCCTACAGGAGTACATTACGGATTGCCTCAACAAGGGCTACATAGTGCCGTCCAAATCCCCTGCAGGATTCCCGTTATTCTTCGTCAAGAAGAAAGAGGGCACTTTGCGCCCTTGTATCGACTATCGTCAACTAAACGAGATCACGAGGAAAGACAGGTACCCGTTACCACTCATCCGGGAAATCATCGAATCCCTGAAATCCGCACAAATCTTCACCAAGCTGGATCTAAGAGGGGCCTATCACCTGGTGCGGATTAAGAAGGGAGATGAGTGGAAGACGGCCTTCAAAACACCTATCGGTCACTTCGAGTACAGGGTAATGCCGTTTGGACTCTGCAACGCCCCGGCCGTCTTCCAGCGGTTCATGGACAATGTCTTTTCGGACCTTATTGGGATATCTGTCTGGGTATACCTTGATGACATTCTGGTTTTTTCTGACACTCGTACTGCACACGTGATGCATGTTCAGGAAGTCCTCCGTAGACTAATAGACAACGGCCTGTATGCCAAAATTGAAAAATGCCAATTTCATAAGGAAAGCATGGAATTTCTGGGTTATGTGATCAGCAACACAGGAGTACAGATGGATCCCGCAAAACTGCAAGCTATACGAGAATGGAAACCACCACATGGTGTGAAGTCGCTTCAAAGGTTCTTGGGCTTCGCCAACTTTTATCGACGCTTCATTCCACGTTTTTCTCAACTAGCCAACAGTCTGACCCGCCTGACTAGTACCAAGGTGCCGTTTCTCTGGGACACGCAGGCCGAGGAGGCATTCCTGGAATTGAAAAGATCTTTCATGTCGGCTCCTGTTCTTAGACATCCAGATGATGAAAAGCCATTTGTGGTTGAAACAGACGCATCGGACTATGCAATTGGTGCGGTCTTACTACAGCAAGATGCAATCATGGGAATAGAGCACCCGGTGGCATACTACTCAAGGAAATTGTCAGTGAGCGAGAGAAACTATGCAGTGATAGAAAAAGAATTATTAGCGATAAAAGCTGCTTTCGAGGAGTGGCGACATCACTTACTGGGTGGGAGCTACCCGGTGGTGGTTCGCACGGATCACCGCAATCTACAGTTCCTGCGCTCTTTGCAATGCAGAACCTCCCGTCATGCTCGTTGGGCCTTTTTCTTTTCGCAGTTCGATTTCACCGTCACGTACATCCCTTGTTCCCAGAACACTAAGGCTGATGCCCTGTCTCGGTCTTTGGAGAAAAACGTTGAAGATGTCAAGGAACCGGAACCTCTGATAGCGCCCAAACATTTTCTATCGATGGTGACACCCCAGCTCCAACAGTTGATTGAGGCCACACGAACGGATTCCTCAAGATCTCAGATACTACAACGTGCTGACATCAGAGAACGTGACGGCTTGTTGTTCTTCAAGGATCGTTTGTACGTGCCCACCTTGGAACTCCAGAAAATCGTTCTACAAAATTGTCATGATTCCGTCGTTTGCGGTCACCGTGGAGTCCGCACAACACAAGAACTGGTTGCACGGCAGTACTGGTGGCCTGGATGGGCTACACTGGTAAAGCACTATGTGGACTCCTGCCCTGTATGTGCCCAGACCAAGATTCCTCGCAAAAGGCCCATTGGTCTTCTGAAACCCACGCCTATTCCTCCGTACCCTTGGCATACCATCGCCACGGATTTCATCGTTGACCTACCCCAGTCTGGTGGTTTCACGTGTATAATGGTGGTGGTGGATTGTTTCACCAAGACTGCCCATTTCTTGCCCTTTCCTAAACTGCCCACTGCATCCCAGATGGCACGATGTTTTCTACACGAGGTGTATCGTCTTCATGGCCTTCCGGAGAAGATCCTGTCAGATCGGGGGTCTCAATACATCTCTGCCTTTTGGAGCCAACTGTGTCGGCATTTGGACATTCAGCGAGCCCTGAGTTCCGGCTATCATCCGCAGACTAATGGACAGACAGAACGTACCAATCAGACCCTTGAGCAATACCTACGTTGTTATGCCAATGCTACCCAAGACAACTGGTCGGAATGGTTGGATACCGCGGAAGCGGCTTACAACAACGCTGTTCATTCCGCTACCGGACTCAGCCCTTTTTTCTGCTCTACTGGTCTTCATCCCAGACTGCTGCCTGTTCATCCTACATCTTCCAGTGCCGTTCCATCTGCAGATGCCCTGGTGTCTCTGATCCGCGATCAACATCGTCTGGCGGCCGGTACCTTGGCAGCGGCACAAGCACATATGAAGGAGCAGGCTGACAAGAGACGGAGCCCTGAGCCTGTCCTTCATGTCGGGGACATGGTTTGGCTGTCCTCCAAGAATCTACCAGTACGCAACTTACCTGTGAAACTAGCCCCCCGCTTTTTTGGTCCTTTTCGCGTCATAGAGCGTATTTCGTCTGTTGCCTTTCGTTTGTCTTTGCCTCGCTCTTGGAGGGTTCATCCTGTCTTTCATGTTTCCCTTTTGAAACCCTACGTGCCCGATGTTATGGGTCGTACCTGTTCCCGTCCTGCCCCGGTTTTGGTTCGGGGGGTCCCTGAATTTGAGGTGCAGGAGATATGTGATTCACGGATTTGGCGGGGTGCTCTGCAGCTCCTGGTCAGTTGGAAGGGTTATCCTGCTTGTGACCGCACTTGGGAACCGCGCTCCTTCGTGCATGCACCGCGCCTGGTTCGGGACTTCTATCTCCGCTTTCCTTGGAAACCCGGTGCTCCGGGGTTGTCCGGGAGGGGGTATGGTGTCACGCCGCGCGCTCGCTCGCGGGCGCCACTCACCTGTCCTGGGGTCCCTGGTCCACGGCCGCAGCGGTCTCCTCCTTCATGGAGGCTGTACCCGCGGTGGCGTCTCTCCTCACGCCGACCCGCGGTTCGGATGGGCGCCGTGGACGCCGCCATCTTGCGAGGATCTGCGCATGCGCGGATCGTCAGTATTCGACGTCCCGCGCATGCGCAGTGTCGGAACATGCGTTCCAAGCCTCGCTTTGACCCCGAGCCATAAAAGGGCACCGCATACACAGGGACAACGCGTCTCAACGCGGTTGTTACTGTGTATGCGCTACTAGAGTCCTGGCACTCGTTTTCCAGCCCTCCTGTTCTACCTTTTCCTGTCTAGCCCTTCCTCATTTCCTTATCTCCTTCTTGCTTCCAGGCCCTCCTACCCTCTCTTCCCTATTTTGCAGATTCCTTGCCTGTTCCTAGTTTAGGGATTCCTTGCCTGTTCCTGGTTCAGGGTAGGGGAGGTCCTGTCTGGGTTCCTAGTTGTTGTGAGGTATCCCCTGTCAGTACTGCTTTTCCTTGCAGTCTGTCCTCCTTTGCCTGTCTTGTGCCCTGCCGGTACCTGTGCCTTACTGCCTTCTTGGAAGTTCCTGTGTTCAGCCCTGTTCTCGTCGGTGATTTCATCAAGCCTTCTCAGCCAGTGGAAACACTGTCCCGACGCCACGCAAAATTCTGAGAAGTGCCACCCGTGGCGTTGGGAGTTGGTTCAGTGCCGTCCTGTCTTATATCGTCAGGAGGGGATTGGGCTAATTTCTCGCGCTACCCATTCATCGGCCATCATACATCGACATACTGGCAACCTCAACTCCACGGTCTACAGAAAGAAGAGGTAACCCACGATCTCCTGAAGATTCGTTTAACAGATTGAGACGCCTCAACCCCAGTCCCGACATGGACGACATGCAGGAACTACGTGAAGAAATGCGTGCCATGCGTCTTGAAATGACCACTCTCCGCCAGGAGAACAACACCCTCAGACAAGCGTTGGATCGGTGTTTGGCTACTCCCGCACAACCTGCCACACCGCCTGAGAACTCTATGGCTTACACTACTCCGATGAAGTATGATGGTGATCCGCGTCGAGTGGCAGAGTTCTGTACCCACTGTCGGATCCATTTCCAATTCAGGTCTACTCATTTCGCTCAAGACAAGGCTAAGATCGGGTATATCCTTGGAAATTTAACCGGCAATGCACTCGCTTGGGCCGCACCTTTGGTCTCTACTAACAGTCCCCTGTTGGGTGATTTCGCTGCCTTCGAGAAAGCCTTTTTGGACGTCTTTAAACCGCCCAATTTGGCAGCCATGGCTCAGAACCAATTAATGGAGATCAAGCAGGGGTCAGGTGACATAATCCACTACATCAGTCGGTTTCGACAACTAGCAACCGATTCACAATGGCCCGAAATTACTCAAAAAACCTTGTTTCGTCGGGGACTACGAGAAGAGTACAAAGACGAACTGCTGCACATTCCGGAGCCAGAAACGTTGCCAGCATTGGTGGAACAAGTCTTACGCATTGACCACAGGTTAACCGAACGACGGAGTGAACGTCGCAGATCTGACAGATATCAATCATTACTTCCAGCACAGAACCCCGGACCGGCTGTTTCTACCGATGTGGGTCCAGAACCCATGCAGTTGGGTGCCATCCGAGGTCCGTTGTCCGAGACTGAAAAGAAAAGAAGACGACAAAAGAACTTGTGCATGTATTGCGGTGGTTCTGGCCATTTTCTAGGCACCTGTCCGCTACGTCCTCTGAAGAAGCAGGAAAACTAACAGGCCCGTTGTTTGAGGCGAAGGCAGCAGCGGGCCGCCTTTCTGAATCGGTCCTTCCTCCCATGAATTCAGTGCCCTTGTTGATCCTGAAAGTCGGTGTTGCCTGGCTAGGGAAGTGTGTGAAGACCTGGGCCCTTCTGGATTGCGGAGCATCTGGCAACTACATCGATGCCTCGTTCGCGATTGCCAATGGGATCCGTTTACATAACAAGGAACGACAAACAGTTGTCGAGGTGATCGATGGTTCTACTTTGTCTTCTGGTCCGGTTTGCCAACAGTCCGATCCCTTGTGGCTCTCTGTGGAAGGGCATCTCGAACGAATCTCATTGGGCGTCATCAAATCTCCCTCATTTCCGGTGGTGCTGGGTTTACCATGGCTGCTGTATCACAATCCCCAGGTCGACTGGACCGCTCATTCCCTGGTGTTCTCTGCGACACGTTGTCCTCGCGACTGTGTACTTCACGAAACCTTTCCTGCAATTTTGGAGTCCCTCAATCCTGCTGAAGTATCTGCTCGTTTATGTGCCACTCAATCGGTTCCTCATGAATATGCTGGATACAACAAGGCATTCTCCTAGCATGAGGACATACCACTGCCACCCCATCGGCACTTTGATTGTTCCATTGACGTCCTGCCTGGTGCGATTATTCCCCACGGCAAGATCCATTCGTTGACGCAACTCGAGAAAGGCGTCCTACAGGAGTACATTACGGATTGCCTCAACAAGGGCTACATAGTGCCGTCCAAATCCCCTGCAGGATTCCCGTTATTCTTCGTCAAGAAGAAAGAGGGCACTTTGCGCCCTTGTATCGACTATCGTCAACTAAACGAGATCACGAGGAAAGACAGGTACCCGTTACCACTCATCCGGGAAATCATCGAATCCCTGAAATCCGCACAAATCTTCACCAAGCTGGATCTAAGATGGGCCTATCACCTGGTGCGGATTAAGAAGGGAGATGAGTGGAAGACGGCCTTCAAAACACCTATCGGTCACTTCGAGTACAGGGTAATGCCGTTTGGACTCTGCAACGCCCCGGCCGTCTTCCAGCGGTTCATGGACAATGTCTTTTCGGACCTTATTGGGATATCTGTCTGGGTATACCTTGATGACATTCTGGTTTTTTCTGACACTCGTACTGCACACGTGATGCATGTTCAGGAAGTCCTCCGTAGACTAATAGACAACGGCCTGTATGCCAAAATTGAAAAATGCCAATTTCATAAGGAAAGCATGGAATTTCTGGGTTATGTGATCAGCAACACAGGAGTACAGATGGATCCCGCAAAACTGCAAGCTATACGAGAATGGAAACCACCACATGGTGTGAAGTCGCTTCAAAGGTTCTTGGGCTTCGCCAACTTTTATCGACGCTTCATTCCACGTTTTTCTCAACTAGCCAACAGTCTGACCCGCCTGACTAGTACCAAGGTGCCGTTTCTCTGGGACACGCAGGCCGAGGAGGCATTCCTGGAATTGAAAAGATCTTTCATGTCGGCTCCTGTTCTTAGACATCCAGATGATGAAAAGCCATTTGTGGTTGAAACAGACGCATCGGACTATGCAATTGGTGCGGTCTTACTACAGCAAGATGCAATCATGGGAATAGAGCACCCGGTGGCATACTACTCAAGGAAATTGTCAGTGAGCGAGAGAAACTATGCAGTGATAGAAAAAGAATTATTAGCGATAAAAGCTGCTTTCGAGGAGTGGCGACATCACTTACTGGGTGGGAGGTACCCGGTGGTGGTTCGCACGGATCACCGCAATCTACAGTTCCTGCGCTCTTTGCAATGCAGAACCTCCCGTCATGCTCGTTGGGCCTTTTTCTTTTCGCAGTTCGATTTCACCGTCACGTACATCCCTTGTTCCCAGAACACTAAGGCTGATGCCCTGTCTCGGTCTTTGGAGAAAAACGTTGAAGATGTCAAGGAACCGGAACCTCTGATAGCGCCCAAACATTTTCTATCGATGGTGACACCCCAGCTCCAACAGTTGATTGAGGCCACACGAACGGATTCCTCAAGATCTCAGATACTACAACGTGCTGACATCAGAGAACGTGACGGCTTGTTGTTCTTCAAGGATCGTTTGTACGTGCCCACCTTGGAACTCCAGAAAATCGTTCTACAAAATTGTCATGATTCCGTCGTTTGCGGTCACCGTGGAGTCCGCACAACACAAGAACTGGTTGCACGGCAGTACTGGTGGCCTGGATGGGCTACACTGGTAAAGCACTATGTGGACTCCTGCCCTGTATGTGCCCAGACCAAGATTCCTCGCAAAAGGCCCATTGGTCTTCTGAAACCCACGCCTATTCCTCCGTACCCTTGGCATACCATCGCCACGGATTTCATCGTTGACCTACCCCAGTCTGGTGGTTTCACGTGTATAATGGTGGTGGTGGATTGTTTCACCAAGACTGCCCATTTCTTGCCCTTTCCTAAACTGCCCACTGCATCCCAGATGGCACGATGTTTTCTACACGAGGTGTATCGTCTTCATGGCCTTCCGGAGAAGATCCTGTCAGATCGGGGGTCTCAATACATCTCTGCCTTTTGGAGCCAACTGTGTCGGCATTTGGACATTCAGCGAGCCCTGAGTTCCGGCTATCATCCGCAGACTAATGGACAGACAGAACGTACCAATCAGACCCTTGAGCAATACCTACGTTGTTATGCCAATGCTACCCAAGACAACTGGTCGGAATGGTTGGATACCGCGGAAGCGGCTTACAACAACGCTGTTCATTCCGCTACCGGACTCAGCCCTTTTTTCTGCTCTACTGGTCTTCATCCCAGACTGCTGCCTGTTCATCCTACATCTTCCAGTGCCGTTCCATCTGCAGATGCCCTGGTGTCTCTGATCCGCGATCAACATCGTCTGGCGGCCGGTACCTTGGCAGCGGCACAAGCACATATGAAGGAGCAGGCTGACAAGAGACGGAGCCCTGAGCCTGTCCTTCATGTCGGGGACATGGTTTGGCTGTCCTCCAAGAATCTACCAGTACGCAACTTACCTGTGAAACTAGCCCCCGCTTTTTTGGTCCTTTTCGCGTCATAGAGCGTATTTCGTCTGTTGCCTTTCGTTTGTCTTTGCCTCGCTCTTGGAGGGTTCATCCTGTCTTTCATGTTTCCCTTTTGAAACCCTACGTGCCCGATGTTATGGGTCGTACCTGTTCCCGTCCTGCCCCGGTTTTGGTTCGGGGGGTCCCTGAATTTGAGGTGCAGGAGATATGTGATTCACGGATTTGGCGGGGTGCTCTGCAGCTCCTGGTCAGTTGGAAGGGTTATCCTGCTTGTGACCACACTTGGGAACCGCGCTCCTTCGTGCATGCACCGCGCCTGGTTCGGGACTTCTATCTCCGCTTTCCTTGGAAACCCGGTGCTCCGGGGTTGTCCGGGAGGGGGTATGGTGTCACGCCGCGCGCTCGCTCGCGGGCGCTACTCACCTGTCCTGGGGTCCCTGGTCCACGGCCGCAGCGGTCTCCTCCTTCATGGAGGCTGTACCCGCGGTGGCGTCTCTCCTCACGCCGACCCGCGGTTCGGATGGGCGCCGTGGACGCCGCCATCTTGCGAGGATCTGCGCATGCGCGGATCGTCAGTATTCGACGTCCCGCGCATGCGCAGTGTCGGAACATGCGTTCCAAGCCTCGCTTTGACCCCGAGCCATAAAAGGGCACCGCATACACAGGGACAACGCGTCTCAACGCGGTTGTTACTGTGTATGCGCTACTAGAGTCCTGGCACTCGTTTTCCAGCCCTCCTGTTCTACCTTTTCCTGTCTAGCCCTTCCTCATTTCCTTATCTCCTTCTTGCTTCCAGGCCCTCCTACCCTCTCTTCCCTATTTTGCAGATTCCTTGCCTGTTCCTAGTTTAGGGATTCCTTGCCTGTTCCTGGTTCAGGGTAGGGGAGGTCCTGTCTGGGTTCCTAGTTGTTGTGAGGTATCCCCTGTCAGTACTGCTTTTCCTTGCAGTCTGTCCTCCTTTGCCTGTCTTGTGCCCTGCCGGTACCTGTGCCTTACTGCCTTCTTGGAAGTTCCTGTGTTCAGCCCTGTTATCTTCGGTGATTTCATCAAGCCTTCTCAGCCAGTGGAAACACTGTCCCGACGCCACGCAAAATTCTGAGAAGTGCCACCCGTGGCGTTGGGAGTTGGTTCAGTGCCGTCCTGTCTTATATCGTCAGGAGGGGATTGGGCTAATTTCTCGCGCTACCCATTCATCGGCCATCATACATCGACATACTGGCAACCTCAACTCCACGGTCTACAGAAAGAAGAGGTAACCCACGATCTCGTGAAGATTCGTTTAACATTGAGGGAGCTCCGGTGGCCTCTACTGATGTAAGGTACCCTCGTCGACAATTGTAGTAAATCGCTGCACACAAATATACTTAAGGTACAAGCTTTAATGAAGGGCCCCCGGAGCACAACACCGCCGGGAGAACACTGAATACACATTCCATCCCACTCATCACTGGAAACTCCCTACGCATATGCATTCTGTAGGCTTGCATTTCACTGATATTCTTAACAGTGACTACATAACACTTCCCTCCCTGTGCTCTACATGCCTTGCTCTTCCTGCCCTGCCTCTGCCTGCCTCTATTGCCTGGCTCCTCCTTGCCTGCCTTTTCTTCTCTCTTCTTGGCTACTGAGAGATACTGATATTCCTGGAATTACATTGTTGTTCACCATCTACTGCTTCGCCTGATATTGTGTGGCTCTCCTGGCCAGTGCTCCGGCACTGTCCTGACACCACGCTAATGTAGAGGAAGCCATTCCGTGGTTTGGGGAGTTGTTTTCCGAACCTTCTCCTCACTTTGCTACAAGTGGTGGGTTGGGAGACTTTTCTGCACACTGCTCTTACCTCATCTCGCAGCCTGGACGAACCAACACGAACCAAGACCGGAGAGGAGACAACGCAATCCTGCCAGCAACAAGACCAGGTATTTGACAGATTCAGATATGATATGATAGGTTATTTATAACACGCTTAATACCCAGAGGTTTCTAAGCATGGACCTGGGGATCGAACATGTTTTGCTCCGTGTTGTCTTGCTTCCAAGGCGAGCACGTTGCCCCTGAGCCATCTTCCCAAGACCAACAATCCTCTGACGACATCGAAGCCACCCAGAAACTCCGGAAGGAACAACAAGCCGTGAGGCTGAAAGTGGCTTCACTAAAACAGGAAAACACAATGCTACGTGGGGCTTTGAACGAAGACCCTGCTGCGATGTTGACCGAAAGTCCTGTGGCACATACCTCTGCTCTCAAATACAACAGGTATACCAGAAAACTAGTTGAATTCTGCAACCATTGCAAAATACAGTTCCGTTTTCGGCCACAACATTTCCAACAGGACAAGGCAAAGATCGGTTTCATACTAAGCAACCTCACCGGTAGTGCCTTGGTATGGGCTGCCCCGTACATCTCAACCAACAGTCCCATCCTAGAAGACTTTGGTGAATTTGTGAATGCCTTCTTGGAATTTTTCCAGTCCCCCACATTGCCGCAACCACCCAGAATCAACTCCTGGACCTCAAACAAGGGAACATGGACTTGATCTCCTATTTGAGTCGTTTCTGTTAGCTAGCAGCGGATTCTCAATGGCCTGAAGTCACACAGCTTACCTTGTTCCAGAGAGGTTTACGTGAGGACTATAAGGATGAACTAGTCCATGCTCTAGAACCCGAATATCTTCAGGGGCTGATTGATCATGTCCTCCAAATAGAACATCGTCTCACGGAACACCGAGGAGAATTAAAGAAGAGGGTGGAAGTAATCACACAACCAACGCCCTCACCTGCCAATCCTGTGCTGACCGGTAAAGAGGCAATAGAAGAACCAATGCAGATGGGTGCCTTGCGGGGACCGTTAACCAATGCCGAAAGGAGACAACAACGACTCAATCGTCTATGTTTGTACTGTGGAGGTAGTGGCCACTACTTGGGTTCCTGCCCCCTACGGCCTTCCAAACCTGCTATAGGCCGTGTTGTGGAAAGTGGAGGGAGCAACAAGCCCAGCATGCATTAAACAAGACCCTTCATCCCCGTTTTTGCAACCATTGTCCCCAGCTCGCCTCTTATCACTGTTGCTACAACTATCCTGGAACCATGATCAGCTGTGTGTTCCGACTCTCGCACTATTGGACTGTGGAGCCTCCGGTAACTATATTGAGGCTACCTTTGGATGCCGCTCTGGAATACCACTCACTGAAAAATCAGTTGCTTGTTTGATTGAAGTAATCAATGGAATTCCATTGGCATTCGGTCCAATCAGCCAACAGGAAGAACCCCTTTGGTTGTACATAGCAGATTACAAGGAACATATCATCTTTGACGTCATTCAAACACCAGCGTATGCGGTAGTGCTGGGGCTACCATGGCTATGCCTGCATAACCCAATGGTTGACTGGACCACAAGAACCATATGTCTTCCGAAGACCCCCAGTGTGGCTGTTCCTTTGAGTGAGACCACAGCTGTTTCCTCCAGTGGCAATACTTCTGCTGTTTTGGGGTGCACAGTCCTGTATGTACCTGAGGTATACAACTGTTTCGCTAATGTTTTCGCTAATCCCGAATCCAGCTATTGAACTCCAGCCAGGCAAACCCATACCTCATGGGAAGATCTACTCCTTGCCTGTCCAAGATAAAGAGGAACTGCAGCGTTACTTTCAGGAGTAGTTGGAAAACGAGTACATCACCCTGTCCAAATCACTGGCAGGGGCACCCTTATTTTTTGTCTCCAAAAAGGAAGGCAGACTACGCACATGTATCGACTACCACCTTCTGAATGAGACAACAGTAAAGGACTGGTGCCTGCTACCCTTGATACAGGATATACTGGAATCCTTTGGTTCCTCTGCTGTGTTTACCAAACTGGACCTGTGTGGTGCACACCACTTGATACAAATCAGAGAAAGGGACGAGTGGAAGACGGCATTCAAAACACCCTTGGGGCACTTTGAGTATCGGTTTATGCCCTTCGGACCCTGCAATGCTCCTGCCGTCTTCCAACATTTCATGGACTCTGTGTTCTCTGACCTGATCGGTATTTCAGTATGGGTATATCTGGACAACATTCTAATCTATTCGCCTGCAGTTTTGGAACACATTACTGATGTATCTGAGGTTCGTGACTGCCTTGCTGCCAACCAACTCTATGCCAAGGCGAGAGAAGTGCGTTTTTCATCAGGAAAGGATGGAATTCCTGGGTTATGTGATCAGCTCTTCTGGTATCCATATGGAGCAAAGGAAAGTGAAGGCCATTAGGGACTGGTCGGTACCTCAAGACGTAAAGGCTGCCAAACGGTTTCTTGGCTTCACTAACCTTTATCGTTGCTTCATCTCCGGATATTCCACCTTAACGGCTGATATCACATGTCTACTGAGTTCCAAGAAAACATTCAGATGGGACGACATCGCCAATACAGCCTTCCTGACACTAAAGAATGCCGTCATGAAAGCCCCTATTTTGCAGCATCCCGATGATTCATGCCCGTTAATTGTTGAAAACAAAACCTCCAATAAAGCCATAGGGGCTGTCCTTCTGCAGTTCCGGCCTGCAACATCAATTGAACATCCCATTGCTTAACATTCACGGAAACTGAATACATGCGAGAAGAACTACTCTGTAATTGAGAAGGATATCCTGGCCGTAAAGGAAGCATTTCAAGAATGGAGACGCCAACTCCTCGGAGGCATACATAAGGTCAAGTTACAAATTGATCACTGGAACGTACAATACCTCAAAACCATCCATTGTGTCAACAGCTGTTAGGCACGCTGGACTTACTTTTTCTCCCAATTCGACTACTCCATAATTTACATACCCAGATCACAGAACAAGAAGGCTGATGCTCTCTCTTGGCTGTATGACTGTACAGACTCCTATGTGGCTTCCAATGAACCATTACTACCCATCAAACACTTCTTGAATGCTGTGGTACCATAACTTTAACAAGTAAGGGAAGCAATGATCAATGATCCAGCTGTTGTAGCACTTCACCAGGAACCATCAACGAGTCTTCGAAAGGGGCTCCTCTTCAAGGAGAATCGCCTGTATATACCCTCAGGGATGCTTCACTCAACTTTATTGTCCTGCTTCCACGATTCGAAGGTCTCTGGTCACCGTGGGACGCGGTCTAAAGTGGATTTGTTGTCACGTCAGTGCTGGTGGCCTGGTTTGTGCCTACAAGTCCAGGAGTATGTCGCCCAATGCCATGTTTGTGCTCAGAACAAGTCCATTCATTGCCGGCCTACCAGTCTGTTGCAGCCTTTGGAGAAACTGCCCTATCCATTGCACACCATAGCCACAGACTTTATTGTGGGCCTACCAGCATCGGACAGATACAACTGCATCATTGTAGTCATTGACTGCTTTTCAGAAATGGCTCATTCTTTCCCTTCCCTGTGGTACCTACGGCAGCCCAAATGGCCCAGGCCTTCTTTCATGGAATCTACTGAATACATGCCCATCCTGAGAAAATAGTCTCTGACAGAGGATCACAATTTACCTCCAGATTCTGGGAAGTGCTGTGCAGTCTATTGGGTATACTTCGTACTCTAGGTTCGGGATAACACCCTCAAAGTTATGGGCAGACTGAATGCACAAAATCAAACATTACAGCAGTATCTCTGTTGCTATGCTAACGCCCTACAATCTACTTGGAGCGAACATCTGGATACCGCAGAGGTGGTTTACAATAACGCATGTCATTTATCTATCAGGACAAGCCAGTTTTTCTGCAACTACCATCAGCATCCCAAGACCATGCCTTTCACCCTGCCGAGACACTGCTCTGTGCCTTCAGTTGAGTCCTGGTTGCAACAACTTGCCCAAATCCACCGGACATTATCACAAGTCTGGGAGACCACCAAGGAGCAACACAAAGCGGCGGTGGACAACAGGCAGAACCCAGAACCTATGTACAACATTGGTGATAAGGTCTGGCTGTCCAGGATGGATTTGCCTGTTCGGAACTTACCCACTAAGTTTGCCCCCCAGTTCTTGGGACTGTTTCAGTTCCTTGCATGCATCTCGCTTGTGGCTTATCAATTGCAGTTACTGAATGGTTGGTGCATGCAACCAGTGTTTCATGTCTCCTTGCTGAAACCATTCCTAGCAGACACTTACTGCCATTCCCCATCCCATCCTCCACTGTTGATGGTCATCCGGAATATGAGATTCAGGACATTTGCAATTCCAAGTACCTCAGGGGCTGTCTCCATTACCTGATCGATTGGAAGGGGTAGTCGGCCTGCGATCGCTCCTGGGAGCCTGCTGTGAATGTCCATGCCCCTCAGCTGGTGCAGTGTTTTTCCATCTTCATCCTTGGAAACCTGCGTGCTCCTGGGGGAGGGCAAGGTGTCAGGCCTCATGCCTGTCACAGCTGCGATCTGTGGTCTCCTACCTGGCGCTGTTACTCCCGGTGGTGCTTGGGGTATGGAGGAACAGGGAGGCAAGCCGGTTTCTAGGCACCAGGTCCTCGGGCCCGGAACAGTCCCTGGCATTCTGTTGGCATCTTTAGGCAGGGCACAGCCATGTTGTCCTGTGTGCGCACGTGCAAGGGCCCTGACGCTGGTTCCTAGCACATGCGTGATGGAGGCAGCGTCAGGCGGCACCATGGCAATTCCGTTTACAGAATTGTGTAAACGCTGGTTCTTCTGCAGGCGGATGTGTCTGAATGCGCTCTGTAGTTAGTGTGCTTGCACCTTGCTTCCTTGTTCCTGCCTTCTCCTCGTTTTGCCTTTCCTGCTGTCATTTATCCTGCCCTGGCTCTTGACTTCCCTCCCTGTGCTCTGCCTGCCTTGCTCTTTCTGCTTTGCCTCTGCCTGCCTCTATTGCCTGATTCCTCTTTGCCTGCCTTACCTTCTCTCTCCTTGGCTACTGAGAGATACTGCTATTCCTGGAATTGCATTGCTGTTAACCATCTACTGCTTCGCCCGATATAATGTGGCTTCCCCCGCCAGTGCTCCGGCACTGTCCTCATGCCACGTTAATACCGGGTAAGCCTTTCCATGGTGTGGGAAGTTGTTTTCCGAACCTTCCCCTTGCTTTGCTACGAATGGTGGGTTGGGAGACTTTTCTACACACTGCTCTTACCTCATCTCGTAACCTGGATGAACCGACGCAGACCAAGGCTTGAGGGGAGACAATGCAATCCTACCAGCAACCAGATCGGGTATTTGACACTATGTCACCTAACCAAGATGGTGGCACAAAAGAGAGAGCGCATCCCGAGTGTTATCATGGTCTACTGATGCACCCTGTCAACTTTTCTCTCAAACCCAAGCAGCCAAACTTCCTTTTTTGGCTTCTCCTTGATGAGCTCACGGCTCACACATAAAACAGAGATATAGCATGCATCATCTGATGGCCTGGAAGGTGGGGATGAGTGAGCAGAAATGATTTAAGATATTCTTTCTAGCAAGAGATCCTAGCATTGAGAAAATACTTAAGAAGATCCTTAGAAGTTAGCCATGTTGTTATAAATTTACACGTAGCCATCCCCTGGCTTTTTACAAAATATCTGCCCAAGTTACATGAGGAGGAGATGTGACGTAGCGGTCAACCTTCTGCCCTTCGAACATGGATTTCTGTGTTAGAAATAGTTTCCATCTTCGAATAGTGGAGTTGGAAACTTTTTCAGGTGAATTGTAGGAAGCCAATGAGCTTCCTATTGTTTGGACATGCGCTTGTTGGGTATTTGCATCTTCAATATTCGGCAGAGTGATTTCATTCTTTGGAATACCAATGATTGGAACAGAGCAGATTGGAAAGGAGACTGATGTTGTCCCTGAAGAAGGTCTCGGAGTAGTCCAAAATGAATTGCAAATGTTGTTTTGCAATGCTTGTGTAGTTACACTTATTAACAAGAATGGAATGAAGAGTTAGTGGATATTCCACTGGAGAACACACACCATCATGGAAAGTGTCCTTGATCATAGATCATAGTTAGTTAAATACAGCACATTTGCAAGTGTGGTAGTTGTTGTCCACATACCTTATGTTAAATACACATTGATCATGCCTAACCAAGGAGGTGCCAGGGACCACATCCTGGCCGCCCTTTACTGTTCCAGTTCTGTTCACAAAGTGAATCACTGAAAATCACCAAGTGGACGAAGCAATGTGCAGTCACTTATTTGTATGATAGGGTGCAGTGCAGTTTTCACCAGGCGCTGGAGAAGCATTTATTTGGCTGAAAGAGGTTCTGCTATATTTTGAATGAAGTTGTTCAGGAAAACCTGGATATTTCTGGGAGAGAAAGAAGTACAGGAAAGGTCAGCTATGCCTCCAGGGGTGGAGGGGCTTTAAGAATTGAGGTTGGGGCTAGTCCTGGCACTCTTCCAAAAATGCAAGTGAGCCGGGGCTCTGCTCTCCTCTGAGCCCCTTACTAGACCTAACCAGCCTTCGAGGCCGCTTGGCACTTAAGGGTGTAGGTTTGACGAATTGACACATGCGTTGGCTTGTTCATTTGTTTGGTGGGGAGGAGCAGACAGCGAGATAATTCCTCTCACTTTCCAGCCACCCTACGCACCCAACAGATGCTGTTGATCGGGGCTGCAGCGTTATCAAAAGGCTGCCTGCTGGGGGCGCCAGTGCCACAGCCATTATAAAACAAAAGGAGATTTGGGCACACAAGAGCAATGATTGCAGTCTGTTCACCTCCACAGCCAGGTGCCGGCCTCTCCTGCCTAGCTCGGAGTCCAAAGTCTGATATGATATGATAGGTTATTAATAACGCGCTTAATACCGAGCGGTTTCTAAGTGCGGACCCGGGTATCGAACCGTCTTGCTTCCAAGGCGAGCACGTTGCCGCTGACCTATCCTCCCGAGACTGGCATGTCAGTCATGATGCATGGACTGCTGAGGCAGGCCTAAACCCAAAAACAGACTGTTTTGGAGCCAGAATGTGGGGCGCGTGGTTGTTCACTCTCTGGTGCTTTGGCAATAAAAAAGTAATGATCTCCCTCAGGCAGTATATGTAACAATGACTGAAATTAGCCTTATAGGTATGGCAGCTAGGATTAAGGAGGAGTTGGCCATAGCATCAAGATGTATGGTACAATGTTGTTGCATCGCCAGGCTTTTTTTTGCTGAGTTTTTTTGCCAAGATGTGTATTAGATTAGCCACGTGTGACCACCTTCTCTCTTTCTTACTACACAGCAAGCTCTGTAAGTGCAGCCTTTTCTGGGAAGGAGGCTTAGCACGGGATGTGCTGCCCTCCTTTCATTTTGTTACCTATATGTGCACAGTGGCAGGGCATTGTTGCCCATTCTTGTCATACTCCCTGCATGTAGGCTCAGTCACAGTCCTTTCACTGTTATACCTGCAGTGAGACTTAGCAATCCTACTAATTAATGAGCCATAATAAGGCGGATGGATTTCATCTATGTACATTTTTTATGTAATTTCCAGGCGATTTTGGGGATATGAAATTCATTCATATGCGACTCATGGAACTATAATGGCTATCTAAGATGTGTTTCTGGCTGATATGAACATGTTCCAAACGTGAGAGTTGGTGAGTGGCTGGAAAATGAAATTATGAATATGCTTAAAAACTTACATATTCATAACCTTTTATGGAAATGGCAGAAATGTGCCCCATGGCTGTGCTACATGATACGGATTTGGTGGTCGACTTATCTAATTCCCATGATTAGCTGAAACAGAAAATATGTTTAATATGGCAGTGTTCGAGTCCTAAAAATAAAAGTGTGGTGACTCTGACGTATGCAGTGCAGAGTTACGTCACAGGCAGTGAATGTAAATTGAAAGATATTTGCATTTTTCATTTTAAGATGTCTTTCCTAAATCAAGAAAGTCCACAGGACAAATACTCATTTCCCAAGAGAACATGATTTCTTAAAACATTGCTGGCTAATTAGAAAAGGTGTGCACCTTTTATATCTTAGAACGTGTAAGAAAAGTCACAAAGTCACTATGAATGTTTCCCAACTAAAGGCTCAGAGATTCTTGTGGTCTCAAGGTTGAGTTTCTTGCCACACGGGTCAGAATCCCAGACACAGCGCTGGAAGTAGCAATTTGTTTATTTAAAACATTTATTAATTGAAAACACCTGGGGGGTGGGTGCACGCCCCCTGAAAAAAGTGGGAGGACGATGTCTGCCAGCGTTTTCCCTCGATTTGAGCCATGTTAATGAGAGACACAATATTGCAACACCCAAAATTCACGTTGATGTCCTGTGAATAGTTCAAATTGGTAAAAGTCCCATCCTTACCCCACATTTAGGCAACACGCAGCACTTTTTAGGCCATGCCCAGTACTCAGGCCACACCTCCTTGTTAGAGGCCCCTACTCGATTTTTCATCCCACGTAAAACACTGGGTACTACAGAGGGTGGTATGTTTAGGAGGGTGTGGGGTAACAGGGAAGACCCCTCCGCTGTAATTGTGGAGGTTGAGGAGTGGCTGCAGGGTGTAGTAGACACTGGGTATTGTTTGAAGGACAGAGAGTTTGCACCAACGTTTCCTCACAGTATGCTATGTTTGGAGGGTGGATGGGTGCAGGTGTGGTTGTGTGTTTTTTGAGAGGGAGAGAAGTGACAGGTGAGATCCATGTGCCATATCCCGGTGAGATGGTGGGTTGAGAGTTGAAGGGGAGCTTGTGGTATTTTTTGGTGAGGTAAAGATGTTACAGGGATTGTCGATTCTTCAATATTTAGGAGGGGTTGGTGGGAGTATTGCTGAGTGAGAGCGTGTGTATTTTCTGGGAGGGAAAGGGGTGGCTTGTGCGCCATGCTTGGGACTGTGCAGGGCAGATATGTACAGGAGAGGTCACAGGGAATAATCTACACTATAATTGCTAAGGGTGATGGGTGTAATGTGGAGCAGTGCCAAATAGGCTTGATATTTTTGAGGGAGGGAGTGGTTAGAGGGCATGCCTATCAACTATATTTGAGGGGTGGGTGCCATGAGGAGGCATGAAGGAAAGGTTGGGTGTTAATTTTTTGGGAGGGAGCAAGGTTACAAGAAATGCCTGTCCACTATATTTGTGGGGGTGGGTGTACTGTTGAGATGTGTAGCGAATGCTGTGTATTTTGGTAGACAAGAACAGGAGAGATCTGTTATATTACTTTGGGAGGGGCTTTGAGAAGGTTAGATACTTCTGTCTGTGGAGGGATATAAACAGTACAGGAAAAGTGCCTGGACTGTTGCTTGCTGGACCAAAGCTGCCGCAGTATGTAAAAAAATTACTTGAAACGATACCATCTTTCAGAATCCGTCCTCTCTCAAAAGAACTGAGTGCTGCAGGCCTGCTTGGCATTTGCGCAGATGGGTTGAGGCACTCGTCCTGATTTTAGCAATGTTGCAGATTTTGAGGGCAAGCCCTGCTCGTGGTCCTCCTGAGTAAGTCAAGGAAAGAGCCCAGGCCCCAGGTGCATACCGCTCAGTGGCAATGTATTGGTCTGTTACAATCCTCAGCAGCTTACCATGACTCCTACTGGCCAAGGAAGTAAGCCTCCATATCTTATTAGATTTCGTTGTCAGTTTAATTCTGCAATAATGCTTTCCTTATGCACTGGTGAATTTCTTTATCACTGATAATTTCAATACAAAAAGAGTTTAGTATAACACCAAATGGCACCCATGGATGTTTCTATCTGGTGCTTATAGAAATGGATGTTGGATTGTTTGTGGTATTCACTTTTGTGCACAGTTGAAAAACCTGCAAAGAAAGATGTAACTTTCAGGTATTATTAGTAGACTACAAACTAAGTGAGTCATTCAGAGTTGGGGAGCTTTTATAAGAAAATACCACTGGAGAAAGTTACCACCTCCGCTGGTGGTATTTTTGAAAGCCTCACCAATTCAATGTTTACTGGTGGTGAAGGTGGTATTTCTGAAATACCTCCGGAAGTACTATAGAAATACCACCTCTGCCAGTGGTAACAGAAACAGGTGTTTTTAAACCATTTTCTTAGGCATTTACACCTTAACTGTAAAGGTGGAAATGTAATATGTACAGTAAAGGCTCGTCCCACTACTGTACATTTTCTTTATTCACAAAAGGAGCAGTTCAAACCCTTTTATACATTACATGGATAAGGTTGTAAGGTGGGGCATCAGAGATTCCCCCCTTACCATGGCCCTTTGTAAAAATGTTGTTCACTATATTGATGGGAAGCCCCTGCACTTACCTACTGTACAGCAAAAACATGTTTTTAAAAAAATGGGACCACAGACTATACTTGACTCCAGAAACCTCCTATTATACTGATTTTGTTTTATTGAGCTTCTATACCCCCTCTTCTTCTTTGCTATATTTTTCTAAGGTTAATGTTATGTTTTATGTTTACGAAATGCCAATAAATAAAAATATCTAAAAAGAAAGAATTGGGACCAATTTTTATTTTTTTTACCTCTTTCTCTTAGGTGGATGTACAAATAGGCAGATTTTCAACTGAATGTCCACCTAAAATACTGCTGCCGGTGGTATCCGATAAAACCCTGAATTGGGAAGACAGTAAAATCAGCTGTATTTGCCAAATAATGCCTGTTTTACTATTACCACCCTACTCTGAATGACTCTCCAACTTTTTTCTTCTTGTCCAGAACACTTATGTGACCAACAAAAGCACATGTAAATCAACAACATATTCACATATGTAGATACATCCATCCACATATACTTTAATCACCATAGTCACACAAACCGAACATAAACACACAGACAGACAAACACACTCCACCGTCCTTGAAAACACAAATATGACAGGTCCCTCTTGCTCGCTCTCCATCGCAAGATTCCAGGTCAACTCCCCTTTCAGTGTGGGGTGCATTCAAAGGCCCCAAACAGAAGTCCATTTCACATGAATAGCAAGATTTTAAACACTGAAACAAAAACGGCCTGGCCTTTGTTTTTGATTTTCAAGTATAATTAAAGAGACATGTGGAAATGGGCTTACCTGTCATTACCAATAGATAAGCAGCATTTTAATTTACAAAAGATGGAGGAATCAAATATCCCGGTCACATGGAAAACAGGATTGTTAAAAATTGAAAACAAAAATGGCCTGCACAGGTGTGTGCAAATAAAAATGGTTTTAAAAAGTAAAGGTGAAGAAAATATCACTGCTCACAGAAAAATGTCAGGAAAACAAGACATGATGTGCGGGGTTGACCAAAAGCAATGTATATTATGTTTCACCTACAAAACTCCAGTGACATATCAAGAGCCACTTCATCTTCATGGAAAATGTCAAAGAGCAAGCTTCCAGCACAAAGGAGACTGATTAAAAAAACAAAAATCTGGGCACAGGCTGACCCATTGAAAACAAATGTCCGGAAGGAATCAGGGCCATTTGCCCCCCTTGAAGATTAACAATTAATTTAAAAGGACTATTCTCATTTAGGCCTTTTTCTCAGCCATCATAAGGTGGATGGATTTCATCTATGTACCATTTTGTATGTAATTTCCAGGTGATTTGGGGGATATAAAATTCATACATGTGTGACTCATGGAACTGTAATGGCTAACTAAGTTATGTTACTGGCTGATCTGAACATGTCCCAAAGGTGAGAGTTAATGAGCGGCTGGAAAATGAAATTAGCGATATGCTTAATAACTTACATATTCATAACTGTTGTGCTTCTTATGGAAACTGCAGAAAGGTGGTACATGGCTGTGCTACATGATACGCATTTAGTTGTTGGCTTATCTAATTCCCCACAATTAGAGGAAACAGAAAATATGTTTAGTATGGCAGTTGCTAGTAAAATTATGAAGTTGTGATACATAACTAGTTTTTGCCAAAAATGTGAAAGTAGAACAAAGGGCGATTACAATTGGGAATTGCCATATGTTGCTCCAGGCACCTAAACCAATCCTGACTTGGAGGCTGGGTTTGGGAGGAGAGAGAAGGATAACTGTCCAATTCTAGTGTCAGGAAATATTGCAGGGTACCTCCCCAAGATCATAGAATTGGTGGTGTCATTGCTGCTATATAAGGGGGACTGCACTAGGAAAGTGAGAGACAGAAAAAAGGAGTAAGATAGGAGGGCATTTTGTTAAAATCCGAAATTAAGAAAACTCACTTCCCAGTGTGTGCTGATAACTATAGCCTATTAATTAATTGGGTAATTCTTGTTGTCCCGCTGCTCCCGACTTCTTTAAGGAAGAGGGGTATCTTTGTTTTTAAATCAGTCCAACCTTTTTATCCACCTTCCCCAAAACAGGACTCATTAAGGGGATCCTGAAATCCGAAATTCTCCAAAACATTCCAATTGTTCTGTCTGACTTCCCAACATAGATCAAAGCAAGGGGGGTCTGAAAAACAAACCGCTAAATCACCCTATGTTTATTTTAAACCACAGGTGTGGGCAAAATCATAATTACCAATCTTGAAATCCTGCTGCTAGAGTTTTATGCTGGCAGGGAAATCAAAATCGCACATCACATGATAAGTGCCTTTATTATTATTAATCAGTGTAATTATTTTGTGGAGAATTGTGATTGTGTTCTTTTTCATTCTTTTTCATTAACTTTTGTGATTAATGTACACTGAGAGAAGTTGATTGTGTCATGACATGGATAAAGTGGTTTCGGACATTTTTGTGCTCATTTCTATTACTTTTAGTATAAAAAAATACCAATATATTTCCAATACACCGTCCTGGTTCTTGGCTCATTGTTAGCTCATGGAAGAGGTATCCAAGGGGCATGATATGTGTCTGAGATAGGGCTAAAAAAAGAATCTGTTAAACAGTTTGTTGCATAACCACGTGAGTGGGGAGGGAAGGAACTCCCTGTGCTGAGGGTGGCTTCTCAATAAACCGTTAGAGCAGTTCCCTATGCTTGGATGAACTAAAATATGCAGCTGACTTTCCAAGAAAGTGCATCTTGGGAGCACAATAAAAACCAGGTCCCCTCTGAGTCTTTAAATCTGCATTGTCCAAGTGCAGTCCCCAATTACCAGCAAGACCCCAACCGCAGCTTCTTGTCGTGTCTGGCAGAGGCTGACCAGCAAATAAAGGTGGTCTACCCTTTACATGTGAGCCCGGGCACTGAAAAGAGGGCGAGTGACAAAGAATTGGTAACTGAATGTGGGCAAGGGACGTGGGTATGTATGAGTTATAGGGATTGAGTTGAGGGTTAAGGAATGGTGCAAAAGGGGAACGGAGGTCTGAAAATGATTTGTAAGGAAGGTGGGTGAAAGGGCATTGAGGATGTATTGCATATGAATGACATCAGAGCATGATGGGTAAGGATAAATGGGTGAGACAGAGGTACACATCTGGAAATGTAGGCCAGCAGATTGAGTGACTGTTGCTGAGAACTATGGCTGACCTGCAAGCCACTGCACCAGACAGTAGAACTGGCACAACTCCTTTTTTTCTGACAAAGTGATGCCTGCTTGCTTTGTAAATATATGTTTCAATGAAGACCTCTTACATTTTGTCAGGTTGCTTTATCATTGGACTTGGTGCCTTGAAAGCCAGATTTATTAAACAGTGTACTAGTTTAGCTCGTAAATAACAACTTTGCAGAAAGCATTTTATTGGGTCTGATATTGAAGATGGGATAAGAGAAGATGAATTCTCCTCTGCTTTCCAAATCTGAAACTGCGGAGCTAGCAAGCTAGGGCTCAAATCCCTGCCTTCCTCGGTTGATACATTTTGGAATCCTGAGCAAATCACTTTTCATCACTGTGCCTTGCCTGTAGGTGAAGTCTCAATCATATGGGTTTATGAGTTCTAGTCTTATTCCATAAATAAATATTGAGCATTTATATAATGTGTACTGGTGTGGAGGCATGAAGCCAAGTGAGGGTCTTATGTTGCAAGGGATCGGGGGGGTTAGACAGGGTGCTAGGTATGGGTTTTGTGTTGTGGGGTGGGGAGGCCGGAACCCAGGTATGGGTCCTTTGCTTTGCCAGCACGTGCTTGGCTCTTTAAAGGGAAGTCAGACACCCTGACTCGGCTCCACTAATGAATTCAAAAGCTTCTCAACCTCTTTTCATTGGTCTAAGCCTAAAGATGGAATGGGATGGAATCCGCTGGGAAAAATGTAGCCAGCTGTCAGATTGCAAACTGCTGCACGAGACAACCAGGGCTCAAATCCCAGCTTTCCTATTTCACCAAATTATAATATCCTGATGAAATTATTTTACTAGGTTTTGTATGTGGAGGAGGTTCCCTTGAGTCCAGTCCCTAAAAGAAAAAAGCGGACAGATATGTTGCAATTATGTGGACAATATATTCTTGAGAATATGTGGGTGTGTGAGAGATTAATATTGAGTTTAATTGTTATGGAAGTTGGGGACCCTGCATTGTCCGGCTTGGGCTACTGCACCATGATCATGAAAATAGTGCTTGCCCCCAGACCAACAGTTGCCAGTCCTCCCCTGGACGAACACCACAGCAGAGCAGAGAAAGCTTGAAAATAAGATGACCCGTAGACCCCAAGAAATATCTGCCCCTAACTCCACTCTTAACTATTGAACAGCACTGCATAGAAGGGAAGCTAGAAGGTAGATCGGGGGTGTCATATTGGGGTCAAGAGGAGGGCAAGACTCCTCCTTGCTGTGATCTCATCAGCAAAATATAAACCTGAACATGTCCCGCTCTTCTAATGAAAGGTGTGCCTCTTTCATTCGACCCGTTGTAGCCACGCCGTCAACTTTGCCCAATGGAGGTGAATGTTGGTCTATGGCTGTTTTTCCCTGCGGGTTTAATAGAAGCATCGTCTCTGATAGGAAGCAGCACGTCACTGCAGTATTACCATTGCATATTGCTATGAAAGTGTCTTGCTGGGGGCACCCGAACTAAGGACAGTACCCTGGTACCTAGCCTTCCGGAACAAGGTAAAACTATGGCTCTTCGCACAATCCAGCTAATGTCACTACGTGCTCGCCGATGACAGCCTAAACCTTTAGACCAGTATGACTACAACTCAGACACCCTCTATGTTCTTTCCATACCTGCCCTGGCATCCTCCCCTAGTCAGCGTATCTCTGTATTTAGAACAAGTTTCCCACGGTTATGTCGTTTGCTTATGGTATTTCTGTGACTTGATCTGTAACACAAGTGTATTGTACATATCCTACCACCTTTTTTGTCTTTACCTGTCCTGATAACCTCGGCTTATCAGTCTCTTGTAACAACTGTTGTACAATCACGTGAAGCGCCCAGATACCTCTGGGTTTGGCGCACTATATAAGCAAATAAACTAAACTAAAAGTTTAAAATGAATTAGGAAGAGATCCGAGTTTAGCTGAGGCGATCTCAAATCTCTGAGGCTCTTTAAAATCCTCACTCTTTTTAAGAATAATAACAACAACAATCATATTTTTTTCCATAGAGCCTACTGCCGGTTTCTTCCTGCTTCTAAGTGCTGAAGTAGCAAGTGTGACTGTAACTGGATTTAATTGTACTCAGGCTATCAATGTAAGAGCGAGGTGGTTTGCCCCTGCCACGATTCGAACTGGTGATGGAAGATCTCTGAAGAGAGCGCTTTCCTCTTTGGGCTATTGTACCAAGTTAAGTAATCTGATAGTTTTAAAAAGAACATTGTGATGTAAACATGATTTGACTTCACAAGTCAAGCATATCTCTTGAGGATCATGAAACCCCTAATTTAAAACTATTGACTAATATTCTATGCATTTACCTCTGCAGAAATACATCTCATGTGCTGGGTGGAAAACCGTGGGTCTAATTAATGTACAGGAGGAACAATATTTTTATGTCACATTTCCTAGCGTTCCAACATTTGACCTCTTCCTCAAGGCGCTTACATCTCAGACTCATGCCTGTGAACTCCCTATCGTCAGCTCCATGCTGCAATAACTGGGCCTCTGGCTGGTTATAGTGGCCATGTTTTAAATCCGTGTGTCACTAAGCTATCATCATATGTCCAGGACCCCTGGGATGCCCCAAATAGGATAGGGAATATCCCATGGAAGAGAGACTATTGGCTGTTACCACTGGATGTGGCATCTCGTAATACATGTCTTAGATATACAATACAGATGCCATCCAGGTACTTGAGGGAGAATCATCCACATTCATGGTGGATACCAGTATTGTGGCAAGATGACCACTGCTCTGCAGAAGTACAAGAATAAGTAGTGGCTAACATGCCTACTCAGCCCCACACTACTACTACTTCACCAGTAGTGAGCCCAGTCATAAACCAGGTATAACCCCTTCACCTTTTTGGGGTAGTACAAGCCAAGGGCATGCAGGATACAGTCTCCTGTAGGGGTGTGTGCTGGTAAAGAAGCAACACAAGCAATAGTACAGGGGTACCCAAATAAAAGAAAGTATGGCCAACCAAGGTTCTATAAAAATAGGGAACTTTCATTAAACTAGCAAAAATGCACACAACTAATAATATTCTAGTGGCCCACCCCCATAAGGGAAAACACAGTGACGGTAGACTTCAAAATAAAGAGGCACTCAGGGTTTGGAGACAGGGGTGCTAAGTCAAAGATTTCAGCAGCAAAATCTAGAAGTTAATGGATATGTCTTTCACAAAGGTAGAGAAGGGGGCCTAAATTGCTTAGCGTTCTTTAAGGTGGACCAGTGGAACAGGGCCTATGCTAATACCTTTAGTTCTTTTGTCTTTCAGGGCTTGACAGCGTTGAGCCAGGCTTCAAGATGCTTTCTGATGCAGTCATTTGGCTTCGGATTGGTGAGCAGGACGACTAGGTCCAACACACGGCAGGGTTCAACAAGCGGCAATGGAAAATACATATAGTTCCATATATGGCCATGGCCAGTGTCATCCTGCCTTGAAGAGAGAAGACTACAGTGGGCAGAACCAGATTTTAACTGTTTGTTAATAGTTCCCAGGATTCAAGTTATGTATCCGCACTTGAGAGGAAGCCCAGTAAGGAGCCAGCTCATGTTGAATGTGGCTACCCGGGATTTGGTGACCTATAGATGTTTCTATATATGGTCATGGCGAATGCCTGCCTCGGAGAGCTGCATTTCCGAGAACCAGATGTGACCGCTTTGTGAATGATGTCTGGGATTCAAAGTCTGCATCTCACCTGAGAGACATCCTAGGAAGAAGCCAGCAAATGCTGAATATGGCAGCCCCCCAGTTATTGGGTGGCCTAGAATGTTGGTATATAATGCCATGGCTACTGACTGCCTCAGAAAGAGATGACATGATTTTTCAGAACCTGGTGTTACCTCCTTGTGTATGATGTCTGGGACTCAAGCTCTGAATGCATACCTGAGTGGAAGCCCGGGAAAAGCTAGTGAGTGCTGAATGTTCTAGCATTTACTGACTGGGTGGCTACTAAAATGTTGACTGAATGCAACCTTGGGATTGGAAGGAGAGTTACAGGCTCAGCTTCCAAGAAACTGTCTAGCCCGTCCAGCTGTATCCTTACTTGGTTGAACCTAGGCTTGAGTCCCAAAGCACAGAAGACACTAATAGAAGGGGAATCGCAAGGGAGCTCTCTTCAAACCGTGAAACTGTGCCCGTCAGTAGCTGCAGAAACCAGCCTTCTTACAAGCAGAGTGTTGTAAAGGCCTGGTGCTCTCTTGTCTTCACCGGGTAAAACCACCCGCGCCACAAGTTCTCAAGGACCCCGTGCTCACTGGAAAGACTTGCTCATCAGGCCTTTTGCATGAGATCTCCTGCTGCTATCCACGTCAACTAGAGCTGAGTAAACTGCTTTCTCTGGCACTCAGTTGACGACATTGACGAAGAGTTGAGTGTAGGTAACTGACAGAATCTAAAGCCCCGTAGTTCACTGCTCGATCACTGCTTCCACTAGGAGAGCCACAGAAGCACAAGGAACCCATTGCATTTACCTAGTCTTGACATAACCCTCTCTTACAAAGAAACGTCCGTCAGGGATAACACGAATTAAGAGTTTGGGGTGGAAAAAGCGTTGGCTATCTCAGTCACACTCGATTTAGGCCAGGGATTTATCTTCTTGCCCAAAATATGTGTGTGTGCGTGCATGCTCGTGTGCATCAATGCCACACTTTCTATGTTCTTTAAATGTACAGAAACATGAATAGACGAAAACAATTCTGATTGCGCCTTGGTAGGCACTTCTAAGGAAAGAGGTGCCCACACAAAAAGACAGGTATAAGCAAAATATTGAATCCCATTTGTTTCTCGGAGCTGTTTGAATGACTAAAGCCTGCCTTATCAGCATCGGCACTGGTGAGTTTAATGGAGACGACACAGATTGTTTCAATGCGGCGCTAGCCAGGGTCACTGTTGGCATTCTAACAAGAGTCCATTTTAATAGATCTTATGTTTCGAATTGAACTCGTCCGTTTTGCTGCCGGATGAGAAGCTGGCATAATAGGGGGACTGATCTGAGCCATGTCTCTTGTAGGCACAGTATATCAATCTGCTCCAGAAGGGAGGACTTTTCCCTTAAAAAGAGCCCTAAATCCTCTCCTGTTCCATGAAGCAACTCTAAGGGTCTGTATTGTAGGATGGCTTTTAGTCTATTCCTGTTTTGAATTTCCCAAAGCCCCGGCTAGCTAGTCCCAAGCTCTTTCCTCCTTTCTTACATCCACCTGCCCCTCTCCATTAGTATTAGGCTTTTTTCTGATTTCCCACTGTGAATTTAAACAAAATCAAATCCTTTTTTGAAAAAGTAGGGGACTTTGGTTTACCCTCATGTCGAGGCTTATTTGAGATTTTATCTCCCTTTTTCGGGGTTAGTTTCACTTATGCCCCTCTTTATTCCATTCTTGTCATCTGTCGCCTCCTTCCAGTTGACTCTAATTCTCTCCTGGTAATCACTTATATCGTACCCTAGCGGTAAGAATGTCTCATTTTGTGTCCTCAGCAAATCCTTCTTGGCCTGTGAATTTAGATGCAGGATGACCCAGTCAGTCCTCTTTTCCAATACGAATTCCACAATCATAATATCAACTGTGGATATCTGTCGTAGTGGTAAGATTCAATGCAACCAGTCTCAAAACATTCCTCCTATTTAAGATTGGTACATTAGGCCCAGTGACAATTCGTTCAAGATAGATCTTCGGGCTAGCCGTTGAGGTCACAGGATATTAGGTTTGTTTTGCTCAATCTTTGAGAGTGGCCCAGAGATTACAACTTTCGTTTGGCCTTTGCTACACTTTCCCCTGAAGTGTGTATCGGGCTTGTTACTTGCAAACTTTTCATTTGTTTTTCTTCCATTGTTCTAAATCGCACTGAATACTTCTGTGCTAGCGATTGTGTTTGCTTAATGTTGGATTTTAGCTTCGGCATATTTATAGGTTGGGTAGTTAGAGCCAATAGGCTCTCAATTTCGTCCCATTCCGATCTGCTCAGATCATTTCAATTGACATCGTCTTCCACCTTCTCAATTTATTCAATTAAGTCACTGAAACAAGTGTCTGAAAGATCGACTACTTCCTCACGACTCTCTGTCGCAGGTGTTGTCAACAGATCACCAGTCAATAACACCAACGGAAGCATCAGTTCTTTCCTTGCAAGTTTCAATATAGGTCTATTATCCGTTGGAGGTGGCGAGTGCAGGTTTCTTAGCAAAGCTCTCGAGCCATTCGATTTACTCTTGGTATTAGACACCATACTCTTCGATTTTCTTTTCTGTTGCATGCTCTTCTTCTTACCACTAAGTGGAAATATAGTGGTTTCCGGAGGCTTGGTTGGTTTGAACATTGAGAAGATGTGACAGATTTCGGGTTTTCTGATTCATTTGTCGTGGTCGCAATCACCTCCTTTGCAGAGTTTGTCTCCTTTTTCGGTCAGTGGTTGATGGGAAGGATCCCTTTCCACTACCTTCGGTTGTTTACATTGGGCTCCCATCCATTTACAATCAGCTAATAGAGCATCCATCAGCAAGGACTTATCCATGGATTTCTTCCTTGCTAGGTCACATAGTTGATTTTGCCAATTTAAGTAGTTGTCTGCCTCTTTATCCAAGTGAGAGTCCACCTTATTAGCCAGAATTTCCAGCCCCACCATTTTGTTGGACATGGCTGTGATGAGGGTGCTTTGATCCTGCAGTGTGTTACACAAGGCCTCATACAATTTTGTAAATGGTGTTAGGGACGCTGATAGAGATGCCATCACAATCTGTTGGAAGAAGATCAATTCGCAAATACCCCTCACCTTTCCATTGCTTCCATTGTGCGCTCTCTGAGGCTTGCTGTGAGGAGGCTGATGAGGGAATGGAACGATCGCTTTTCCTAGCCTCCTCTGCCTCCTTTAGAGCCTCACTGTCAGACGGAGAGCCCCAATGTACACCCTTTTCCATAGGTTCTTCCCTACTTGGGCAGGTCCCTTAAGATACCATATTATATTCAGTTTCCATATTATATTCCGTCTGCGATTCCAGGTCCCATTGTTCTGTCTGTCGTTGGACAGATTTTCGCTCCACAGGCCTCTAATTTTCTTTGCAGAAGGGGTCCCCCATCCCCTTTACTGGCTCCTGTCACTCTGCGCTTTTATCAGTCTGTTTCATGGATTGGTCAAGCATGAGTAGCCTATCCTTCACACAAGGTAGACTAAGTCTTTTCTGCTGTGCAATTTTGGTAGTTAAGTCCATTAGCTCTCTGGCCAAATGAGTTGCCAGATCTAAGTTCCGACCTCTCATTGGAGACCAGCCTGGCTCACCTTCTCTCTCATTTTAGGTATTTGGCTCTTGTGTAAATTGTTCAGCCTCATACTGGCTTTTTTGGGGCTTTGGTGCGGGATGCCCCTGTTTCGCCATCTCTTAACAGCTCGAGCTATAGCTTGGGCTAATTAATGCTCCTTGCACATTATTTAAACTGGACTCCAAGTCCTGGGATATTGCAGCTGATTCAATATTCAGTAAATTGTTTGTAAAGAGCCCACAGGGGGTGCACTTCTCCCTCTCCTGCGCTCCCCCACTAGCTTGCTTCAGGCAAGGAATCTGCGACTGAGAATCAAAACCCTCTTTTCTCTTCCACTCCCCCTTGCTGGGCGACCGCTCAGAAACAACCGCACATTCTGTTGGGGAGCTATTCGCAGTGAGCATTCACAGAAGTGGACGTTTGCTTAACTCCCTTGTTATCCATGCCTTAGCGTGGGCACTCAGCGCCTTGCCCCCCCCCCCCCCACTCTATCCGGCCCCTCTTGCCCCCCCCATCCCTACTACCCCCCTCACCCCCCCTTTCCGCATCAGTCATCCCATGCAGGCGGAAGCAAGAATTGACACGACACCAGTTTATGATTGGAAGGTTAACATGCCTCAGCAGCTTTATTTGCATAAAGTCTTGGAGTTATCTTACAGGTGATCCGTAATTCACCGTCACTGATATACTATTCCAAGTGCGGCTACCTAGGGCTTACCCCCCTCCCCCTCCCCATCGTCCTCGTCCGGGGGACGCCTCGGATTGAGCCCGGCCCTGGCTATCCACCTCTCTCTACCCCGGCCGTTGTTGATGTCAATTTTTTGCCCCCATTTCTCCCTGCCCCTTGCTAGGTCTTTGTTGCGGATGCCCGACCCCCCCCGCAAACTTACCCCGTGTCCTAATCGGGCTCTAGCTAAAACCGGCAGCCACGCGGTGCCTCGCTAATGTTCAGGTTCCTATACCGGCACCACCACAAGTGCCCTTACAATTTCCTATACCGGCACCACCACAAGTGCCCTTACAATTTAATTTACGTATCCGTATTTGGGCCGGCACCGCCCTCCGATGCCGTCCCCCACTTTCTGCCTGCCTAGTTGGTCATCGCTTGCGACGTCCATCTAACCTTTTCTTACCAAACTCTACTCAGCCCCCCCTACGCCTTCGCGTTGTTCCGGTTATTGGCATCCCAGTCCTATCCCCGCTATGCAAAGCCCCCCCAGGTCTCCCTCCTGTGTCCCCGAGCCCCCAGAAACTTCGCAATTCCCTCTCACTAAAGGCGCCCCCCCCTCCAACTGCAGCCTTAGCAGGTGTCCTCCCCCCCTTGGCTGGTGTCGTATCTCTTCCGGATTCCCTGTCCCTCGTACTATCTTCCTTTCCCAACTGTCTCCCCCATTCCCCCGGTCCCCTTATGCTGCACCCCGCCAGGCCCCCTCTTTCCTGTCCTTGCTGGCCCTCCTTGTCCGAGCTCCCCCCCCCGATGTTCCTACCTTTCTTACTCCCTCCTCCAGCTCCCCCCCCTCTTGCCCCCCCCTTCGTGACGACTTCCCCCTGCTGTATTTTTTGTCCCGGTAGCATAACCCCCCGTATTCTCCTCTTGTTCCCCCCCAACCAGCTTCACTTGCTGCCCTCTTTTGGTTTGTTGTTCGTTCCCTCCCCCACCCGCAATTTGGGTCTTGGAATTGTCTCCCAAGTCCCCTACATCCCTCCCCTTTTTCCCCAGGGCCTCCCCCAAGCCTATTGCTCTTGGGGCGCCGTGCATCTAAACTCTTGGCTGCTCATTCCCCTGTGGGTCTGCTGGCAGTGCTTCGTAAGGGGATCGCAATGTAACTCCGCTGGGCGACCTGTAAAACAAAAGAAAACATTTTTTATTCACATACTTTTTACCGGGAGGGTGGGTGGGAAAACGAACGCTGCTTCGACGCGACGGGAAACCGAGGGAGGATGTGTGATTGCTCACACAAGTCCGGGCTTTTATGGCCGACTTCTCCCCGGTTTCCCGCCCTGCGCCTCTGCTTTCGCGCCCTTCAGGGGGGGGCGGGCCCTGTATTACATCATCATCCCGCCCCCCCGGCGCGTTATTTCTTACGGGCGTGGGGGGGGAAGGGCGTCCTGGACCGCCCCCACTAAGGGGCGGCGCCCGCCATGCCAGCTTTCCTGGCGCGTTCGCCCGCCGTAGCGTGGGCACTCAGCGCCTTGCCTTCCCCCCCACTCTATCCGGCCCCTCTTGCCCCCCCCCATCCCTACTACCCCCCTCACCCCCCCCTTTCCGCATCAGTCATCCCATGCAGGCGGAAGCAAGAATTGACACGACACCAGTTTATGATTGGAAGGTTAACATGCCTCAGCAGCTTTATTTGCATAAAGTCTTGGAGTTATCTTACAGGCGATCCGTAATTCACCGTCACTGATATACTATTCCAAGTGCGGCTACCTAGGGCTTACCCCGCTCCCCCTCCCCCTCCCCATCGTCCTCATCCGGGGGACGCCTCGGATTGAGCCCGGCCCTGGCTATCCACCTCTCTCTACCCCGGCTGTTGTTGATGTCAATTTTTTGCCCCCATTTCCCCCTGCCCCTTGCTAGGTCTTTGTTGCGGATGCCCGACCCCCCCGCAAACTTACCCCGTGTCCTAATCGGGCTCTAGCTAAAACCGGCAGCCACGCGGTGCCTCGCTAATGTTCAGGTTCCTATACCGGCACCACCACAAGTGCCCTTACAATTTCCTATACCGGCACCACCACAAGTGCCCTTACAATTTAATTTACGTATCCGTATTTGGGCCGGCACCGCCCTCCGATGCCGTCCCCCACTTTCTGCCTGCCTAGTTGGTCGTCGCTTGCGACGTCCATCTAACCTTTTCTTACCAAACTCTACTCAGCCCCCCCTACGCCTTCGCGTTGTTCCGGTTATTGGCATCCCAGTCCTATCCCCGCTATGCAAACCCCCCCCCAGGTCTCCCTCCTGTGTCCCCGAGCCCCCAGAAACTTCGCAATTCCCTCTCACTAAAGGCGCCCCCCCTCCAACTGCAGCCTTAGCAGGTGTCCTCCCCCCCTTGGCTGGTGTCGTATCTCTTCCGGATTCCCTGTCCCTCGTACTATCTTCCTTTCCCAACTGTCTCCCCCATTCCCCCGGTCCCCTTATGCTGGCCCCGCCAGGCCCCCTCTTTCCTGTCCTTGCTGGCCCTCCCCCCCCGATGTTCCTACCTTTCTTACTCCCTCCTCCAGCTCCCCCCCCTCTTGCCCCCCCCCCTTCGTGACGACTTCCCCCTGCTGTATTTTTTGTCCCGGTAGCATAACCCCCCGTATTCTCCTCTTGTTCCCCCCCAACCAGCTTCACTTGCTGCCCTCTTTTGGTTTGTTGTTCGTTCCCCCCCCCCCCTGCAATTTGGGTCTTGGAATTGTCTCCCAAGTCCCCTACATCCCTCCCCTTTTTCCCCAGGGCCTCCCCCAAGCCTATTGCTCTTGGGGCGCCGTGCATCTAAACTCTTGGCTGCTCATTCCCCTGTGGGTCTGCTGGCAGTGCTTTGTTCAGGGATTGGCCTGTGATTCCTCCAAGACTCTCTGCTGGCTGCCGGCGGCGGAGAGTTCCCCCCCAGCTTGCTTCCACAGGGCACTCCCTGAATTTTATATGGCTGGCATCTCGGGCCCCTCATACACATCCCGCATTCTGAAGTGCCGTCATCCATTCCAGGGACATCAAGGCAGTGCCCACCTCGGACAAGTGGGTCCCGTCCCCTTCAAAATACCCTGGTACTTTTATAGTGATGAGGGGATGGCTATGGCTCGTTTGTTGCGCAGCTCGTGCGACCAAATGTGCATAACTGCCGCCACTGGGAATAGCTCCAGCATGGTGATGTTTTTGCACCACCCCTTTCTCACCCATGCCTTTGGCCAGTTAGCCCTGCACCATTCCTTCCCTAATATTGCCCCGAATCCCACCCTACCTGCAGCATCCGTGAATAGCTGTAACTGAGCGCATGCCCAGCTTTCCTGCTGGGGAACAGTGCTCCTGCCCGTCCCTACTGGTTTGGTTGCATGAGAGGACTCCATAGGACCGTCTGCTATTTCCAGAACGCCCCATGTTAAAGCACATGTAAACTTGGAGATTACCCGTGGTGCACTGTATTGCTGATGTTTGGCTACGAATTGCTGTGTAGGCGTCTTCCTTGCCCTGCCGCAACGCCTAGGGTTGTGTAAAGGATTTCATAGATCTCTGGCAAACCCTTGGTTATGGTAGGCTGAAGTAGTGTTGTGTGGGTGTATGCAGCACACTGCTGACTTGTCCATGGTCTCTCGACGCTTATAAGGTGATGTCATATTTCCATCGCTTTAAAATTACTAGCCAGTGCTGGATTTGCGGGGAGCGCAGTGGCTAGCCAGTGTTGGAATACTGTGGGAACACCCTCCTTATTGCGGGAGGTGTGCGGGGGGGGCAAGGGTAAATCTAGGAGGAGTGTCCAAGGTGCGTGACCCAGGCACGCTAATACCAAGGATGAAAAGGGGCCCTTCATTTGCTTAACCTGCAAGTGAATGTCATGAACTAGCTTAATCAAATCAGGAAGCCTGAGCATTTCTTTGTCCTATGATCCGACACTACATCGCGCCCTGAAACACTTGTGTATAAGCGCGTTACAAGTACCACCTCATAGCATCCTCTTGTATGACGAATTGTGAAATGCATACCATAATAATGCATGTTGGCGATGAAAACCTTTAATTTCACACCAAACAGGCCATTCACATTTTTTTTTTTTTTTTTTTTGCCCCCCTGCTCGAGAGGCAGCCCCCCCCATGATACCCCGCGCCGAACGCCACCCCCCGCCTACCCCCCGAACCCTGGTCCCGCATGAGCCAAACCAACGCCTCCACCCGGAAGACCCCCCCCGAACGAGCAACCCACGCCACCACCTTCCCCGCAGCGGAGTCCGGTGGCAGAGCCACCCGCCCGGGGAAAGCCATCCAAGCAAAGGCGCCGGTGCCAGTGGCATTATTTATTGTAATGCGGCCCCCCTGCCCATGAGGCAGCCCCCCATGATACCCCGCGCCGAACGCCACCCCCCATCCAGCCCCCGAACACCCGGTCCCGCAAGAGCCCCCCACTCCCCCCCCAGCCCCCAAACCAACCCCTCCACTCGGACAACCCCCCCGAACGAGCAACCCCGCCACCAACCCCCCCACAGCGGAGTCTTGCGGCAGAGCCACCCGCCCGGGGCAGGCCTTCCAGGCAAAGGCGCCGGCCCGAAAGCCGGAAGGGGAGAAACCAAGAGCCAACGGCGCCCGCAAGACCAACACCACTGCTCCGATCTCATTTAAACTTGCTGAGTGCAATGGCGCCCCCGTGCCACCACCGCGCCGGCCGCACGGCCAGCGCGCCCGTACCCCAATGTCCCCTCACCCCCACACCAGCAGCCGCTCGTGTCCAGTGCTCGAAGGACCAGAATGAGAGCCGCCCGGCCGACCCCTGAGATGAAGCAGGGACACAAGGAGATCCCGCCCCATATCCTGGCCGGCGCCCATTGCACGGAGGACCTTGTCCACACCTCTGCAATGCTCACCCTACTAAATGTAGCCGCCCCGCCGCCCATGTACCTACGACGGCCCATCCACCTCCATCCGACACACTGCCCCTCGAGTCCTGCACCCCTCCCGAGGGGGCCCCGTATGGAGCCGACGGCATCGCCAAGGCCCCCGTCCCAGTCTCCACGCGCATTCCCCCAACACAGGCAACGAGCAATATCCAGCCACGTGCTCCCCCCACTCCGGCGTCCCCTATCTGGTCCCAAATGACCCCAGCTGCCCAGCGCCCCATGCGAACCCCGTTGGCACTCCTTTGCTCAATCTTGATCTATAACGTTGTTTACAAAGAATGCATGGCTGCGCATATCTGCCTAGAATGTTCCTGTGTGGGGCGATGTTAGCCATGTTGCTTTACAATGTTTTACACAGAAACTTTCATAAGCACTCAGACCACAAATTGCAGAATGTCCCCCTCGCGCATTGTTTTCATTGTTTGCGCTATCTCCCCGGCAGTTACATTACTTTTTCATGTCCCGAAAGTTGAAAATGGCTGTAGCTTTAATAGAGCGTTAAAGATTACACACTCATCCATTCGTTGATACAAAAGACATGCTTAGATCCAGCTTCCTTGCTGCTTTGTACTGTGGGCTCGTTGCGCCCAGGGCCGCTTAAACAGAACTACTCCGTGTGCTCCTGGACCACTTTTCGGCTAAGGAGAACACCTCGGACGGTGCTGAGGAGGCCGAGCACCGCGGCCTGCATTCACTGGCTCCCGCACAGCCCACAAGCCCCCCAGCAGCAGCCGGAACACCGGGGGCCGCCAGCCAAAGTAGGCTGCCCCTAAGAGGCACTCAGTATGAGCCTGACAGCCCGGCGGGCATTCAAAGGAGCCCGGTGACCATTAAATACAGTGATGCGAATGCAGATGGGGCTTCCGCAGTGCCTGCTGGAGTCGATGCAAAAACCCCAAACATAACTGCCCGATAAAACCAATACCCTAACGCTCCAGTCGCAAGGCACCACCCGTACCGAGCCTTCACCATTCAGCAGACCATCGTCCAGTGCGGCCCGCCACCCACCGCGTACTTGGCCTTCGCAGTCCAAGAGAACATCCTAGGGTACACCTTACATATCCCTCTTTTCCCAAAATTAGCAATGCTCTCTTAAATTATCAATGCTCTCTTGTACCCGTCCATACAGCACCGAAAGTGGGCACGGCATCGTTTCCCCTCTACACAAACCCTCACTTTAAATTCAAACCAGAAATGTAACGCGACCCACGGTCACAGCTTCACTTAACACGATTGACCTGCCCTCAAAAGCCCACTGCACCCACAATGGTGTGCTGGGAAACCATCCTCACTACCCCCCACGCTACCAAGCACCGCCCACCCCCAGGTCAAACATGCAGGCAAGCGCAACATCCCCAACTTCGACCCCTCCACTAACCCACAAGGCCCCCGTCCTCCGTGACAGCATGTGGCCACCCATACCCGCTCTCCCAACAACACCCTGCATTTGCACGCGCCACGACCTGGCCGGCAAGCACACCATGCTACCCAAAAGCGATGTCTCCCCCCCGTACCTTGGTCCCCAACCGCCCCCAATGCAATACCTCCCCCTCACCGTGGTTCGCCCCCCACACAACAAACAACGATTTGTTTGGGTTATGCATTTTTAAACCCCCCCCACCCGCGCACCATCATCGCACGCACCAAAAACCCCTTCATAGCGAAATAGCCAAACACCATATGCATTATCTCCCCCCGCACCTCAGTCCCCAACCGTTCCCCCGAAACTTGCGGCGCCATCTTGCACTCCCCAATGCATACCCCTCACCGTGGTTCGCCCCCTCCCCCACAACAAACAACGATTTGTTTGTCTTATGCCTTTTTTAAACCCTCCCCCCACGCATCATCATCACGCGCAACAAAACCCCTTCGTAGCAAAATAGCCAAACGCCATATGCATTATCTCCCCCCGCTCTTTGGTCCCCAACCGTTCCCGCGAAAATTGCGGCGCCATCTTGCGCTCCCCCAATGCATCCCCCTCACCGTGGTTTGCCCCCTCCCACACAACAAACAACGATTTGTTTATATTATGCATTTTTTAAATCTCCCCTCCCACGCCCCATCATCGCGCGCAACCAAACGCCTTCATAGCAAAACACCATATGCATTATTTCCCCGTTCGAATGCGTTCACCCTCCCTCCGCCCCGCGGTCTCGTCCGTTCCCGTGAAAACATTTTGTGACACCCTCTTGCCCTCTTTACGCGCATCGCACCCTACGATGGTTATACCCCTTTCACCCTCTCGGCACCTCCTCGGTTTGCCATATCCCCAGCCCAGTGGGGGCTAGTCAGGGAGATTGCTTTCAACGTATATTTCACCGCCCCTGGCGCCAACCGATGTTACCGAAAATTGCTCCCCTGGTCCCCCGCTCTACCCCCCCGACCGCCCTCACTTTAACCGGCCCTTGACTACCCCCTGCCTCTCCCCCCACCCCCACTACCACTATACACCCCTAACTACCTTGCATTCGGCGGCCGCCAAGACGCTCGCCGTGGGCCGACCAGCAGCGAGCCGTGCAACTATACTACGTACCTTTAATTGACCCGGCTGGAACCGAAACCCGCAGCGGCAGGAACTCCCGAGAAATCCACACGTCTATACTCCTGGACCACGCTTGGAACCAACCGCAATGCCAACGAAGCCCGGGGAGCAGGATGCAAGAGGGTTCTCCACGTGAGGCAGGATGCAAAATAAAACGTCGATCCGGCGAGGCAGGAAACTGGAAACCAACACCAAAAACGAACGCTGCTCCGACGCGACGGGAAACCGAGGGAGGATGTGTGATTGCTCACACAAGTCCGGGCTTTTATGGCCGACTTCTCCCCGGTTTCCGGCCCTGCGCCTCTGCTTTCGCGCCCTTCAGGGGGGGGGGCGGGCCCTGTATTACGTCATCATCCCGCCCCCCCGGCGCGTTATTTCTTACGGGCGTGGGGGGGGGAAGGGCGTCCTGGACCGCCCCCACTAAGGGGCGGCGCCCGCCATGCCAGCTTTCCTGGCGCGTTCGCCCGCCGTTCTCTGCACACCGAGCAACATGCCTAGACAGCGCCGCGTGGGGGGAACCCCACAGCTGGAAAGCGGGGGCCAGTAACCTGTGCCCGAAGGAGGACAGGGAAAAGGAGAGGGACAGTTAGTAGTCGGGGGGGGGGGGGAGACAGGCACTCCTCCCTCTGCTCACCCACCCCCTCAGGCACCTGGGAGCCAGGCAGGCTGAGGGGGCAAGTGCAAGTAACACTTCTGGCAGGACAAGAAGTAGGTGCTAAGCACTCCAGGGCAGGTGAAGCAGGAAACACACAGGTAGGGACAATGAGGCACCCCAAGGTGCAAACTGCCATCAGTGCCAGCCAGCCAGGGGCTGAACAACAGCCCCCACACAGGCAGACAAAGCCCAGGGCTAGTCCCTGGCCAATTTAAGGAGCTGCAGAAGCAGCCAGAAACCACAATCATTGTGGGACTCAGAACGGAGCCCCAAACAAGTATCCTGCATACGCAGCTTACTTTTTCTTTACGAAACATTGACCGGTTTCAGCTGTGTGTGTTTCAAGTGTGAGCTCTGCCGCGCTCCGCTAGAGTAAACACAGCTGCATTGCCGGTGCTTGCTGAAAACTTTGAGCAGTAACTTGCTCGAGTTGTGCGGCGCACACTGAACGAAGGGTATGTGAACCTTTTTGCTTATCCCAAAGGGCTGGTGAAGTACGTCACAAGAAGCCTGTCATGGGGTGCTGTTGGGAATTCAGCGGTGGTGCTTACAGTGAGCTGGTGCCTCGCGCTTGGACGGGCAGAACTGTAAGCGGAAACAGAGAAAAAACTACGGGGAAAAAGCTAACCGGCGGAATGCTGCAAAGTGGACGGAGGATCCGAGAGTTGCGACAGCCACTACCCTAAAGAGCAGCTAACGCGACGAGGGACTCCCCCGAGCATTTCAGCTCAGACAAACGGCTACCCGGAACAAGACACCTCGGAACATTCGGAAGGCAGGCTCACAGCAGAGATAAGGAGCGGCGGAAATAACAAGACCCGGCGAGGGTTGCAGGCAACGCAGCGTCGGGAAATAACAAAGTTTTCAGAAAACGAGAACTGCAAAGCATTTCTTTACGCAAAAGCAAGGTGGGCACATCATGTCTTGGAAACAAGACCACGCAGAGCAAAGAACGGGCCCAGAATACGAACAGCCACACATACAAAACTGGGGCTGCATATAAAAAATATAGTGCAGTCTGGACAAAGAGGCTACAATTGGAACACAATGCAGAACGGGGGAAAGTCCTGTCAAGAGCCAACCACAGCCATGAATACAGTTACCAAGAAGAGAACAAAGCTCATGCAATGGGCAGATGAGCTAGAACTAATTCATGGTTGGCCATGGGTGAGACAACGCTTAAGCGAAAACCCTGATGATGAGGAAGCAGGCATCACAGCAATAGATGAAGAAACACCACCAGCAGAAAAGAAGACCAAGGAAAGCATGGAAGCAACAGGTTCAGGGGAGCAGACCACACACAGAATCGAGAACAAAGGCAACAAAAAAGGTAAAATGAAAGCTATAATGTCTGAAGTATTAGATGATTTTGCAAACAAGTATTTAAAACAACAGGAAACAGTAGTAAATGCAAAATTAGAGCAATTAAGGCCGAGCTGAGGGAGAAACAACGGCAGCCGGTCGTAGCAGAGACTGCAGGTGAACAGGTGGGTGGGGGGGATGGGTCTTTAAGGGCATGGACAGGCCCTCTCCCTACCCAGGGGCAGACAGTCAGGACAGGGGCCAGCCACACAACCCCCCCCAACAACTCTTGCAGCAGTAGAAGGGGGCCCACATTAACAGGCAAAGGGGATACAAGCGATGTTGTGTGTGGGTCTAGTCTTCTAGTGCGAGAGAGCGTCATGACATCCTCATGATGCTTCTCTAATAAAAGGGGCTCTGCTGGCACGCACACAGCAGTGCAGCAGAGCCCCAGGAAGTGGCAACTCGTGTCTGTGTGTTTTATTTGGGGTCCACTTGCCGCATGGTCGCGGCCTGGTTGGCGGACTTGCCTGCGTGCCCCCAGTGCCTAGGCTGCCGTTGCAGCCTTGTGACAAACGCTCCGGTGATCCAGGCATTGCAGGGTGAACCCTGCCAGCAATCAGCTGCATAAGTGCAGCGTCTGTGTGCTTTGTCGGGTGCCCCCAAACCGATCTGTGGCCTGCCCCGGTGACTGGAGGCAGGCCACCACATTGGCGACGGGGATGGCCCAGCCCTTTGTGTTGGTAGCACGCAGGCTGGCGGAAGCCTGGTCCTCGATAGAAGCGGCATCCATCCGCGTGTGAGGAGAAAGAGGCAGCCACAGTACATCAGACTGCTGGAGGCCCAGGGACCTTGTGCTGGGCATCAGCGCGGGTCGCCTGGTGACGACACGTGGCGGTGCAGCCAACTTCGCTCGTGGCTGTGTTCGCCGCGTGGCCGGCCATTGGGGGCGGAGCCGGCCCTCCGTTTGGCCTGCAGAGGAACATCCTTGCAGACAGCTGCCCTGTGGGGCAAATCAACGCCCCCACTAAGATCCGGGCCGCGAGGGAAAACACCCTCACAGCGCGACTCCATCCGGGCCTGACGGTGATCAAGAAGGGAGGTCTTGTGCTCTCCGATGAAGGGGAAAACTGCCGTATTGCGACCCGGACCGCAATTCTGGGCGGGGACACGCTGAAAAGGAAGAGGGCGTGGCCTCCAAGCTAGCCCGGCGAGCAGCAAATGAAACCAGCTGATCCTACAGGGGAGTGTGGGCATGGCCCAGTAACACCAGACTGCAGTTTTGGAAAGCAACTAACAGACATCAAGTGATGAGGGTGGGCATTCCATGACCCAGAACTGGTTAAGGAGCACATTGCTCACAACGTGAGCCTAGGTAGATGCAGTAACCCCGTGCTGAAGAACACAGGGGGAGGACTCTAGATTTGTGGAAAGGGACAGGCGGGCACCTACCAGGGGCAGTGCCAACACGGGTTGCGGCTCCCCTAGGAGTGCTTGTGCACCCTCAAAAGACTACACACCCCAAGACCCACCAGCAGTAGTTGTATCCTGGGCCCTGGTATGTCGAGGACAGCCCGTGCCGCTACATCACTTTGATGTGGTGGGTTTGCCTGCCAGTTTGGGACCCCGGTGGACAGCCTGGGCAGAGAACCTGGAGTTATACTTTGAGGCGGTGGAGATGAAGGATACAGCCAAACGCCCAACCCTCCTGTACTCCGCCGGACTGGCTGTCCAGAGGCTGTTCAAGACACTAAGGCCTGTGGATCAGTCCTATGACGCGGCCATCGCAGCCCTGAACAAATATTCATGGTCAACAGGGACTATGAACGGTTCAGGATGAGGTGCGCGATGCAAGAGGAAGGGGAGAGCATCGATGCATTTCACGGGAAGCTGCGCGGCATTGCACTGTCCTGTGCCCTGGGCAATTTTGAGGAGGACGAGATCAGGGCGCAGATCATCTACGGCTGCAGTTTTTCGAAGCTGCGGACCCAGTGCTAACCCTCGAACGGATACTAGACCTTGGCCATGCCCAGGAGCTGGCAGAGGTGCGGGCCTCGGTCCCGAACTCATCCAGACATTACCTCAAGCTGGAGGCCCCCATGCAGTGGATCAAGTTGGAGGAGGTGTCAGCTGTCGGCAAGTGGCATGAAGGGAAGCCGCTGAGGAGGGGAGATTGGCCAAGGAGAGACCCCAGTGCCACCATATGCCATCAGTGTTGGTGGTATCTTCCACACCCGCAGGACTGCCCTGCTAAGGGACACATCTGTGGGAGGTGCAGGAAGGTGGATCACTTTGCACGGGTGTGCCTCGCACCGACCCCAGCCAGCATGGTGGGGACATCGGGGGAGAGTGATTCGAAGGGGAGAAAGACCCCCAGAGTGGCTGCGGTCCAGGTGGCGGAAGATCAAAGGAGAATGCGGCAGGATGTAGAAGAGGAGGAAGATGAAGAAAAGATATTTTTCTTGTCCTGCAGCAGCGCCAATGGTCAGTTCGATCCTGGAATATTCTGAGTCGGAACAGCCCGCTGTCGGGCCCCGTGGTATGAGGAAAGGAACACACCTGTTTGGTTGCAGTGTTTAAAGTTCAAGGTTTTGATTAGTTATTAGGTGGTGCTCGGACTGGAATGCACCTTATGTTTGCGGTGATTATATAGGATTAGAATGGGTGCGCGGACTGGAATGCACCAAGTTAGACCCAGTAGAGGGTCGCTGTTTTGCAGTGGGAGATATTTTTCTTTTGTTATAATAAAGGAGGGATGTTGTGTGTGGGTCTAGTCTTCTAGTGCGAGAGAGCGTCATGACGCCTCTCTAATAAAAGGGGCTCTGTTTGTGAAAACAGAAACAAAATATCGAGGCTGAGTACCACAAAAGGAAATACACCGAACACGGGTTACAAAGGAACATACAAAGTACTTTATTCTCTACTGAATTCAAATACAAAAACAGTGCAAAGTCAAATAGCTATCGGCCCTCAGTACAACACAACGAACTCCAGCTTGTTTCAGTGTGTTCAGTGAGAGACTGTACATTAGAATGCATTTGCTTTTTATACATTTTTTGGGCACTATGTCCAGCCCCACTTCGGGTTAATATTCCACTTTATACATCACCAATTCTAGGGTTCGTTGCCGAATCCCAAATAACCACATCTAACTGGTTTGTTTTTATTACATGTAACAATAAACGTATGCATTAACTGTGTATTATAAAGTTTTGCATTGCAGGTCTTCTTAAACATAAATACAATGTAGTAAAACAGATGTTCTTCGCTCAATATGTAAATACATTATCATAATATATACTCGTGGATTGGTTTCATTGCACGAGTAGTCCTTTTACACATAGGTCAACGTAGGACGCGGTCTCAGTTCATGACCTTAACAAGTAGCCTGCAGGCAGATTACACATTAGCGATGTACAGAGGTCAAGACGGCCATGTTGTATTTTGCAATGACATCGTCCACCATTTTAGCTCACAGGGTGACTTTTCCACACAAATCCTAAAATGGCGGTTCGACCTAAAATGGCGCCCTAATTGGATTAAAGGTCAGGACCTTGCAACACAGATTTCTCTCGCAAGCGACTTTCGAGCAATAGGAGGCACAATATATTTTTCTATTCCAACAAACCCTCCTTTTGGCCTATGCCAAGTGCTAAAAACTCCTTTGGGTCTCCTTGCGAATAATTCTATGCATTAGTATCCATGTACCCTGAATCACTATCTGAAATATCTATTGCCATTAGGTCTTTTACTTATATATCTTTTAACACATATTCTTTGGAAGCTTTATTTGAGGCATGCACCTTATGTCCTATCGAATCTATTGCTCGTGTGCAACATCCCCCTAGCATTGAACACATACCAGGCAGACACTGAATACAGCAACAAAGGAACAACAGAATTCCTAAAATAGTTAATAAGACCGAAAGTACCTTCCAACCCCAAGATCGCAAGAAGTCCCAGAACCAAGCGCCAAGATCCAAATTTCCCTCGGGAACGTGCACTTCGGAACTAAGGACGTGCAGATTGTGTATTGCATTGAAGATAGTTGGGGAGGAATCCGGTACGAAAACACAGCAAGCGGACCCCGCTAATTTGTCTACTCCACCACGCTCAGCTGAAATGACATCTAATGCTATACGATTTTGGAGTGCTACTAATCTTATTGCTTTCTGCTCTAATGTCACATTGTAGAGTATATCCGTGGTCCGGTTGATGGATCTCTCCAGTACTCTCACTAGTCTCCTGATATCCTCTGAATTCGCTATCTGCCCCCAAAATGGCACAATTGATTTCGCTATATCTCCCAAAACCTGTGCTGGGGTTGTCACCATTCTCTTCCCGTCGTGGATGAGCTTTTGAAATTTCTATAGTACTTGCTATGAACACCCCAGGTAACAGGATCCCTGCCAATCCCTGGGCAACCATGGAAACGCTACATTACTGCAAACAAAATAGACAGGTTCACCTACATACAAAGGTCTGTCTTCCCCAGTCAAATTCGCAACGTTGGCACAACCTTTAAAAACTCCCATTGACCGAGTGCCATTCCTCTGTATGCAGAAAGAAACTGAATTCTTATTGCCTATCAGAGCCATTTTAAAGGAAATCAAAGATTGAAAGGGACGGGACAGTCTATCAGAAGGCCTAATAGAAGCAACATTCGGTTTACTCCTATTTGCAAAAAGAGTGCATCCCAGGGGAGTCAAAACACGTTTCGCAAAACTATTCAAATTTGTGCCATCAAAGTTCCCTGAGACACTATCATTCCATCGGCCAAAATAGTGCTGTAAGAGAAGCATAGCAAGCAGTTGTCAACGGTAAAGGATGAATATACCAACCTAGCCCCTTATCCCCGTGTTGCGGTAAATGTGAACAGACCCAACAATTGGACCTATTAAAAATGGCATGTGTAGCGTTCATGATAAGTAACAGTGTATTATTATGATACCTTTGTCTGTGCTGAGAATCTCTAGGGGACAAATTATGCAAATGCACAAAAGGTGTATGGACAGTGGGTACAATTTTAGTCGGTAGCGAAAACTCTAAAGGATAAGCTTCTTCTAAATACCAGAGGCCTACAACAGTGCCTATTATAAAACCAAATATTATTACAAAAATACAGCAGTACGTTTTCGGGGCCCAGGCATTTTGTCCATTGTCCCGGTTGGTCACCCCCTTATTTACAAGTCCAATACGAGCGGCGGCGGTAGCAGGCATTGCAGTCTTCAAACGTAAACCCCAATGTTCGTTGCTGGCGACCCCCCGGTCGCGCGATTTCTGTGTCCTTCCAAAACCCGAGCCAACAGAACCCACTTTTTCAAATTTGGGCAAAAGCAAGCCCTCGATGACTCTTTTCCTTCCTTGAATGCACAGCCGAACCGTGCCGTATGTCTATCAGATGCACAGCAGAAACGTGCCGTGTGTCTATTTTCTCGGACGCAAGTGATATCTGGCTATTCCTGGTACTGATTGATCCGGAAACAATGTGTCGTCACTTCCCGTTGGAAGCAACGTATCAGGGACAGATGAGGCTGAATTTGAAACAGCCGTTTCCAGGTGCAAAATTTGTGGAGAGTGTGGAAACAAAATGGCAGCTTCCCCAAGCCTCTCGGGCTTAGAGATATTCTCCGACACACTCTCAGTGCTGCTTACTGCTTTGGGATCATCAGTTGCAGTATCAGCGAGGGGTTCTGCTTCTTCTGTAACGTGTGGCACAGGGTGAGGAAGTTTCTTGATGTGTGACGCGGGGATCCAATTCTTTCGGCCAGCTACCCGCACCGCTGTTTGGGTGACCAACAGAACCTGGAATGGCCCACCCCAGCGAGGCGCGAGGCAGGATGTGCGCTCAAATGATTTAATGAGCACCCAGCTCCCCGGTCGTATGCCGTGGCCCGGGCCTTCGTAACGCACAGGTAAGGCCTCTCGTACCTGGTGGTAAATCAAATACAGGTTTTTAGTCAATTGGCTACAATAATCTGAAAGTAGTACATTTTCAATACTTCTGAAATTTCGACATTTTGGAACATTCCAGATATTGGCAGGTCTCCCCATTACCACCTCAAATGGAGAGAGCCCAGTCTTAGGTTGAGGGGTTGTACACATAGCAAGTGACACGATCGGTAAGGCGTCCGGCCATTTTAGTTTGGTGCCGGCACACGTTTTAGCAAGCTTGTTCTTGATGATACCGTTGTGTCTTTCTACTAGTCCGGCGCTCTGAGGATGTCTGGCCGAATGGAACCGTTTGTCAATTCGTAACGCTGTACATATCTGTAGGGTTACAGTGGCGACAAAGTGTGGACCATTGTCCGACCAGATAACTCTCGGCAAACCGAACCGGAGAAAGTACTCTTTTAACATGGTTTTCACAGTGGTCATGGCTGTAGCAGCTTTAACAGGGAAAGCCTCAACCCACTTACTAAAGGCACAAATGACTACCAATACATATTTTAAATTGTTGCATCGCTCCATTTCAATGAAATCAAAGTGAATTACTTCAAATGGGACAAAGGGTGGCCCAAAACTTCCCCTCGGGGTTGCTGTCCCCTTTCCCACATTATGTTGTAAGCAAATCATACAATTCTGGACGTAGTGCTGAGCAATTTTTGAAATGTTGTCATTTACCCAAACTTTTTCTAACATTTTCGTCATCTGTTGGGCACACACATGCGTAGGACCGTGTGCCATTACAACCATCATCATCACGTAAGCATCGGGAAGTAACCATTTCCCATCAACCGTGTCCACCCAACACCCATCATCATCAACTTTTCCCAAGCCCTCAGCCCACCTCTTAGCTTCCTCTAGTGTGGCATCGGCTTGGATATCCCGTACAGACCCCACGCCCTCATCCATCACATTAGCATTTTCAGTCTCCCTAGAAACATATATCTTCGTAAGGAGATCAGTGGCAGTTTGTCTAGCTATTTGATCAGCGAAAGCATTCCCTCTTCCAATATTATCTACAAATCTTGCGATGTGCTGCACATTTTACAACTGCTAACTGAGTAGGGAGTGCAAGTGCTGAGAGTAGTTGCACTATTAGGGTGCCATGTAAGATCTTGGTGCAATGCGAGGTTAGGAATCCTCTTTCCGACCAAAGTCTCCCAAAGTTGTGAACCACCCCAAAGGCATATTGACTATCAGTATATATATTTACTACAAGCCCTTCGGAAAGTTCACAAGCTCGGGTTAATGCTATAATCTCTACGGCCTGCGCAGAATTAGGGGTAATTCTCTTAGTTTCCACAACCGTGCTCAAGGTAGTGATTGCATAAGCGGCTGTGGATGTACCATCCGGAAGTTTAAAGCAGGAGCCGTCACAAAACAGCTCTCCTTGCGGATTATCCAAAGGGGTATCTTTCAAATCAATCCTGCCCTTTGTTTCTTGTTCAGTCGTATACAAACAATCATGTGAGTCTTCATCGCCGCAAGTTATATCTTGCGGGAAAGGTAGGAGTCCAGCCGGATTAAGAACACAACACCTCTTAATTTGAATGTGAGGGGCAAACGAGATCAATTCATATCTCGTCAATCGTGCGGAAGGGAGGTGTTGCGTTTGAGTCCGGTTCAATAGAACATCTACAGAGTGAGGCACCATCAGGGTCAAATCATGGCCTAGGACCATTCCATCACTCTTCTTTACAGACGCAGCAGCGACAGCGCGCAAACATCTTGGCAAAGCGCATGCTACAGGATCAAGGGCGGAGGAATAGTAACCGCACGGCCTATTCTTCCCTCCATGCTCCTGCGTTAATACAGCCAAAGCACATCCATCACATTCATGCACAAACAATACGAAGGCCTTTTCATAGTTTGGTGTGCCCAAAACTGGTGCAGAGCATAATGCAGTCTTAAGCAAGTCAAACGATTGCTGGTGTTTCGAGGTCCATGGCAACTGCGAAGAAATGCCCTTCTTCGTCAAGGTCAACATCGGTTTTATCACTAATGAAAAATTTGGGATCCACAACCTACAGTAAGAAGCCATACCTATCACGGCCCTAACTTCCTTCTGCGTATTTGGGACAGACATGCCAGAAATGTGTTTTATTCCTTCAGGTGTCAATCTTCTTCCCTCCTTTGACAGGAGATAGCCTAAATAGGCGACCTCCTGACAACAATATTGAAATTTCTTAAGCAAAGCTTTGTGACCATGCTTAGCTAGATGAATAAGTAGTAACACAGTGCCCTCCTTACAGGCACTCTCAGAGTCAGCAGCCAGAAGCAAATCGTCAACGTACTGAAGCAAAGTACAAGTAGAGGGCAATTCAAGGGTATCAAGTTGTTCTTTCAAAGCCCTACTATAAATATTAGAACTCTCTGTGTACCCTTGAGGTGCACGAGTAAATGTAAACGAGCGTCCCCCTAAGGTGAACGCGAACAAATATCTACTATCCTTGTGTATAGGAACACTAAAGAACGCATTCTTTAGGTCGACAACACTAAAGTAAGTAGCTGTAGCTGGAATCATGGTTAGAATTGTCATCACATCAGGCACAATTCGAAATTGCGGTGCCACAACTTTATTAATGGCACGTAAATCAATTACAAAGCAGAATGGAATTACATTATCGCCTTTCTTGTACACGGGTAAAATCGGACTATTACACAAACTTCCGGAAATTTCTCCAATCACACCGCGGTGCACAAAATCGGAAACAATACATTTCTCAGCCGAAATCTTACACTGGGGAATGTGTGGCAGCTCAATTCCATGTTTCAAAACTATCTTAACAGGCTTAATCTGCAAAACACCGACATCATTGTCATTGTCGTCAACAGCCAACAGCTAACAAGTTCTCTGGTACCTCAATGAATTCTGGAGGCAAAGGTCTAGTCAGAAATTGTGAGGCAGAAGATTGCTGTGGTGAAATCGTCAAGCGCACTCCATCGGAAGAACATAAATCACTGCATTCAATTCTTTTAACAAATTGAACCCCAGCAAGTTTTCCCCGCAATCCGAGGTCAATAGAAAAGGACACTGGTCCGTAAAGGGACCCAAAGAAATAGGTACCGGCATAGAGACCGGACAAACAACTGGTGTACCGGAAAACCCTACAGAAACATTGGTTTGCCCTGACAGTGGAATGTTTGTAACCCGCGAACGATCAATGGAACACTTCTGTGCTCCAGTGTCTATCAAAAACTGATGTTTCCTATTTCCCACCATCATCTCAATGTAGGGACCTTTCTGATTGACGGGAATAGGTGTAGGTTCCAAACCCTGCTTCGGGCAATCCTAACGAAACAGAATATTATCAAAAGGAAGCTCTTCAGATAAATATGCAGTGGAAGGATGATCGAATATGTTCCTAGTGTCCGCACTCGGAGTCTGATTGTCCTGTGAAAAAGGCTGTTGAGGGTCCTGTGTAAACGGACCTCTACCAGGGCCCCCTACGCCCGGGCGACCTCTGGATCTCCTACCCATATTATTATTCGACCTCTGTTGAAGGATGGGGCATTGTGCTCGCCAATGACCCTCTAGACGACAATAAGCACATTGATTAATGTTCACAGGACCCAAGGGCACATTCCCCTGTGGGTCATACTGACCTCTAACCTGAGAGTTACCCCCTCTGGGGCCTCTAACAATTTGCTGCAATAGCAACTTTGTTTTTAAATCACCTTTCCCTTTTTCAATCCTATCTTTTTCATTATTGACACGATTCTCATAGTACTGAGCCATGTGCAGTACTTCTGATTGCGATTTCGCCTGCCAAGCGCTCTCAGAGGACATAATCAGTGACTGGATGTCAGGCAGCAATCCACGTACAAATTTGTCCACAAATAAACTTTTCCCAGACTCTGTGCCTAAGTCTTGTCCACTGAAATCTGAAAATACCTGTTCGAACTGATTAAAGAACTCGGTAGCACCCTCAGACTTTCCTTGGACACAGGCCGTAAGCTTGTCCCAAATAATTCTTTTTTCGGGAATTATGGTTTTTAATTTAGCAATAATTCTATTAGGCAGAGTTAATATCACTTGTTGTGGTCTTTCGCCAGCTGGCCTTTCACCATCGAGCCTAGTTAAATTCGCCCATGTATCTCCCAACCCGGGTACAACGTCAATAGTTCTAACTTGTTTCCATAAATTTACAGGCAGGAGTACTGGAAACAATAAATCAATGTCACCTAAGGTGAACACTGAGAATTGCAAAACAGATTCCATCTCTTTATAGAACCCTGTCGGATTTTTCCTAATATCAGGAATAGACTGTCTAATGGTGTTCACTTCCTGTCGTGAAAACGGGACGTGAACAAACTGTGATACATAATGTGCGGGAATGTCCACAGCGATTATACCTTGAGCAACATTGGCCGCAACCTTAACCTTCGGGACAAATGTCGGAGGGACCTCTCTCATAGGCAACTGAGATGTAGGCAACTCCGAACGCTTTCTAAGCAACAGAGCCAAGTCGAGCGCTAAAGCAGTCGAAGAAGTGTCAAGTGAAAAAGCTCTCATAAATATTCAATAACTCTGTGGGACAACTAATCTTCCTCTTTACACATTCATCCTGCAGGTACTCTACCATTACCTGTATCACTTTCCTCTGCATTTCCAACGTATATTGACTATAAGTGTCATATACCTCAACTGGAGTTATCGATATGTCTGAAACCCATCTAATCGCATCTTTCTTACAAATGTGCATTTCCTCCGATATCGGTTTACGACACGGAAGGTACCGTTTCTGTACATACATACTTTCCTCATCATCATCCTCATTCCGTATCCTTTCTAACTCCTTTCTATACTCAGATAACCTCTCGACATGCTCATTTACCTTCTCCACAGTGTCTCTGGAAAGTGCTAAAGTATTTAGATCCCTTAACCCTTGCGGAACATCCACATTATTTAATCTTCCCCACATTATACATAACTGAATCCCCAAACCTTCAATAAAAACATTTTTCTCAGGAAAATTATCCGTATTAAAAAGTGTGGAAAAAACACTAGCCTGACCATCCTTCTCCATACAATGCTTAGCCCATGCAATTAACTCACGTTTCTTATCCGGTGGTACAGTACTGCGAGTGACAACCTTTGAACCTGCACCATGATCGATTACAAGCGGCCCAAGACCACTTGGAAGAGGGGGAGCAGGCAAATTCGATGGAGGAGCTATAACTGGTGCGATAAAAAGAGGCGGAGGAGCAGGTGGAGGGACAAAAGTCGGGGGAATAGGAACAACAGGTTGAGTAGGGAGAGCAGGAATAACAACAGGAAAAGGTACAGCAGCGGGAAGAGGAACATATGGAGGTGGCGCAGAGGCACCAGACCTTCGTTCATTTAATATTTTCTCAAAAAACTCATCAGAATCATGAAGATCTTTGGAAGGATAGATTTTCTGAATACCAAGTGAGAAAGCCCTTTCCATATTTTTAGCCGATTCAGACTGTTTATCCTGGTCATATAATAACGCTTTTTCGGCATTCATTGACAGCGCACATGTTTCTCTCTACTCTTAAGCTGTTGTAACGCTTCTTTTTTCCAATTCTGCAAAACATCAAATGCTGCAGGTCTAGCCTTTTTCTTCAACAATACTGACTCCAAATATTCAATGCGAGGGATCTCAAAACTACCATTGATTGGCCACTGACGTTCGGAGGCATGTCTGGTTTGTCTGTGCCAAATATCAGTAAATACTATACTTCCAATGCCATGCTTACAGTACATAGTACATGCCGGCGACCCCTCCTGTGGTGCGGGAAGGCTAAATTCCAAAGATTGTCTATCACTGCGGAATAATGCCCTAAAGCAGGTAGACAATTTACCAGGCATATCTCAAATTCTTGGCGTTACCTGGTCAATAATTGTGTATGCAGATACAATGCGCCAAAATTCAAATTGCCAGGGTTAAATTAAGAGTCGGGGCACGACTCACCTGGCCAAACCTAAGGAGGACCGATCGGTACTTCTAAGAATCTTACCTAACAAATCTTAACCTCGTGTATGGTGATTTCGGCAAATCTGCCCGCCTTGATAAGTGGACCCTCGTCAAGATGCCGTCTCAGATCACAGGCTAGTCATCCAGGGATCGGATCATGCAGCGCTGCTGAGGTGTTGCGTCTCATCCAGGAGCCCCTTACTTTTTGTCACACCGTCCGATCCCGGTCCGATAGCATGTGTCAACCTTCAACAACCCGGCATCAATCTTGAGGGTCCCTATTCGGGCACCAACTGTGAAAACAGAAACAAAATATCGAGGCTGAGTACCCCAAAAGGAAATACACCGAACACGGGTTACAAAGGAACATACAAAGTACTTTATTCTCTACTGAATTCAAATACAAAAACAGTGCAAAGTCAAATAGCTATCGCCCTTCAGTACAACACAACGAACTCCAGCGTGGTTCAGTGTGTTCATTGAGAGACTGTACATTAGAATGCATTTGCTTTTTATACATTTTGTGGGCACTATGTCCAGCCCCACTTCGAGTTAATATTCCACTTTATACATCAACAATTCTAGGGTTCGTTGCCGAATCCCAATTAACCGTATCTAACTGGTTTGTTTTTATTGCATGTAACAATATACGTATGCATTAACTGTGTATTCTAAAGTTTCGCATTGCAGGTCTTCTTAAACATAAATACAATGTAGTGAAACAGATGTTCTTCGTTCAATATGTAAATACATTATCATAATATATACTCGTGGATTGGTTTCATTGCGCGAGTAGTCCTTTTACACATAGGTCAACGTAGGACGAGGTCCCAGTTCATGACCTCAACAAGTAGCCTGCAGGCAGATTACACATTAGCGATGTACAGAGGTCAAGACGGCCATGTTGTATTTTTCAATGACATCGTCCACCATTTTAGCTCACAGGGTGACTTTTCCACACAAATCCTAAAATGGCAGCCTACATGGATTAAAGGTCAGGACCTTGCAACACAGATTTCTCTCGCAAGCGACTTTCGAGCAGCTTGGCGTAGGCCAATATTAAATATATTTTCCACAATAGGAGGCACGATATATTTTTCTATTCCGACATGTTGGCACGCTCACGGCAGTGCAGCAGATCCCCAGGAAGTGGCAACTCATGTCTGTGTGTTTTATTTGGCGTCCTCTTGGTGCGTGGTCGCGGCCTGGTTGTCGGCCTTGCCTGGGTGTCCCCAGTGCCTAGGCTGCCATTGCTGGGGTGATCCCCATCCTGGTGACAAACGCTCCGGTGATCCGGGCGTTGCAGGGTGAACCCAGCCAGCAATCAGCTGCGTGAGCGCTGCATCTGTGTGTTTTGTCGGGTGCCCCCGACACGATCTGTGGCCCGCCCCGGTGACCGGAGGCGGCCCACCACAAGTGACACAACGGCAGCAGCGAAAAAAGAGGACGTACTGGTCACAAACACCCAACTAATGGAAAGGCTTAAAACTGTAGAAAGTGGGAATTTTGAACAGATACAAGAGGTCACCAGCTTGCAACATTGAACAAGTGATCAAAAAATCAATCTGGAAAAAAGGGTCCTTGGAAATATTTTCACTTTTAGAAGCTTAACAGAAGGGTATAGATGCCTTCAAAGACCCCAACAAGGTGCAAGAAAACGTATTAGCAAGAACTGCACAGGTAGAACCTAACTGGGACAATTGGCTAAAGGCATTTGTTATTTTAGCAACCATAATAATGGAAAAAACACCAGAGGAGGGCACAAAACTAATGATTTACATAGATAAAATCAGTGAGGTAAAAGAAGCATATGGTGGAGACACGTGGCTCGCATACGATGTAAGATTCAGAAATGCTATGTCTGAAAGACCAGAGAGTCGAATGAGGTCCAAAATGACTTATATCTAATAAATGGAAAACCACTGGGGAATGGGGAGAAGACACAGCCACAAAATAAGACAACATATGCAAGCAGCAATAAAGGCAGTGAGCAAGATAAACAAAGAAAGGGCGAACAGCCCTTTTGGAAGAAGCAGCCATGGGGGGAGGTCCAATACCCGCAGCCAGTACACGAGCAAAACTCAGAACAACAGCAGAAGTAACACCAGTTGTTGGAATTTTGAAAAAGGGCATTGTGCATGGGGCAAAGAATGCAGGTACAAGCACAAGTGTACCAAATGCAGGGGAGAACACCCCAGCAGCGGGTGCACCCGGCTCCCAAACAGAGCTCCCAAAAAAGAAGAGCAATGAGACAGGAGACAAAAGTATTAATAAACCATGGGAATCCCCAATCAACATAGAGGATTTCAAGACGGCATTAGTCGCCTACCCTGACAAAAGCATCAGCCAGGCAATAGAGAAGGGTTTCAGGGAGGGTTTCTACATCCCTTTCAAGGGTAAGGGGTCAACCAAAATCTCAAAGAATCTAAAATCAGCAAAAGAGAACCCGGGGATAATAAGGGAAAAAATTTAAAAGAGCTAGACCTGGGGACAATAGGGGGGCCTTGGGAGCAAATGCGTTTCAAAGAATACATATTTAGGCCTTTAGGCCAAGTGACCAAAATAAGAGCCTGGAAAAATGTGGATGATACATCATCTATCATACCCAAAAGGGCAATCCGTGAATGATGAAATCCCAGAAACAGAAACCGTAGTAACCTAAACACATTTCCAAGCGCCAATCAGAATAGTCAAGAAAAGCGGAAAAGGGGCTCTAATGGCCAAACTGGACAATGAGCCAGCTGGCTTTTACCAGTGCATCCAAAATCCCAACCCTGGTTGGGTTTTTCTTTTGATAGAAAATGTTATGTAGATAGGTGCCTACCAGTGGGGTGCGCAGTATCTTGTGCCCTATTCAAGCAATTCAGCTCATTTCTTCAGTCGGCTTTTCTAAAACATTTACCAGAAGCACAGGTAGTACACTAACTACCTGGATGATTTTATGCTGGTAGGGCATCCAGAGTAAGGAGAATGCCAGAGCGCACTAACAACAATGATGGATATGGCAGCTCAACGGTGCATATCATTGGCAGAGGGAAAAACAACCAAACCAGAAACAAGCATCATTTTCTTAGGGATAGAAATGGACTCCATAGCTGCCATTTGCACGATACCAAGCAAAAAGGTGGAGGAACTACTTGATAAAATCAGGAAAATAGGTAAGAAGGGCAAGGGTACAGTAAGAGAGATACAATATTTGACAGGAAGCCTAAACTTTGCAGCCAGGGTCATACCACAGGGCAACACATTTGCAAGGCGTTTGGAGCTAAGGACAAAAGGCTGCAAAAAACCACATTTTCACATTAGGTTAGGGGAGGAAGTTAAACAAGACCTACTAATATGGGAGGAGTTCCTCTCAAAATTAAACGGCACAACACTATGGCGTACGCCATTGAACACAAGCGTAAAAGAGTGCTTTTTACCGGTAGAGCTGGGTGCAAAGGTTTTGGGGCCATTCTGGGAGCAGCTTGGGTCGCTGGAGAATGGCCGGACTCATGGCACGCAGCAGGGTGAACCAGAAACATCCCGCTTTTGGAAATAATACCAATCTGGCTGGTGCTACACATTTGGGGCAAGTAGCTGGAAAACGCAGAACTAACCGCTTGGTCAGATAATATGGCGCTAGTGTGGATTATTAATAGAAGAAACACTAAATGCCAGCTAGTGTTAAGAATTCTAAGAGCTATAACCAAGATCACACTTGTTGAAAACATTGTGGTAAGAGCAAAGCACATTTCAGGAACAGACAATAACATTACTTATGCTTTATCTCGTTTTCAGTGGACAAAGTTTCGCCAAAGGGCCCCAAATGCACAAAAAGCAATGACAAATATCCCAAAGGACTTCTGGGATATTCTGGAAAACTAAGAAAAGCAGCATCAAGGCCAACGTTGGACGGCCGGGGCGGAGATGCGCAGCCATCAACATCAAACACCTTAAACATGGGTGAATGCAGGCAAGCACTGCCAACAGAAAACTCAGGCCCTTGAACTGGGTTACTTTTAGATCGGGCCAAGAAGGCACTGACGGTCAACACCACAGAACTGTATAGTAAGTGTTTAAAAACAGTACTGAATGTTACAGGTTTGGCACACATGGAATTGATAACGACTAAAGATATTAATGCATTTTTAATCTGGGCTTATAAGTAGGGAGTAAAAAAGGAATGGGCAAAAAGGCATTTAACAGCAGTGGCTTATTTTGCTAAAATAGAGGAGGAGTCAGACCCCACCAGGAGATCGTTAATTACATACGCCCTCAAAGGCTGGGAAAAATTGGAAGGACCAGACAAGGATAAAAGACGCACGTTAGACTTTCAAAAATTAACAATATTAACAAACTGGTTGGCGGTGATATGCTCACACCCTTTCCAAGAAATATTATTTAAAACTGCTTTCTCTTTGACATATTTTGGGGCTTTCAGAGTTAGCGAGCTCATAGCATGGGGCACAAAAGCCAGTGATGGCCTAGGGGTGATGGACATAAGGGAAAGGTCAGACAACATCACCATCGAAGTCCAGAAATCCAAGACAGGGTGCATTGTATAGATGACACCAATAATTGCCCAGTGTGCACGGCCAACAAAAACATGGGACAGCGGCCACTAGTGGGAGACGGTTTTTAATCCATAGGGACGCATCCACCCTAAGCCTTTTTCAATTCAAGGCAGTATTGATGAAAGCCTTAGGAAAAACCGGGTGGGACCTGAAGGAATTTGGGACCCACTCCTTTAGAATAGGCGCTGCAATAACTGCATGGCAAGGAGGGCTGGGGGCTCAGCAGGTAAAAGAAAGAGGGGGATGGAAATCTGAATGTTACAAATGATACATAAAACCAGAGCTAATCTAAAGCTTTTCTTCATGAACAGATCATGACACCCCCCTCGAATGATATGATAGGTTATTTAGAACGCGCTTAATACCCAGAGGTTTCTAAGCACAGACCCGGGGATCGAACCTGTGGTGCTCCGTGTCGTCTTGCTTGCAAGGCAAGCACGTTGCCCCTGAGCTATCCTCCCGAGACAAGGATCAGCCTGGATAGTAGGACACTCCTTCGTATTCCGAACAGGGAGATGGTCAGAGGAAACGAAGGAGGGAACAGCATTAAAAAATGTCATCACTTCATGATAGGGGTACAGGAGGCTAACATGGCCAGACATTCATGACAAACTGGCAGATCTAGTTGCTCACAGGGACCCCCCAGAATTTCTGATTATACATTTATGAGGCAATGATTTGGTTCCCATGGGAAGAAAGCAATTATTGGAAGACACATGCGCTTCCCTAGCACGCATAGCTCACAACTGGAAGGACACAGAAATCTTTTACTCAGCCATTCTACCCAGAAAAGCATGGCTGGGGGCAAATTCATTCAAAGCCATAGATATAGCCAGGAAAAAATTGAACAGAGGAATGGAAAAGTTCTGCACTAGCAGAGGGTTTCATTTCATTAAACACAGCGCGATAACTTTGGCTAATCCTGACCTGTTCCACAGGGATGGGACCCACCTGTCAGAAAAGGGAATAGAACAGTTTTACAGGGAAATAGTGGAGAACTTGGCGGCAAGAGTATGTCAGTAGCAACTTTTGGGTGAACCTGAATGGCCGGCAACCCATCCAGGTGTGGACCTCGTGCCCAAAAGTACACATTATGTATTGTTACTATGATTGTCACGGTTTTATTACACTGCACACTCTAGCCAGGGACTCCTTCCCTAACAATGAATTTGGCGTACAATAAAGCGCTTTTTATTTTTAATAAACCACGGGTTCTTTTCTGTTTGAGTAAGCCTCCAACCCGTCTTGCACCCAACCTCCACAAACACCATGTGTCACAATGGCCAGGAATCACACCAGTGTGTATCAATAGATATTTATTAATGTATTAATTAATGAAAAAGAAAAATCAAAAATTTTACAGCCACTAATGCTGTGGTACATAATTGCACTAATCTCTAAAAAAAAACAATTTGGTTAAAATATACTGTTACAATTCTCACAAACTTTAATGGCAACACAGAAAAAGAGCAATTTTAGAAAGAGATAACACCAATGGTTTAGCACTCCCCCCTGCAAAACTCACCCCGAACATTAGCTAACTTGATTCCTTTGAATGGAAGCCAGTGGCATTGAGTAGGGATAGAGAGAAACAAACCGATTTTGAGTAAAGCCCACCACCCCAGGAATCGGAGGCCAGCAAAGAAAGTGAAAACCCATTTCTGGAGCAAAACGGCAGAATTGACTTTTGATTATTACTCACACGGCTATGGGACAGAATGAAAGGAAATTCGTGTTGCTACACTTGAGGAGAGAGGGATCTTAGAGACTACTAATCAGCACACCAGAGCAATGTAGAAATAAAGTAGGACAATCGGTTTTGCAGAGAAAGCAAGTGCAAAAGGAAAAATACAAAGAGCAAATGGAAATTCGTTTTACACTGGATTTACAATGACAGAATAGGCAAATCGGTTTTCATTGACACGGACAGAGACACATAACAGGTAGATTGTCAAATACTCCTCTGACATCTGCCGCCTCCTGAAGGAACTTGACCTTGATGTCCTCGGTCTCACCAAGACATGGTTCACGGCCAGCTCTGTCACAAGCTCTGATACTCTCCTCCCTGATGGCTACAAGATTCCCTGATCGCTACAAGATCCTCTCTCTGCCCAGATCCAACTGTCTGGAGGGAGTGTAGCCCTGATCTTCCCAGAGTGGGCTACACTCCTCTCTCTCTCTCTCTCTCTCCTGACCACTCCCTTGCTGTGGCTACCATCTATCAGCCACCTGGTCAGATCTCCTCCTTCCTCTCTCAGTGGGCGGACCTCTCCTCTTCCCTCCCAGTCTCAACCACTAACCTCCTCCTTCTTGGAGACTTCAATATCCACCTGGATGCTTCCAGTCCTTCCCCTGGTTTCTTTCGTGACCTCTGCGACTCTCTCTCACTCTCTATTCTTCTCTCTGGCCCTGCTCACTCTGTAGGGAACACTCTTGATGTTCTGATCTCTTAAGACCTTCCCCTTTCGACCCCTCTCACCACTCCTCTCCCCTGGAGTTATGCCTTTCTCCTTTCCTCCCATCTCTCCCTCTCTACCCCTCAGGCCAAGCTAACTCCTGCCCTGCCACCTACCTTCTCGGATATCCGACCCACGAAGCGTGTGTCAGTTGAGGCTTTCGCCACCCCTTTCTCCCCCCCTTGGCTGACTCACACCCTGACACAGCCCTTTCTATGCTCCACTCTGCTACATCTGACACTCTCGATGTTCTTACCCCTGTCATGAGGATCCGATTGAAGCCCAAAGACAAGTGCAACTCATGGTATGACTCAGACCTCGTTACCCTTAAACACAAGTGCAGGGTGGCTGAGAGGAAATGGCGTGCTTCTGGTACACCCTCTGACAAACTGGCCTGCCGCCTGCTCCAAAGGCAATACCGGCTCTCTGTCTGCACCAAGAAGAGAGCTCACATCCAAGCCTGCATCTCCGCAGCATCTAACAACTAGGCCGAACTCTTTAAAATCTGCAAGAATCTGGCCAATCTGATGCCGTCTCTACCGCTCATGTCCCCTCCCAGGCCTCTGCACGACCCTGGCTTCTCATTTAATCTCTAAAACTCAGGACATCCTGTCCTCTCTCTCTTCCTCTTCCCCTCCTCCCTCCACTACCTGCTTTTCCTCTGGCCCTTCTGCGGCTACCTCTCCTCCCACCTTCTCTGCCTTTCCCCTATTCTCCTCAGACGATCTATCAAAAAAGTCTTGTCAAAACAGGTTCATCCCTGTTCCTCCAAAACCATCGAGGACCACATTGACACCCTGGCTCCTTCTCTGGCTGATTTCTGCAACCACTCCTTCGCCACTGGAGTCTTCCCCTCCCCCCTGAAGCACTCCCTTGTGCACCCTCTTCTTAAGAAACCCTCTGCTGACCCTTCCTGCCTGGCTAACTATCATCGAATCTCCATCACTCCTTTCCTGGGTAAACTCCTGGAAAAGCTGGCCATCTCTCAGCTTAATCTTCACTCTGAATCTGTTGGTTGTCTCCATGACCATCAGTCTGGCTTCAGAGCTGCCAGAAGCACAGAAACTGCTCTCCTGAACATCTGTGAAGACCTGCTCTCCAACCTTGACTCCAACACCCCCTGTCTCCTCATTTTACTTGATCTCTCTTCTGCCTTTGACACAGTCAACCATGCCATCCTGATCAACCGTCTCTGTGATAAGCTGGATATCACTGATCAGGCCCTGGATTGGCTGACCTCCTTCCTCTCCGATATACCCTCCCAGGTCCAACTTGTGTCCTTCCTCTCCTCTATCTCTATCTCTGCCTGTGGTGTTCCCCAGCGGTCTAACCTCTCTCCCTGGCTTTTCAACCAATACCTGGCACTTCTTGCACGCTGCATTGTCACTCTCTGCCCCAACTTTCAGTGCTATACGGATGACACTCAACTAATCTTCAGGCTCCCTTCTGCCCCCTCTTCTCCTTCTCACATCCTTGACTGTCTGTATGCCATCCAGGTGTTGTGTGTCGCCAATGATCTCTGCCTTAATGCCAGTAAGACCGAGATTCTACTCATCGGCACACCTGCTCCCTCCTTTCCTGTCACTCTCTGGCTGGCCACTCTTAGCCCTCTTCCTGCTCCCACCTGTGAGGCTAAAAACCTTGGGGTCATCTTCGACTCCACACTTTCCTTCTCTCCTCACATCTCTGACGTATCTAAGAAGTCACATTACCAGCTACACCTCCTCAGAGGTATTCTTCCTTTCCTCTCCTTCCCCCAGAAGCTCACTGTCTCCAGAGCTATGCACTGGCTCCCAGTGGCGGCAAGGATTAAGTTCAAAACCCTCTCCATTGTCTACAAGGCCTTCTGGGGCCTGGGGCCTCAATACCTTCAACTCTCTCTTCCTAAATATCTTCCTTCTCAAGCTCTTCACTCATCCGCCTCCAACTCCCTCAGGGTTAGTCGCTTCTCCAATCAGGGAGCTGGTGGTAGATCTCTTTCTTCTGCTGGGTCCTCCCTCTAGAACAGCCTCCCTGCCTCTCTGAAACTTGAGGAGAACCATCTCTGGTTCCGGAAGCACCTCAAGACCTTCCTCTTTGCTTCTCCTTTCTCTCCACCCTCTCCCCTGCTGATCTGGCTGAATCTGAAACTGCACTGGTTACCTGGCTGCCCTCTGAACTCTGACCCAGCTCCCCTCCCCACCAGTTGCATGCCTGCAATGCCCCCCTGGCAATCCTTGCACTCAGGGACTGTTTCTGTGTCCATACAGCCCCTACTAGCACTTGACACCTGATGTCTGCACTTACTGTTGCCACCAGCTGGCCGCACTTTTATTTACTATTATTTTATTTATTTTACTGTTTCCTATATACAGCACTGCCCTCTCCTCCTCCCCCCCGCACTTTTCCCCTTCCCCCCCCTGCACTAGCGCAATCTCAATGTCACCTGGCCTAGTAGGATCGCTGTCTCTGTCTTCCCTCTGTTTCCCCTGCCTTGCCTCGTCGTGCCTTGAAACACATGTGTATAGGCGCGTTATAAATGCCATATCATATCAAATCATTTGGAGGCAAAAGGGATTGCTCTCAACGGGACTATGGTTTGGGGGTTTTTATAGGACAGATGCAAATAGGAATTTGTGGGGTAATGCACACAATACACGGGCAAATTTGTTTTTCATTTACAAGGAGACTAATTCTTTTAAGGCAATACTTAAATGACTATAATTATTAGAAAAAAGACACCAGCGACAAGGGGGTTAATTTTGAATTTTAACCAACTTGTAACGTGATTTTCAATGGCGAATTAATTGATTTACTTAAGAATATGCTAAGGATTTACACAGACACTGAGATGTTTACCAAAGGGAATGTGCTTACGTACACAGGTTAAACACAAATTATTTTATGTGGAAGTGACTGAATTACACTAGCAATGTGAGGTTGTCATTGGGGTTTTTAATGGGATTTTCAATGGGTTTTCAATGCTACCAAAAGGAAGGGCATATGCAATTTAGGGCTAGGGTTATTTGCTACTTACAAAGGTAGCCTTGGTTTGGGATTTCTGGAAAGTCAGCTTGATATCAGGACACTCTGGACAGCTAGGCAAGGGGTCTGGTCACTGCACTCTCCTTGGTTTGGGATTCTGGACAGCCAGCTGTATCTCAGGACACTCTGGACAGCTAGGCAAGGGGTCTGGCCACTGCACTCTCCTTGGTGATGTTCAACTGCCTCAGTACTTTATAATTACCCCTGCCCTCGGATAGGACAGTTTCCCATTTCTCTCTCTGCCCCCTGGCATGATTGGTCCAAGGGAAGAGAGCACCATCTGTCTATTGGAATTGTATTACCCTTCTTTGTTCTCTTGGCCACTTTTTGACAAAAACTCAGTTATGTCTAATAACTTCTTATTTCTACTAGTCCATGACATATTCATTAGATATGCGGTTTGAGGGGGTCATAGGGAATTAGGTAAACTGATCGCCAACTTCGTACGAGGTAGCATGGGCCTTTGGCACATTTTATGTCATTTTCATCAAATGTATAATAGTTATGATTCTGCAAATGATCAAGCATGTTCCTAATTTCACCTTCCATCTTTCCATTAAATCTCATACTCGTCATATCTTCTGAGCAGCCATAAACTAGTCTTAACTGGCCATTTCAGTCCCCAAGGTCCAAGGAAAATGCACTATAGCTCTTAAAAACTGCCTGGAAATTACATAAAAACAGCATAAAACAATATTATTTTGCATTCCAATTGTTACAAAAATGCCTAAAAATGGACTCAGTCCTTTAATGTCAATTTGGAGGAGCTGTCCCCCTCTGTGGGAGGGGCACTTTATTCCCCACAGCCGGTGACCAGAGATTTTGATTAGCCCCTTTGAAGTTGTCAGGTAGTCCTTGGTAGTGTGTGCAGGAGGAACTAGCTCCTCCCAGTTAAGTTTTTAGCCACACTTGTTTTCCTTGAAATCCCTGAGCCCCTGACTTCAAGTCTGGCAGAGCAGGGAATTATAACGCCCTCAGTACATCACATGTCATTGCAGGCTGATGCACTACTAGGTGTGACTATCAGTGGAGAGGGGGGCTTCCAATTAAGAGGTTTCCTGCCTGAGCCCAAAAACTGTTTTTTCCGGTATTGTGAGCCTCTTCCAAGGTGATTGAAGTCTTGTGGGTGGGAACATAATGTACATTGCTTAGTCAGCCCCTTCTCCACAGCATTTTTCACTGACATATCTGTGCGAGCAAAGCTATCCTTTCACAGTGGCTTTTTAAAGTCATTTCTTTATTTATATGTTACACGTGTGCAAGCCGTTTCTGCGTCTGATGTTTGAACTCCTATCTTGTGTGTCACAGGATTCTTTAATTTGTCCTTTTTGAGTGAGTTGGCCTTTACTGTTGGTCCATTGACATGTTGATAACCCGACTCATAAATTGGGCAACATACTGGATTTGGTATTTGCGCATAAATTCCTTCTAACACTTCAGTCTATTGAACCCATCCCCTGGTCTGACCATTTCCTGGTCTCTTGTGGACTGGAAGATATAGGCAAACCTATTAAAATTCTGACAGAGAAATTTGGCAGCGCTCCTGGCGTGCTGTGGACACCTCACGTTTGGCTACTTTGATCCAAGCCAAATGCAGCCGCGAGTCAGCAGTGTCACTGTCCTCTATGTCCGAGGCTTTCCTTGAAGTGGCTAACATGGTTGCCCCCTCTTCGGTCGATTCAACCCCGTAGATTGTCTCCTGAACCATGGTTCACACATTTTTTGAAAGAAGAACGCCTCAAACTACACCAGTTAAACCCTTAACGCCTGATTACGAGGTCCCTTTGCGGGTGGCCCAGTCCCATTGAGCCCTATGGGGCAAAAATGGGAATGGGGAAGGGCCATGGCGGCGTGGGGAATTACCGCCCCGCCAACCTCGGAATGGGGCGGTAATTCCCAATTCCGCCATGGCGGAGTCGGTAAGTTACCGGCATGGACCATGGTGCAATTAGCACCATGGTCCAACGCCTGGATCGTAATGAGGGCCATGATCCTGCTCTTAAAATTCAATATAAAATACATTCTGCTACATATTCAGCTACAATTAAAGCTGCCAAAATGGCACATTTTACTACCAATATTGAGTCCTCTCTCTCTCAGCCGAGGGTCCTGTTTGCTGCTGTCAAGGATCTTACATCAGTGGATAGGCTCACCCCTACTGTCACACCCACCCAGGAACTGTGTGATGCCCTATCTCACTTCTTTATTTCTAAGATTGATCAGACAAACCATCGCTTTGGCAGTGACAAGGGCTGGACCCATTGATAACACCAACCCTTTCCTCACTGTCTCTGATCTCACCACTGCTAATACTTGGTCTATCTTTCCGACTTATACCGAGGAAACCGTCCTAACAGCTATTGGAAAAATCAAGTCATGCTCTCCCTCGGATGCTATGCCCTTACAGGTCATGAAAGATATTGCCCCTGATCTGCTATCAGAGATTACTAAAGCTAATAATGACTCCTTTCAAACAGGGTATGTCCCTCGGGAGCTGAAGTCTGCTAGGGTGATCCCTCTTTTGAAAAAACCTACCTTGGACCCTACTACTCTATTTAATTTTTGTCCTATATCACTTCTCCCTTTTCTGGCTAAACTTCTAGAATCATTGGTGACCCCCCTACTATCCACTTTTCTAGAATCTTCTAATCTTCTGGACCCGGTTCAGTCCGGGTTCCGTCCCGGTCGTGGCACGGAGAGGGTTCTGGTCGCGTTTTGGATGATATGACCAATCTGGTGGATGCAGGTGGAGTGGGTGCCCCGATTTTGTTATACCTATCAGCGACTTTGACGCGGTCGACCACTCCATCCTGCTATCTCGCCTTGCCCATATCGGTATATCTGGACAGGTACTAGCTTGGTTCAGTTCATTCCTTGCGGACCGTACTCAGACCCTCTCGATGCCCCCTTTTCTCTCTGCTCCTTGTCACCTCAGTTGTGCAGTGTCCCAGGGCTCCTCTTTGTCACCTATATTGTTTAACATCTACATCTGGGCCCTTGTGTGTCTCATCCGCTCCTTCGGCATCAGTTGCTACTCCCAAGCTGACGACACCCAGATACTGATCAGATTAGATCTTGATCAGACTGAGGAGTCGTCGTGCTTGCGGGGGTGCCTAACTGCTTTTGGAGATTGGATGAACCACAACGTGCTCAAATTGAACGGGGATAAGACTGAGGTGATGGTGTTGGGCTATCCCCCTGAACCCACACTCTGGGTATCCTCCTTCTGGCCCTCTTCCCTGGAACCCCTGCCGACTCCAGTTAAGAAAGTGAAAAACTTGGGTGTGGTCCTATCTGCATCCTATGGACCAACAAGTCTCTACGGTCTGTCGGGCTGGTCATTTTCAGCTGAAAATTCTGAGGAGAGTATTACCTCTGATCCCGGCCCCCGTTGCTGCCATGGTTCTATCACAAATAGACTATTGTAACTCCAAACCCAATGGCCTGATTAAACGGCTGCAGGGCTGCATAATTTGGCCGCTAGGGTAGCCATAGGTTCCTCTTTTGGAGCTCACATCTCCCCTGTGTTACGGAACCTGCACTGGCTTCCTGTGGCTCAACGGGTTGAATTTAAGGCCTTGTGTATTGTACACCGTGCCCTTCATGGTCAGGGAGCAGAATACCTTCAAGCCAAGTTTATGTGTTATCACCCCACTCGTAACCTTCGCTCAGCCACTTCCGAACAACTTGTTGTTCAAAAGTACAACAGAGACCGGGTTGGCGGCCAGGCCTTCTCTATTGCTGCAGCAGTTCTGTGGAATAATCTCCCACTTACCATCAAGAAAACCCCTAACTACCTGGAGTTTAGAAGGCGGGTTAAAACCTACCTATTTTGAATTTTCATAGGGCTGTCTCCATCTCTCTTAGCGCCATGATGCCTTCGGACGACCATGCGCTTTATAAGAAATATTAACATAACATAACATAACATTGACAATGAGGTGTAGGCCCCCTTCCACAGGGTTCTTTAATTTGACACTGAATAAAAGAAAAAGCCAAGCCATTTTTCATTTGCAATGGGGATGCTCAAGTGAAATGGAAAGCAAAAGCCGTGTCTGGTTGTAGAATTGCCATTCTTGCCCGTCATGTGAATGAAAGGTAAAATAAGGCTGTTTTTGATGCAGTGAATGACTTCATGTCACAAAAGCAATACAGGGCCTTTTTTGGATTGCATGGTTCAACTGCTTGCCACCCACGTGACAGCGAAAGCAAAGCACAACTGTTTTTGGTGCAGAGTTTCAATGCGGTTTTTCAAATGAAAGAGATTTCTGTTTATGGACGTTAAATGCACCCCACATGATTATGATTGTTTGGTGTATTATTACATAATGATGTGCAGTAAAAACACACGTCTTTTTATTGCCACAACTCAACAAATGTTTTGTGTGGTACATGGGGGGTTGATGGGTGTCAGCCACCAACTTCTTGGGTACACCGGTTATAGCCAGCACTGCGTAGGGGGAACCCCACAGCTGGAAAGCAGAGGTCAGTAACCTGTGCCCCAAGGAGGGCAGGGAAAAGGAGAGGGACAGTTAGTATTGGGGGGAATACAGGCACTCCTCCCTCTCCTGACCTACCCCCTCAGACACCTGGGAGCCAGGGAGGCTGAGGGGGCAAGTACAAGTAACACTTCTGGCAGGACAAGAAGTAGGTGCTAAGCACTCCAGGGCAGGGGAAGCAGGAAACACACAGGTAGGGACAATGAGGCACCCCAAGGTGCTAACTGCCATTGGTGCCAGCCGGCCAGGGGCTGAACAACAGCCCCCACACAGGCAGACAAAGCCCAGGTCTAGTCCCTGGCCAATATAAGGAGCTGCAGGAGCAGCCAGAAACCACAATCAGTTTGGGACTCTGAACGGAGCCCCAAACAAGTATCCTGCACACGCACTTTACTTTTTCTTTATGAAACATTGACCTGTTTCCAGCTGTGTGTTTCAAGTGTGAGCTTTGCCGTGCTCCGCTAGAGTAAACACAGCAGCATTGCTGGTGCTTGCTGAAAACCTTGAGCTGTAACTTGCTCGACTTGTGCAGAGCACACAGAATGTAGGGTCTGTGAACCTTTTTGCTTATTCCAAAGGTCTGGTGAAGTACGCCACAAGGAGCCTTTCGTGGGGCACTGTTGGGAATTCAGCGGTCGTGCTTACAGTGAGCTGGTGCCTCGCGCTTGGACGGGCAGAACTGTAAGCGGAAACAGAGAAAAAACTACGGGGAACAACAGACCCCACACAGGCAGACAAAGTCCAGGGCTAGTCCCTGGCCAATACAAGGAGCTGCTGGAGCAGCCAGAAACCACAATCAGTTTGGGACTCTGAACGGAGGCCCAAACAAGTATCCTGCGTATGCAGTTTACTTTTTCTTTCCCAAAGACCCTCCCACCCAAGAAAAAGGGAGAAAAGAAGGAAAGGAGATAATAGGGCAACGTACAGGCCCCACATCTGTGTGAAACTAAAAAGGTGGCACGTGCCTGAGGGGTAACCTTTGGACCTCGTGCCCAAAAGTGCACATAATGTATTGTTACTATGATTATGATTGTTTGGTGTATTATTACATAAAGATGTGCAGTAAAAACCCAGAGCCTTTTTATTGCCAACACTCAACCAATGTGTCATGGGATTATTGGTGTCAGCCACCAACCTCTTGCGTACACCGGTTATCAGTGAACTCCAGTAAACTCCACATCTATGACAAGACTGGAGGTGAGCATTATGCTTCAACTTCTTTAATTCACTACTCTTCAGCAGTTTCAACAAAACTCAAAACCATAACACACACTGAAAACAGTCTGAACAGACTTTTCTTCCATTTCATCTACAATCCCCATAGTCTCTGTAGTCCATCACATTCCTTGCCCAGTAATAACCACTTCCTGTCTCTGGGCTCATCCTCTTCTTTTACTGCTCTTCAAGCAGATAAGTACTATTTTCAGTTATCTCCCTGTTATGTGGATAGATCACTATTGCAGCATGTGTAAAGTAGATTTTGTGTTGGGTAGACATTGCCAGTATTTTGCAGACAGGAACGTGAACGCTTAGAGCCTCATTTCGTTGTACTCAGTAGATATAAAAGTAAGCTGCGCAACGACGCGCCAAGCAGATTAGACGAGCGTTCGTAGCTCGTTCGTATCACCGGCTCGTTTTACGAGCGGACTCGCCCACGCCTCGCGAGCCCAGTGCTGATTTCCGGCACTTTAGGGGATTTAGTCGTGGGCGTGGAGAGCAGAAGCGGATCGTATGACCGCGCGTAGGATTAAACCCTGTTCTCCCTCCCGAGCACAGCCGGAGGCAGCGGGGAGACCGAGCGCCGTACAGCGGCCCCTCCCTTCGGGGGGCGGAGCCTGTGGCGAGTGAGCGGCCCCCACCGTTGTGTGGGCGGAGTCAGCGAGTGCCTGCTTCCTTTCGCGCATTCGAAAAGGCATGAGACACGGAGCAGAGCACCCGTGATAAACCGGGCCGGGCGGTGACATTAATATTAATCTTCGAGGCATCAACCTCAGTACATTGTTGTAACCCGGCCCGGACAGCGCGTTCCAGCACGTGTGCAGCAGGAGAGAGAGAATCTCCTAACCAGCACGGCTGGAGAAAGCCTCACGAGGCATCCAGCAACATTGAGAAGATAGCTGATTAACGGTCCTCTAGCTTAGAGGCATTTCAGAAGACAGCCACTACCAGGCTCCTATAAAGACTACCTCCCATCCGGTACTGCCACCAAGAAAAAAATAAGAAAAAAACAAAAGAAGGAATAAACAGATAAATAAAGATAATTGCATCTATTGAGTATTCATAGAAGGGGCACTAGAGTAAGACCCCAAAGCATCTACAGTGAAAGGGACGTGCAGGGACACCCTCACGAGTAAAGCAGGCACACAGCACCCACACATGATGTTGGAGTTTGAGTGGAGTGAAGAGGAGCAGACATCAGATCTAGCTGCCAGCTTCAAACAGGTGCTGGGAAGCTCACTGATAGATGCGGTGGCGCAAGGGGTGAAGCCCCTGCAAGACAGGCTGGAGTCCCTAGAAGTGATGTTACACCAGCCTTTGGACAATACCGGAGGGAGAGAGTGCACGCCCGCAGAACCCTCGGAAGCAAGGTCATTGGGGAGTAGTAAGGCCCGAAAGAGGAAAGCCCCTTTTGACCCCCAGGGCCCTTTGGATGGGGCGAAAGAAAAGGCCCCAGAGGTCATCGACACCTTCGCAAAGCTTCGGGAAGCATACTTGCAACATCAGACTGTGCCGCACCTCACGACCCCCACTCCAGGGGACAAAGAATATGGTGAAGGAGACCCTTGCTCGGAAGAAGAGCTGGAGGAAGGTGAGAACCCCTCTCAAAAGGAAGAGGAGGAGGTAGAAATCAAACCTAGTGGAGGGAAGAGAATACGCAAAGAAAAACACCTCGAGGAGGTGGAGGAGGACATGTTCGATCCGAACAGCATCCGGAACCCGAGATCCTCGGACTGGCAGCCATCGTCGAGAGTGGCTCAATATATGACCAAGAGGTTGCGAAAGGCACTGGATAAAGAGGTGCGCCAGAGACTTCGAGCGGAATGCCCGAGACCGGACCTCCCAGGGAAAGTGGCCGAGACGCCAGAATTAGACCCTAAGATGTTGACTTTCGTCTCCAAAACTACCAAGGACCCACAGAAGGGTATCGATAGGTCCTGGAGGAGCTGCCAGGAGAAAGTGTTAGACCTGGCCGGACCTCTCGCAAAAATAATGGACCTGGCCGAAAGAGCTAGAGATACCGGGGAGGAAGTGGACCCCGACGTCCTAGCCGCCTGGGCACAGAGAGCAGTATGCCTCCTAGGGAACGCGAACTGTGCCATCGCATCAGAACGACAGAGAGGACTCCTACTGAAGATAGATTCAAAGCTAAGTGATTTAGCTTCGTACGAAGCCTGCGAAGTGACTCAAGGGCTCCTCTTCGGGGAGACATTCGGAAAAGAGATGGGTCGCTTCGTGGGCACCTACGCGTCTCTGGAAAAGGTGCAAGCTTCCATCCGGAAGATTTTCCCCAACCGTGTTTTTGGAGGGACCAGTCACCACAGGGGTCGTTCGACTGGTTGCAACCAAGGTGGGAGAAGACCCCAGAACCCCAGAGCCCAATACTGGGAGAATAGGCAACAGGACTCCTTCTTCCGCCCAGAGGACGCTTCCCAAGAGGTCGCAGAGGAAGAGGAGCCGGTCGTGGACAAGGATTCACTCAAGGTGAGAGCAGCGTATTATCCCCCAGTGGGGGGGAGAACATGCAGGTTCTTGAGAAACTGGCGCGAGCTTTCCAGCGATGCCTGGGTGTTACAAGCAGTGGTGGGTTTGCGCCTAGAGTTTGTTCAGTCACCACAGTGCAAGGGCGCAGACCCCATCAGCAGCGCTTAGAGCGTGCAGAGCAGAGCCTTTTGGATCAGGAGCTGCGCCAGCTGGCGGCGAAGAACGCCATAGAAAGGTGCTCGAGAGCCCCAGCATTTATAAGCAATATGTTTCTGGTGCACAGGAAAGAGAAAGTGCGACCAGTTATAAACTTAAAGGAGCTGAACAGCTGGATAGTGTACCGGCATTTCAAAATGGAGGGCATTCATCAGCTCAGAGACTCGCTCAGAGAGAGAGATTGGTTAACAAGACTAGACCTGAAGGGTGCATATCTAACGATCCCGATAGCAGAGGAGTTCAGAACTTTCCTAGCTTTTCGCTGGAAAGGGCAGCTTTGGCGATTCAAGACTATGCCCTTCGGGCTTGCTTCTGCGCCATGGGCCTTCACCAAAGTAATGAAGCCTGTAGCAGCGGCAATAAGAGAGAAGGGAATAAGGATAATCATTTATCTAGACGATCTCCTGCTGCTGGCCGAGGATCGGGAGACCCTCAAGTACCAGACAAAGTGGGTCATGGACCTGTTGTCATCCCTAGGGTTCCTAGTAAACAAGGAAAAATCGGATACCGAACCAGCGCAAAGGCTGGATTTTCTGGGCTTCATCCTAGACACCAGGAAGGCGACGCTCGAGCTGCCAGCTCGAAAGATTTGCGACATCAAGAGGGAACTCAAAGGATGTCTGCAGAACCAGACAGTATCCCTCCGGACTCTAGCAAGGATTGTAGGGCTATTAGTGGCTTCTATTCAAGCCATTTTCCCAGGACCGCTACATTATCGGGCACTGCAGCAATTGAAGATAAAGCATCTCCAGCAGGGCCTGAGGTACCACCAAACAGTGCCGCTAGATCAGGAATCCAAGAGAGAGCTAGAATGGTGGTTACAGAATATGGACGCCTGGAATGGACGTGCCATTTTCAGAGACAGACCAGATCTGGTCATAGAATCTGATGCCAGCCGGCTAGGCTGGGGCGCGAGGTGCGGAGCCCTTTAGACAGGGGGGAAATGGAACGAAGAAGAACTCTGCTTACATATAAACTGCCTAGAGTTACTAGCAGGATCCTTTGCAATCAGAGCCTTCACGAAAGGGAGGATGAAGTCTTGTGTCCTACTGAAGATGGACAACATATCGGCGGTGCGATACATAAATCACCTGGGTGGCACCAAATCCAGAATGCTAGCCGAACTAGCGAAGGACTTTTGGAACTTCTGCCTTCAGTCAGAGACATCCGTCACGGCGGAATACCTTCCGGGGGCGCTGAACGTCGTAGCAGACTGGAACTCTCTTTACCTCACGGATTCCAGCGATTGGAAGCTGGATTCAGCAGTGTTTCAGAGGATGACGGAGAGATGGGGGTCAGTACTCATAGACCTCTTTGCATCACGACTGAATGCCCAGACAGCAGAATATTTCAGCTGAAAACTGGACCCAGGTGCTCGAGGGACAGATGCGTTCCTGCAAGAGTGGAGTGGAGGTCCGCACTACGGGTTTCCCCCATTTATGATGCTGAGCAGAGTTCTAACGAAGTGTCAGAGGGAGACGGCGGAGCTACTCGGAAGTGTGGTTCCTGACTCTTATGGAGTTAGTAGTAGATTATCCGAGGATGCTTCCAGAAGGGGAGCACTTGCTCACTGACCCAGTTGGGTCGTATCACCCTCTGAGAGTGAGGGGGACTGTCCCGCTCGTTGCGTGCAGGATATCAGGAGACGTTGGGCGTTGCCAGGCATTTTGTCTCAGGCTGCACAGCTCATCGCGGAATCCTGGGCTCCATCCACTAAGAGGAGCTACGACGCGGCTTGGGCCAAACGGACGAGCTGGTGCAGAGGGAGAAGTGTTCATCCCATTTCTGCGCCTGTAGTGTCGATTTTGAACTTTCTAGCTCATTTGTTGCAGGACGGGAAAGCGTTCCGCACCATAGGAGTGTACAGATCCGCCATTTCCGCAGGGCACCTCCCTATCGAGGGAGTGCCAGCGGGTGAACACCCAGCAGTGATTTGGCTTATTCGAGGAGCAAAATTCAGAGTGCCCCCAGAGCCTCGGTATACAACCGTCTGGGATGTTTCTTCGCTTCTTAAGTTGTTGGAGAGTTGGCCCGCCAGCAGATATTTATCTCTTAAACAGTTGTCAGGAAAGTTAGCAATGTTGTTGTGCTTGGTGTCGTATAAACATGTGTCAGACATAAGAGCACTTGAGATAGACAGAAGATCGTTTGGGCCAGAGGGAGTGACTTTCTCTATAGTAGGAAGAACTCACCGCGTCTGTCCATTATCCATATTTCCCGAGCAGAACCAAATGGTGTGTAGCAAGCTTGCGTGAAAGAGTACGAGAGCAGAACGGCAGAGTTCAGAGCAGCAAGTACTAAGCAATTGCTGATAGCGCACAGGAAACCCTTCAAGGGTGTATCCACAGCTACGATAGCCCGATGGGTTAAAGAGGTCATGCTTGCAGCGGGGATAGACGTTGAGAAGTATGGGGCGCATTCAGTGCGTGGAGCTATGGCATCTAAAGCCTTTAATACTGGGGTACCTCTTAGAGATATTTTATTAGCAGCAGATTGGTCAAATGATCGAACTTTTAAAGAATTTTATTTTAAGCCAACCGAGAATTTAGAGGTTACGGTGTTGGGAAGCTTTGAACAAGCATAATGCTCGCCTCCAGTCTTGTCATAGAATAAAGATTACCCCTGCTAGCTGCGCAGGGAGTATTAATTCTATTAAAGACTAGGAGGCGAGCATTAAATTCCCACCCAGATTATGTATTGTACAGGATATTATGAAATTGCATAAAATAATAATATGATGATATTGTCAATATATGGATGGATGCCACCCTGATTTTCTGATTTCTATTATTCTTAGGAGAGGAGCAGAAGAACAATTGATGTGGGAATCTAGCAGAAAGGGTCGCCTGAGATCGAGGAAGTTCGACATTTGGTTGGAGTTCAAGTTACAGCCAGTTGCAAGGCTTAGTGTGGAGTTCGCAATATGACTTTCAGAGCGAGTAAAAGAGAGGAGGAGCCCAGAGACAGGAAGTGGTTATTACTGGGCAAGGAATGTGATGGACTACAGAGACTATGGGGGTCATTACGACCCAGGCGGTAAGTACGCCAACTTTACCACCATGGTGTAAACTACGTTTACACCATGGTGGATGGCGGATTTACGGCCCCATTCCAAGGTGAGTGGGGCGGTAAATCCCCATTTCCCATTTTACCCTTCCCCATTCCCATTTTTGCCCCATAGGGCATAATGGGAGTGGGGAAGGCGCTAATTACGCCACCGTAAATTACGGTGGCGTAATTAGCACCAAGGCGGTTTAGCGCCATGGATTTTAATGGCTGCTAAAAGCAGCCGTTAAAATCGGAATCAGGCGTTAAGGGTTAACGACGGCGTTAACCCTTAATGCCTGAGTTGTAATGAGGCCCTATGGGGATTGTAGTTCAAATGGAAGAAAAGTCTGTTCAGACTGTTTTCAGTGGGTGTTATGGTTTTGAGTTTTGTTGAAACTGCTGAAGAGTAGTGAATTAAAGAAGTTGAAGAATAACGCTCGCCTCCTAGGGCCTCATTACGACCCTAGCGGAAGACCATGGTGCTATTAGCACCCTGGTACATGCCGGTAAGTTACCGACTCCGCCATGGAGAAAGGGGGAATTACCACCCCATTACAAGGTTGGCGGGGCGGTAATTCCCCCTTCCTCCATGGCCCTTCCCCATTCCCATTTTTGCCCCATAGGGCTCAATGGGAATGGGGAAGGCGCTAAGTACGGTGCTGCAAATTGCGGCACCGTAATTAGCACCAAGGTCCCTTTGCAGGTCCCTACTTAACAGCTGGTCTACACCAGCTGTTAAGGTTGGGTCCTGCAAAGGAACCTCGTAATTAGGCGCTAATAGGTTAACGGCGCCGCAGCCTTTTACGGCGCCGTTAACCCATTAGCGCCTGGGTCGTAATGAGGCCCGTAGTCTTTAATAGAATTAATACTCCCTGTGCAACTAGCAGGGGTAATCTTTATTATCTGCACCACGCTGCGCTTCGCGGAGGAAGGAGGTTAAGTATCCCTATGCAGGTGAGGCAGCAGGGCAGAGAGGGGCTCAGCAGCCAACAGGAATTAAAGGCAGCGCACACAACGCCACAGTATTCTACAGCACAAAGACACTCCAGTAAACTCCACTTATCTCCACTTTCATAATTGTGTTTCGTCCAGTAGTTCGCTGCCTCCCGCCCCCTTTTTCCCCTCCCACCATGCCCGCACCTCAGAGAAAGCAGCCTATGTAGCGCTGCCAGCCCGTTTTGTGGGACAAGCCCCAGGGTTGAGAGAAGCTGCCCTCCTCTCAGCATCTTCTAGGGTTGAGAGAAGCTTCCCCCCTCTCAGAATCTTCCAGGAGAAGGGCATAGTCGTGTGGCGCGGGCCTTCCTTAACCTTCAGCGTGACGCATAGTCTCTGCCGTGTGTCAGAGGCGAGTCTCGTAGCGTCACCAGAGACAAGGGTCTTGCTTGGGGGCTGGTCTTCGGCGAGGCTCCCTCACCTGCCACTGCCAAAAGCGGTCATAAGGGTATTAATAAACCGGGGCGCGGGCAGTATTTATTGTCTGGGCGCGGAGTGGATTCGGGAGCAGCGTTTGGAATTCCTCTTGCAGTCACATTCGGTCTCTCCGCGTCCAGCTGAACAATGGTAAGCCGTCTACTCCGGGCCCGACAATGGCTCTGAGCGGAGCCTGAGGGATGCGGCCTGGCGGGGATGGGGCCCGCGCTCCTCCTGGGGATGGCGCCAGCGCGCGGGCGTCCCCGCGCTCCTCCTGGGGGCGCTCCTCCTGGGGATGGAGCCAGGCGCTGGCAACTGGGGACAGAAACGCAGCAGAGGCTCCGGTGTGGGATGCGCCCGGGAAGCAGGGAGCAGGGTCAGGGGGAGGAGGGGGGCGCGAGCCAAAGACCAGGGGAAAGCCAGTCCCACCCCAGGCCTTGCGTGATCCCATGGAGTACTGGTGGGTGACAAGTGGCAGTAGATTCATCTCAACCAAAGGTGTAGTGGGCCACAAAATCACAGCAAACATATGGTATGTCCGATGCTATTGGTCAGTACCACTTTATTGCCACTGGTGTATGCGTTCGTGATGTATACATCCATGAGTATGTTTTCATATGATGATATAATATGTACTCTCATGAAACGTCCATTTTATGTATGCTGCTTATGTATGGTCGCGTTATTGCCACTGGTGTATGCGTTCGTGATGTATACATCCATGAGTATGTTTTCATATGATGATATAATATGTACTCTCATGAAAAGTCCATTTTATGTATGTTGCTTATGTATGGTCGCGTTATCGCCACTGCTGTACGCGTTCATGGTATACAATCGCGTATTGTTCGTATGATGATGATGGCATGTGTGTACTCCCATGAAATGTTTCCTTTTAGCTATGGTGGTCACGTCTATCTGAAAATCATGTGTGGGCGTGCGCACACACAACACCACACACACACACACTTTTAATATAATATAGTCTTGTGTATTTTGTGCATGCATTTCATATCTGGGTGCACCAATGTGTACTTACGGTTGTACTATTTCAACTCTAATAATACATTAGTCCGTGCACTCAGCACTTTATAGAGTTTGGCAGCAAATTGCTAACATTTTAGAGAAATCCCTCATTACGATACTGGCGCTAAACCATGGCGCTATTAGCACCATGGTTGGTGCCGGTATCGTAACGAGTCCGCCAATGTTCAATGGGGATTTACCACCCCATTCCAAGGTTGGCGGGCCGGTAATTCCCCATTGAACATTGGCCCTTCCCCATTCCCGTTTTTGCCCCATAGGGCTCAATGGGACTAGGGAAGGCGGTAAGTATGGTACCGGACTTACCTCGAGAGTCCCTTTGCGGGTCCCTACTTTAACGGCTGGTCTAGACCAGCCATTCAGGTCGGGTCCCGCAAAGGGACCTCGTAGTAAGGCGCTAAGGAGTTAACGGCGCCGCAGCCTTTTATGGCGACGTTAAACTCTTAGTGCCAGGGTCCTATTTTGAAACTTAAAAGATGAATTAACGATGAAAGGATTTCATTATATTTAGTGTAAATGAAGTTTTATCATTTTAAGTTGTGTAAAGTATGTCGAAAACATGCGGTGTTATAGAAGTATGTGAAAAGTTTTTATGAACTAATCACATTAAATATAAATTAAAAAATAAAAACATTTAAATGATATCTGTATCCCACATGATGGTAGTCTAGTCTAATATGTATTTCATGCACGTATGTTAAAAATGAAGAAGAATATCCCATCACATTATATGTGTATGTTTGTGTGTGTACTCAGTATGTGTGTACTGTCCTATATGGGGGTGCCATTTTAATCTCAGTATCAGCTGGCCCACGCGTGAGCAGCGCTTGCAAATGGCCACCAAAAGCTCAGAACACGGCCCTGATGTAAGTCGTGGGAGGACCTGTTGGGCCTGGAGCTTTTATTTCAGAAGGCGATGTTATCGGCCAGAATAACTCCAGGAACGTCTTCAGCTGCGCGGCCCCAGGAGCCCCGCAGATAACACCAGCCTGCGCCCTAGTGCTGCGCAGGTTAGCGCGCGCCTTACATGTGATTTGTGGAATTGTGCGGCCTGGTCACTGCCGCGGCACGTGCTGAGCCTGAGAGAATGCTCTCGTTGTGTCTGGGATGCACTGGCCACACAATGGACCCCCATCGTGTTTCACACTGACGTTTACGCAGCACACTGACGGCACGCACTGCATTATCCAACAGGGCAGACTGGCCTAATGGGACATCATGGGAGGGTCTGAGAGGCTGGCACCTCCGAAAGGCCGAGAGGGCTGGGGCTGAGTCAGACGTGTGTCAGGCAGAAATGGGGATGAAAGCAAAGACTAGCCATAAAACAACATTACACATGAAATTAGAGAGGATTCTGGAACTCTCCCCGGGATCTCGAATTCCAGAGTCAGGGCAGCTGCTGAGATTGGAACATTCTGTGGGACAGAAATTGGGAATTTCTCAGCGAAGGATCCTGGCTGTGTGTGCACCTGGAGCAGACCAGGCGGAATGGGGTTTTAGAAACTCTTTCCTGGGGTTGGCAGGAGCATCCTCACGAGCTTCGAGGGCTGGAGGGAGTAAGAGTGAGTAGAAACTCACTCCTACATGAATATTTTCTGGAAACAGTAGTACGTACGTTGCATGCATGTAGCACTAGTCCTCCAGCAATGCCAGTCTTCCCATTGAAGCACACTGGCCTGAGTATAGGCATGAGGTCCCAGCTTGGGTGTGAGGGCTGCCCTATACCCGGGCTTCCATTGGCTCTGATAGCGCCGGGCACCTTCTAAAGACATTGGACATCTCATGCCTGGACCGAAGAGACTGGGCTTTAGGAAGGAGTCACTTAAATGCAGCACTATTTCCATCTTTCGTACTAAAAGGGGAAACTTGAATTTAGTTACATGGCTTTTTAAATGTTTTATTTAGCATTTATATAGCGCTACGAACCCTCAGGTATCTGAGCTCTGCTCATTATTACCCACGGTGTGTGGTGCTCATTTATCGACCTCGGAAGGATGAACGGCTGAGTTGGGGCCTGCGTCAGCAGGCTCTGCACAGATGTCAGAGCGAGCGCTCTACTGGCTGTGCTATCGGACTTTTCACACATGAAATATTAAATTAACTCGCTGTCAACACTCCTTACTCTAGTAACAACTTTATGCACTTTGTAACCTAGATTCAGCCTGGAAAGCTCCGCTCTTTGTATATGTTTAACCATGTAACCACAGTGTTTTTTTATTGTCATGAACAGCGCCTAGCTACCTCCGGCTTTGGTGCGCTATACAAGTGGCAAAATAAATAAATACAATGAAATAGAGGCCGGCACTGGGAATTGATTCGCTCGACACTGCGGCTTCCTGTTGCTCTATGCACCTGCTTTAGGGGCAGTTCAATGATATTGTGAAATGAGAGAGATGGACCATAAGATAAGGTTACTTACCTGTAGCAATTATTCTCCAACATATCTATCGTTCATAGATTTTGAATGAATAACCCCAGTCTTTTTAAACACCTACACAGTCCTGCGTGCCTGCAGGCAAGTTCAGCAACCAGGCACTGCCATTCCATTACTTATAGTATGTTTTATCATGCAGGCATCGAAAAAGGCGAAGAAGAGAGCCGGAGGCGCAAACTCCAACGTGTTCTCCATGTTCGAGCAGACGCAGATCCAGGAATTCAAGGAAGTAAGTGAACGGGTGACAGTGCTTTGCAGGGAGTCTTCATGAATCTACTCCCGGAAGCAAGCACTTCATGGCTCGAGGCTGCGAGTCTGATTGGATGGCAGGGAGTTTGTTGGGGACAGATGAGTCTTGACAGGATTTCTGAAGGCTGATTAATTGGGCGTCCTACCGGTGTTCCCTTAGGTCTAAATGGAGATGAGGGAAATCCACACTCTCCAGACTCTCCCAGAAATTATTAGGATGGAACCATTGACCAATCCAGAGTGCAGGCACTGGGGAGATAGTCGACAGCAGACACAATGTGGCAGTTGTCACACCTGCAGAGGTCTGATCTATGACCACTCATAGTGTTCCACGTGCATGCCTTCACCTCAATTTACCCCCACACAGCATCCCCTTTTACTTTTCAAAGTTTGCACTTCATAGCGTCAATTGAATCTAAAGCGGGAGAGTTAAAAACAAGGTTTCGAATGAATTGCAATAAATAAATAAATAACTAGAACATTAAAACGTAACTGAGTCTAATATTGAAAACATGCGCCCAAAGACACATTTCCGGTCTCCTTTCATTGGCGTGGTTCAAACCCACCCTGTAAGATTCCTCCCATTGCCAACCCTAACCCTCCACCACTTCCTAAATATGTGTACCCTTTAATTAACATTTCCCAACGGGATCTGTTCCTGTCACTAGCAAGACGGGATGTGCTTAGCTGAAGTCCCTCATGTAAAACAACGCTTAGTCCCCCCCAATAACCCCTCATGCCTATCTCACACGCATCCAACAATACATCGCTCCGTGCGTGTGTGTGTGCGTGCGTGCGTGTGTGTGCGTGCGTGTGTGTAGCGGTGGGAGAAATTGCCAAATTTCGCTCCACAGTAAAACGAGTGGATTCGAGGTGAAATCCTCACTTCTCCAGTGAACTCAAATCAAATTGTCAATTTTGCCTGTCCCGACCCCCGACCCACCACAAATGTAGATTTTTGGGGAGGCTTTGCTTCGTGGTTCCAAATATTTCCACCAATTTGCTTCTACATTTCAGGTTTGCCAGTTTCTAAGCACCCCTAACTTTGGCACCTGAACCAAATGGGCTCAATGGCCTGCTGGTTTCCCCAGGGTCACACAGTGTGGTCACGTGGGGAGCTGAGATTATTTCTCAGTTCACCAGGTTCTATGGATAGAAGTTTAGACACCAACCACGTCCTTGCTTTGCAACCTGCATTTGTTCCCTGTACAGCCCTGCATGCTTCTGATGCTGTCACTTACAGCCCCCTCAGCACCAACAGCCGGATGACAAGTCATTATGGACATAGCGCTCACTGTATGATTTCACTTAGTGCCTTAGCTGAGGGGCGGGGAGAAGTATAATGACATCCCATGTCTCTATATAGCGCTTAATGCCTGATTTCTACCACTTTGAAGCACTGTAATGACAGGCACTATTATTGCCCAGTTCAAAGGAACTCAAATAACCGGTCTCGCTAGGATGAAGGTCTCAGTCAGCATCGCTTCAATTCAAACCTGAGCCTGCTGGTCCCGCTTAATCCACTGAAGCGAGCCCTTAACTTCCTGGGCTGTCTTATCGACTCATTTGTGTTAACCAGGGTTAAAGTCGAGGGTGGACTCAGTCCCCCCTCACAGCTAAAATGAGAAACATTGAAGTCTTCCTTGAATATATGAATTAAATCCGACCATTGGAATCGAACTGCACCACTGCACCATACAACTTGATGAAAAATAGCAAACAACTAAAGGTGAAATGTCGCATTTCCGTACTGCATGTTCCAGGGAGAACATTCGTATTGTTGGTTCTTGGAGTTTAAAAGATGCACACCTTTTAACGTTTTCAAAAACACGATTAGAAGAAAATATCCTCTCTTGGTTTTGTGTGTGTGTAGATTTTATGAAAGGCAAATGCCATTCGTCCTGTGCAATGTCGGTGGTTTTGCAAATCCAATTGAATGAAATGTGCATATGTCACCTTGATATGCTAATTTCTGGCGACGTCCCATCCCTGCGTTTGTTGATGAGTTCCCCCACTTTTATTTTTAGGACTTGACCCCTGGTGTTATCCCTGATGTCTGAACGGCGCTCCCTATCAACGTCAGTGCCCTGACATCCCACTAGCCTTTGGGCACAGCTCGAGGTGCGCTATTTACAACTGGGCTCCCACTAAAGAGCTCCTTCATATTTGATGCAGTTTTTTATGTCCCCATTTTACTGGTGCAGAGCTGTGCGAGCCCCTTATGCCATGGCAATTCAGCATTTCATCTCGCTTTGTCTTAGAAGGATAGCTCAGGGGCAACGTGCTCGCCTTGGAAACAAGATGATGCAGAACAACACATGTTCGATCCCCGGCTCCACGCTTAGAAATCTCTGCGTATTAATCACATCATATCATAGAAGCCTTAAGAACATCAAAGCAGTGACATTAACATAACAATCGTGCATGTTATGCAACTGGCTCTTGCCAGGTTATATGGGGGGCAAAATCCAATGGTGATATTACCCAAGGCGCCCAGAGGCGCACTGGCAACCAAAAGAGGCCCTCAAAGTGATCCCACATTGCCCAACCCTTTTCCTATAGTTTAAAGAGGCCCAGGGTGCAGAGGCCTACCAGGAAATCTCCAGTGCCCCTATGGGCCAGTCCTCCCTGAATGCACCATGAAAGGAGGGAATGTTTGTTGCGCACCGGCCATCCCGCGCATGCGCACAAAATGCATTGTTAACATAGTGCTAGGTTATCAAAACGTTGCCCATGTCCCAAAAAAGTGGAGCAAATGAATTTAGCACCAATTTTGCTTCATGGAATGGAGGAAACAGGTTTAGCCCTAATCGGTATTACCCACAAATATTTTCACTAGGGCAAGCATGAAGCCAGCTGTTTTTTTTACCATGTTTGCTGTATAACATGAAAATACATTTTGTAAAAACATTACTTTTATGTTATGCAGCACATCTAGTACCATGGTCCAAACTTTTTTAGATTAAGGATTGTGTCACATCCTGCTTTATCATTCCATATTATTTAAGCACTCATCATGTTGCCTTTGCTATTGGCGTTAAACAAGGCATGCACAGTAATCAAACATGTCCTTGCTGGCTGCACAATAATACAAGTAAAACATGCCATGCCATTGTAAGAAAACGTCAATGCTCAAATCCTCGCTGGGCCTCAGTGTTGCATGCACTCACCACATGCATACCCATTCACCCACCAGTCACTCACCTATGCAGCTTCTCAATCATTCTTAAACGCACCTAGAACGTTCACACCGCATTACCATTCACACGTGCACTCATACCCACGCACAAGATTCCCGTGGACTTTAATTCATATACGCACTTACATAGCCACCCTCTCACATACACGTACAGACCCATAGACATCCAAAATCCTTGCATGTCTACACTTAACCAAAAATGCTTTTATTTTCTTACATGTTTCCGGTACAGCTCCATACTTGACACCGCTCCTGTTCCTCCAGCTTGTGCTGTTCAAGCAGAGCGCAAGCAAGGAGAGCTTCTTGGTTCTTGACATAAGCAGTGGAGCCAGAACACCTCCATCTGGCCACCACCACTGCTCCTCAGTAGGCATTTAAAGATGTCGGCAAACCTTGCCGGCTCAGTTCCTATGCAATCTTTGCCCCTGGGTATGCAACCTTTTATATTTCATCTTAACTGACGCAATGAACGTGAAGACTGTACTTCCTTTCCCCGGCATATGTAATTTCCTGTCTGTGGGTTGGAAGCAGCTCACAAAATGGAGGGCAGTAAGGAAACCCTTTGAAACATAGGAAGAATTGGGACAGTTCTGACTAGGGAGACCAGGAAAAAGTTCAAACATCCATAGTAAGGAGTAACAAAAATGTTTCAAGATATAGTGTGTGCCCCCTTTGCACTGTGTACAAACAAGTTCCATTCTGGCTAGGCTATAGACATCTTTCTTACGAGAATGAAGCAAGAAGTAAGCTTTGAGTGCACTGGGGAGGGCATTCCCTCAAAACCTGAAGCAGAGCTCAAAGCGGTCTCCAGTTATGGAGTAAATCAATAAACAGAGGAATTACAGATCTCCCCTTCCCCTTCTCCCCAACCTCGCAGTGCCAAGAGGGAGGATTTGCTGTATTTTGGGGTTCTATGGGGGCAGGGGACAGAAAGGAAAATGAGTGGGGCAGGACTGATGAGTAGTTTTCCATTGTTATGATAAACAGATGGCCTACCAGGTGAGTGGAGTGCCAGAGGACCAGAGTTTGCAGGAGAAAATCAGATGCTGGAGCTTGCCAGGGAGGCCTGGACTGCTGTCTTTCCCAGGGGATCGTGAGGATGGTTGAGGCGTTGAAAGATGGGATTTCAAGTCGCTGATGTATCTGCTGGGAGGGGAGCAGGATCTAATAACAGTGGCTCGGTGGAGGGTGCGAGAGAAATGTTTGCAGGATATGGACCCATTAAAGATGGCGCCAATGTGTTACTGGAGAGTGTTCAGAGAGGCACAGTAGGAGCTGCCTTCCGGTTTGGGTGCTTGTCGCCTAACCATCCAATTTAGGATGCCTTCAGTTCGCTTCCTCACACCTCTTGCTGACACCCCATTCATCATCATCCTCACTCATCAGTTATTTAGTCTGATTCCTACTGGGACAAGGAGGTGAGACATTAAGAATACGAATGATGACTGTGGAGTGAGGAGTTGAGAGGAGGAGACATGAGGCTGTCGCCAGATGTGATCTCCCTTTGAAGAAAGCCTCATTTTTCATTTTCGCATATCCTTCTGGGTTCTCCTCCTCACTCATCAGACCTCATCTTAATGTGCGGCACATTTGTTTATTGTATTGCCCTAAATGTGTAGAGTACTTAGATTGTCATAGTACATATGCGCCGGTGGCAGTGAGTTCAATTAATATTTATTGTTGGCAATGCTTTCAGAGATAGGCATGTGTTTCGTGTTGCAGCAGATCTTGAGTTTGGTGTCATTTCTCTGATGTCTTCATTCATATGAGTGATAAGGAGTGAGGCATTGGGTATACGAATGAAGACCAATGAGTGATGAGAAGTGAGGCATTGGGTATACCAATGAAGACCAATGAGTGATGAAGAGTGAGGCGTTGGGTATACCAATGAAGAGCAATGAGTGATGAGGAGTGAGGCGTTGGGTATACCAATGAAGACCAATGAGTGATGAAGAGTGAGGCGTTGGGTATACCAATGAAGACCAATGAGTGATGAAGAGTGATGCGTTGGGTATACCAGTGAGTTGTGAGAAGTGAGGCATTGGCTATACCAATGAAGACCAATGAGTGATTAAGAGTGAGGCGTTGGGTATACCAATGAAGACCAATGAGTGATGAAGAGTGATGCGTTGGGTATACCAATGAAGATATACGAATGAAGACCAATGAGTGATGAGGAAGACTAAGGAGGAGGCATGAGGGTGCTATAGAATGAACACCTGTAGTTTTCTTTTTAGGGCATCCGTGTTTGTCCTCCTGACAGTTTATTGCCACAATAGTGGGGCCGGAGCTGGGGTGGGGGGCGGTGCTCGGAGGGGCAAGAATTTAGGAATGCTAACAAAGACCGATGAGTGGGGCGGATGACTGAGGGGTCAGTCCGAGGAGCAGAAATTAGGATTTTCTCAAAATGGACGATGTTCAGGGGAGAAGGTCATGTGCTCCTGCTACTGGCTGGCGAGAGTCCACAGTCACAAACCCATTGTGAACAAATGAGTGTTTGTCTAATAGTCCACTTGCCCCGTGTCCTCGGAGCTACCTGCATCCAGGACTGGATTAATAGCCAACAGCAATTAGCATCCATGCCATGGCTTGTGAGTCCATCTACAAATGGGAATAGGCAAGCCCAGCTTGCAAAGTGCTAGTGGCTGAAAAGTTAGGGCTAGAGAAAGAGGACTCTGATGGCAAAGCTGATCATTGCGCTTGGCTTTGCGGCATACATAGAAGCAAGGTATATGCATGCATGGCCGTTGAATGAGAGGTAGAGGCGCCCACCATAGGGTTGCTCATCTTGCCTGCAACCGTTCAGAGTGGCATTGAGGGTGATAATTGCCTTTCTAACTACCCGGATACTGATAGCTTCTGGAGGGAGGAGAGAATCCAAAGATGCCTGACGTATAGCTACCACCTAAAGCTCACAGTGTCTCACGTCACTGATCCATATCATCCACTTCACTGACCCACACCATCCCGGTATCAGGTAATATTATCCCCACCAGAAATACCGCCGTATATATGGTCATTTGGAACGGCCAAAGGCGATATTTATGGGGGGGGATACATTTTTGTGGTTTTTGGGAGCGGGGGTTGAGGAGGTGTCCCCCGCTCCTTTAAAAATAATGCAGGGGTTGCGGGGGTGTCCCTCGCAGGTTTCATGCCTTAATATCGCCGCAAAAATATGGTGATATTTTTGTATGGCGATATTTTTGCAGGTGATATTAACACATTGAACCCACCATCCCCTAGAATGAAGATGGCACTCAGGAGCTGCATGCCTGGTGTTCAGAGAACTGGGCAAGTAGGGTGATCAGAGGCACAGAGAGTTAGGAAATGCAGAAGTAAGTAGAAGACCATAGGGGCCTAAGGCACATGGGTTAACACAACTCAGCCATGAATATATCCAAGGAGAAGGTAAGCAGTCCCTCCAGATCCTCACAAGTCCTCAAGGCATTGCATTGGGCACTATTCACTGCAGATGGCCAGCATCCCACTTTCTGTGGCACATGAGATAATGATACAGAGAATATAGGAGGGGCAGCACATATGGACAGAGAGTACACCACACACGCACAAACAAGGACATGGATTCTTCAGTTGTGATTCTTAATAGGGATCTTAAGCCTTTTTAATCCTTCCAAGGGCATCCGGAGGCTGGATCATTGCCTGTATCCATCAGTTCAATGTTTCTTGACATATTTCAATAGTGCAAACGTCAGACGGATGGAAGGTGGAGTTGACCAGCCAGGATTCGAACCTGTGCCCTACAGGCTGCACACTGATCATTGTGACGGATGGATTAGTCCACTGAGCTATAATTGATGTCAACGTCATGTCATAGCATTCTGAATATATAGGAAGTTACAGAGGAGAGTAGACCTTTAATTAGTCAAAGTGAAAATTCATGAGATCCTCTGAGAAACCAATAGATTCACTTACTCTCCCTCCCTGCAGGGACACAACTCAGATGCACAGAGATGCACAGTGCTCACTCAGACACACTCTACAAAAGTGTGCACCAAGCCCTCAGGGATACAGCTGACAGGGATCTAAAGGGCACACACTCATACAATCTGCAAGGACCCTAAAAGGGCAGAGACATTTCCTACAAAAAAAGCACCCATCACCACGCTCCTCGGCTCCTGCAGCTGAGCCCCACCTGCCCCCTCCCACTGTCCCCCTCGCTGCAGTCTATTGGTGTTTCCCTGGTCATTTCTCACATCCTCCCACTGTGGCTAAACATCCAAAATTAGAGGTTTCCATCCCTACTCATCCCCACTACACACCCAATTGAGCACTCACAAGAAACAACGCCTAACCCCCCCTTCCTGCCGAGACAACCCACACCTCAGCACCCCTTTGATCATCTACCATCCCTCACATAGGTTGTCAAACCAGTTCTCTCCCTCCCGCCAGGCCTACCCCAATTTTGACCACTCCACTTCCACCCCTATTAGCATTGCCTGCCCTCCAGCACCAAAACCTCCTCATTCAGATACCGCTTTGCATCTCTATGCACCTTGTGTGCAATCCTTGGCTCTACCCCCTGATCCCCAGCTCAGCCGACCCTCCAACTCTTACCCACACGCCCAAAGCTCCCTCAAAATAACTTAATAATAGACACCTCACCTCCCGCGCCATTCCTATCAAGCAATACTTTCCCTAACTACTATCCAGATATAATGATAACTCCCACACCCACACTCTCGCATCCTACGACACACCACCAAACCCAGTGAAATTGCTCCTTACCTGGTAAATAGCCCCCAATGCCCTCGAGCCAAGCACTCCCCCCCACACACCTCTCCTATCGAGCAAATCCCCCCTAAACTACTGCCCAGACATAATAATAGCGCCCACACCTGCACTCTTGCATCCTCCCCCACACTTCCAAAACCCGTGAAATTGCTCCTCAACCTGCTAAATAGCTCCCAAGGCCCTTGAGCCAAGTACTCAACCCCACAGACTTCTAGGAGACTGTCACCAGACACCCCCCAGCCGACTGGAAATCCTACCCCCATCTCAGATACCTTCTGGCCCTCTTCCCCCCCCCAACACTACAGAAAACACCCCACTAATCCATTTAGCCCCAGCACCCGGCACACTAATTCATGCCCTCCACCGCATACACTCCCAACCCTCGTAACCACATTACCATCCGACATCCAGACCTCTTCCTCTATCCCAGCCCTCACCACACTTCCACCAATAACTCATAGGGGCTTTGTCCCTTTACCCCCTCCGGAAACCAGCTGTCTTCCTCTGTGGACACTTCTCACACACACATTTCGGACCATGCACCGAGTCCCACCTAACATCTTGGTCACACAGCAAGCCAACCGCTTGACCTCTCCATCCAGCTCTCCCTTCCCTTCACAGCCTTCATCACTGCATCGACCATCAATCTCTCCCACCTCCACAGCGAACCAACCCCATCGCTCTGGGGTCATTCCTTCTCCTCCCCCAGCACCCACCCAGAATCTAACTCCCCCACTCGAAACAAATGACTAACCAATCACCTGAATTGCATTCTCATCAATGCCAGATCTGTCACAAAGAATCACCACAATATATACAACCTAATCTTATCAGAATGCCCCACCGTCCTCTTCATCACCTAAACCTGGTTCTCCCAAGACTTCCGGCTGATTGCGCATGAAGCCTTCCTGCCGGGTTACAAACGTATTGTCCAGAACAGGGCCAGCAGCATGGGCTGCATTGCCAGTGGCGTAATACAAAATGTGGGGCCCCGCCTGCGAGCCATTCTGAGGGCCCCCCCCCCCAACTCAGGAGCAAATCACGGTTCGTGCTACACACTGGGCAGGCCTAGATTATCACGCTTGCACAATACGCATGAACGTGCTGCTGAAGGGGTATGCCGCACACTGTACTAGGAAAAAGATATAAATATGTGTTTTAATGCAATATACAGCACACTTTGAGAATAATCAGCTAACATGCCAGAGTGTTTGCAATTGATTTGTAGGGTAACACCAATCCAATACACGGTAGTCACCAACAGTGTACAGGAACATGAATGCTTTGCTATTAAAAATGTCATGCACATTGAAAACAGGTCCCACTGGCTGCACAATGTAGACCAGTGTAGACACGTCCTAACACTACAGTAAAGCATGCCAGGCAACATTTAGACATACCTAGACTGGTTGCACAAAAATGCCAGTCGAAGCAATAACACTCATCAAGAAGAGAGCACACACTGAAGGCCGGATCTCTGCTGCCTCCAACAACACGGCCAAACTCATTAAAATCTGCACGGAACTGGTCAATCCTGTTGCGGTCTCTGTCTCTCCTGTTCCCTCCCAGGCCCTCTGCATGGCTCTGGCCTCGCACTTCTGTGCTAAAACTCAGGACATCCTGTCAACTATCTCCTCTTCCTCTCCCTCTTCCTCTCTCGGCCTCCCTTTGGCCATCTCTACCTCTCCTCCTCCTTTCTCCTCTTTCTCTCTGACAACACCTGACAAGGATTCTAGACAAGTCTGATCCATGAAAGTGTCACCCAAACAGCTGCTCCCCTGCTTCTCCAGAGCCATCAAGGACCATATTGACACCCTTGCTGCACCTTGGCCGATTTCTGTAATCAGTCTTTCATCACTGGAACGTTCCCCTCTCCCATTAAGCACTCCCTTGTGCACCCACTCCTCAAGAAGCCGTCTGCCAATCCTACCTGTCCGGCAAACTATCGCCCAATCTCCATCACCCCTTTCCTGGGCAAGCTCTTGGAAAAAAGCTGGCCATCTCCCAGCTTACTCTCCACATTGAATCTGTTGGTTGTCTCCATGACCATCAGTCTGGCTTCAGAGCTGCCAGAGGCACAGAAACTTCTCTCCTGAACACCCGTGAAGATCTGCTCTCTAACCTTGATTCCAGCCTTCCTTCTGCCCTAATCCTCCTTGATCTTCCCTCTACTTTCGACACAGTCAACCATGCCATCCTGATCAATCCACTTTATGAGAACCTGGACATCAAGGATCAGGCCCTGTAGTGGCTGACCTCCTTCCTCTTGGACTGCCCCTACCAGGCCCAACTTGGTCCCTTTTTCTCCGCCACCTCTCTCTCTGGCTGTGGCATTCCCCAGGGCTATATCCTCTCACCCTGGTTTTTCAACCTCTACTTGGCCCCTTTGGACCACCTGATCTCTACCTTCTCCTCTAACTTTCAGTGTTAAGCGGATGGCACTCAGCTTTCCTTCAGGCTCCTTTCATCTCTTGCTCATTCCTGACTGTCTATCCGTGATTCAGGATAGAACAATTTCTACCTTAGTGCCATTATGATGGCGATCCTTCTCATTGGGACCCCTGCCCCTGCGTTCCCTCTCTCACTCTGGCCGCCCACCTTGGGCCCTCTTCCTTCGCCATCCTGCAAGGCAAAAAACCTTTTGTCATCATCAACTCCACTCTCTCTTCTATCCTCGCATCTTGTACGTGGCCAAGAAGTCTCACTACCTACCAGCTGCTCCTTCTCAAAGGGACTCTTCCCTTTCTCACTTTCCCCCGGAAGCTCTCTGTCTCCAGAGCCCTGTTTCTCTCTAGGCTGGACTACTGCAACATCTACTCTCCGCCCTCTGCAACTAATCCAGAATAGGACAGCAAGACTTATCCTTGGCCACAAGCCCAGGGATCATATCTCTACAGCCCTGAAATCTCTCTACTGGCTCCCGGTGGTTGCAAGAATCAAGTTCAAGACCCTTTGCATTGTCCAGAAGGCTTTCTGGGGTCGGACCCACACTACATCCATTGCTCTCTTCCAAAATACCATTTTTTTCTAGCCCTTCCCCCGGCTACCTCCAACTCTCTAAGGGCCAGATGCTTCTTTAGGCAGAGAGTGGGGGTTGATCTCTCTCCTCTGCAAATGCCTCCCTCTGGAATGGCCTCCCTGGCCCTCTCAAACATTAGCGGACCACCTGATGTTCCAGAAGCAGCTCAAAACGTTCCTCTTCTCCTCTGCTTTCCTCGCTCCCTCCCCTGCTGACCTACCTGTCTGCTGTACTGACTGGTTGCTTAGCGAGTCTCACGGGGCCCAGGCTCTTTCTTGATCAGTCACCCTTGCACTGCCTGCAGCCTACCACGCACTTAGGGACTAACTGTAACCCTACAGCCCCTTGTTATCCTTGCACTATCCAGAGCTGCACTGTCCTGGCTGCACTTACTAGGAGCCTTGTAGCCCTGTTTTCCCCTCCCTTCTTCCTTGCACTTCCCCCCTCCCTTTCCCCTTGCATTTCTCATTCTCACACTTGCACGATTTGAATGACACACAACCTAGTAAGATCATTTGTCTTTTCCACCCTCTATCTTCACTCCATTGCTTGTCGCGCCAAGAAACACTTGTGTACAGGCGTGTTATAATAGACTTATATCATATCATTTTATCACAGATGCTCCAAAAAATATACAATGCTGCAGTAAGAAATGGCTAGACTGGCATCACCCAAATGCCAATCTAGCCAGGTAATTACACTTAGCAGGACTGCGCATTAAAAAGAAAAGTCATACCAAACTGAGGAATAACTAGACTGGCTGCACCAAAATGCCTCTCTAGCCACTAATACCACATATCATGCCTACTTAGCCTGGACATAGACAACCATTATGACTTTTCGCACAATCCCACCGCCCACAGATCCCCTCTCCCTCTTATGCCCTACCCCAACCTCCAAAATCAGCTGCTTGTCCCTCTTCCTTGTCCCAGAACTTACGTTTGAGGCTCCTTGCCTCATAGGTAAGTACTGGGATGAGGAAGCGTGGCATTAGGAGTAATGAAGATACAGGTAGCTAAGTCAGGGATTACCTCCATGTACCTCTACCTCATCAAATACTGCCTCATACACAAGTACTGCCTCATACACAAGTACAGGGACAAGTAAGAATAGGGCTAGGAGTAATGACGATTACCAATAAGTAATTAAGGCATCAAACACAAGTAGCAGTTTAGCAATATTCAGTTGACTGGGCTGCAGCACTCACCCCCAGAAATGTTGGGCTATGTTGACTCACCCTGGCTGACTTTCAGATAAGTTGCCGGACAGAACAGGAGAAAGATGTTAAACGGCACCTGGGTTTCGCTGTTAACAAGGGCCCATCAGTTACTAATGTAAAGCATTTCACTGTTAGTACCTGCATTCAAATGCCAAATGTTTTAGGCAATTGAAATTGTGATGTGGGCTTAGTACTTTCATGCCAGGGAAATGTAGAAAGGGTACAGGGGATCGTTCATTCTCACAACAGTTCATAAGTGGGTGCTTTCACACTTAAAGTAGAGAGTTAACTGCTTGTAACAGTGATGCTCTACTAGAAGAGTCTTATTAAAATGCGTAAAGAAGTTAGATGCCCCCACACAAATAAGTTTGCCTCCCCCACCACCCGTGAAGATAGCGCCTCTCCCAACATTTGAAGGATCAGCCCCCCGAAATGTAGGTTTTGTTGCACCCCTGAACACAAGCACAAACACCATTCACCATATACACGCATGCACACCCAGTCATCCTTACATTTAAGTGTGCACTCCTTCACCATACAGGCACACCCAGGCAGCTATTCATACATTTAAGTGTGCACCCTTTCACCCTGCAGGCACACCCAAACAGCCACCCATACATTTAAGTGTGCACCCTTTCACTGTACACGCACACGCACACCCAGTTACCCATACATTTGTGTGCACCCTTTCACCATACACTCACACAGGCAGCCACCTGCACATTTAAGTGCACACCCTTTCCCAATACACTCACACACGCACACGTCATGGGGTTGAGGGGAGCCCTATTACTTCAAAAAGAAATTGGGCCTCAGTATAAGTTTGTCGGTCCGGTAACAACAGTACCGGTAGGCTTTCCGGTACCGTTGTTACCAGACCGGCAAACTACGAGTTCTGCTCGCGGGCGCCTTCCCACCGGCAAGGTCTGACTTGGCGGGTGTACCGGCACCCGCGAGCCGAGCATGTTGGATGCACCAGCAGCATTCTGAATGGTACCGGTGCATCCAAGCTCCCCATTGCCATTGGAATATGGGGATCAAATGGGAATGGGGAGCATTTTTTTCTGGCGCTTGTGAATGGGCAATTACTGGGTCCGGTGGAGCCATAATGACCCGGTAATTGCCCATTCGCTGGTGCTGGAAAAAAGCACAAGTTGGGCAGCAGCCTTCCGGTTTTACCGGCAAGGCTACGGCCAAACTTTTAATGAGGCGGATTGTTTCTTTTGAAATCACTCTGACTTCATAAAGAAATGATTTCTGTTAAGAACCGAACCATAACAGAAATAATTTCTTTATGCAGGCAAAGTGATTTCAAAAAGAAATTAAAAAAAAAAAAAGATTTTGAAAAATATTTTTTTCATTTTTTTTCCAGTTGGGGCCCCCTCCTAGGACATGTGCTAGCGGGGCCCCCCGCACAGCGGGGGCTGCAGGAGCCCCTGTTACGCCAGTGTATTGCTATCCTTCACAAAGCCTGCCTCTCCACCTCGCACACTGACGACCAGGTCTGCAACACAGGCTGAAAATCACTCTTGGTACAATTCCTGCTCTCCCATAGCTTCTTGCTCATCTATCGAACCCGGGATACAGCAGAATCTTTGCGTCTTTCCCTTTGTGACTCCATAGAACCATTATGGTCTCCCACCCCCACCACACCGTACTAGGGGATTTCAACATCTGGTTTGACATCCCACACAACCCAATGACCTGATCACTACTGGACAACCTGGAAACTTTGGATCTAACAAAGCTATTCTCAGGGCCAACCCACTCTGCTGGTTACACCCTAGTCGCAATATTGGGTTCATCTGAACTCCTCACCACACTACCACTTTACCTGCTTGTCTAGTCTGGGGGCCACTAAACCAATCCCGCCTCTGGAAGAAGATCAAAGTGACTCCTCACCTGGCAGACTATACTCACCTCCCAGAACTCCATCCCCCGCCACACGGGCCAGATTACCATCTCTAACTTCGATCACTGGCTTTCAGAAGCACTCCGCTACATCTCCCTGCATCAACCTTGAACCATATCCTGGAGCATTAATGGTGTGCAGACCCATTATGAGCCTGCAGAATGGCCTACATCTCCCAGCTCAAAATGCAGTGCAGAAATACGCAAAGCCAAAAAATCCTACTATTGGAACAGAATCTCCAAAGCCCCACACCCATCACAGGAACTCTTCAAGATCACCTCTAAATTCTACGCCCCTGCCTGCACCACCAACACTCCCAGCCACATCCAATCCTCCTTTGACTCTCTCAGACTACTTCCACAACATGGCCCAAGAAATCTCAACTCTCTGCCCCCTCTCAACCACACCTCGCCCATGATATCAGAGCCACCCTCCAACCCCACACCTTTCTCTATCTTTTCACCCCCCATAATTCCTCAAGCTACTATCTATCACTCAGCCAGGACTCAGGCTCCCCCCCTCACTCCTAAAAGAAATCATAGCAGCCACCTGTGCCTTCAACCTCGCTAGATCTATCAGCAACTCATCACTCACTTCCGGTACCTTCTCAGAAGAATTTAAGACCTCTTTTATCAAGACCTGCTAAAAAAGGCTTACCTTGACCGTCTTGTCCCAGCAAACTACAGGCCCATCGTGTACAACCACTTTATAGCTAAATTAGCTGACCGAGTGGCATACTCGCAACTATGACTCTTCTCAGAATCAAACAAGATCCTCAACGACGCCCAATCTGGCTTCAGACCTTTACGAGGAACTGAATCCTGCCTAGTCTCCATCTGGGACGATCTTAAAAGACACTCAGACTCTGAAGGCTGTACCGTCCTAATTATACCTGAACTCTCAGCAGCGTTCGACACCATTGACCACTCCAACGTCCCCAAGAGACCACACACCCTCGGCATCAGGGATACAGCTCTGAATTGGACATCCTCCTCCCTCTGCAACAGATCTCAAATAGTACACATGCATCCATTCTCTTTGGCTCCACTCTCAGTTGCCATGGAGTAAAGCAAGGTGGCTCTCTTTCCCCACTCCTCTTTAACCTCTTTCTGAACGCCGCTCCCCGCAGCCATCGATCCAATAGTCTATCATGCTACAATTACGCAGACAACACCAAAATCATTCAAAATCCCTAATAGCCCAGCGTCTACCTCCCCTGATCCCGCTTGCTGCTGCTCAGAGATTGAATGCTGGATAACGTCCAATCATCTCCTATTCAATCCAGGAAAAACCGAGACCCTGCTATGTGGGAAGACAACCCTATTCCCTCAACCCACCCTCTGGCTGCTTTCCCTAGGCCCACCTTGTACCCGCTCCAACAAAGTAAAACACCTCAGGTGCATTATGGATGTGGACTTGACCCTGTCACATCCTTTGCCGCCTTTTTCCATTCCTGAATTTCCAACACAGTCACTGCGATCGTTGCTATCATCCTTTCTGTCTAGACTATGGTAACGCCCTATACTTAGGGGCCCCTGCATCGCATCTAAGAAAACATAACATTGAATTTGAAAATCCATGGAGTCCAAAATAATAAACATAAAGCTGTACAAAGGCCTTACCTAAACCTGGCCTATGTGTTCACTTACATTTTGTTTTCCTATGAACTATACCATACATCCTATAATGCACCTACAATGGTCCCTATACACTCGGGTACATACAATCCTGAAAATGCAGTGTAATTACTTGTTCCTTAGAACAAGGCATTGCGTGCCTCTCAATCAAGCCATGGAACAACAGCCTCAAAACAAATCTAAAGCATTGGGTGTATGTATAACAGCAACCTCACTACACTGAGGTAAAATACTGCCCTACACCTCAGACAAAACCCTCCCTAAACACGAGCATTCAAATGTACAGAAACATACCAACCCAGCACACATATACATCTGCCCTTACTGCCTGCAGAAGTGGTGGTAAATGAAGCAGCCGTGCCAGCGTGAAAAACCTGGCTCCACAACACCAACAAATGAAATATTCTACAACAACAATTTGAAAAGTACCTTGATGGAGGATGGTCGATCCACAGACTGGCGTCCGGCCCGGCCACTTACTCGTCTGAAGGTGCTGGAATGCCCTTAAACAACCACTGATAGAATAACTACCCTCGTGGCTACCTCCACAAGAAGCAGGATGGCCGGACAGCGGAGCCCCAGAGATCAAATAACATTTTGCCCAAGCATTTCTGACAATGTTCCCGCACAGAAGGTTCCCCTTACAATTCACCCTGCACACCAAAGCAACCTGTCTTTTGTGCCTCTCCTCCTATGCAAGAGACAGCTGGAAGTGTCATGCATCTGTGCAGGACTGATGTGGCGCACAGAGCTATGGCCCTTGGCCGCACACAATGGCGTACCAGAGATGTGATCACATCATGTGCAAGACCAGGCAGTGAGGAGCTACAATACGCTCCATGTTATGGATATTTTCTGTAAGCCCTTTGGTCAGGACCTTTAGGTATAACTTACTGATTTACGGTACTAATAACTCTCTCAAGTTCATCAGGCTCTCTCAGCAGTAGTGTGGCAGAGCAGCCCCGGCACAACTCTCAGAAGAGTGTGATCATTTTCAAATAAAAATATAATCTTTGTATATAAGAAAAGGCAAGAGATAAAACACTACACTAACAGGTAAGTAAACTCTGTAAAATAAATGCAACACTGTAACAAGTAAAAACAGTTTCAAAAGTAATTCCCGAGAGTTAAATAAAGATTATTTTCTAAAAGGGAAAATGCAATCACAGTTAAGTAAAACCCTTTTCCTATCAAGGACAGAAAGGTTGAGAAGAGACCATGGGGAACCAGTTGTGCAGCTTAGGCCTCTCTTCTGTGAAAAAAGTTACCTTCTGTGAAAATTGTCCAAAAGAGCAGATTCTGGATTTCTAGTGGAGTTCAAGCCACATGAGGCCCTCGGTGAAGAGGATGGGCCACAGAAATGAAGATTTAATCAAAGAAAGAACTTTCAGAAGCATTGGAGAGCAGCAGGCGGCTTTGCGGTTTCCAGAGGCAGTCACTGTGCACGTTGTTTGGCAACCACCATAGGTTCCACTGACAACTCACCAATGCAGGAAGGACCCCAAGACCTTTTGCAATCAATATTCTGTGATTTCCAGGTTGCGGGTCTGAGCCAGAGGAGTTGAAAGACAGAGACACTGCAGTCGGCAGTAGTCAGTGATGCAAGGTTCCTTTGTCATCCTCCAGCACAGGATTTGGCTTCTGAGGTCGGCTTGCGAAGACCCAAGGGAAGGACAAGTATTGCAAATACTTTTGGAAGTCACACTGGACGGATGCTAGAAGGTCTGTGAGGCTAGTTTAGTGGTGCCTTCCCAGGACAATGCACAGCATATGCCCCTGGAGCAGATGGGAGAGATTGAAATAGGGTGCTAGCTTGATGTCCTGGGATGAAGAAACTCATGTGGGCTTGGCTCAGCGAGTCTTCAGGGTCCTGGTAGCACAAGGGCTCCCGCTTCTGGATTGGTAGATCCAGCGACAGTCAGAAGCTTAGGAAAGAGGAGGCCTTCAAGCAGGAGCAGTTATCCAGTTGCCCCCAGTGCAATTAGTGGAAGGAGCACCAAAGTCAGTTCCTTCTGGTCTTCTTGTACATTGAAGTGTCTCTGTTGGGGTTGGGGGAGCATCGACGGAAGCTGGTGAACACAGCACCCATTCACACACCCAGTATCAGGGATGTTCATCCAAATGCGCCCCATCTCTCCAGACACAGCCATGCAGTCAGAAAGGGCTCTCAAACAAAGGTAGTGAATCCACACTATCTGGAACGGGGCACTGCATATGCCGGTCAGAACAGTTTTCAGGCTGACTACTGCCCCCGGTCCTGGGATGCAGGCATGCATCGGTCCCTGGTTCTTACAAGCATATGATTTATGAATGCCCCTTTGTCCACAGGTTGTGGCAGGAAATTTGGAAACCTAACAGCAATCTTCGAAATATATGTTCCTCTATCCTTTACAAATGCTTTTCTTGGTAGTATCGCCGTCAAAGAGGACGAATCTCTCCCCTCCCCCACCCTATATGGCCTTGTTATTGCTATTGTCATCAAGCTTATTACAGCCAATTGGAAACACTTTCAAAACATTTCTGCTAAGGGCTGGTGGAACAATGTCTGCCACACACATAGAAGTGGACACTGCATGGCTACATACCTTGATACCGCCCCCAAACACAATATGAAATGGGCACCTTTTATTCATTACTATCATAATATGTCTGCACATGGCTCATGAAGTCTTTCTTTATGTTTGTAACACATTCATTTCATGCCAATGATGCTATGTGCTGAATGAATCCCTAATGGTGTATGAGGGAACTGGTTAACTGTACCCCGTGCCCCATCCCTCTCTCCTTTTGTATAGTGTCTGTCTCTTGTTCGTTTCCCAGTTTGTCCAAAAATCAATTGTTTATCTACTCTGATGCGAATCACATAACAGTGAATGATTATTTTTTTCACTCTTGATTTTGGTTACCCAATCCACCTGCTTGTATCCACTCACCAATCACAGGCCTATCAAGATTTTATTATCTTGCCACAAATTTCGCCTCAATTTTCTATCTCAATGTTCTTTGTATCAAATTTAATCATCCCAAAGTCTTGAGGTTCATTTTGTAAATCTCAATAAAAATGTATTAAACATAAAATATTTTTACAAAAAGATAGGTTTGTAGAATAATCAAGTACCCCCCCCCCATAAAAGCAAGCAAAATGTACCGGGGACGACCTTCTCAGACTCACACTCCCTCGCCGCAGCACTCCTAATGTGCTAGGGTTACAGGGACTGCAGCAAATAGGGTGCACTTTATTAGTTTGTGCCACTTCCTATGCTCTAAGCAGCAACGTATTTCAAACCATTGAGGACAAAACTGCTTAACTAACACAATTCCCTTGTTGCGGGGCTGGATTGTGCCGCCTCTCATCCCGCACCCCCATGTAGTACTTACTGTTAATGATAAATATAAGTGCGCACTGATTCATAACTCGGGCCGTGGTAAACATCCACAATTCCGGTTTTGGCCTACAGTTTGTCCATTTGACACTTTCAGCGTGTTATCCCTTGCTGGCGGTGAACATGACTGTCTGTCTGCTGGCGGTGAACATGACTGTCCTGTCCTGGCTGCTGATCATTCAGGACCCTTTTTTTAGGCTAAACCGACTGCAAGCACTGCCTTCTGCTCTACTATGCCTGAGAAACTGGTTGGGGGTCGAATGTTTTGTTGGGTGGTGGTGGTTGGTCTATCTTTTTCTACTCCCCGACACAGCTCTTCTTACTTGTTTGCTTGAGTTTTGGCGGGTCCCTTTTTCTACTTTTCACCACACTGTTGTAACCAAAAGCCAGTATGTGAGTTACTTCATTATTAAATGTCCAGGTTACTTTGTTTACAGCTATGTACTGGTTCCAGTTAATCTGAACATATGTACACATAGGACCACTCATAGGCCGTCCCTATGCCCTCCCGCTCAGACTTGTGACACTCTCAGAACATTCACACACAGCATTCACCAACATTCTCCTGAGCTGCCAATCACACACAGGAACCAACATTCTACCTGCAATCATGGGTGGCCAGCAGGACAAACACACACCCCCAACCAAGGTATACCAAAATTCGATTTACTACGTAAATAATCAGACACAATTCATACACAGACAGAGACCAATCACATGCTTGAGGACATAACACAAAGACAACAAATAGACAATAGCAATCCGAGAGTTATGCACAAGTAAATTCAAATGATATTAGAGATATAATATTCGTATAATTGACCAAAGTGTTTCAACTAAATTGATAAACCATGTTATGCCCTGTCTTCATCAGTGCCAACAGGTTTTCAGTTGTTTGAAGTAAAACATACCTTTTTGGGAATGTTCTCAAAGCATTGTGGTCAAATAATAAGCCAGGTGCAACTACATTCCAGTTCAGAAGAGTTGGTGGAAATAGGAAACCACAAGAAAAGAATAGCAGGAAAGAAGACAAAGGAGTCAAATTACCACACAGTGTTCAGCCACCTGGAGAAATGGGAGGCAACGGAACCGCAGAGGCTACTCACAGGGATGGAAACACATGCGCACTCCAAATGTGAACTGAAATCTTCAGCCATGAAGAAGATTCTAGAACATGTTTCGGTGTTCAGCCACCTGGAGAAAGGGGAGGCAGCGGAACCGCAGAGGCTACTCACAGGGATGGAAACACGTGCGCACTCCAAATGTGAACTGAAATCTTTAGCCATGAAGAAGATGCTAGAACATATTTCTAGCCGAAATATGAAAATCTTCCTAATCATGCCGGAAACAGAAAGTGGGGGTGAGAAAGGGAAGCGTGGAAGACCGCCGTTTACCCAAGTCACCCAAGCCACCACAGAGAGAACGATGAGGTGCCAGAAGCTTCCAGTGCTTCCACCATGGCAGCAGCGGCTGAAGGAACCGAGGCACCAGTCGGTAGGACGCACCCAACCCACTAAGCCTGTTGCGCCGTGCCTTCCATAAGCACCCGTGCCACGAAAGGCAAGGCAATGGAGCCAAAGCTAACAGTGTAGAAGCAATTGCTGTTCTGACTGGGCCCAAGGGCGGTTCTGACTGAGGGTCTGAAATATTTTAGTAGACTTTGCGTATTAGCGTGAGTGCCTCAAAGATAATCTGTTGTGTTTGGATGCAGGAGAGTAATTTAATTTAGTTTTTATATCTTGAGCATACTACAATATAATCAGGGTATCCTTAAAAATGCACCCTCTAGACAATCAAACACGTTTCCCAAATATCCTAGTATTAGAGGCAATAATATATAATTATACCCCTTCTAGAAAATTTGGGGAAAGAATTTTGGGGGTCAGGAAAAAAAAGTTGCCCCTACCCGGCGACATTATGGCATGGAACCATAATCAGAGATGAACATGGGCCCGGGCAGCCAAGACACCACAAACGTTCACCTTTCCAGACGTACCCCAGAAAGCATGAGGGGGGCTTCAAAGCAAGGGCGGCAGGATTCAGGTCACACAGTTGGACTCCGCGGGTCATATCTCGCTACAAATGAGCACATGTATTTAGCATGGTGTTTGCTATGTCTTGCTTGCATCCATATTACAGAAAGATGCTTGCACTGGGGCAGCCATCGAGCAGAAAGGCTTTGCCAATGTATTCCTTTTCAATCACAGGGAATTGAGAAAACATGGCTTGCTCCAAATTAGACTCTGGGCCTTATTATTTAAGTTTTACATGAGGACAAGAAAATGAAACAGACACAATATTTTTTTTTCTGCTATTTACCAGATAAAACAAAAAACTATTAAATACTTTTGCATAATTCAAAAGTGAAACGTATGACTTACCTTTAAGGTTAAACTGTTAGCTGCATGTCTACTTACTTTAAGCACGCCCCAAAGTACAGTATGTGATATTCTGTGAAGCAAAGCCCGTATGCTCCATTCCATATTAGGCAAAACAACAAACTGCTGCAAAAGTGCATTTCTATTCATCTCAGCCCACATTGCTTGCATTTGCTTTTCAGTCCTATAAAGGAACATAACTCTTGGTCACTGGGCCCCAAATATGTCAGTGCAGTGCATTGGCAAAGTGTCCTGCCGTCAACCATTGGGAACTCATTCATCCATTTTATTTTGGCCAAATTCTACCCCCAAACCTGCTGAGTTACTGTTTTCAATTTGCTCATGTTTTGGAAAGATTTCAATCATGATGGGGACTTTTAAAGTGTTGTTACTGTGTATTGAATGTTTATATTTACTCACGTGCACTAATATCCAGATGGCCAAAATGTGTTATAATTTTTAAAAAAATTAAATATTGAAAATGACTAGGCATTTAACAAATAGTTAATTCCTTCATGTTGTGAATTGTGAGATGTGTGTGTTTCCACCTACAGGCGTTCACTATCATGGATCAGAACCGAGATGGGTTTATTGACAAAGAGGACCTGAGGGACACGTTTGCTGCACTTGGTAAGTCGTTATCTCGGAAACTAGAAATGCTGCTGTTTTAAACCAGAGATTATGTATATGTCTGAACTAGTCGAGTTTGATCCAGCCATCTAGGAATGCAGGCAACCAGCAGGCATCAGTTGGCAGGAATCAGGCAATTTCCCAATTTTTGCAAGAAATGCTTTTCTAAAATGTACCACTGCTTGCCGGGGATGGGCTCGTTAAAGCCCATCAGTTGCAGTGCATGCGCAGTCAGCATTTGGGTTGTGCGCTGACACCAGCCCTCCACCCATGTGGGTGCCTGCCACATTGCTTATATGGCTGTCAGGTGAACACCCGACGCTTAACTAAGGAAGAGCGGCAGGGCTGCAGGTCCTGGGCACCCACCGCCAGCCTTCTTTCTGCCCGTTGGCCCCCTATGTGAATCCGAAGGCCTAAATGCAGAGACTGGTGGCTCTAGGATGCTGAAAGCAATGTGCTTATTTCAGACAATGGCCACCAGCCTTTGTTAATTTGAGCCAGAGAGTTGAGCCCAAATCCCGCTTTAGTAAAGGGGGTCCTCCAATCAAAACACAGAGACTGTTTTGGACTTACAGATACATCATCAGTACCAAACCCGTTCATCTCTGTTGAAGAGGGACTGGAGGAGCTACACAGTGCTGGTTGGAGTGCCCGATCTCCTGTTATTTGAGATGAGTGAGACTGACTTGTCAAGGAATTATCCTGCCTAACTCTTCTGGATGGTGAGGAGCCAGGTCCTGTTGGCTGTCCAGTTATCTTGGTTCACCCGCCTATGTAGAGACGCAGTGGCATCTGTTGATTGGCTGTGGAAATGAGTGGTTGCTTCAATGCTGCCTTCTGATCAGCAGAGTTATCTGAGATGAAACGCCTCTTGTGGTTGGCGGTTTCATCGCAGTGTCCCTTGTGGACCTCCTGCAACTCATCATGCGATGAATTAGACTTCCAGCAGCGTGGATCCTTTCCCAATAGGGGTCTTTGGTAAGGATTTGAAGCAAGTTACTCTGATGGTTAACTAAGTATGCTCTGGTCCCTTGGAAGGGACGTTACCTGCGGCATTTAGAATGAATCTTGTACTTCTTCTACTAAGGAACTGGCTTGATGTTAACCTACTAGTTACTTGTAAATTACGGTCTGGTCTCCAGCCTGGCTTTTTTGAACATATTTTAGATATAATTGTCTTAGTCTTCAACCAGGTCCAGAGCGGCTTAAAAGGGTACACTTGTACATGTGTACCAGTCAGTCTGTGTTTGGGGCCAAACCTGGAACTAGGCACGCTCTAATCCCCAACCGCATATGGTCACCATATGATGCCTAGGCAGTTATTGGTCCTTGTGATGCTATATCATCTAGTGACCATAGACGTGATTGATCACAGTGCGGTTCTGCACCACCTTGGTGGCATTGGGGGGTGGTTGAATGGATATGCCCAGTCTCCTGGGTCTGGGTCCAAAATACCTTCAACTACCCTCTGTAAATAACTCCCCTCTCGAGCCCTTCGCTCCTCTACTTCTAACTCCCTCAGGGTCAGTGGTTTTTAAAAGAAACGAGCTGGGGTAGATCTCTGTCTTCGGCTGGGGCCTCCCTTTGGAACAGCCTCCCGGCCACCTTGAAACTTGAAGAGAACCATCTCTGGTTCTAGAAGCTCCTGAAGTCCTTCCTCTTCGCTTCTGCCTTTGCCCCTCTTCTCCCCTGCTGATCGGTCCTCTCTCTCTGCACTGTGCACCTGGCCACCCTCTTTCCTTCGGCCCGGGTATCTGCTCACCCTGCCACCTTCCTGCTCTGTCTCCGGGCCACCCCTGCACTGGGGCCTGTATCTGTACCCATACAGTCCCCCTCCCTTTTTCCTTATGCACAGATATACCCTCTCTGACTAACCTAGCACTTGCCACTTGCTGGCTGCACTGCCACTGTTCATCGCCTTCCGCACTCTCCAATCCCCCCCCCTTCCATGCACTTTGCCCCTTTTCCATGCACTTGCGTGTTCTCAATGTCACTGGGCCTAGTAAGATCGTTGATTTTTGCTTCTCCCTTGTTCCCCTCCCTTTGCCTGGTCGCGCTCTGAAAAACCTGTGTACGAGCGCGATGCAAATAAAATATCATATCATATCTTCTTTCTCTTGTAAGGGAGGATCCTGCATGTGTTCCTGAGGTCCCAGCTTTCACTGGATGGTTCTGCACATTTTGTGCCTCTCCACTTGTCTGTCAGTGCTCCCGAACCCGGTTGTTTAAATATATGTGCAGCCGCTGTGGTATGTTATCGGAGACCAGGGTCTGTTGTGCCATCCGTGTGCTGGTGGCCCTGGCACAGCCCATAGATCTGGATCTTCTAGATTCCCCACCGACAGCACCCGGCTCCTGATCAGGCTGCCTGACAGAGGTGCATTGGCTGAAACTGAATCCAGACAAGACAGAGGGGATGCCGCTGAGGCTTGATTGAGATTGGGGCCGGAGGGTCCTCCCGATCATTCAATGGGTATCTGCTCCAGGATTCTCTTGCCGGGGTTCACTCAGACCATAGCCACGTTTGCAGCTGTATTGAGGACAAGCTTTTGTAAGCTAGAGTGCTCATGGGTTACAATTCTTAAATCAGGCTTTCGTATCAAAGCCTTTTTAGATTACAGCCCCCCCCTATGATTTTGGCCTAGGGACCTGTACATTTGATTAGGCCAGTGAAGCTTGTGCAGAACAAGATTGCTTGGATACTGACGCAAGCCGTTGGATTTTTAGAGGATACTACCCAAGCCGCCCAGGACTTCTGAATTCAACTAGAATGGGGGTCATGGCTTCTAAAGCTCTCCAGGGTTCTGGCCCATTGTGTGCCACACTTGGTGGACATGGCCAAAGGCTGACCAATACCCCCTGACACCTTCTGAGCTATTCAGCTATTGTGTAGAAGGATTGACTTCCAACCATGGTTGGGTGCAACGCACTCCACCCTGAGGTCTGGTCCTCATTGGGTGTACATCAGTACCCGGGTGTTTGGTTTGTGGTAGCTTTAAAATGTGAAGTCATGTTCTGTTTTGATTTTTGCAATGTGAAGCATATTGTTATTGCCGTCAGTTGGATGTGGGACCCCATTAAAACCAATCTAAACGGAAGTAAGCATGCGCCAGAGCCACAGATGCCCATTTCCAACCATACACAGAGCTTTATAAAGAACTGTTTATGAAGTAAGGATTCTTTTCCAGCATCTATTGCTAGGTAAGGCTCGGTGCCTGAATCTATTGCTAGGTAAGGCCTGGTGCCTGAATCTATTGCTAGGTAAGGCCCGGTGCCTGAATCTATTGCTAGGTAAGGCCCTGTGCCTGAATCTATTGCTAGGTAAGGCCCGGTGCCTGAATCTATTGCTAGGTAAGGCCCGGTGCCTGAATCTATTGCTAGGTAAAGCTCGGTGCCTGAATCTATTGCTAGGTAAGGCCCGGTGCCTGAATCTATTGCTAGGTAAGGCCCCGTGCCTGAATCTATTGCTAGGTAAGGCCCGGTGCCTGAATCTATTGCTAGGTAAGGCCCGGTGCCTGAATCTATTGCTAGGTAAGGCCCCGTGCCTGAATCTATTGCTAGGTAAGGTCCCGTGCCTGAATCTATTGCTAGGTAAGGCTCGGCGCCTGAACTACGCGAGTTTGAAATTGGTCATAAGAACCTGGGGATTGAGTTTTGTTTACGTAATATTTGTTTGTAAAGGTTTATAAGAACTACAGTAACCCACATGTAAAGTTGTTGATGTCTGGTATTTCATCATTTACATTTTATGTGTGTTTGTTTGTGTGTTTTATTGATTTATAAAGCGCACCACACCCTGAGGTATCTGGGCGCATTACAAGACAGCTTAGATGCATAAGTTCCATACATATAATCATTATAAGTGGACCTTAATATGAGGTCATAAGTACAAAGTGGCATAAGCATATACAGGTACTATACAATGTCAGGCAGAAAGGAGACGTATACTACCGTATGGAAGCAGGAGCAATAACCAATGGGAATTGCTCAGGTCTTCAATGAGATAGGAGCATTCTGTGGTGCAGAGCCGTTCGACACTAACCACTTTTTCGTGTTAGTCCTGAAGTTTAGGAAAGTCTGATTGCAGTGCAGATGGATGGGGAGGGCATTCCAGGTTATGGCGGCCTGGACAGGGAAACTATTGCCCCACTCTTTTCAATTCCCTTCAATTCCCCTAATGAACCATTAGAAAACTCACTAGAGGGCTCTATTGTGTGGTAGGTGAGCACCACCATAGTTAGTGGTCCCGAGCCAAAGGCAATGTCCTCTACTGAGGGTGAAGGTCATCTAGCTCACAATAAAGCCCAATAGTAAGGGCCAATAATAAGGCCTCTCAAGCTAACAGAGCTTGTGCAGGGGGGCGAGGGGCTCAAATGGCGCCTTCTGTGACGGAGTTGTTCAACGTCGCCTTGACCAGTGTGTAAACATCACGGAGGCAAGCTTGGAATGTAGCCTTTACACGGAGTGAGAGTCTCCATTCCAAGCTTGCTGATAGGCTAGGGAGCTGGAAGCAGTGTGAAGACCAAAGGAGAAGCACGGAAAACAGGCTTCTATTGGTGGTTGGGGCCTGCATTCTACATGTTGGAGAGTTTAAAGAGTTTAAAGAGTTTAAAGAGTTTAAAGAGTCGAACACGTGTTCTAATGATTCATTTGATGATGAACAACAAAATAATTAGAAAAGGTATTTTGTGCAGCAACATTGCTTTATTAGTTAGAGTTGTAATTGAACTAGGGAAACAGGGCGTTTTAAGTAGCAACTCAATATATTTCCTGTTGTGTTTTTTGGAAGATCAGCTTAACTTGTGTCCCCAAGTGTTCACTACAACCAGGTAATGAAAGAGTGTTATAGAATTTGGGGTGGTTAATCACCCTGATCTGGAATGTATTCCACCCAGATTCCCACTCACACCTTAGAACAAGAGAGTGGTAGGGCAGTGTTGCAGTAGTAGGCTATGGTGATTAGCCCTGGTTAAATTCATAGTTAATGTATCCCACCTTGTAAGCCCTCCCATCTTTCAAAGGCACCATTTCTCAGGCTGTGGAGGTACCACAACGAAGGGAGTGGAGATGCTGGAAGGAGGGGACCTGCATGAGACACCTCTCCTTTTACTACCCTGATCTGACCCTCCCCCCCTACACTGCCACAGGAGTCACCACTACTGCAGTACTTTAAGGCCGAGAGCAGAGAGGCCGAGGATAAAGGTGTTCCCGAAGTAACTAGTTGTCATACTCCCAGAACTGGCAGCACCATCTCCTTTCTGGGTTGGACACAACACCTGATGTCATACAGATCCCCCGGAGCTGGGTGGCCCTACCAAGGGAAAACACATGCCTATCCTACAACTGTCAGTTAGCCACAGCAGATGCTACTTGTTGCCTTAGAAATGGATTGGAGACTACACATAAGTACAGCAAGATATTAGTCCTGTTACCTCCCTATGGCAAACATAGGCCACAGAGAAGGACGGCACTGCTGGCTACATCAAGTCATTGTCTGACAACAGTGCACAAGGGGTCAAGACTTTATGCCTCCAGATGTGATTGCCTCTGTGTTCTCTTTTGTTACCATCGAAAACATGTTCAGTGCCCTCTTGTAGATTCACTTAAGAATATATTTTAATTTGCTTTAATGCAAAACTCCTGCATGTACGCTGCTTCCATAGGTCGCCTGAACGTGAAGAACGAAGAGCTGGAAGGCATGTTAAAGGAAGCAGCCGGGCCAATTAACTTCACGGTATTCCTAACTATGTTCGGAGAGAAGCTCAAAGGTACACAAGATGGCGCCCCCCCATGACAGTCTTAGTTCGGTGATGCTCTCTGTAGAGGGGACAGGATGAAGGCCTAATTTATTTCTATTGCACATTGCAGGTGCTGACCCGGAAGAGACCATCCTCAATGCTTTTAAAGTGTTTGACCCGGAAGGCAAAGGTCTTCTGCGATCTGACTAGTAAGTGTCATCCATGGTGTTCTCACATACCTTGTAACAGCAGAAAACCAATTGTTCACCGTAAATCTTCCTTGAGGAACCACACTTGGCAACAGAAGCACACACCTCATACACCTCAGTTGTAATTTTCCTCTTTGTCCCTGCCATGGACAGCATTTAGAAGTTGCTGGAGGTTACAATTGAGAACTACATGGTTTCCTTTACATGTTATCCCCGATGTGCTTGTGACACATAGCCTTCAAATGAGCTCTCTGCTAACTCTCTTGCATCTATATAGTTTATGTTCAAGACGTTTTGTACATCTCCACTGCCACCTCCCTGCACCCATATGGGATTACATTTAGGAAGGTGTGTGCACAACACTCCCACCACCCCACGCCCATGTGGGATTACATTCAGGAGTTTTTGTGCACCACCACCTTGCACCGCCCTAACGGCTGCGGCCTGAATGCCACACCACGAGGGCTTCGCAGGATCCCGTTCTCTGTTTTCACTGGCTAGACCTAGAGGTCTAGACTTCGACATGCTCTGATTTGGTGGACGGATCGGGGTCTCTTACTGGATGGATTGGATGGGTTTCTGCATAATAAGAGAGGCAGATCCAACATTCAAACTGCAGAGTTGCACTGGTGGTGGATCGTGTCTCGCCCTAATGGTGGATGCGATTTTCTCCCAGCCCTGAGTAAAAGCAATCTCAGGGACAGCAGCAGAGTTCCACATTTTACGAAGAACTACAAAACGAACATCCCAACGCCAATTAGATTTGAGGCTTTGAAGAAGAGGGTCCCTTCATTCTAGGCCAAGATATCCAAGCGTTCATGGTTGCGATGGCTTACATTGCAACACATTGAATACCTTGCCTGGAATGTATCTGGTCTGCTAGCTAAGCCAGTTGCATATGCTCAGCTAAATTCTCGGCTCAACTTCCCGCTCATAGGTCCAAATCCCAGCTGAGCCAACTCTCCGTAGGGTATTTGTAATGCATACTATTTACTGCTCTACCAAACTGCAAACATTGTGGCAGCAGCTGCTCTTTTAAAACATGTCATGAATAATATCATTGTTTTTTTAAACTCAAATGTTTGTCCCAGAATGGCAGCTAATGCTCTGCCACTTTCTGGGTGGAATCTGCACCCGATGGATGTACAACACTTGAAAGGGCCATGAAAGTAGGTCTGATGGCTCATGGCTGGAACACAGCAGAGGGTGATGGCCGTGAGAGAGGCAGACCGCAATCAAGTGGACTTTAACGCTATGCTGATGCAATGAGCCCAACCACTGGGGACGCCCTTCGCCGCGTGCACAGATTTTCAAACCCACCATGCCCCGAAATGGCTGACAGATAAGCCTTCTTCCACTTGCTCTCCGCCCCCCTCACTTATAAATCCACTGTCCTGGCATTGTGGGGGCAGATGACACCCCTTTATTTTCTTGGTTGATTTTCTGATTTTTCATAGAGGGGCATTAGTGAATACACAAAATGTTGTCATATTGTTCTCAGCAAAGGGGGATAAAGTCCCAACCATACTTTTCAGTGTTTACTTTTTTAACCAGCATATTAGTGAATTTTTCGTGCTTCTTTATCTAAGCATTGCCATTTAAGCTGTGCTCACAGAGTGAAAGACAACACACTTAATACTGGAAGCCAGTCTCTAACTGCAAGCCCCGGGTTCGAGCCTGTCTTGTTCTGCGCTGTCTTGCTTCCAAAACAAACATGTCGCCCTTGCGCGCCCTATCCTTCCCACCTCCCGCCTTTATTGAAGTATGTCAATCCAGCTCCACAGAGAAACAATTGGGAAGCAAGAGAGACATTATGTAACGTAGTGGGTACTGTCATATTAAGTTGTTTTGTCCTTTTTCGTTTATAGTATAAAAGAAATGTTGATGACGCAAGCCGAAAGATTTTCAAAGGAGGAGGTATGGTCATGCATTTCCCCACCCAGCTGTATTTTTATTTACTCTTGGTTCTGTAATATTGTTGCAAGATGTTATGTGATTTATAATAGTGCATAGGCACGGATGGCCTCCATGATCCTTTTCGCCCAAGATCTCATCTAACTTAAGGCTGGTTGTATCACAGGCAGCTAACAGTTGTTACTTATGCAATCCTGTCCGTATCCTCTGTAATCTACTATTTATGCAATCGATTCAGGTGATGTCTGTAATTTATTACTGCTTCAAATGACCTGTAACTAACACAAGATAACGCTGTTACCCATGTGACCTATCTATGCAATGACTGTAACCTGCTGCTACAAGCATCTACTGTGACCAAAATTCTTACGCTAAAAACGCCCAGATGCCTCTGGGTCATGTGTGCTATATAAATGACAAAATAAATAAATGATATTCTGATGGACACAGGTTTGGGATCAGAGCATAGATTACAGGAAACATCAATTAGCATCATTCTTACTAATAATTGGAGAAATATCAGATGGACTCATCAGAATAACCTGTGGGCCTTACATAACATATTTATGAATGCTCAGTGCATAATTTTGGAAGACCCAGACATTAAGATTAATGATGAACTCGAATTGAACATCCTTGAGGAACTCCCAGAAGTGACTGGATCACCCTTAATTTCTTTTTTTTTGTAATGCAAGCTCCTTGACTGTGGCCAGCACCATGTGGCTCTTTGCTTCTGGAGTGACTGGCTTTCTTGTTCAGGCCCCTTAAAAAAAATAAGAAAAATAAGAACAGGAGTGCCACAAGTCTAACACTTTCAGCACTGACCCTAAATAAGAAAGAATAGGAATACCAAATAATGTGTCTTTCTGGAATTCTATACAATAATTGCTAGACACATTAAAGGTTTATTTCAGGCACACTTCAGGGGGTGAGTCACTGATTTAGTCTGTTCTTAAATGCCTCAACTCAGCCTTTCATCCTTCTGGGGTCGATAAATGAGTACCAACACAGATTGGGTGATATTGGGTGTATACTCTTTCTATATAAAGCGCTTAAGCGTAAGTGCTATATAATAACACATCATTACCATTTGGTCATGAACGTCTGCTTGCATTAACAGTAATTTGGTAATATGGGCCTATACACACTGATCTTAACGATACATATGGCGATCCATTCTTGTATGAAAAGTACATCACATTATAGTGATATCGTAACCATATTTCTCGTAGTGTACATTGCTATGTGATACCACTTCATGTATTGTCAACGGGTGAAAGGTTGTATTCCATCGCTTCCCACAATATCACTTTGGAGTGGGGTCAAATGACACCAGTTCCTGTGATGTCATCAGGGGTCAAGGGTCGTGTGATGTCACTTCTGCTACCCCTGGTTATTTTGATGAAATGACGTCGCTGCCTGCCATGTGTTATTTTAGAGACTCAGTTCTAATTTAATTCTTTTATGCTGCATCCCACTGGCTTATTTACCAGTTAACTACTGTAACAGTTTATTGAGAAGCCACCCTCAGCAGAGGGAGTTCCTTCCCTCCCCACATAAGTGGTGATGCAACAACTGTTTAACAGATTCTTTTTTTTTAGCCCTATCTCAGACACATATCATGTCCCTTGGATCCCTCTCCCCTGAGCTAACAATGAGCCAAGAACTAGGCTGGTGCACGGAAAATATATTGGTATTTATTTAAATTAAAAGTAATAGAAATTAGCACAAAAATATCAAAAAACACTTTATTCATGGCATAACACAATCAAAAATACATCGCAAAAGGGAGTTAAAAAGAACACAATCACAATTCTTAACTTTCTGCAAATTTCACTTCACGATATAATTACACTGATCAATAAAGAAGGCTCTTATGTAAGCTTGGGCGATTTTGATTTTCCTGCAAGCTTAAAAGGCGAGCCGTAGGATTTCAAGATTGGTAAAAATACATATGCCAATTATAATTTCACCCACACTTTTGGTTTCAAATAAACACTGGGTGATTTAGCAGTTTATTCTTCAGATCCCACCTCTAGCTTTGGTCTATGTTGGGAAGTCAGACAGAAAAATTGGAATGATTTGGGGAATTTTGGATTTCAGACACCCCTTACTGAAAGGTCTGTGTTGGGGAAGCTGGATAAAAAGGGTTGCACTGATTTAAGAACAAAGACACCCCTCTTCATTAAAGTAGTTAGGGTCAGCTGCACAACAAGGATTACATAATTAAATTATAGGCTATACTTTTCAGCACACACTGGGAAGTGATCTTTGTTAATTTTGAATTTTAACAAAATTCCCTGTAGTGTTTTGCCAAATGGGGAATTAATGAAATTAATATTTTTGGTTAAATAGGCTAAGGATGTACACAGTTCTGCCCCCACCCACCCACTATAAAGAGAAAAGATTCAAGGCAAGCAGACACCTTTTGGTTTCCCATGGCTCAGTTCTACTTACATAGCAAGCCTCTGTTTAAGGTTCAGGAAAGCCAGCTGCATCTCAGAAAACTCTGGAAAGATAGGGTACGGGCCTGGTCACTCCACTGTAAAGATGGCCTACCACTCTCCACCATAGGACCCAATGAGCTTTGAGGCCTTCCTAGAAATATACAGTGCCACCCAGATGCACTTTCAGCAATCTCCTCTGGTGTCTCCTTTGAGCTGTCAGATGGTAAGTTTCAGTCTTTTCTGATGGTCTGCCTCCTGTCTGTCTGTTCTTCTCCCTTTTCTCTGTGTTCCTTTCCTAGTGGAGTCCCCCTTATATAGCAGTGATGACACCACCAATTTTACAATCTTGTGGAATTACCTTGCAATAATCCCTGCCACTAGGATTGGACAGTTAACTTTCTCTTTCCTCCCAAACCCAGCCTCCAAGTCACGATTGGCTAAGGGGTCTGGAGCAACATATGGCAATTCCCATTCGTCATCATCCTTTGTTCTTTTCAACTTTTTGGCAAAAACTAGTTATGTATCACAACTTCATAATTTTAGTGGCAACTGCCAGACTAAACATATTTTCTGCTTCAGCTACTCATGGAGAATTACATAAGCCAACCACCAAATTTGTATCATGTAACATGGCCATGTGGCACCTTTCTGCTGTTTCCATAAAAAGCACAACAGTTATGAATATGTAGGTTATTAAGCATATCCCTAATTTCATTTTCCAGCTGCTCACCAACTCTCACATTTGGAACATGTTTAGATCAGCCAGAAACCTAGTTTAACGGGCCCTTACAGTTCCCAGAGTCACAGGAAGATGAATTTTATATTACCACAATCACATGGAATTTACATAGAAAATGGTACATAGATGAAATCCATCCACCTTATGATGGCTGAGAAAAAGGCCTAACTGTAATAGTCCTTTTAAATAAATTGTGAATCTTCATGTGGGACAAATGGTCCTGCTCCTGCTTCCGGCCATTTGTTTTCACTTGGTACCTTTATCAGTCTCCTTTGTATTGGAAGCTTGCTCTTTGAAGTAGGTGCCCCCATTTTCACACATATTAGTTGTGCTCAAGCCAAGGGTGACTTTTCTTGGAGTCAATGATTTCAGAGCCAGCAGGTCTGGAAAACACTTAATTTCAACGCCTTTAGCAGGACATTTTTTATTGCGGTTGGTCATTAGATGGGAGATGTGACATCCAGGCTAGAAGTGGGAGATGTCCTTGTGAAGTTTTGCACACAATCAGCAAAAGGGTCGGCCTTGGGCTGACATTTTTTCCATAACGACAAAGTGGCTCTTCAAATGTCACTGGAGCTTTGTGGATTAAACATTATATGCACTGCTTTTGCCAACCCACACATCATGTTTTGTTTTCCTGCCATTTCTCTGTGATCAGTGATATTTATTTCACTTTGACTTTTTCAAACCGTTTTTATTTGCACACACATGTGCAGGCCGTTTTTTTTTATTTTTATTTTTATTTTTTATTTTGTGTTTATCAAATTTCTTTGATTTTACAAAAAGCTGCTCGGTCTGTGCAGGAAAGATCTTTTTCTTTTGTGTTGGGAGTGAGTTACTCTGCGAGTAAAAACGTTTGATTTACAGATGCTTGGAGGTTATCTTCTTTGAGGCATTTTGCCAAGGATAAGTCTATGATCTTTGCTGCTGCAATCGTCCAAGATGTTTTGTTTCCACTTATGAGTCGGTTCCACCAGACTTCTTCTTCTCGTAAAACAGAGGGCTTTAGTAGGGGGAGTAAAAAGGCTTGCCTTAGGTCGATTGTTTTTGTGCAGGATATTAAAAGATGGCGTATTGTTTCGGTTTGTGTGGCATCTTTGCACAGTCTGCAAGTACTCACGTTGGACAGACCTCTCAATGCTCTAATTTCATTTGTTGGTAAGAGGTTTAGTCGTGCCCTTAAAAACAGTTGTCTTGTTGTTTTGTCAGGAAATCTTCTCACGATTAGTGGGCGATCGTTTAGTTTTTTGTGTGTTGCGGCAAATGGGCGAGAAGTTTATTCGTTGTTGCTTTTTCTTGCGTGAGTATCCAGTATTTTCCTTTTTTATCGCCCAGGCGAATAACGATTTGCAGTTTCCTCTTTGAATTTCTTGATTGATTAGTTTGTACTGACTTGGAGCGTCTGGCATGATTATTTTCCTGTATAGTAACATTTCATTTGAATCCACTGTCGCTTTCAATGAAGTTAGTCCTAGTTCTCTTCGGATTGCCGCTATCGCTGTTGATTTTGGGAATTGCATTACTTCTCGCCAAAAGTAGTCCTCCAACTTGTCCCAGATGGTTTTTGGGATTGTCAGGAAGGCTTCCCCACCATATGTCAGCGCTGGAACCACTTTGCCCTTGAAAAACTTTATGATTGGGAACAAAGAGAAGCGGCCAAATTTCCTGTCCATTGCTCGACCCTGGGCTGTTAGTTTTCTGGTCTTTTCCCAAAGATTGTGTTGCATTCTTACTTCGTTGCCTGAGCTGTCAATTAGTACTCCAAGATATTTGAACTCTTTTACCACTTCGATTTTGGTGTTCTCGATTGACCAGTGGAATGTTTTTTTTCCTAGCAGTTGATTTCTCGAGGATCAGAATTTTTGTTTTCTCCTTGTTTATTTCGAGGTTGTTTTCTGAAATATAGTTTGCTAAGTTGTTTAGTTGGTGTTGCAGCCCCACAGGGGTTTGATCAAGGAGTATAATATCATCTGCGTAGAGAAGCCTTGGAGTTGGGATATCACCCAGTTTTGGTGCAAAGGTTCTGAGATCTTTACCGGAGTCTTTGTAATCCCCAATGAAAGCCGTAAAAAGTGCTGGAGCCAACGGGCATCCTTGCTTTACGCCTCTGCTGATTGTGATTTCTTTTGATAGAGTTCCAGCGTGGTTTAGTTTTACCCTCATTGATGTGTCTTGATGCAGTGCCTTTATAGGCTCTAGTAATTGGGGTGGGCATTTCCATTGTTCCAGTTTGGCCCATAGCCTGCATCGGTCGATTTTGTCAAAGGCCTGTGTTAAGTCCACAAAGGCTATGAAGACCTTACGTTGCTGTGCTCGAGTTTTGTTCTTTATGATATTGAGTATCATGATGTTTACTTGTGTGCCAGTGTTCTTCGTAAAGCCTGATTGGAGGGGATCCCAGCTGGGTGAGGTTGAAGCCCACCTTTGGAAGCCTTTTAGCAACAGTGAGCCAAAGATTTTCCCGATGGTATCTAATAGTGCTATTGGGCGGTAGTTAGTGGGATCAGTTCTGTCGCCCTTTTTGAAGATCGGGACTACCGTGGCCTTTGTCCATGAGCGGGGTATCAATTTTGAGGTTGTTACCATTTCGAAAACAAGGCTTATAAACTCGGCCCATTCTTTTGGGTTGTTTTTTAAGTCTACATTTGTTATTCCATCCGGTCCGGGCGCACGACTAGGCTTTAGTTTGCGGATTGCATCTTCTATATCTTCAATGTCGGAGATGTCTTCCCAATTTGAATTGTCGTTGGCGGTGTTTAGGGTTTGTAGTCCGTTGGGGTTTTGGAATAGGGTGGAAAAGTGGGTCGTCCATCTTTCTTCACTCACTGTGTTGGCTAGGTTGTTGGCCTGGTTGCTGTCTATCTTTTTTATGAGTGACCAGAAATCTCTGGAGGTTCTTCCCATTACCTTTTTGAGCATTTCTTCTGAGTCTTGTTGGTATAGTAGAATGCGGTAAGATTTTAACCAAGCTTTATATTTTGCTGTTTCTTCTCTTAGTTTTTTTTCCATAAGTATCGATCTTGATTTTGCTGCAAGGCGTTTTAGTTTCCTTAGTGCACGGCGCTTGAGTACCAATAGTTTATCGTACTTATGATGTCTTTGGGGGTTGTCTTTTTTCTGACCCATTGTGGGGTTTGTCTGGTATTGAATTAACAGGGGTTGGTAGTCTGGTTCAGTTTTACACCGATTAGGCTCTTTGGCAAGTTTCTTTTTGTAGTTTTGTGCCAGATCTTTTATCCTTTCAGCGTTCAGTCTTAGGCGATTGCCTTGGGTTGTTACTTCCACTTCTTCCGACATTACGTGTCTGACTGGGCGTTGTGTGGTCCATGATATTAGAAGGATGTTATGATCGCTTTCCTCTGTGCATAGGACCTCAAATGAGGTTAAGAGTTCTAACATACCTTCTGAAGCAAATATATAGTCGATTCTTCCCGCTTGAGATGCTTTTTCCCAAGTTGGAATTAGGGGTTTTGTTGTTGACAGCAATGCCGTGTTGTCGAGGTTTCTGGAGTCCATTAATTTTAGCCATTTTTTGCCTCTTGAGTCTCCTCTTGTCTCGCTGTTGGGTAAGAGCTTTTATGGGGACATTTACCGTTCAGGTCTCCGCAGATAATTAATTTGGTGGTTTCGGAGTTTATTTGGGTCTCGTCTATTTCTGTTTCAATTATACGAAGAAAATCGTCATCTGAGATTTTGTCTGGGTTCCAGTACGTTGTTATTATTACGATCGGGGTTTCCCAACTTTTGTTCGTGATCGTGTTTTGTCGGGTCCACTTCACCTTAATTGTTAGATGGTTCTGTGAGGAAGATAGCTCTTTGTCTATTTCCAGACCGCTTCCTGTTCGAACTGCGATCAGGAGGCCTCCAGATGGACGGCCCGTTTTTCCTCTTACGGCTTTTGAGGTTGTCAGTTCGTAGCCGTCTAAAGCTGGCGAGGTTGTAAGCCAGGTTTCTTGTAGTGCTAGAATGTCTAAGTCTCCTAGATTCGTTTTTCCTGTTTTCATCAGGTGTTTGAATCCTCGGGTGTTCCACGATGCCATTTTCAAAGTTGTTGTCGTTGAGAGCAGGTTTGTTGTTTTTCCTAAGGGTGAATCTTTCTCTGCTCTCGTTGGTCATTGCTATTTAGTAGGCCTGTTTGGGGTTGTTTTAGGAAACCAGGACCATAGCTGTTTTATTGGTCCAAGGGAGAGTCCGGTTGTCCTTTTCTGTTCTTTGTCTTTAAGGTTGATTCTTGGTGTTGGGAGCTTTTCTGCTGTTGTTTCATTGCTGGCGTCGTTGTTTATCTTTCTGGGTTCTCTCTGTTTCAGTTGATGGGGTATTTCTTTCTCGCCTTCTCGACTGGTTTTCAGCGTTAGATGAAAGGTTTTTGCGGGGTGTTTCCGGTGGTGTTATCACCTTTTCTCTTAGCTCCGAGGCGGTGCGACTGTAAGTTGTCCGGGCTGGACTGGATCTGCTGGTTGGGTGTTTGGCTGTCGGTCCAGTATTCCGTCAGGAGATAGCCTATTTGTCGTAGATCTGTGTCCGTTTCTTTAGGCTGGGTGATTCTTGCATTCTTTTTTATGTGTATGTATGCTTTTGCTTTGCGGGCTTTGTGGTATGGTTCTACTAGAGGGATGTCTTCTGGTTTCAGGTGTCTAAGGGACTTGATGTTTCTGAAAATGTTCATTATCGTTCCTCTATTTAGAGTTACTGCTTCAGAGTTGTGATCTGTTTGTTCCATTTTGAGGATTATTGTCTGGCGGTTTTCATCAAACTTTTTCTTTAATGCACGGGAGGTCCATTCTTTTCTGGGCTTATTCCAAGGGGCCTTTTTTCCTGATCGGGATCAGCTTATTGGTCTGCGTCGAGGGGTTCTTTCCTTTGACCTCCTGGTTTTATTTCTTTCAATGTTGGGGGTGTCTTTGTTGTTGACGTCGCATCTTTCATCCAAGACTAGGGCTTGACTTTTTTGGGATACTGGCAGGGTTGGCTTTGGTTGGGAGGAGAGGTTCGGTCCTTTCGGATATCGTAAGTTCACTCTGGGGGTGGTGCGATGTGGTGTTGCGCTTTTTCGTCTTCTTTTTGTTTGTTGCTTTGATTTTGGTGGGGTCGAGTCGATGCTGATTGTTGAGACCTCTTCAGCATCTTGATCTGGCGTTAAGTGTATGGACAGGTTCATTAAGTTTGTATCCGCCAAGAAGTCTTCCGTTGTTCTTGGCGATTTTTGAATAGATTGTTGTCCCAGTTGATGAGTGGGGGGTGATTTTGGTTGCTGGTTAGTAGAAGTAGTTTGTTTTGGAAGAAGTATTTTTTCTGGTCTGCCACGATCGGTAGTTGAATCTTTGGTCATTGTGCGATTTTCTGCCAGTGTATTTTTTTCTGAGAATTGGGTCGGTAGATCTGTTGTTGTGTTGAGTTGGTTGGGTGACTGATTCTTCTTGCGTGTTTCTTTTCCTTTGGTTCCCAGGATTTTCTTTATTTTGGGCTCTTCTGGTAGTCTGCTTCGGAAACTGAAGATCTGGGCGCATAGTGGTTGCTCTGTTTGCGTTTCTGCAGTCGAGTACTGTTTTTGTTCTCCCTTTTCAGCTCTCGAAGTATGGTCTTTAGTTTTTATTTCTTGTTCCTTGGCCGTGATGAAGCCTTCTAGAAAGATTAGTTTCGTGTGCATGAGAGCAATTAGGGTTGTGTTGTCTTTTAGCGTGTCATTCAGGGTCTCGTAAAGTTTGCCGAAAGGAGCTAGAGCTATGGTTATCGCTGACATTATGGTCATCGTGTCTGGTTTCCTTGACAGAGTTTCTGTTGTTTGAGGGAGGCTTGTTCTGCCGGGTCTAGCCGGTGATGTTTGGGGTTGTTCTTGATCTTTCTTGTGTCTGATTGTGTGGCAGGTAACTTCCTCTTTGGTCCCTTGTTAGGGTGCTTGTTCTCATGGGTCTGGGCGTTAGCAAAATTTCCCAGTCTGCTCTGACTGCTGGGGCTGGTGGGTCTTGTCTTTGATCAATGATTTTATTTGTTGCTGTTTTGGGAGTTTGGGATTCCTGCGGCTTGGTTTGGGATCCAATATTTGTTTCTGCGTCTGAGTGGGTTCCATTGGCTTGGGAGGGTGCATCTTCGTCCAGCTGTGACTTGGTTTCCTTTTAAGGCAGAGGGTCGATAGAGTGCTGTGGGTGTTTGTCTATGATTGCCGCTTTTGGTGGTGGTTTGTCCATGAGTTTGCCAATTGGCGTTGTCGAGTCCTGTGTTATGCTGTTGGAGTTTGGACTAGGCTGGTCACCTTGTTTGGCGATGTCTAACGTTTTTTCCTCTAAGTCTAGGGCCTTGGATGTCGTTTTGCGAGCTTTATTTGTCGGCACTGGGTCAGTTAGGGCCTCCAGTATCTCGTCGTCGGTTACTTCGTTGAGAATATCGTGTTTACGTTTCCCCTATCTGGAGAAAAAGTCTTTCAGGGAATTGCAGAAGGTGGTTTTTAGTAGTGCTTCATTTGTGGGGTCCTGTTTCCCTTTTATCGTTTTTTGCTGATTGCGGTTTTTGTTAGTTTTTTTTTTTGTCTGGCAGCCATTACCCTGGTTGGTTTTCTGTGTTTTTTGAGCAGGCTGTGTCAGACATTTTTTTTTCTTGTTAGTTTCTGTGCCGGGTGCTGAGTCTGTTTCAGGTGTGACTTTTTTGCCTGGAGCAAACTCTTCCCAAACACTATTTGGTTGAGTTCCGTCGATCGCCTCTAGGGGCGCTCTTCCAGACTGCGGGGGTGTTGGAGCGAGGGGCCAGGGAGGCGTGCTGTGATTCTCCCAGCCCTCAGCTCCTGCTGCTTCCTCCGCGGTCTCCGACACGTGGACCAGAGCTGCGACAGTGCTGCGAGCCGGTCTCTCCGCGGGAGCTGGAGCTGCCGGCGACCTGGTCGAAAGCCTCGGCGTTCGTCCTTCGCAGGTGGTGCTGGGAGCCGGTGAGATTTCTCGGTTTCCTGCGGTGCTCGTGTTATTGTTGTGAGCGGGCTCATCCGCGGTTTCCCCCTCCGCTGGGGCGAAGCCCCTCGCAGCCTGTCCTCCGACCTGCTGCAATGGGCTGCTCTCGGCGGGGGGAGTTGGCGCGAGGTCGGGTCTTCGCTCGGCTCCGCATTTGATTCTTTTGTGATTTGCGGCTGAGAGGCCGAATTATGGTGCGTTGTCACGCCGGCTTCGGTCGCAGGCGACGACTGAATGCTTTGAAAGTCTTTAGCCAATGACATGGCTTTTTTTGGTGCTGCAGGGTTAAAGATGCAGTTTGAGCGTCCGCTGGAAGTCCCGCTTAAGGTGGTTGAGAGTAGGGGGGGGATTTAGGGCCAGGATTTGCTTGAGCTGGTAAGTGTGCTTTAGGTGCTTGTTTTGTGGCTGGTTGGTTTGTTGATTGTGAGGTTTGAAGTATTGGTGGAGCCGGGCCAGTACTCCTCAGATATCTTTTTTCCGGTTCTTCGACCTCTGTTGTTGGTCTCCCCTGCGAAGATTGCGCGGGGTACGCGGGTTCTGGGTTCATTTCTTTTTGCAGCCTGACAGCCTTTCAGTCCTGACAAGGACTGCAAAGACTGCTCAACTCTGCTCGAACTCCGCAACCGCTCCGCGGTGCTGGGTACGTTTTTGTAGGTCCTCCCACAAAATGGTGGCTGTAGAATGGAGCACAGAGAGAGAGGCAGCCTGGGTGTCTCCTGCAAAGACTGCTCAACTCTGCTCGAACTCCGCGACCGCTCCGCGGTGCTGGGTAAGTTTTTGTAGGTCCTCTCACAAAACGGTGGCTGTAGAATGGAGCACAGAGAGAGAGGCAGCCTGGGTGTCTCCTGCAAAGACTGCTCAACTCTGCTCGAACTCCGCGACCGCTCCGCGGTGCTGGGTAAGTTTTTGTAGGTCCTCCCACAAAATGGTGGCTGTAGAATGGAGCACAGAGAGAGAGGCAGCCTGGGTGTCTCCTGCAAAGACTGCTCAACTCTGCTCGAACTCCGCGACCGCTCCGCGGTGCTGGGTAAGTTTTTGTAGGTCCTCCCACAAAATGGTGGCTGTAGAATGGAGCACAGAGAGAGAGGCAGCCTGGGTGTCTCCTGCAAAGACTGCTCAACTCTGCTCGAACTCTGCGACCGCTCCGCGGTGCTGGGTAAGTTTTTGTAGGTCCTCCCACAAAATGGTGGCTGTAGAATGGAGCACAGAGAGAGAGGCAGCCTGGGTGTCTCCTGCAAAGACTGCTCAACTCTGCTCGAACTCTGCCGTTTTTGTTTTCAATGTTTAAAAATCTTGTTTTCCATGTGACAGGAATCTTTGATTCCTCTCTCTTTATTTTGTAAATTAAACTGCTGCTTATCCATTGGTAATTACAGGTAGCCCACTTTCCACATGGCTCTTTAATTTTACTTGAAAAAGAAAAACAAGGCCAGGCCGTTTTGCAAAACTCACCTTGGCTTCTCCACCCAAGGCTACATCAGTGTGGCCCAGGATGGGAGAGACCCTTTTGTGTCCCCAGCACATATTCTGCACATAGCCAACTTCTGGATCTGATATCTTCATCAGCAGGCTTGGCTTTACCAGAAACCACTCCCAGCTGTCATTGAAAAGGAGTCCAATATAATTATCCGCTAATTAGCTCCCATAACTCTCAGGAAGTCTTGAGCACACCTCAAGGCCATCAGGCATCCAAAGCAAAACTAAACATAATACCACTACCACACTAACAATTGCCGCCATGAAAGTTCTAACAGCCAACAAGGGAAGCACTCATCCCTTCTATTGATTACATTTTCTTCTGATCAAAACACTGAAAAATATACCTTCACCCCAACGATCGCTATCACTCACCCTTATTTTTTAATTTCCCTACATGTTGTGAATTAAGGCTGTATGTGTTTGTCTCCCGGAAGTTTCCCACTCTTCTCTGTTCCTGTTCTGCTTGGCCCTGTTTCCCTTTCATCCCACACACCACGGTCTGGCTGCCACTCTAGGTGGGGTCAGAATTAGCATCTACACAGACAAGGCTTCGCTCTTGAAGACCACTACAATGGTGATGTGTGCTGTAGAAATGACAAATAACATAATCTAAGAGAACATAACAGTTTTCTGAAAAATTATTTGCCAAAGCTGGGGTTCACACCTATGAAGTTTAAAGTTTAAGGCTCCTAAAACACCATTAGTTTCTATTCAGCCTCCACATTGCCCAGTGTTCCTTATATCTGTATACAAACATAAGATAGTTCAGGAAGGTGCATGAAAGGTGCAAGAGATGGCAATAGTATTATGTGCCCCACGCATTATGACATTATGAGTAGATCAGGACAATGGTGAGGCCCGGAGGGGATGAGAGCGGGGGGGACGGGGAGGGGTTTTGTTGCTTCTTCTCTCAGGTATTACGTTTCTAGCCACATAATGGGGATCATGTCGGCATGATTGGGCCCCTTTTTGCACTCACGTTTTTACTTTTTTTGTGATTTATTTCAACCAGTAAAACACATCCTTCTGAAAGCACACTCATGGGCAGTGGTTTTCAAACTTTGGGGACGTGCCCCATAGGGGGGCCGGAAGGATGTTCAAGGGTGGCGCAAGGCTCTTTAACAAGGGATTACGGTGACTGCTTTAGGTCGTGGAGGGAGGTGGAAACATTGGGCCTCATGATAAGTCATCCGGTCCAGTGCTAAAGTGCCAGTATTAACGTATACCGGCACTTTACCCGGACCGGCCGACTACAGGTTTGCCGGTGGGGCACCTGAGTTACTTCCAGGGAAAAGCAGGAGGTAAGGTAGGCACCTTGCCAGCAAAAAACACTGTGTTTACCGGCACCAGTATTTCCTGGGCCGGTAATGATAGCAAGTTCCCCCCATGAGTCCTATGGGACTCTGTGAATCGGGATTTACACTGTCACTCTGGCACTCAGAATCCAATGGTAATGCCGACAGACCGAGTGCCGGAAACAGTAATAGCATTTGCCGGTATGCTGGCCGATTTACAGCCAGGATTTCGGCATGGTCGTAATGAGGCCCATTATTTTCCCTGAAGGTGGGGCTCAGTATAAAAATTTTGAATACGGCTGCTATAGGTTATGCATCTGCTGAAGCATATTTTCCTCCATTTAGGATGTAATGAAACAAACCATTACCTTGTCTGTCTTTCTGGTTTCAAACCTTACTCTGCCACAGAGATAGGTGATTCAAAAGACCCATAAAACAAGCCTTCCCTAAACTTAAGGTCAATCATATTAGAGAAAATAAATCCCCTCCCTCAGTTCAGCATGAAACCACATCAGACTCACAGGTAGGTCCTGCTTGAGCATCAAACACTACTATTGTTTAGAAGTACTACTATTGTTTAGAAACAGTACTAGTGGCATGACACACTACTATTAACATGAAACACTACTATTGGCATGAAACACTACTATTAGCATGAAACACTACTATTGGCATGACACACTACTATTAGCATGAAACACTACTATTGGCATGTCGGTAGGAGTGATCTTTAGGATTGTGCCGTGGAAGATTTGAACTCAAAGTGATGAAGGTGACTTGTAAGTAATTAGGCCATCTTCTCTCCAGCCTTTTTACAACTTCTAATTGTAGCAGCCTGAGGCCGGAATACCCGGCACAGTGCATGTTATGCTATATTATGTCATGTTATTGGGCTTTATACCACACTCAGCTGCCATTTGCATGGTCTCCAGGCACTCAAGTGGATCTGAAAGTGGGGTTAGGTTTGTTATGAAAGAGGGAAATGCAAGATATCCTTATTGCTGTGGTGATGCATGCAGTTTGGAGGTACCCGGGTACAGGGTACCAGTGAGTTTCTAGGTGATTTGTGTCGAGGCCATAGGGTCATTCCAGTCCATAGGGTATCCTGGTGTGCACGTGGGACTTGGTGCATAAACATTTCTATAGAGTTTCTAACCGCAGAGGGAATTCAGGCCACAGGTGCAGCCTATTCCTCTGCATGCACTGACAATGCTGCATGGAATCAGGCTCCTTTCATCGCATCATAAGTCTGCATGTCCAGTGGCAAGCATTGGATTCTGCGTCCACCCAACCCAAATACGGTCGGTTGTGGTCATGGCGTCTTCACCCCCATGAGGCCGACAGCGATCATGGAAGGTGGAGGCATGCTTTGAAGAACCGTGAATGTCCATCTGGACAGTTCCTGCTCATGCTTCTCTGCATAGGTACACACTGCTGCGCCGAAGGGCATCCGCTGCCTCAGCGATGAGGCCTGAGTCAGCCTTCATGGCGTATGGTAAACTGTCCTCCGCCAAAACAAGAACCATGAGACTTCCATCTTCAGCAGACGGGAACTCCAGTGGATCAAGGACGGTGGTCAGAAGATGAATCCATTTTCTGAAGGGAGGCAATCGCTTCCGGCCCCCCGAAATATGGCGAGGAATTTAGAAGGAGATACAGACCTAACATTCACATATATACTGTCTTCTGTTTCTTCTGCCCTCAATACCATCTGCTATGCACCACCGATCCCTAACCCTTGTCTTGATAGTGCTCTAAAGCCAAAATAAAGTGGTATGAGTGTTATGCAAAAAAAAACATGAAAAAGGAAAATAAACACTTGCATCCAGAATTGGTGACATGTATTCACATCTTTATGCATTCTCATCTACTACGTTTGCAACTGCTGCATTTACATCGATTTTGCTCATTCTTCAGGGAACAAGCTGTTCAAAAAGAAGTATAGGTTCGAAAAATTAGCAATGCAGGGGTTGTCCCCGGCGTCTTTTTTTAAAAGAAAATATGCAAATGCAGTAGATGCAAATGCAAAGAGGGGCAAATGCAGTAGATGCAAAGAGGGGCAAATGCAGTAGACGCAAAGACATGGAACCACATGAGCATAATAGATATTCTTTAGAGCCGCATCCTGCATGGCCAGTGAATGGTAATGATTGTGGTAATGACAGTAGTCGCCTCAGCAGAATCATGAAACCAGTCATCCTTGAAGGGTTTTCAATCAGGGGGATGTACCCAGGTCTACAGCTGCCGCATCAACCAACCAAGGTGCCCTGTGCATGAATAATGGAGGACAGGGGACAACGGGGCTCGCCCCATGCAGAATTACTAGTCCCTGTAATGTGGGATGCAGACGAATCTCGTTTGGCCTTCACCCTCTCTTGTCTTAGTGCACGGCTTCTTTTTTTAAGGCCAGGATGGGTGGAAGATGGCCCCTGTGTGAGGCAGCGTTTCTAAATGTTGCGAACTCCACTCCAGTATGTCTGTGGTGAAATGCAGTTTTGTGCACTTTATAGTTTGGGGCGACTGTAGGAATTGCTTGATCATGAAAAGTCCTTGTTTGTAAGCCATTGCAGGCGTTGTCACGCATGGCATAAACATTAATTAATAATTAATTAATATGGGGTGCCAAATAACAATTGTTTTGCGCAGGGGCATTGCTAGGGGGAGTTCTGAGGGCGGGGAGGGGGCTTTAGCCCTGGGTCTTTTGGTTATAGCCCCAGACAGAAGCTCAGGGGCTACAACCAAAAAGGCCAGCTAGCCCCGAGTCTGGACTGTCCCAACATTAATGCAGACCGAGATGTGTTCCAGACCTAGCAACGCCCCAAGTTTTGTGATTAGAAGAATTAAGACTCCTTCTCATAATGGGGCTTCTGTGGAAGGTGAGATCGAAGGCTTAGAAAGAGAGTGCCCAGAAGCAACCCGCATGTGGTATTGGCCAAAATGACCGAATCCAAATGACCTAACCAACCAAAAGTCTGAAAGAAGGTACCACCAAATGGTCAACCTTCTTTTGGACTTTTGGTTGGGTAAGTCATTAGGATTCGGCTTAGGGCTGCGGGACTGTCCCCAACCCCTGCTTAATATACTGTGAGGTGGGGTTGCAGGGGTTTCCCCCGCAACCCCCGCTCACTATACTATACAGTATAGTGAGTGAGGTGTTGCGGGGGACACCCCTGCAGCCCGTAGTTGACCCAAAGAAAAAAAAAAGGAAAGGACCCTGCAGTGCCGGTTCCCGATCACGGAAGTGAAAGGGAACTGGCGTTGCAGGGACCAGCGAGACTGATTTGAAGGTAAGTAAAGGGGTGGGGGTGTGGCGGGGGGCTCTTGGGGGTGTGGGTAGGGGTGGGGGTGTGGGTAGGGATTTGGCCACATCGGGAATGTTCAGGGGAGAAAAGACCAAAGATTATTTAGAACAAATAATCTTTGGTCGTTTCTCCTTCGAACATTTCCACCTCAAACAACCCCAAATCCATATCAAGCTTACCGTGGAGCTATTCGTCGATAGATGGAGGATGTGTGGACAGCAGGGTGTGACCGCATCAGAAGAGGAAATGCAGAGCGCTGCAAAGCCTGAGAGGAGGCTGGTCCGACCCCCCATCCCAATTCCTAGGCTCAGTTTCTAATACTGGAGATGCTCTCCAGCAGACCATAACTGATCAACGTTCCATCTGCATTAAGGGAAACACCTTGAGATTGTGCCTGGGGCAGTCTGTGTCACTGGAGACTTGGCTAAAAGGAAGACAGGCAGCTCACTCATGGGCCTGATTTCTACCTGAGCTGGCTCTGCCTTTTAACATGCACACAGCCTTTGACCAGAGTGCAATTGTGTGTAAGAATCAGGAAGCATTTCAGCGCATTCGTCCAGTATAAAAGGTTGTTGTTATTGTTAACATGACTGTTCTCATGAAACCTAATTCTATTGTGGCTATGATCTTAATGTGTATATTATATCACATTATCACTGGCATACGTGTTCATTTGAATCCAAGTATTCTGTTACTGTTAAATGGATCATTTGCCCTTGTGACACACCTTATCATGTCTTGATTTTTTTTGCTACTAGGTTGACCAGATGTTCACAGCTTTCCCCCCTGATGTCACAGGAAATCTGAATTACAAAAATCTTGTGCACATTATCACCCACGGTGAAGAGAAGGAAGATTAAGCGCTTTGAATTCCAGGCCTTTTCTCGGCCACTTGGTGGAGCCTCCCCAGCTGTCGGTTAATTCCTCCCAGTCGCCATATCATCCCCGTTTCCGCTGTCTCCAGTTCTGCGTCATCGTTTGTCAGTGAAGTTACGTTTCCAAAACAAGGTGTCCGATTGTACGTGAATTAAATTATTTGTTTTGCAAGAGGAACTCCAAACTTTTCCATGGAGAAAATAAACATTTCTCTAAATAAACGATGTTTTGTTTTATGGCATTGTGCTCACCAATTTGGCATGGAGACAGTCAAACATTCCCTTTTTAGTTTTGGCTATTAGGTGCCACTTAAGCACCACCTATAAGACGAAACTATTGCATTGGAGTACAGCTAGGAGGGTGATGACATGTGAGGAGTGGCACACAGCTTGTGGGCGTTGCTTGGTTACTTACCCACCCTCTGGCTACCCAGAGCCATGGAAATCCCTCTAAAAATTCCCACCCACAATCTCCCCCTCCCCACCCAAAACAAATCCTTCTGGGATCTCTTTCAGTTGACCTTATGAACCAGTAACATCGAACTTTGGGCTGCAAGTGTTATTTCTAAGCATCCTGCTGACAGTTGCAGCTGTAAATGTTCCACTGTTGTAATAAAAATGTCTTAACCTTCAGCCACTTGATTTATATCTGCGGCATGCACTGCAGTACTGATAAAAACGAGCATGGGCAAAGCCAACAGTTTTAGCATGTGTATAGGCATTAGGTATTTGCCATGAATTGCTAACATGTGCCCAGATATTTCACCATTTTCCAGCTGTTGCCATCTTATAGCCATGTAATACCATTATGGCAGTGCCTGGCAAATGCCTATCCCATGCCTACACAAAAGGCAAAACAGTTTGTTTTCTGTTGTCCTAAACACTGCCAACAGTCCATCCTCTTCCGGGAGACCTTCCGTCAGTTCCCAGGGTTTATAGCAAGCCAGGTAGGCGCTGCAGCAAACTCTCATGTCACTGACCCTAGCAACAACAGTCACAGACTCTATCAATTTCACACGCAGCACCCTCTTTGATACCCAGGCACATTAAACACCCAGACCTTAACCCCATGCCAAGACGTCAATAAAAATAAACATTTCATGGTGAAAATACAAAAACATGTGGCACTCTGGGCAGACCCCTTAAAACCTCAAAGCCTTCAGAACTTCATTCACTGCATGAAAAAATAGCATCCATAAGTGCCTACAAAACCAAAGACGATCCCAGAGGCCGACATGCAGGACCCTCCTTCAAGTGATCAAACTATGGCTGTGCAGCAGTTTTACCTCCACAATATTTAGAGTGGACTGTTTGGTCATGACAATTTTATCTCCATGACATAATATATATTGATTTTTTAAAACCTTTATTCATTGAACACTTGTATGGCACCTGTACAGTAAAAAGTGCTCTCAGGCACCACAAGACAAGAAAAGGGGGGTGTGGGAAAGAGGAGAAAAATAACAGTGACGGTACTACTAGGCCTTGTGACATTCAGAAAGTACAAGTGCAGTAAGGAGGGGGAAGATCAGGGAAGGGGGAAGAGGGTGGCGTGCAGGGAGGGAGCGGGAAGAGGGAGAAGTGCAGGGGGTGGGCAAGTGCAAGTGGGGCCCAGGATGGTCAGTGAGTGGGGAACCATGGTTGGGGTCAACTAGTGCGAGGACGGGAGAGGACCAGACTCAGTAGGTTTGTCAAGGTAGAGTGCCTGAGGGCAAGTGCTGGAAAAGGGAAGACTGTTTGAGGAGGGCTCGGCCCCAGTAAGGCTCATAGGGGAGACAAGCAACCAGTTGCAGCAGCAGGTGGAGGCTAGCAAGGGAGGGGGAGAGGGAAGGAGGAGGAGAAAAGAAGTTTCCGGAACTTAAGGAGATCCAGCTCAAGTTGGTGAGGGGCAGGGAGGCCGTTCCAGACAGAGCCTCCTGCCGAAGAGAGAGATCTATCCCCCACTCTCTGTTTGGAGCCATGTCTGATCTGCAGAGAGCTGGAGCTAGAGTAAAAGGACTCTAGCTGCGAGGTATTTAGGGCGAGAGTTGGATGTAGCGAGGTCCCAGGTCCAAGAAGGCCTTGTGGATGATGCAGAGGGTCTTCAATGTTATCCTTGCAACCATATATGTAGAAAGGTGCGGGCAGGGTGGATGGAAATAAGGGTGCGGGGCACCCATTATAAAAAAAGAAGGCAATGTTTATATGGCAACTGTTAAACTGCCAGGATCAAACAGTCCACTATACAAATTGTGGAGGTGAAACCACATAAGCATCCACGCTTTGTCATCCTCCACTCACTACCTATCTCACCACATATCATGAAAAAAAGCACCAAGATAAAAATAAAATAGGAAGTATACATCACAGGCTCTGCCTCTTGTAACCCAACTCAGATATCAACCCACTAGTGACCACCTGAAATTCATAAAGGAACTTGTTATGATAACTGTCAGACACCAGTGATGTTTACTATGGCGGTCACCCCTGCTGTGGGGGTCGGCCATGGCCGCTAAAGGCCCACCAGCCCGAGCGAAGATAGGCCTGGCTGCGGGGGTGAAAGCCATTCGCACCCTGGGGTTTAACCAAAAAGGTGGACGCCGCCATAGGGAAAAGGCAGCGCCGGGACCAGATCACAGCACTCCAGACCAACAGGTAAGTAGGGAGGGAGGAATGCGGTGGGTTTGAGTTGGGTTTTTGTTTTGTGGGGTGGGAAGGTGGGGAGGCAACAGTGAGATGTTCCCTGTTGCCTCCTCACATTCGAGAGAAAACAAAGATGGTGCCACATGGGGGAAGGGCCTCGGTTGGCTGGAACATTGGGTGAAGAATGGGTATCCTCCCCTGCTGTTCCAGCCACCTAATTGGCTGAGCGCCCCCATACCCTGGTTCGAAATACCTGTTCCCTTGATAGCTGAGCTGCTTGGGGCTTGCTGTCAGGAAGTGTTGTGGTGAGGGACATTTCTCACCAGTACATCAAGAGTTTTGATACATCACACAACAATGGCAGGATCGTTCAAATCAATAAACACATGAACATGTTATATTAAGACCAGGATGCATTTATTGGATGGAAAATTAAGAAGCACTTGGACAGGTGCCGTGCTGATCGAAAGGGTATTTAAAGTGAGGCAAATATAGAAAGGCAAAAAGTAACCTGTGGTACCAATCCACATATCAGCAATGAATATTTCAATAGCTGATAAGAGAACAATATACACTTGTGGGTGAAGGTTGGCATCCATGTAGACTCGTGCACTGGTAAAATCGTTAGGTCATAGTGTAGTACAGGAGACCGCTTCCTTTGGCTCTCCGGATGCTTTGGACTACAACTCTATTCAGCCTTAGCCAGCATAGTCAATGGAGAGGGATGATGCAAGTCCGACACATCAGGCCAGGCACCGTTTGCAGACCCTGATGTAGTGTATGCCACCTTGTGCCTACCCTGCATGCCGCAATTGCATTGGCTGGGGTGCCTTTTGGAAATCTGTTGGCTGGTACTGTGCACAATGAAAGGCAATGTGGTCTGGTTCCCAGGCCTGGCGTCCCTGGGCAAGGAGAGTGGCACAGCCTGCCAGATCCCTGGGCAAGGCCGCCCAGGCTCAAACTACATAGGGAAATAAAGGAATAGCGGCCTTAAAGGACCTCTGGTGCGCCCCCTCACGCTCATGTTAGCTTCGCCACACACGTCGGTAAACATATCCACCAAGTCAGGTAACAGGGAGGGTCTTTCTGTTGACACTGCGGTGGGGGGAGGGGAAGATAGCACAGCGCGTAGAGTGCTCGCTTTGACATCCATGCAGAGCCTGGACACAGGTTCGAATCCCAGCAGGGCCAAACGCAGCCTTTCATCCTTCCGAGGTCGATAAATGATCACCACACACCATGGGTAAAAATAAGCAGCGCTCAGATGCCTGAAGGGTTTGTAACGCTATATAAATGCTAAATTATTAATATTATTATTAAGAAGGTGAGAACTGCATGCTGGACAGCAATTAGTGCACACGCTAGTCAGTTGCCTACGGTGACACAATATAGGGGAAGCACTTTGGCAAATACATGAATTGTAATGATCAATAACAGGGCCCTGGGTTGCTTGAAATGTGCAACCCGCTCAGACAAAGAAGAGCTGAGATGACTCATCAAAACCTTTGGCTTTCATAGGTAAGAATGCCTGGATCCCAATACTGAAGTGATAATACGACAGCACGCCCCAGTCTGGCCCCAGACCTCTCCTGAAACATGGTTCCTCCTAGCTCTGGCCCAAAACCGCTGTTTCATTCTTTCAGCCCTGTACTGTCAATGTAAGCTGATTTCTTCAGCCTCTGTCCTGCGCCACTTCCTGCCGGGGGCGTATCACATCCTGATCTGTAAATTCATCCACACTTGACATGCAGCAGCAGGCTGTGCAAAGGCAGCTAATGTCTGCATAGGAGTAAGGTGGATACATGCAAGATTATAAGTCCCAGAATGCAAAGTAAAAACCAGAACTGACTAAAACTATATATAGTATATATAAAATAGTAAATAAACGACATATTTATTTATATGATCATATTATATACACATATACTAAAATATAATAATTAATTAATAGCAAGCATATATGATAAATATAATAATGACATAAAAATAATACAACATAACATTCATATGTGTATGACATATATTTTTCGTATTTATTATATATGTTTAATTTATTACAGTGTGGGTGTGTGTATGTGTGTGTTCACATATATAGACAGTAAAAACACTTTAGTTAAGAGAGATTTAAGGGGTTCTCATTTATCGTGACAAAATCCTTTAAATTCAACGGGATGTGGGAAGTGATGACCATATTAACTCAGTGTCCCTTTTATTGTAAATACCATGAGGAGATATACGATATCACAAAAGGTATTCACAATCAGATACAAATTGACATCCCAGGGGGACATCAAAATGGTCATACCTGCCGAATTTCGAGGGTTTTGTTGTGATAAACTAGATGACTCTCTCTTAACTAAAGATTTGTCACTGAATTTGAAAGCTTTTGTTATGCTATAGATTCTTCAGCCAATGCCACCGTAGATGTTGCACCATTGATTGCAAAATAAGGAAGGCTGAGGCCCATGCCCCTCTTTTCCACCTAACCAGTTCTCACTAGCCGTGGTCTAACTCCATAGTATGAGGGACAGAAATAAGAGCCGGACACAAGGTTATTTTCCTGGTTAAAGACAACTTTATTAAAAAAAAAAATGGTTTGGGAAAACGTCTCTCTAGCCCTATTCTAAAGAGGAACTTCCCTACCTCGAAACCAAAAACTAAGTGGCTGTCTTTGTCAGGATGGCAGCAACTGAAAAGCTGTCCTTGTGTACAAAACATCCTATCCTGACCCTCACACTATAAACAAACAACAAAAGGAGCAAGGTAATGTCTTTAACTTGATGTTAGAAAAGGTGTTCAAAACCAAATGTTTAAGAATAACTCCAACGAAAATGTTATCTAAGGTAAAGTCCCTTGGCTCCAGAGGATGGACCCCTTCACCTGGATTCTTAAACAGGAAGGCAAAAATGTCTCTTTAACTAACAGTTCCTTTCAGTCTTCACTACACTCACAGAGTTCTTGTTCAAGCAAAAAGTTCTGTAACAGTTTTTCTATAGATGTTCTCGCAGATTACCTGGTATACTCCCCCGACAGGAATCTTTATACAATTTCAACTGCCTGGTGTACTCGCCTGCCCCGACTTCTTATGTGTTTCACAGTTCTTTGATACAACTTCAGCTGCCTGCAGTATTCACCTGCCAGGACTTCTGATGCATTTCACACTTCTTTGATATACCACAATAGCATATACCATGATGTACTTTATATATCTATGGTAATATTTGCTTAAACGTATTTGCTCAAACCTCTCCCCCACACTGGTATCTCATGCATCTTTACTTTATTGGGGTTTGCCTTTGTACTGTACCTTGTCTGCAGTCAAACATTCTTCTTATTGGGTCTTGGGTTTGTACTTTGCCATGCCTGCATTCAAACACATTTTGCCTTATCTGCATTCCAACATTCTTCTTATTGAGTGTTGAATGTGTACTTTGCCTTGACTGCATTCAAAGAAACTTTGTATGTTTTCTATATGCCATGTACCATTGATTCACTTGCTGGCACGCTTGTCGGAACGCCTTGCATACCCAGCTGCTTTGGGGCAAACTCATCAGTTTCTTCCAGCGTCTCTGAAGCTGCCTGCTCCTCTGCCATGGGGCTTCTTCACCCGCTTTCCAGTTTGGAGTGTGCAGATGTTCTTCCAGCATTGTTAAGCCCCACGGTCGCACACCAGCTTTCTTTCTCGGTCAGGGGTAGAGAATGCTATCTCGTTGAGCGCCCCAACCTCCAGAAGCTCCTGCATGGCTCCAGTCATCTCCACGGGCCTTCTTGCTTGCATGCAATATTTCTCTTCCTGCCCGGCAGCATTTTCTGCTTCGCCAGCCCTCTCGGTGTGCCTCGCATTCGGGAGCCTCAGCATGGATGGCAACGTCTCGTCCTTCACTACTCATTCCCATAGTGCGGTTGACATCTTTAACTGTCCCGTTCATTGAAGGTTTGGAAAAAGCAAATAGTCAGTATGTAGTACTTCGAGCTACTATCACTTTGCACAAACCCCCTTGTCCTCCTCCTCGTCTCAGTACCAGGGTGGTTATAGGAGTTGGAGTCCATGACCGTCTTTGGGCTTTTAACTCTAAGATGGTTTTTCGCATGGATGTCACATAAAGGCATCCCCCTGATATAACCGTCCTCAGGGTCAGGATCAGGTAGTGGCCGCCACCCCTGGCCACATTTATTTATTTTATTTGTTTATTTCATTTGTAAAGCGCACAAACAACCCAAAGGCATTGAGGCGCTGTTGCAAGTACAATACAGGTACAGGTAAGGGAAACACACTTAGTCATACAGTGAGGAGTTGGTGGAAGGACAGGGAGCATTGGTGAGGTTTGCATAGGTTACATAGTGAATTGAATTGAATTTAGGCCCAGTGACATTGAGAACACAAAGGTGCATGGGAGAGAGGAAAAGTGCATGGAAGGGGGGAGAAGTGGAAAGTGCAGAGCAAAGGAGAAGCAGATAAATAATAATAAATATATAAATAATAAAGGCAACAAACAGTGGTAGTGCAGCCAGCAAGTGGCAAGTGCGGGTTTAAGGCAGCAGACAGGGTAGGTCTGATAAGTGCAGGAGGAAAAAGGGGCGAGGGACTGTATGGGTACTGATACAGACCCCAGTGCAAGGGGTGGCCCAGAGGCAGTGCGGGAGGGTGGCAGTGTGAGCAGGTACCTGGGCCTGCAGGACAGATGGTGGCCAGGTGCACGGTGCCGAGAAAGAACAGATCAGCAGGGGAGAGGGGTGTGAAGGCAGAAGCAAAGAGGAAGGTCTTGAGGTGCCTCCGGAACCAGAGATGGTTCTCCTCAAGTATCAGAGTGGCAGGGAGGCCGTTGCAGAAGGAGGCCCCAGCTGAAGACAAAGATCTACCCCCAGCTCGTTTCTTTGAAAAACGGCTGACCCTGAGGGAGTTAGAGGTAGAGGAGCAAAGAGCTCGAGAGGGGAGGTATTTGTGGAGGGATAGCTGAAGGTATTTTGGACCCAGGCCCCAGAAAGCCTTGTGGACAATGCAGAGGGTTTTGAATTTAATCCTTGCATCCACTGGGCCAAGGACACGTCTCGCAGTCCTGTTCTGGATTAGTTTCAGAGGGCAGAGGGCAGAGAGTAGAGGCAGGTAGATTAAGAAAGAGGCTGTTAGCATAGTCCAACCTAGAGAGAACCAGAGCTTGGGAGGCAGTGAGCTTCTGGGGGAAAGGAGAGGAAAGGCAGAGTACCTCTGAGGAGGTGCAGCAGGAAGTTTTACTTTTTAGAGACATCAGAGATGTTGACGGAGAAGGAAAGTGTGGAGTCAAAGATGACCACAAGGTTCTTAGCCTTGCAGGTGGGGGTAGGAGGAGGGCCAAGAGAGTCCGGCCAGAGAGTGAGGGGAAAGGATGGCGAAGGTGTGCCAATGAGGAGGATCTCCGTCTTGCTGGCATTCAGACAAAGGTCGCTGGCGGCACACCAATCTTGAATGGCAGTTAGGCAATCAGAGATGATAGAAAGAAATGAGGTGGCCGAGGGCAGCCTGAAAAGGAGTGCCATCAGCGTAGCACTGGAAATTTGAGCAGAAAATGGCAATGCAGTGGGCAAGACTTGCTAGGTATTGTTTGAAAAGTCAGGGTGAGAGGTTAGACCCCTGGGGAACACCACAGGTAGAGAGGGAGATAGATGATAGGAAGGATCCAAGTTGGACCTGGGAGGGTCGATCAGAGAGGAAAGAGGTCAGCCAGGCCAGACCCTGATCGATGATACCAAGGTTATCACGGAGACAGTTGAGCAGGATGGTATGGGTGACCGTGTCAAAGGCAGAAGAGAGATCCAGTAGGATGAGGACAGAGGGAATGTTAGAGTCAAAGTTGGAGAGCAGATTTTCACAGATGTTTAGGAGAGTTTCCGTGCTTCAGGTTTGTACGATCGGACCAAAAACAAAAGGTCCGACGGTACGAAAAGACCGAAAAATGCTACCACCAAAGGTTCAAACACCAAAAGTTCGAACCTTTGGTGGTAGCATTGTAGGTAAGTATAAAAAAAAGACTGTGGGGGCTGCGGGGGTGTCCCCCGCAACACCCTGCTCACTATACTGTGTGGTATAGTGAGCGGGATGTTGCGGGGGACACCGCCGCAGCACACCTGAAAAAAAAATTACAAAAAAAATTGGGGGCTGGAGGGATGTCCCCCGCAACACCCCGCTCACTATGCTTTGCAGTATACTGAGCGGGGGCTGTGGGAGCAACCCCTGCAGCTCTGGAAAAAAAAAAAGGAAAAGGACCCTGTGGTGCCAGTTCCCGATCACGGAAGTGAAAGGGAACTGGCGCTGCAGGGACACAGCGCAACGCATTGACAGTTAAGTGGGGTGTGGGAATATTGTGGGTGTGTGGGGTGGTGTGGGTGTGTCGTGGGTGTGGGTGGGGGTGTGGATATGTAGGGGTTATGAACGTGTGTTCGCATGGGAAATGTACAAACCTTTTGTGGGTCGTACATTTCACATGCAAACATTTCGGCTGCAGCAAGATCAGCCACGTTCGGATCACGTAGATCCAGAAGGGGATGCACAAGGGAGTGCTTCAGAGGGGAGGGGAAGGATCCTGAGGTAAAGGAGAGGTTGCAAAAATCAGCAAGTGCCGGAGCGAGGGTATCAATGTGGTCCTTGATGGTTTTAGAAGAACAGAGATGAACCTGTTTTGACGAGGCTTTCATGGATCAGACTTGTCTAGTGACATCATCAGGGGAACAAAAGGGGAAAGGAAGAGAAAGAGGGTGGGGGTGGCTTAAGGAGGGTCAGCAAGCACAGATGAATAGGAGAGAGTAGGGGAGGGGAGGAGAGGGTGGACAGGATGTCCTGGGTTTTTGAGATAAAGTGACAGGCAGGAGCATTGCAAAGAGCCTGAGAGGCAACAGGAGGGGTAGAGACTGCAGCAGGGCTGGCCAGCTCCTGGCATATTTTAAAGAGTTTGGCCGAGTTGTTGGATGCAGAGACACAGGCTTGAATGTGGATTCTCTTCTTGGTGAGGACGGAGAGTCGGTATTGCCTTTGAGACAGGCGACAGGCCAGTTTGTCAGAGGATGAACAAGAAGCCCTCTATTTCCTCTCAGCCGCCCTACACTTACGTTTAAGTGTAGCTAGGTTAGAATCATACCAGGAATTGCACTTGGCTTTGGACTTCAAACGGATCCTCATGACAGGGGCAAGAGCATCAAGAGTATCAGAAATTGAAGAGTAGAGCAGAGACAGTGCTGTGTCAGGATGTGAGTCAGCCAGCGGTGGAGGGGGGAGGATTTGGCAGCAAAAGACTCAACTGACACACACTTCATGGGCCAGATGCCCGAGAAGGTAGGTGGCAATGTTGGGGTATGCTTGGCTTGGGGGGAAAGAGGGAGACATGAGAGGAGAGGAGGGAATGATCGCCCCAGCAGAGAGGAGTGGTCAGAGGGATGGAGAGGGAGAGGTCAGAGGAGATCAAGACATCAAGTGGGTTGCAGAGGTCACAGAAGAGTAAAGAGAAGGAACACGGAGAGTCTAAATGGATATTAAGGTCACTGAGGAGGAGGAGGTCTGTGGTAGAGGCCAGGAGGGATGAGGAGAGGTCCACCCACTCAGAGAGAAATTAGGTGATTTGACCAGGAAGCCGATAGATGGTAGCCACAGTAAGAGAATGGGTAGGAGAGAGAGAGAGAGAGCGCCTACAGACAAGGCATTCAAAAGAAGAGTAGGTCTGAGTGGGAATGATAGAGGCAGGAACCCACTCAGGAAAGATCAGGGCTACCCCCCCCCCCCCACCCCCCCACAGGACCGGGAAGATCTGGGTGCAGAGAGGATCTTGTAATCGTCAGGAAGGAGAGTGTCAAAGCTTGTGACAGAGCTGGCCATGAACCATGTCTCAGTAAGACAAAGAACATCAAGATCTAGTTCTTCAAGGAGGTGGCAGATATCAGAGGAGTGTTTGACAGCAGAGCGAGAGTTGAGAGTGGCAAGATGAAGGAGGTTGCCAGCCTTAAAGACCTTCCGGGGAGGGGTACAGATCAGAGGTAGGCCCTGTGGAGGATAAGGAGCCCTAGGAGGGGCAGAGGAGGAGGAGAGAGAAGGCAAGGTATCCAGGGAGTGGGGGCTGGGGGGACAACAGGAGATGATAGGAAATTGATGATGCGAGGAAATCACCTATCAAAGAGGAGGAGATTGGCCTGAGTGTCTTGGCCCACGGCAGTGCCATTAAGGTAGACATTAATGATGACTTTAGAGGAGTGGAAGGAAGCCATAGGAACTACCCAGCGAGTGCCACCATTAATGGCAGAGGAGGAGATAGGAGAGAGCACAGAGATCATTGTATCGGGAGGATAGCTCAGCAGCAACGTACTCGCCTTGGAAACAAGACGACACGGAGCAACACAGGTTTGATCACCAGGTCCGCGCTTAGAAACCTCTGGGTATTAAGCATGTTATAAATAACCTATCATATCATATCATATCCATAGATCTGGCGAAGGAACAAGAAAGAGGATGTCGGTGAGGGTCTGTCTGGAGGAAGCATTGGAATAGGTGTCGGCAATAGGAAGACCAGGGTTAGAGGCCAAGGTATCCCTTTTTTTTTTTTTTTTTAACTTTTATTTATTCAGCTCGGCAACACAGATACAGATGAGTAACAATAAAGCATATGGGATCAAAACAGTGCAATCGGCACCAATTCATATAGTACATATAAACGAAGTACATAAAGGAAAAGGAATCAACATATGCACATGGGGGGCACATAGAAGATCGGAACGAAGGCAGATGGAAAATAAATCAAGGACCAACTAAGGATGAACTAGGAGAGGGAGCTGGGGATGCAGGATCTGAGTCGGTGTCAGTGGAGGACATAAATGAACGGAACTTCAGCCAGATATCTCTAGGTCTGGAACAGGCGGGCTGTTGTATCGCCCAGGACTCTTCGTTGTCGGAGGCCCATGTAACTGCCCTGAGCCACTGTGCGTGAGTAGGGGTGATAGGCCGAAGCCAGCAAAGTAGAATTGTACGCACAGCTAGTAGCATACAGAGGCCAGCCAGTTTTCTGGAGTCACGGTGGAGCTCGGGGAAATCGTGAAATAGGCATTTCATTGGGGATGGGGGGATGGGGGATTCAAGGATGGACGACATAGTGGAACACACTGAGGTCCAGAATTGAGTGAGTCGGGGACAAGACCAGATCATGTGGATATAATCAGCATCCTCATAGCCACATCTAGGGCACCTAGGGGAGGAGTCGCTCGAGATGCGATGTAGCCTAGTCGGGGTGTAGTGGTACCTGTGGAGCACCTTGAATTGAATTAATTTGAATCGGGAGTTGAAGGAGACCCCCTGGATACGTGCACACATATGGGTCCAACGCTCATCGGACATCTCGAGGCCGAGATCTGTCTCCCAGGAGAATGGTTTGGAGAATGTGGGGGGTGATCTGGTTTGAAGCAAAGTGTATAGTCTGGAAATTTTGCCCCTCATAGGGACAGGTGAGGACAGTTCGGTGATTGCAGGTTCATCAGGTGGCAGTGCTGGGAAACACATGTATTTGTGCTTGAGTACTCTACGGAGGGATGAATATTGAAGCCAAACGGAGGGTCTCCGTCTAAGGGGCGTCGGAAGGTCAGGCCATTCTATGAAATTACCCTGTTCGAATATGTCGCGCAGCAATTGATAACCCGCCTCGGCCCATGTACGAACCACAGAGGGAGGGACTTGTGGGACCTCCGGAAGGAAATTCCAAATTGGGAAGTTACCGTGGAAGGGATGGGCGGTGTCCAATATTTGCCAAGATTTGGATAAGGCCAAGGATGTGCATGTCGCTGGATCCAGTGAGTCCGATACCACTGGCATTGGTGTGATCACCAGAGATCGAATGTCGCGGTCACTGACTGATAGCCTTTCTAGTCTGACATGGGGAGGGGGGTCCCACACATTGAACCAGTGCGCAGTGTGTTGGAGTTGTGCCGCCAGCCAAAGATATCCTTTTTGAACTTCTTCCTGCCAGAATAAGTGAGAAGGGAAGGATAGTCAATGGAGAAGCAGTTGGAAAAGAGAGGAGAAACAGAAAGCGCCATGGGGGTGAAAGTGAGGAAAGGAGGGAGAAGCTGGGGGGGTTAAGGCAAGTAGGTGCGGAACAAAGGAGAGTGGTGAAGTCACTGGAACGGCAAGTTACAGAGAAGCAGATGTATACAAGCAAAGTACAGAGAAGTTAGCAATGGGCAACAAGATTTGACTTTCTAGCAAAAAACAAAAGCAGCAGGAATTGACTTTCTAGCAAAAAGCAAAAACAGCAAGATTTGACCTTCTAGCAAAAAGCAAAAACAGCAAGATTTGACTTTCCAATCAGGGATTCCGATGTTAGCAAAGGGTTTTAAGAAGCACTGTGCATCAGAATGACAACATGAGAGAAACAGGCAGAAAGAACAGTGATAGTCAAAGTTGGTAGGAGTGAGTCCAGAAAGGAGGGAACTGACCCATAGTTCAGGAGGTGACAATGCCAAGGCAGTCCGGATTTCTTAGAGGAGTGAGGTGGCAGCATCATTGTGGTTAAGATGCATGGAGGACCCCATTTAGAGTTTCCAGGAGCGGACAGGGAGTAGACAGGGGCCTTAGAAGCCTGCCAGTTCCCCAGTTGGCCAGGAAAAGATAGTCGCCAACCAATGGCAGGGCAGGACAGAAGGATGCAGCTCAATGCCTTTGCCTCAGGCAGAGCAAGCACCAGAGCGGCCATCTTGAAGGCTTGAAGGCCCCGCATGGTGTAGGAATTAGGCAGGCAAAATAAAGCAGCAACCCAAAAAACCAAGTAGCAAGCAGCTCATTGTTAAAGAGGGACTGAGAGTAAGCACAATGGAAATGCGCTGCAATTTCATAAATTCGTACACAGAATGAAGCGTTCCAAAGGTCTTTTCAAACTACGCTCCAAAATGCATATTTAGTCGCCTGGAGGTGCCGTGGCTATGAACAAAGCACCTATCTCAAGTCAGAGGCTGCTGCTGCTGCTCAGCATGAGTAAACCTTAAGTGAAGAAGTCAGCTGGGAAATGATGTACCTCGAGCTCCATTGTGTAGACAATATGGGAGCAGTGAACCTTGGTGAGGGGGCCGGCTGAAGCCTGCTGGTCCCCAGTTGGCCAGGAAAAGATGGTTCCCAGTCAATGGCAGGGCAGGAAAGGAGGATGCAGCTCACTGCCCGTGCCTCAGGCAAAGCAAGCACCAGAGCAGCCATCTTGAAGGCACCGCTTGGTGTAGGAATTAGGCAGGCAAAATAAAGCAATAACTCGAAAAACCAAGTAGCAAGCAGCTCGTTGTTAAAGAGGGACTATGAGTAATTGCAATGGAAATGAGCTGGAATTTCGTAAATTCGTACACAGAATGAAGCGTTCCAAAAGTCTTTTCAAATTACGCTCCAAAATGCATATTTAGTCTCCTGGAGGTGCCGTGGCTATGAACAAAGCATCTACCTCAAGTCAGAGGCTGCTGCTGCTCAGTGTTTACAGTGGCTGTGTTTTCATATATATTGGTCCTCCTGAGGATACTGAGGTAAGGTTACATTGGTTACATAGGTTACATACTGCCAGTGTTTACATACATATTGGTTTTGCTGAGGATACTGAGGTGTCACAGAATAGCTGAACTTTAGGGTAAGGGGGGGTGGTGTTAGGAGAAGAGCTGTGTTTTGTCTGATTCTTACGCGCTGCAGCCTGCAGGCAGGCATCGGAACAGATTCTCGCCAGGGGGGAATTTGTGATAACTCCATTGGCTTCATCACAATAGCAGTCTCAGGGTCCACTGCTCTTCAGCCTTTGTGAGTGGTCCACTCTCCCTGGCCTTTCGCCATGTCCAAGGCATCCAGCCATACCTACTGCCCATGTTGCCTCAAAAGTTAAAAAACACAGAGGAATTTAGCCGATGATCTCAGGGTCCACTGGCCATGGTCTCCGGCCAACGTACATGTTGCACCAATTATTTAAAAATACCCTTATCCCCCTGCCTAGTAGTTTTTTCCAACCTGTAGGTTTGAAAGACTATTGTCAAGTCCCAGTGCTCCAATTGATTACACCCTTTTTTCCATTTTTATTCTCATGATAATACAGAGTATGCCCATCCACGCAGTAACATAGAAATTGCCAATTCCCATGGTAATATCATACTATTGAACTTAGAGCCCTTTGGGTAACACGCATGCAGTGGATGGGATGCAGAATAACTCTGACACCAAATAATCAAACCAACTCAGGAAGGTGGCAAAATTTACTGTTTTAATATCAATTTCCTAAAACAGGGAGTTACAATGGACATCAACAGACGTTCGCTCAGTTCTCTCAGTACATTTTACAAAAAATCACATCTTTATACTAAAAATTAATCATAAGTGACATCATACTATGTGGCAAATGAGAAAAACCTATGAGGTGTTGTGATAAGCTCAAAGGGAACATCTAAGTATAGTTTCTATAAGGGGTGAGGTTGTGATTGGTTTCTACTGTCAGGTAGAAAACTTATGCCTACCTCTAAAATGTGTCATCTTCTACACTAGTAAGTAAACAATATATCATTGGTTCTCAAACTATAAGGCCCTTCGTTATATAGCCCTCTATAATTGGTTGGCACGTTCGTGCCATGTCTGGAACATTCGGTTCACTTAGCAGCATGTGAGCTCAGACCCAGCTGCTAGGAGGTAGTCTTGACTTTACCTCCCCACACAAATAACACACCGTCTCTCATCACTCAAGCCTTCTGCCATGAAGATTGTCTATGAACTTGGCCTTGCAGAGTATTCTTGTCTCTGGGAATATAAGGGGGTGCGAGTACGCACTATCATAGTCCTGGAACTCAATGATCAACTCTATTTTCATCCTTTACTCACATGAAAGGAGATAACGATTTGGAACATTTTGCAGCAATTAAATGTCTTAAATGAATAAAACTTGGCACACTTGATTTTCTTTCTTTGGACCTTAACAAGGGATGATTCAGCTTCTCATATTATCCACTTTCAAGAATAGATAACCGTCCTTGGCTGCCTTCAGCTTTGGTACCAGGCCAGACAACCTCGCCACCTATGTCCACGATCTCAGCTTATTCTTGCGGTGACACAGTTCTCAGCCTTTCCTCTTCATGGGTCTGGGCTTACTAAATTCATGACACCGATGTCCAGTTCCTATACAATGACAGCTCCGCCTGTAGTATTTTCACTACGTATAGCCAGCTTCTAAGATGACTTAAGGCCTCATCACGAGTTGGGCTGTAGCCCTTAAATGCGGTGGTAATGGTATTACCGCCACATTTAAGGGCTGGCCCTATCACGAGTTGGGCACTAAATCGGCTGTTTTACATCCAGCTTTTTTCTGGAGGTGAAAATCCCTGTTTTCGGCTGTATTACAGCCGGCTGTATTAGCCCGCAGTATTAGCACAGAAAATTCCCAATTGGATCCAATGGACCCAATCAGGAATGGGGATTTACCGTTAAGGCCCAACCCATGATCCGGTGGTAATACCACCAGACCGGTCGGTGCTAGGGCTATTACAGTCGGCGGTATTACAGCCGGGAATACAGCCGAACTTGTGATAAGGCCCTTAGTCTACTTGCATTGCTGCATCTGTACAGCTATTGAACGGCTTGCTTTTCTGCAGTGCGTCACACACATGCAATCATCTTTTCATATATATTAAAGTTTAGTCGATTCTTAACTTTGTCATCAGTTTTTATAAGGTCCTTGTATTCTCTTCAGCTAGTATTCTCAGGGCGTCACACTCGTCTCTTGTGACATCACAAGCTCCTCTTTCGCTCTTTCTTATATTCCGTCTGGGAGTTCCCCCCTCAGATTGTCATCTCTTCTGGGATACATTTCATAAGGCTTTCTCAGGGGGTACCTTCTTTCAAATACTCGCTGCGGAATTGAGACGCATGCAGGTGTCAAGCATGGTACAATCTCCGGTTTCCAATATACTGGAAGTAGGGGGGTGGGACTTCCTGTAGGGGCATTCAGCTGGCACTCTACACTATGATAAAGCACCATTAACTACAAAATAGCCTTTTATATATGCCCTAATTATTACCCTATTTAATGGTGCTAAATGTATTGGCCCCAGAAGTAAGATGGGCTGAGTCCAGTGAGTCGACTCTGCCGAGGGATTAGAACATGCAAAGTGCAAGCTCACTGTAAGTCTGAGGTGAGCACTTAACCCATGAGCTCTCCACACTGACATGCTGTGCACGTGTGACTTGGAATTAGATAGCCCCATCTGTGTTGCAATGCCTCTGCCTGTAAGAGAAGCGTTCATAGTACCTGCTCATGGTGTACCTGTTGTGTGTCTGAAGAAAGCTTGCTCTGGCCTTATACATGCTATATATATTCTGAATGTGGGAGAAACTTGCACTGCCCTTGCTCTAGAAGTACCTGGTATGTGAGTAAAGGTTGCATCGCCTGCACGTATATGAGGGAAGCTTACACTGACCCTTTGTCGTACCCACTCTGATGGGAGCTTGTCAGTGTTTCTATTTACCCCGATTATGGTACACTAGGGGCGCGATTCATGGAATAATCTGTGCTGCAAACACTGGGCCTTGCACGTGAAATCACACGAAAGTCCTCGTTCGTCGATTCATGGAACACAATGTGCAGGGCTTACCTGCGACTTCCAAGGGAAGGGCTGGCCGGGCCAGTGCAGCCACATAAAAAGGGGGCAGAACATGTGGAATGAGGAAGAACATGCGAAAAAGTGGGCGTTACGTGGGACGTTCCACCATCAATCGCACCGCCCACAACCATATTCATGGAATTTAACAGGGATCGCAGGCACATGAAAACCACACGCAAATCCCAAAAAACACCTATGCCACGCGAAAGCAGGTGTAAACGTCAACGCGCGCTCAAACAAATGCAAAAAAAGCATGCAGATCAACAAACGCACCTATACAGGCATGGTGAATACACCATTTGTAACAGCAGTGATCCCAGGACACAGCAGGAGGAGGACTAGCCTTTTTTGGGATGCCTAATGAGCAGTTCTATGCCAGGTATGGGTTCCCCCCCATATCATCCTAGACCTGGTCACGGAGTGGGAAGATGACCTCACATCACCCACCATGTGCTCCCAAACACTGAGCCCCTTGCAAAAGGTGCTCACTGTACTGCATTTTTTGGCAACTGGCTCATTCCAGCGGACCACCGCCATGGTCGGTGGCATCTCACAGGCCATGCAGTCACACTGCCTACACCAGGTGTTGGCAATAATAAACGCATGTCCTTCTGTCGGCCGGCATATCTATATGCCCAGAACACCTGCAGAAAGGCAAGCAGTGGTCCAGGATTTTTATGGGGCGGCACACTTTCCAAAAGTGGTAGGTGCCATTGATTGTACACATGTTGCTCTACGTCCACTTAGAGCAACAAAGCACATCTACCGCAACCGGAAACACTGGCACTGCATCAATGTTCAGGTTGTGTGTGATGCCAAGGGCAGCATTACTGAAGGGTATGCCAACTATCCTGGCAGCACCCATGATAGTTACATCTTCAGGAGGTCCCTTCTACACCGGGCCCTGGAAGCTGGGAAGCATGGCAACACATGGATCATTGGTGAGTATGAATGGCCATGCACATGCATGCATGATGCACACAGACCAATAGACACCGTCAACAAATGACAATGACAACCATCCTCACCTCTACAGGGGACAGTGCCTACCCGCTGAGCACATACATGATGACGCCCATACGCAACACCAACACACCTGCCGAGGTAAGATACAACACTACCCATATTGCAACTCGGGCCATAGTGGAGTGCACATTGGGAGTGCTCAAGTCACGTTTCCGCTGCCTTGACCACTCTGCTATATGCACCACTAGTAGTTTGCAGGATCATTGTGTCAGCATGTGTCCTGCACAATGTTGCAACACAGCGTGGCGTCCTGGTGGACATGGTGGTGGCACACCATCCACACCCACAAGCTCACCGCTTGAGTATGGCTGGGCAAAGGGCATATGGAGAGGCGTCACATACCCAGCTTGTGCAATCGTATTTCAGCTAAAATCCCTTCCCTGCGGACTGCACACGATCCCGCTACATCCCAGGTGCCATTCAATGATGACAATGTGCCAATCCACTGTGCCCCCAAAACCACCCTGAGAAAGTGCCCATGGAAGTGCTAAATTGTGTGCATCTCTTAGAACTAAAAGACATTTCATCTTGTGTTTCCAAAAGAAACACATTGAAGAGGGAGTACACCACTACCACCATGCCAACTATTTAATTAAATCACCTTTGTGTCCCCAAAATCATCCTATATGTAATGTAAAAAGATATGTATACTGCGCACCATACCCACTGTAACGGTCCCCTTCTGCACTGGTGGTTCTGGGTAACTAACATACCGTTGAAATGTGTAAGCATCGATAATTCCTGAAACATCATGTTGACCTGCAAGCCATGCATGGCTTCAACTATTTACATGGACACAAAATTCAACAAGCACAATTGGAAATATCTGCACACATGTCCTAGTATGTGCATGATGTCCTCAACATCCTCAACATCCCATAACGATCAATATAAATGAACATCTCACCTGTCGCTTTGGAATGCAGTTGACAGTCACACTTCATCCCATTAAATAGCCAACATTCCTGATGGAAGGATCTGCAGACAATGAACAAAATGAAACATAGTGCAGCTAACACATCCCTGCACCAAAAAAGTCAAGACACACGGGCACCCCTCAGTGACATACTACACATGCAAACAACAACTCACAAGACAACCATCAACATGTGTCCCACCACAGATGCAAAACTGCATGCAAATCAAACACACAAAACACACACACTGACAAACAACAACATCCCACACACTGCCTGTCCCCCTCAATGACATGCAGCAAATGTGCATGTCACATATCCCCATTCACTAGACGATGGCACATACACAATGCACGCATCAGTCAACATGCTCCATGAAAATAAGAAGACATCACATATGCAGATGAATGATCCCACAAAAAAGCAGGGACACCCCTGGAAGACTATCAATGACATGATAAGGCATGCCATCATCTGCGTAGTATTGGGACAGTGCACTGAACACAGTCATGGGAGCACATGTTTTATAAACCTATGTATTGGTCACTTCTTAGGCACTCATACAATTATCCAAAATGTCTCTAAGTGCACACAGGGCAACAGGGTAGCGACAGGGGAAGATAGACAATGAATTACAACAGAGAGAAAAAATAGAATCAATATTACAAACAAATCATGACAATAAATGGTCGGGGAGATTAACCTACTGTGCCTTATGAGTATTCCCAGCGTGCAAGTGTACAGGGGAGGGTGTTAAGGGAAAATGTTCTGAGTTGTTCATGGAGAACTGCTTGGGGTGAAGTGCTAAGAAAAGAAAAGATAAATGTAAGTGCAACCTCCCGTGGTGAGTCTGAGCATGAGCAAGTGTAGTATATACACAGTGGCTTGGATGATAGATGTGGGGGGGTCAGGGCCCAGAGGAGACATATGAGCCCTGCACATCATTCACACTAGTGTATGATCAGCAGGGAAGAGAGGAGGAGAGGGAAGAGGAAAAGAGAAAGGACTCGAGGCTTATTGGGAACTTGAGGAGGTCCTGCTCAAGACGCAGAGGGAGAGCGAGGCTATTACAAAGAAGGCAGCTTGCTGAGGAAACCGATCAACCAACACCCCTTTCCATAGCAAAGTGCTTCACATGCAGGGAGTTGTTGCCACAGGAACGCAGGAGTCTAAAAGGGGAGTATTTGATCAGGAACATTGAAAATAGAGTGGTACCCGGCCCAAGATAGCCCTGTGGATGATAGAGAAGGATTACAATTTAATCCTTGCTGAGAGCATGAGCCAGTGAAGGCTTTGTAGCGCTGGAGAGATGCGGTCCCTGGGCCTGAAGCCAAGGATAAGTCTTGCTGCCCTATTCTGAGTAAGCTGGAGGGGTTGCAGGATGGATCAAGGAAGATTAAGGAGGAGGCTGTTGCAGTAGTGTAGCCTGGAGAGAACCAGAGCATAGGTAACATAGAGTCTCTCGGAGAAGGTGTGGAAGGGCACACTTACTTTGAGAAGTAAGAGCTGAAAGGTGCACCTCTTGACAATGCCCAGAATCTGAGGGATGAAGGAAAGGGTGAAGTCGAAGATGACTCCAAGATTCCTGGCTTCGAAGGAGGGGGCAGAAAGGTGGTGATTGAAAGGGTGCACTTGTTGGCTGGGCAGGAAGGGTCTGCAGATGTTATTGTAAGGATGGGGCGCACAAGGGAGTGCTTGAGGGAGGATGGAGACGAACCAGCAGCAAAGGAGTGGTTGCAGAGATCAGCAAGAGCAGGGGCCAGAGAGAAGATGTTGCCCTTGATGGTTCTGGATGAGCATGGGCCCACCTCTTTGGAATAGATCTTCATGGAGTTGACAACTCTGGTGACTTCTTCAGGGTAGACAGGAGTGAAGGAGAAGGAGGAAGGAGGAGGGTAAGTGGTAGGGGGTTGTACTGCTCTCCCCCGAAAAGTGCACGAAACTACCATAAATCATCAATGCAATTATGGAGCAAGTACTTTGAACCAAAAAACAGACAGACACAATAATTCACAACCACGCACTCTTAGAAGATAAATCAGCTCTTTACGGCTATTTATTCAAAGCTTACAAGTACATAGAAATAACTCATAAAAATAATATGGACATAGTTCACAGAAGAAATAAAGAAGTCAAAAGGAAATACATCACCGTGAGCGTAATTGAAGTCCTCATCTCGTCCAGAAGTGGCTGGAAGACTCTGCGGACAGCCAGGCTGAGAGTACCACAGCTCACAGGAAGGCCAGACGCAGTGTCCTTCTCTGGTTGAAGTCTCACCTGACCCCCTCCGGGTTTCCGCATACATAGACACTCCACAAAGGGGAGTTAATTCTCGAACCTTCTGGAAATTGCACATGCGCAGTTGAGGGACAGCTGTCGGTTGCCAGCTGGGTCAATCGAGAGCTCCCCCCAAGGAACGCAGGGCCTCCCTGCACTAAAAACACGCTCCACAGAGAACAGTAGCAAGCCATAACAAAGTTAGCTTTCCCAGCAGAAATGGCCTTGACTGCATACCAAGTTTGGAAAAGCATGTTTGTCTCAGCACTGTGAATCTAACACTTCAGCAAAATGTGTGCAGCCTTTCACTGCAGAGTGAAGTAAATATCCAACATGGCTCCGAGCACTCCCAGAATGCATTGCGTGCCCGCGCCATTTTGAACCAAGCATTAATCAAGCATAACAATTCCACCCTTTGGATATTTATCTTCCGTAGCCAGGTGGCACTGGAACTGGTCTCTGAAACCTACGAAATGTTAAAACTAAATTGGGAACACATTGAAAGCAACAACAACAAGCAATTATAATAGACAGAATAATAAAAATGCAAGCAAAAATATAACGTAGTGTACCCCATTATCAGGTATCCATGAAAATAACCAATCCCCCCAGTTTTTGTTACGATCTTGAGACACTTGAGAAATGAGATCCCTCAAACCTCGAATATGACATTCGATGGATCGGGAGTGGTCACTCAAATTGAAGCAACACATACCTTCAAAGGCATTACACCCTAAATTATGTTTCAGCAATATGTCATCAACAGCAGCTCTGTTCTGTAAAGTTGCTTTTCTAATAACTTGACTATCAAGGAGTAATTCTTCTAAAGCCTGCGAAGTATGATTAAGGCTTTGAACTACTAAACATGCTAATTTCATCAAAGATTTGTAACCTCCAGCAGCTAAACCCCAAACACCTACTAATGAAAGGGTTAGTGCTAAAACCTCAACTTCTGATACCAAATATACATGTGAATCAGAGTCAGGAGATAGCCCTACAGATTCAAAAGTTGACCTTTTGCCTTGAGTTATCGCTGAGTGTAAAGGAAACATTAGTCCTAATCGAGTCAACGGACATGGAATATAAGTATATGTAATGTTACCACATGAAAAGAGCCATCCTGTTGGCAGTTTCACATGATTCAAATGACTAGCAGTTATCACTGTATGATTGCAAGACATAGGGCCTCATTGCGACCCAGGCGCTAATGGGTTAACAGCGCCGTAAAAGGCTGCAGCGCCGTTAACCTATTAGCGCCTAATTACGAGGTCCCTTTGCAGGACCCGACCGGGACCCGCAAAGGGACCTTGGTGCTAAGTACGGCACCGTACTTAGCGCCTTCCCCATTCCCATTGAGCCCTCTGGGACAAAAATGGGAATGGGGAAGGGCCATGGAGGAAGGGGGAATTACTGCCCCGCCAACCTTGTAATGGGGTGGTAATTCCCCCTTCCTCCATGGTGGAGTCGGTAAATTACCGGCATGGACCATGGTGCTATTAGCACCATGGTCCTCCGCCTGGGTCGTAATGAGGCCCATAGTGTTATTTACACTGGTGCATTTGCGTGACATTAGTGAACACAGTCTCCTCTCGAACGTAGTATGATTGTATTGATTGGTCAACTCTATTTGTCTGCATTTACCAATTTCTTGTGCATTGCACGTCATAATGTAGCACACATCACCGTGGGTTATGTTGTACGTAATCACACGTGTCAAATTTCTCCACTTCTTGTTGGTTTCTTGGCAGAACCTACAATACTCATTTAAACTGAAAAAGATTGTCTAATGTCTGAGTCTTGAACTAAAGAATCATTATGTGTGACGCCGAAAATATGCTTTAAAACCGGAACAGGCGTCGGCACCGCTACTAAACATGTAGTCAATAAAGCTTCAGCATTGGGCACATAAGTAAGACAAAAATGTGATATATTCAGTACTTGCTGTGCCAGATATATCCACATATTTTCTTCTTGGGTTATCATAGGAGAGTGTTTCCTCCGTCCTACAAAGGGCTCCTGCACAACTGGCATCAAGGTCGTTTTCACTTGCTCCTGATGTGTTTGTCGCATTTCACGGATCCATGTCTTCGGTCTGGCTGATTTGTTGGCACTAGCATAGGGCTGCTTGGGGACAACATTATTCATCACTATCAGTATCCCCTTGATCACTGGCACAGATGTGATATTTGTTCCTGGTGACAGAAGATCGTCTAACCCGTCCAAATGGAGTCCATTTAGTGCCACAGTCACACCAACCAGACCTAGGATCTACAAAGCAAACCAGAAAAGAGATATCAGTGTTGCACATCACTCTCTTAGGTAACATTTGTCTGCGGGTACATATTGCCATTTCTTTCTACCAGGCTCCATTACTAAAACCACTTGATCTTTGCCTGATGCAATGACATCTGCTGGCACTGGTGGGCCACTTGGCTTTTCCACCCACACTTTTGCACCCGGTACCATACTGTCTGAAGATCCAAAACCGCGATCCCCACAGGTAGTTAACACTGTAGGAGGTTCCCTTTTCTTAATCATGGACAATTTAATGGGAATAACAATCAATTGGGCCACTCGATCACCCTTGTGTATTGATAACAACTGATCCCCACTATTCATTAGGATGACTTTAACCTCTCCTTGGTAATCAGCATCAATTACCCCTCCCAACCTTCAATGCTAGACCAGATCTAGGGGCAATCCATCCCATATGCTCTCGGGGTATCTGTACTCCAATCCCTGTTTCAATAACAACAATTCCTCATGGATCTAATCTGATTTCTTCATTAGAATGCAAGTCTACCCCTGCTGACTCTGGAGTTGCTCGATGGGGAGCTAAAGAACCTGGCGTAATTTCCCAGTATAACAATGTTTCTCTAACTGAATTGGGTTGAACCTGTAAATTAGGAGTCATTAATCGCATCATAGGAGTTTCATGTTCATACACAGGCCTATTGTTCAGCACTTGCACCGCATCAAACACACGATCACGCCAGCCTGCCAAACTGCCGTCTCCAGATTTGCGCAACTGTTCTTTCAGTAACCCATTCATTCGTTCAATTAGCCCTGCTGCAACTGAGTGGTAGGGAATGTGATATAGCGACTCAATGCTCTTTTCCTGACAAAATTCCTGGATTAGTTTGCCTTTAAAATGTGACCCATTGTCACTTTGAATCTGCAAAGGCACTCCATAATGTAATATGATCTGATCCAACAACCTGATGGTATTCAATTGGGTTGCACGTTTGCACGGCAAAACCATCAAATATCCCGAGTATGTATCTACAATAGTGCATGCATACTTACAACCTCTGCTATTTGGCATAGGACCGATATAATCAATCTGCCAAATTTGACCTGGTAATTTTCCTCTTCTCAATGTACCTCGAACAATCTGAGGTATAGGTCTATGCAATTGGTGTTGGCACACGGGACACTGCAAAATGATGGTTTTCACTAGTTCTAACGGAAGACTGATGCCTCGAGCTTGTGCCCACCTGATAGTAGCCTTTTCTCCAAGGTGCCCACTTTTCTGATGGGCCCATTTGGCCAAACACTCCATATCGTCTTCCCGAGCCTCTGCATCCATTGTCGCAATCTTGGTGTGTTCGTCTGCAACAGAATTAAACCAACGTTCTAATGAATCTGTGGCACAATGTGCGTCCACATGATATACAGTGACTTCACTTTGTAACAACATTTCTGCAATATCTTGCCACAGTTCCTTTCCCAACAACTCTTTTGAATGAATCTTCCATCCATTCTTTTGCCAAGTCGGCAACTACACTGCCGATCCATTCGCCACTGACCATGAATCTGTGTCCACATGACATTGCCCAGGGGTCTCTTGTTTCAATGCTTGGTAAACTGCGTAAAGTTCTGCGAACTGACTGCTCTTTCCTTTCCCTGTCATTGTCAACATCTTTTTGTTTTGGGATTGTACAGCACTGCTTTCCAGTACCGCTCAGTTCCCACATATCGAGCTGAACCATCCGTGAACCAAGCATGCTCTGTTTGTTTCACGGTCAAATCACTGTAAGGGACTCCTCATTTCACGGGAGACTCACGTTTTTCAGGCACCTCCGGTGGTATATAATCTGAGGGCGGTAAATTGGCTACTTGCTCATGTAATTTTGCCACTCCACCCTTTCCTGATTTGGCTCTGTCTTGAATATACCATTTCCACTTAATTATGCTGGCTTCTTGAGCATGTCCTATACGATGCGTTTTAGGAGAGCTCAGTACCCACTGCATGATTGGTATTTCAGGTCTCATGAATACATCATGACCTAAGGTCATCTGCTCGGTATCAACAAGAGCCCAATAACATGCCAGCAATTGCTTCTCAAACGGAGTATATGAGTTACCAGCATCGGGCAACTTACAACTCCAAAACCCTAATGGCACACGTTTCCTGTCTTGTTTCTGCCACACACTCCAGTTAGCATAATTGTCTTGCACAGACACATTTAATTCCACTTCGCCTTCCTTCAAGGGCGATAAATCAAGCACCTGCTGCACCGTGTCTTTCGCCATCTCAAAGGCTCTCTGCTGCTCTTCCCCCCACTGAAACTCATATTTATTACGTGTCACTTTTTAGAGGGGGGCCAATATCTGCCCTAAATGCGGAATGTGATGTCTCCAAAAGCCAAACAGTCCTATAAACTGCTGAGCTTGCTTTTTGCTCGTTGGAGTGGTGAATTCAAGTATTTTCAGTCGTGCTTTTGGCACCATTTCTCGATGCCCATGATGCCACTGAATCCCTAAGAATATCACTGTTTCAGCTGGACCTTGAATTTTACTCGGATTAATCTCCCACCCTTCCTTTTTCAATCCTTCTATAAGGACATCTAGCTGACTTTGCACGCTATGCTCATCCTTGCCCTGGATCAAAATATCATCAATGTAATGAGAGATTTGTATGTCAGGTTTACACAGTATCTTGTCTAAGTGCTTTGCCACCAGCCGGTGACAGATAGTCGGACTGTGCATGTACCTCATGGGTAGTCTTGTGAAAGTGTACTGACGTCCACCCCATGAAAATGCAAACTGTTCTTGACACTCGTCAGCAATTGGCACGGAGAAAAATGCATTAGCTAAATCGATCACTGCATACCAAGTCCCCTCAAGCTTTTGGGCATTTTCAATCAAAGTAATAGCATCTGGGACTGCGGGCACTAAGGGAGGAGTGTGTTTATTCAACTCCCTGTAATCCACCGTCATCCTCCACGACCCATCCCCCTTTTTAATGGGCCAGAGCGGATTGTTCCATGATGTGGTAATAGGGCGTAATACACCCGCCTCCACGTACTCTTTGATGGTGTCTGAGATTTCCTTGTGCCCCCCAGGAATGCGGTATTGTTTCATGGCTACCCGCTTAGTCGCCACTGGCACTTGCACTGGGGGCATCTTCAATTTGCCTACAGTAATGGGTGCACAAATTAATGCACTCACCCCAAACTGGTACATTTTACCGCCAAGTCCCAAGGTTAGCCCTTCCAAAATATCAAAGCCAATTATATATTCAGGTATCGGCACAATCAACACTTGGTATTTCTGCCTCTTTAAGTTGCCTATTTTCTTCTCCACTCTTGTTTGCACTGCGGGGGTCTCCTTTCCCCCTAAACCTGTAATCGTAAACAGTTTGCTTTTAAATCGTGTCGGATTACCATGAATCAAAGAGGCCTCCGCCCCGGTGTCTATCAATGCTCGCACCCCTTGTGTGTTTCCTGGCCCCCAAAAAATCTTAACATCAACATGAGGCTGCCTATCAACTTTTATGCGGGCAGACGCTGCCGGAGGTTGGCCGAAGCCCTAGTCAAACTTCAAATTAGTGTGACTCGTCTCCGCCTCTAGCATCGCACTCACCACCTTTCTCAAATCAGCGTATGTCGGCTAGTACGGGGAAGGTGTCCCGATAGACCCTTCATCTTGTTCTTCTGCAGGGGGAGCAGAAGGTGAGGCGCCCCCTCTGTCGTGGTGACTACTTGTTTCTTAACCTGTTTATGCCGTTCTTTGGCTGCAAGCCCTCGTTTTTTGTATAATTCATACATTACTCTGGTTTCAATACCATAAATTTCTTCGTGTGGCACACCATCTTTTAACAAAGCCAAAAACATGTCTTTTCGGGACACTCGCTAGTCTCTGCTATGTTGCCGCCTGCCTTCGGTTCTTCTCTCACTGCGCCCCTCTCTCTCTCGTGGCTTGTTATCGCTCTTATCCCACTCTCCCAAATCTGCAAGTTGTCGAATGGCAACTGCTACCTCATCCGTAGCCTTGCCCGTCATGCCTACGAGCAAAGTCATAATGATACTTTTGTATGCAGGTGGTGCAGTTCTAATCACCATGTTTCGAGTTGAGACTGAGAGCGGCATGGCTCCCATGTGATCAGGGGCGTCTATGTGAATCACCTTTTTCATAGCATGCTCTCTGACTTTTTGAATTGCTTCTCTCAACGTATACCACTTTGTTTCTTCACTGGGCGAATCTGTGGTAATAGGTTATTTACGGTTACATGCTTGGGCTATCAGGTGCAACAAAGACACCTGCGTATCTTGACCATTTGCATCAGGGGGCGGTCCTGCTCTTAAAACCTCCTGTACATTGGTGTCAATTGACAGGGGTAAAAAACGCTGTGAATCAGTAGAATCTACCAACAACCCTGCAGAACCCCGTCTAGAAATCTCACCATCCATGTCAATAAAGCTACCCCTGATTTTTGCCTCAAACGGGTAATAATTTACCCAACCTCCTGTTGTGTGTAATCTTCAAAAGTACTTAAATTCACCATACCACCACCAGGATTCTGCGGGTGTGGTCCGGCTCGCAGCCTTCTAACAGGCTTCGCCGCCACTGTTTTCTGTTTCACCTCTGGTTTGGGGTCAGACTCTTCTGCAGAACTACTTTCTAGACTGGTCGAATCAAAAATATCACCATTCCATTTGTCCGGATCCCAGTCTACACCAGCGGTAGCGATTACAGTTGCCACCTTTCTTTTGTTGACCCCTCCCCGTCTTTTCCTATACTTATATCGCGCTACTCTGACTGCTGCCCTCTCGGCCACCGCCTGATATGTGTCGGCCTTATCTTTAAACAATTTCATTTGAATCTGCTGCATTAACGCAGTCTGCCGTTCTGCAGCTAGTTCTCTCTCTAATCTCAAAACCTCATTTTTCATATCCATTTGCCTCTGATGTATTTTCCTATAGGCATGCAAAAGAACCCAACCTCGTCTACCTAATGCCGCACATTCTTTACCACGTTCTACTGGAACTTGTTGCTAGCATGAAATTACATCAGTCGGATCGGCCTCTCCCAATCCTTGATCCCAAGTTTCACTTAAACCGGCACCACATGCCCACGCTTGAGCCAACTTATCATACAGACTCTTAGTCCAACCTGGAATAACAACATCAGAACAGTCACCGCCAGCGGTAACGCTCTTCTTCTTAAACAAACTACTCATTATCGCAAGCAAAGCAAAGCCTCGTTGAACCTATATATTTTCTTCTCCACACTGCAATCACTCCCACAGGCACTCAAACAGTTACCAAAGAGAAAAAACATTTCGCTTCTCAAAAAAAAAAAAATTCACTTACACGACAACCAAATCTTATCTACATTTCAACAGATTCTTGGATACACGGAACAACTCATCACGTACATCCTGTTCGTGACGCCAAAAATGTACTGCTCTCCCCCAAAAAGTGCACGAAACAACCATAAATCATCAATGCAATTATGGAGAAAGTACTTTGAACCAAAACACAGACAGACACAATAATTCACAACCACGCACTCTTAGAAGATATATCAGCTCTTTACGGCTATTTATTCAAAGCTTACAAGTACATAGAAATAACTCATAAAAATAATATGGACATAGTTCACAGAAGAAATAAAGAAGTCAAAAGGAAATACATCACCGTGAGCGTAATAGAAGTCCTCATCTCGTCCAGAAGCGGCTGGAAGACTCCGGGGACAGCCAGGCCGAGAGTACCACAGCTCACAGGAAGGCCAGACAGAGCGTGCTTCTCTGGCTGAAGTCTCACCTGACCCCCTCCGGGTTTCCGCATATATGGACACTCCAGAAAGGGGAGTTAATTCTCGAACCTTCTGGAAATTGCACCTGCGCAGTTGAGGAACAGCCGTCGGTTGCCAGCTGGGTCAATTGAGAGCTCCCCCCAAGGAACGCAGGGCCTCCCTGCTCTAAAAACACGCTCCACGGAGAACAGTAGCAAGCCATAACAACGTTAGCTTTCCCAGCAGAAATGGCCTTAACTGCATACCAAGTTTGGAAAAGCATGTTTGTCTCAGCACTGTGAATCTAACACTTCAGCAAAATGTGTGCAGCCTTTCACTGCGGAGTGAAGTAAATATCCAACATGGCTCCGAGCGCTCCCAGAATGCATTGCGCACCCACGCCATTTTGAACCAAGCATGAATCAAGCATAACAGGGGTGGTAAAGGGGGGAGGGTTGTGTTGGAAGAGCGGTTCACACAGATGTTCAGTATGTCCCGGCTTTTTGAAAATAAGTGAGATGCGAGTGAATTACAAAGGGGCTGTGAAGGAGTAGGGGGAGAAGATACTGGGGATGGGTTGGCAAGTTGGCTACATATTTATTAGAGTGCATTGTGATGCAAACCACAAGAATGCAAGTACACAAATACTCACCTCTTGCACTCCCGGCAGGATCATGCTTGATGAATCAATTCACAGAGGCCGATGTCACAATGGAAGGCTGGGCACCGAGGCAACTGCCATGGAAGACATAAGCAGACAACACAAAGCAATGTGAAACAGCAGGCAAGGATGAATGCATGTAAAATGTAGGATGCACACAAAAATGGCATGGTCAATGCAGACTTCATTGTGACAGCATACAATTGTTCAAATACTTCAATCAGTAGAATGCAGCAGTACCAGGCACCCAGCTGTGGTCAAGTTGAAGCTGCAAACACCATGGTGCAGCATTCATGGTATATACATGAGAAAGCACCAACATCACTAACCCTAATATGCTGGTACACAACATAGCATCCCAAAAAAGTGCATAAATCCTCACATTTGTGGTTCTTAATTGCTACTGCACCCCGTAATGGTTATTCCATAATCAAGACCGCCCAGAAGTGCTGTCAATCCATAACCCCACAAACATTGCAATGGATGTGAAGTGTCACTCATTACACATGCTCACAGTGCCATGAGACACACAGTTGCACGGCCATCAACACCTGTCACAGGCCACAAACAGCTGGCCATGCAACCCACTCCGAAACACCAATGAAAGGCCCACACAGTTTTAACGCCCACAGCTTAGAATATGAAACCAGTAGCAGCACAAATCCATTGAAACAACACCATGCCCAGACCCATCACCTGAATCAGATGCTGTGAAACAAGCACCCATGAAACAGCACTGTGACCCCACAAGACAAGTCACTCCCAAGTGATCACACACAGTGCAAGACGCCCATGCAAACACCACACAAGCGTCTGCTAATGTCCTTCACTTACCTGTACAGGTTATCCACCCGGCTTGCATACGATGTACCCCATCGGGAGACGCTTCCCCTAAATGCAATCACATGCATAGTAAAAACAGAAACAACATGCACATCCATGACACCACATGATTTGTTATCAAAAATATGCAGAGTACACCCACTGTAGGAGCACCACAGGGTGCAAGAGGGTGACAGTACATATATTGTGATCTGCCCAGGAGTGCAGCGTACCACAACAGTGAGAGGAAGAGAGAGTGACACAGAGGGAAGCCCATGGAAATGCCACATCAAGGAGTACACGGCCTGGATTGGAGATGGCCAATGACATGCTCTACACCACAGTAGGTGCAGCCATAGATGAATAGACCAAAGTAGGTAACACAGTGACATGAGTACCACATAAATAACCATACCACCATGTTAGCATGCAAAGCACATATAAGTTAAGTAGCACATGCAGCAAACATGTTGACCAATCTGCGGACTGCAACATCTGCTACTCCCACTCAGTCTGCTCAGGCAGCACACGTCCCCTATGTGTGTAGGGTCCACGCCTGCCTGACCCATGGGAGCATGGCCCTTGCTGTGATGCCACTGTCTCTGGCTGCAGGACTGCAACCCTCCTTTGGACATCTGCCCAGGACCAGAAACCAATACATGGGAGCGTGTATATCTGGCACAGGGACTGCACACAATGGGAACATGCAGTAAGTGTGGAAAAAATGAAACAGTCCCAGTTGAAGGATGACTGTAAGAGTAACACCTAGCCAAGGCCTGTGAAGTGGAGATAGTAAGTAAATGCAGTTGGCTATAGGAACAAGGTAAAGTGACCCACAAGAGGGACAGGGGCATGGGCCCATGGAGTGTGTGCTGAGTGTGGGAGGGTAACAGGGATCAGGACTCACAACGTTTGACTCAGGAGTCACTGCCCTAGCAGCAGCAGGGATGTCCACAGTCTAGACATAAGCACACTCACTCATGACACTCCGTGAGGCGTTTTGTTTGCCATCTCAGGTGTTCTATGTAGCATGGAAGCACCTGCATACATGTGCGAATAGAGAAGCTAAACCCTGCAGTGCATGAAGTGTAACTTGTTTTTATGACACAAGCACATGTCTAGCAGAGCAGAGTCACTGACATCATGTATGCAACTAACAAGAGGGCACCTTGTGGTATAATGTTGCAGATGTTGGGTGGGTATGCTAGTGGGGGATGAGTACTGTCACACGGCCATGTTCAACTGATGTACAACACATGGGTTGTATCCACTCTTGAGTACACTGGACAGGAGTCAGTACACCAAAACATTGTTCACCCAGTGCACTCATTCAAATGCAGCCGGTTGCGCAACACAATCATAAATCTTGGTTATGCTTCACTACACGTACTGATGGTGCACAATCTTGGTCACTCACCGGACATGCCCTCGTAATTTGGCAGGCCTCCCACCCCGAGTGGGACGAGTATGCCCAGAGGTGGGTCCCGTGCCTACTGGGCCTAGATACCCAAGCTACTCCTCACTGATGACGCCCAACAAGGCTGAAACATGTCTGGGGATGCTTGTGGTTTTGTGCAGAAGGGATGTGACCTAGCAGTTCGAGCTGAACTACCCCTTTGGGGGTGGTACCAAGCATGATTTGCATATGGTCTTTCCCCTTTTGTAATGGCTTGGCAGGTGAAGAACGATGGTCTGGAGGGATGCCCAGAGCGATGCCAGAGATTAAGATTCATTCTAAACCTTCCAGCCATCACCTCTTTTGTTTTGCTATTGTGACCTCGAGTGGGACGGGTATGCCCAGACGTGGGTCCCGTGCCTGCTAGGCCTAGACACCCAAGCTACTCCTCACTGATGATGCCCAACAAGACTGAAACATGTCTGGGGATGCTTGTGGTCTCGTGCAGAAGGGATGTGACCTAGCAGTTCGGGCTGAACTACCCCTTTGGTGGTGGGACCAAGCCTGATTTGCATATGGTCTTTCCCCTTTTGTAATGGCTTGGCAGGTGAAGAACAATGGTCTGGAGGGATGCCCAGAGCGATGCCAGAGATTAAGATTCATTCTAAACCTTCCAGCCATCACCTCTTTTGTTTTGCTATTGTGACCTCGAGTGGGACGGGTATGCCCAGACGTGGGTCCCGTGCCTGCTAGGCCTAGACACCCAAGCTACTCCTCACTGATGATGCCCAACAAGGCTGAAACATGTCTGGGGATGCTTGTGGTCTTGTGCAGAAGGGATGTGACCTAGCAGTTCAGGCTGAACTACCCCTTTGGGGGTGGAACCCAGCCTGATTTGCATGTGGTCTTTCCCTTTTTGTAATGGCTTGGCAGGCGAAGAACGATGGTCTGGAGGTTTGCCCAGAGCGATGCCAGAGGTTAAGATTCATTCTAAACCTTCCAGCCATCACCTCTTTTGTTTTGCTACTCCCACACCTTGCACCTGCTCCATTAGAATGAGTTGGCTCATAGTCTCTTCATGCTAACTGAGCTCCTCCTCTTCTGGTGACTCACCTTCAGTTGCCATAGCAGAGGCGATGTTGGCAGCCAGCTTGAACTTGATGCGACGGGTGAGGTCATTCCAGCACTTCACTACCTGAGCAGCAGTGCGCTTCTCAAACCCTAAGGCGTTGATCTCATCCGTGATATGCTGCCAATGCTCCATACAATGAGCAGGTGGATGTGTGCTCCCCGGTTGCAGGCACATGTCATGGTGCTGCTCGGTCACGTAGTCCATGAGGATCTGGAATTCTTCATCATGGAAGTTCCTCTTCCTCAATGTGCCAGTCTCCTGTACCGTGCCATGGGGTGGAGCCTGTTCTTGCTGTGCAGGCTTTACCTTCTTGCCACGTGATGTTGGTGTTGACCCTGTGTGGCTGGGACCACTCTAGGCTCCAGATACCGGACCACTAGTGGTCTGTGGCATGGCATTACCCCTGGGGCTGGGACAGCTGCTTCAGCTGCATGTCCCTTACCCTTCTGGCTGGGACAGCCACATTAGCTGCATGTCCCTTACCCTTCTGGGCTGGGACAGCTGCTTCAAATGTATGTCCCTTACCCTTCTGAGCTGGGACAGCTGCCTCAGCTGCACGTCGCTTACCCTTCTGGGCTGAGACAGCTACTTCAGCTGCACATCCGTGAACCCTTGGGACTGGGACAGCTGCTTCCGCAGGAGGTCCCTGGTCCCTTGGGCGTGGGACAGCTGCTTCAGTTGCAAGTCCCTGGACCCTTGAGCCAGGGACAGCTGCTTACACAGGACATCGCTGACCCCGGCCACCTCTGCCCCCTTTCACTATTGGGGCCTCTCCACTCATGTTCCAGGTGTAAGTGAACAATGGTGGCACACTAAGCAATTGTCCTGGGTAATTAGAGTGAAGGGGCAGTGTACGTGATGGTAGACGTATTTCTGTGGTCCAGCAAGGTTTAAAAGTACCCCAGGTGACAATAAAATAGGATGCGTAATGCACAGGCACCCCAAAAAAGGATAAATTGTGTATGCAAGACCAGGATAGCTTCCGTAAAAAGAAAAAGCTTTACACAATACGCAGTGGCACCCAGGAACACAAAAAATGTGTGCTCGAACCCCGGAAAGCTACACTAAAGGTAAGAATAGAGGTACGCGATACACATGGGCACCCGAAGTAGGAGAAATACGTATGCGACTCACCGTTAGCCCCTGAAAATACAAAAGTAGATGCGCGTATACGTGGAGGAAAATCCGCTGTGGCAAACAATCTTTGGAAACTGGCCAGGTTGCGCCTCCAGGGGGAATGCCGGCTTATGATATGTATGTGAAGTATTGTGTGGGAGCGATAATGTTTTGTGAAATTTGGCATAAGCAAACCAGAAAGCAGGAAGACCTTCAATGGCCGAGGAATGTTAGTTTTGAGATGAATCGGATAGATAACCTGGAAAAGGTTTTGATAAGTATGAAAGCGCGTCCTGCGGCACTTGATATCCTTAGGGATTGGAGGAGGGAAGCAATGCTCCGATTTAGAAGTAGAGAGAAACATGCGCGTAGGCATAAGCCAAAAGCAGAGAGAGCGGAGGAAAAAGAGGAGGAGTGGAGCAATAGTTTGAGAAAGGCAAAGAGACTCGACCAATTAGAACAAATTAGAACAAAGCGAGTGTATGAGAGTGACTCGCAGCGCGATTAGCAAGGAGAGAAAGCGTGAGCTGCAAGAACAGGCTGAAATGTATATAGACGAGAACGATGGGACGGCCACGTTAGCGTCAATACATGACTTCAGGAAGAGCAACGAAAAACAGGTATTGTTGGAATGCATGGGGGAATATTTGTCGGCGCAATGGAAAAAGTTAGTTGGGAAGTTACCACCTCAGCGATTGTTGGATTTGAATGCAATGGACCGTTGTAGAGGGAGAGATGAGGAAATAGAAGAGCATGTGAAGCAACTGTTTGAATTAAAGAATGAACTTGATGAAGAATATTCTGAAATACTTGCCACACCGGGGTACAGGAGGAAAGACATTGAGAGGGGTATACAGCAGCGATTCTTGTCACCAGCAGCACAAATTAGTGCAGAGCTAAAAGTATGTATACGAGAGGCACTAAAATGGATTTCAGATCCTAGTATTCCCAGAATGGAAATACATGGAATATTTGATGAATACACTCTATCAATGAAACGGAGAGTGTTACAGACAATGGTTGAATATTTGATAAACAAAGATATAAGCGAGAGAAAGGTCAGCCCTCCTCAGCTGTTGGCAGTATATATGAGGGCAATGGAATGGGGAACAGGTGAGACAGCTTTATCCCTCGATTTGGGAATATTGTTGCACATGAGAGAGGGGGGAGGAACAGTGAGTATGGCATTCCCATTGAGAGAAGTGCCCCCTACCTTTGTACCGAAGGTAGACACTTCAGGGGTAGGCAATGCGCAACCTCAGATAATTCCAGCACATTACACAGCCCAATACGTGCACGTTCCCTTCTCTAGACAGGAAGTGAAAAATATAAAACAAACGATCCCTGACATACGGAAAAATCCATCGGGTTTTTATAAAGAAGTAGAGTCTTTATTGCAATCCTCGGTGTTCACTATGAGTGATATAGATTTAATATTCCCTGTGATTCTGCCAGCGGATATATGGAAACGAATAAGGACGGTAGATGATGAGACGGCCTATGGTGCCACTTGGGCAAATTTAATACTGGAGGATAAAAATAAGGAGGTGGGTGCACAGCCAGGGGCGAATATGTTAGCATTACCGGCATGAATAGTACAAAAGTTAAAAGAATATGTCCCAGAGAAAAGAATTCAGTGGGATAAAATGACTGTGTGCGTTCAAGGTAAAGACGAGCTGGCCACAGTTTATTTTAACAGATTTGAAGAAGTATTTACAGATTTCAGTGGGCAGGATGTGAGCACAGAAGCAGGAAAAAGGTTGTTTGTTGATAAATATGTGAGGGGATTAATACTCCCGATTAAAAATTTGATAATGACATCAGAAAGTGCATGGCAAGCAAAAACGTTAGGAGACGTATTACACATGGCCCAATATTATGAGAACCGGGTAAATACTGAGAAAGAAAGAGAAGCGAAGGATAGAACGAACCTGAAAACAAGAGTGTTACTTCAGCAGGACATAACAGGGGAAGGGGAAATGTGCAGAGCAGGGGCAATTTGAATATGCATGGAGGGCCTCTGGGGTTAAACCAATGTGCATATTGTAGAGAGGAAGGACACTGGCGGGCACAATGCCCACACTTGCAAAATAGAGGCGGATATGGTCAGAGGAAACAGCACAGAGGGCATCCAGGAACAAATGGCCATAATAGAAACCATATGCAGCAACACCAGAATAGTGAAGGGAATGGTGCACAAAATCAGGGCCAGGTGCCGAATCAAAATGCTTTTACTCAGAGTCAAAATCATCAGGCCAATCAAAGTGGAAACAGAGGAAGAGGCGGAAATATTTTTGATACTCAAACACGTGCATACTATAGTAATAGTAGTGATTACACCTCGGATGATGTGTTGTTACCCCAATAGGACAGCCCAGGACAGGGGTCGGAACCAGTATCCATTCCCGTGAATCAGAAAGGACCCTACGTAGAAATTAAAGTTGGGAATGAAGAGCATAGATTCCTCGTAGACACAGGGGCACAGAGGTGCTTGATAGATCATCACTTGGTTCCAGATATACCTCTGTCAGGGCAACAAAATATCTCAGTAGGGTTCACAGGCTCCCCAGTAATGAATCCTAAATCCAAACCAGTAGCAGTGACAATAGGGCCTTTTACTGAACATTGTCCATTTCTTTTGACAGAGAATTGTGGGAAAAACCTCCTAGGATTGAATCTATTGAAAAAGTTAAGCGCAGTTATCCACTGCACACCAGATGGGGTATTTTTGACTATTTCTCCTCAGAGTGGGCCGACTTCTGAATTTGTGACGAAATCTTTAACAGGGGAATTGAGTGAGGTGCCAACTTGTATTTCGGCCGTAAATGACAATGATGTGGGATGCTTGAAAATAGCGCCAGTGAAAATTGAAAGAAGGAGTGACGTTACCACGTATTCCATAGTATAAAATTTCAGCAGAAGGGGAGAAAGGATTGAAAAGTATTGTTTCTGATTTGGTGAAATTGGGGTGATTGAAGAAATTACAGGCAGTGTATGCAACAGCCCCATTTTTCCAGTGTATAAGAAAGGGGGTAATGAGGTACCATACCGTTTCATAATTGATCTCCGTGCACTACACAAAGTAGTAGATCCCCAATTTCCGTTAGTGCCATATGTCACTATGATATTGACAATGATCCCTGCATCGGCAGAATATTTTAGTGTTATCAATTTGAAAAACGCTTTCTTTAGCATTCCAGTACACAGAGAAAGCAGGTATTTATTTGCTTTCACTTTAGGAGAATGATCATTCACATTCACACGCATTCCACAAGGCTATACTGAAAGTCCGAGCATATACAGTAGAGCATTGAAAGAACAGCTAGACATGTTAGAATTACCGGCAGACTGTGTGTTGTTGCAATACATTGACAATTTGTTAATCGCTGCTGACACAGAAGAAATTTGTAAGAAAGGCCTTATTATTGACCCATCTAGCTATGCATGGCCATAAAGCGAGCTTAAAGAAATTCCAGTACTGTCAGAAAGAAGTGGCTTATTTAGGTTACTTACTTTCAAAGGAAGGGAGAAGATTAACGCCAGAAAGGATAGAGAGCATTTCTGGTATGCCTATTCCAAAGACGCAGAAGGAAGTAAGAGCTATAATTGGCATGGCTTCATATTGCTGTCAGTGGATTGCGAACTTTGCCTTAATTGTAAACCCAATGGTGGAATTGACAAAAAAGGATGCTGTGATGCCTTTGCAGTGGAGTGAAGAATGTCAGAAAGCATTTGACTCGCTAAAAAACATTTTGAGTTCTGCTCCAGTTTTGGGCACACCGAATTATGAAAAGGTTTTTAGGCTGTTTGTGCATGAGAGCGAAGGATGTGCTTTGGCTGTCCTAACACAGGAACAAGGTGAAAGAAATAGGCCGTGCGGTTATTTTTCTTCCATGCTGGACCCTGTAGCGCGCGCTACCACAATGTTTGCGAGCTGTTGCACCGGCTGCTGCGTCAGTGAAGCAAACAGAAGGGATGGTATTGGGGCACACTTTAATTCTAATGGTGCCACATGCCGTAGATGTTCTACTTAATAGAACGCAGACGCAACACATCACCTCTGCTAGATTGACTAGATATGAAATTGTACTGTTTGCCCCCACATCTAAATCATGAGGTGTAGCGCTTTGAATCCAACAGAATTAATGCCAATGCCCGGGAAAAACATGGATGAGACTGAATCACCTCCCCATGATTGCTTAATGGTTACTGAGGAAGAAACAAAAGGGAGAATTGATCTACACGATACACCACTAAAAGAACCAGATGGAGAACTGTTTTGTGATGGTTCTTGCTTTAAATTACCTGACGACACTTCAACTGCCGCATACGCTATCACCACGTTAAAAAGCATTGTGGTGAGTAAAAGAATCCCATACAACTCTGCCCAAGCAGCAGAGATAATTGCCTTAACAAGGGCTTGTGAAATTTCAGAGAACTTGAGCGTAAATATCTACACTGATAGCCAGTACGCCTTTGGCGTGGTTCATAACTTCGGCCGACTGTGGGCCGAGAGAGGGTTCCTAACATCACATGGGGCTAAAATTCAACATGGCCCTTTGATTGTACGATTACTGTCTGCACTTACGTGTCCAACGCACCTGGCGATAGTGAAATTCGAGGCGCATAAAAAGGTGACATGCAAAGTGGGAGAAGGAAACGCATTTGCAGACAGAATTGCGAAACAAACGGCCACTGATCTGAATACAAAAATGTTAACAGTACAATCAAAGGAAGTACCCTGTATGATAGAAGATGGAATTGTAACCGTTAGTGAGATACAGACGGAAGCTACCGTCGACAAAATACAGGGATGGGCCAAGGGCTCCGCAGAACTAGACTTGGAGGGTTGTTGGGTGGACAAGAAGAAAGGGAATCGGATGTTGCCGAATGCTTAAGTAAATGCGATGGTAACAATGGCTCACAGTCCCACCCACATCTGTGCGAAGAAAATAGTCCAACATTTGGCCACTGTCTGGGAAAATCCTCTCATAAAAAAGAATGCCGAAAGGCTAGTACAGAACTGCATAACGTGCCTACAGCACAATGTAGGGAAGGGAACGGTGACTCCAACAGGAAGTTTCGGACCTCCGTCTATGCCATTTGAAGTGATTCACTTTGACTTCATAGAAATGGAGAGATGCCAAAACCTGAAGTATGGTCTGGTGATCATATGTGCATTCAGCAAATGGGTGGAAGCATATCCGTTGAAAGACTGCACAGCCATGAGCACGGCAAAAGTAATGCTAAAAGAGTATTTCTCTCACTTCGGTCTGCCCCGTGTCATATGGTAGGACAATGTTCCGCATTTTGTAGGTGCAGTAATATGACAGATTTTTGCAGGTCTCCAGATCGATGAGCGATTGCATTGCTCCAGGCATCCCATGAGTGCCGGACTTATTGAACCTCATAACGGCATCCTGAAATCCAAAATAAGTAAGATTTGTACAGGCAGCAAGCTAAGTTGGATAGATGCATAGCCAATAGCGTTACTGTGTATGCGAACATCAGTGCAAGCCAGAACGGGTCTCTCCCCATACGAAATCATAATGGGAAGACCGGCGAATGTGTGGTGTGCACCCCAGCCGAAAAGAATGAGAGAGGTAGAATACCCTGTACTCAGCATTTATTGTAATTTGTAAGTAAAAAAACTGCATTTGATTCATCAGCAGGTGCAGGAGGCATTACCAATGAGGTACACTGGTCCAGGACAAGCATTGGAGCCAGGAACCTGGGTGCTGATTAGAAATTATGAGTGGAAAACGTCGCTGGCACCCAGGTGGCGTGGGCCCTACCAAATCCTTTTGACCAGGCAGACAGCTATACGCATGGATGGGCAGAAAGTGTGGATTCACGCCACGCATGCCAAGAAACTCCCACCGCCATTTGACACTTTGACTGATCGGGACAAAGACCAGAAAGACAGCAGCGGCTCCAGAAACGAAAAAAGCAAATGCCAGTTCTTTGCCACAGAAACTGCCTGAATCTGAAACAAAGCCTGATGAGATTGCCATAAGAGAGAAAGGGCAAAGGGCGCCCCAACGTTGTCCAGCAGATTCTGCATCACTGCTGGCCGATATCAAACATATACCTCTGTGGCGCCCACCATCTTCTATTGCCCCGCAGCCTGCATCGTCGCCTGGGCACTCATCATAATATGCCATTGTGCCCCAGGCTGACTCCAAGCTTGACACCGGAAGTGCACCCGCACTATTTGTTGACCACACGATACCGGGAGCAAATCGGTATAACCTGCGGAGCAGAAAAAAGGAGTGATCACATCTTCAGCTTTTTGTGATTTTATTGCCTCTGTTTCCTATTCTCGGATGAAGTAGGAACCGGAGGCCTAGAAGAGAGTGGCGTGAGAGTTGTGCAAGCTAGACAGCTCAACAAACGCAACTCCTCGGTGCTAAATCCATGTGTCCGAAACCCGAGTGGACAAGCGGGGCGCACATGGTACAAAGGCAGCTGCTCTGAAACTCTAGAGCAATGTGCAAATGCACGGGAATCTTACCAAACAGATAAGCAATCCAGGCTGAACGAGAACTGGCATGGAAGGACTGTAGACATTTATCGAACTCTCTGACATCCTAACAAGCGCATCGGCAGGAGATATTCACGACGAACACGGTGAGAGAAGAACGACGAGGGAAGATGCCGGAGCCAGCCAACGTCTCCTTATGCACCAATGCTGATAGCGAGTTAAACACAGTACATAGAAAGGTGAAAAAGGGACATGGTCGAAAGAATTGTATGTTCGGTTTAACGATAATAATGTGTATAATGAGTATATTAGCCTAAGTTACTAGGGGAATCCAGAAGTGGACCCCTTGCTCACTATTCTTAGAGAGGCACAGCTCCTCCCTACTGATGAGGTCCAACCAGACCGAAACACGTGTCTGGGGATGCTGTTGGTACTCTTGCTCAGAGGAGAATTGCCTAGCATTTCAGTGCTGGACTGCCCCAGGGCAGGACAAAGACTGATATGTTTAGGATATTTCTTCTCTGTGAAAGATAGTGAGCTAAAGACTCTGGGTAAGTTTCTCGCAACCAGGACTAATGTCTAGCAGAGGGACTCCCAGGACCCCCCTTGTTAATTTCCAGGGTTATTAAAGACATATTGAAAGATTGCGCGAGGAGCCAGACAGAAAAGCCCATTTCCCTCCTTCACATATCCTTGGAAGCGGGGAGCAAGGCATTCTTATCAGTACACGGATGCCAGTGAGTCTCCTTAAAAGAATAGCAATGTACGAAACTAATATTAAAGGGTTTGAATTATGCTCTTCTTAACGGCCCCCCTTCTGAGCCCCCGAAGAGCAAGCTGACCTCTAGAACGTGAATCGAAACCAGGAAATAGTAAGGCCTGGAATGTGCCAGTCCCCCTAAGCGCAGCTTGTCCATGAAAACAGAAGCGCTGTGTTCTCGCAAATAAAGAATAGTGTCTGTAAATTCGAGATTGCAAACTGTTACTAAATATGGTGATCTAAAATGTCATATTCGTCACCATTGTCAATCATCGCCTCCAGTTCAAAGGGAATGAATTAGGGGTGGCATCGAATGTGTAAAATGTGTCATTACTGATTGTGAGATGCTCATTATGTATATATGTAACTGATGTACAATTTTCTGCCCTTGCGTCCCACAAGGTCTGTTAGACACACGTTGCGGGGCGTGGGACCATTTGGTCAACTGGGACTATTTGTTTTTTGCAATAAACCCTATATTTTGGGAATACAACCTCGTGTCTGACGTATCAGTTCATGTGTGGTGATTGTGCCTTGTTTCCACATCCGAGGGTCCCTCAGGGACCCCTTTAGGCTGTCAAATAGCAAAATGCGGGTCCTGGAGAAGTTTTAGCCGGCGCTGCACACCCAGGTCTGCGAGTTACATGAATGTCTGGAGTCGACTCGTGAGTATCCATGTGTTGCTATGCTCTACGGTGCATGTTGCTGCTTGTTGGCAGTGAGCCCTTAGGCTTTCAGCAAGTATGCCTCTGAGACAGATGTCTGCGTGCATGCCCAAGACATTGCTCTCCATGTGTGCATTCAGACGATATGTATTTTGAATGAGTTATCACTTGCATTGTGTGTTGTAGTGCTACCTTTCAGATTGTGCATATGTTTTGTTACTTGTGTCTGAGACGTGCCAGTGTGACAAGTGTGACAGTTGAGGTAGTGTTGCCTCCATCATGTGCATGCATGATGTTCATGTGTATGTGCCAAAGATGTGAATGTGTGACTGGCTATCACTCACGCCTGGATGCAACACGTGCATGAGGATGTCAGACGTAGTCATGTAGAGGGATTACAGTTTACAGGACTCTGATGTGATTGCTCATCACACTGCTTGTGGCCTCTCAGTTGATGTGTGTGCATGACATGTGTATGTGCTTGTTGCTGTGGCATGCTGACATGTGCACATGATGCATGTGTGTGGAGCATAGGCAATTGATTGGTCGTGACAGTGGCAATTAGCCTGATGTGAATGTCTGGAGTGATGACCAGGCATGTGTCTGCATAGATGTGGATTGCATGTCCATGTGTGTGGGAGTGGAGGTTGATGGTTGTTCCCTTGACTAGTCATGTTCATGTGAATGTTGGTATTCCCACGCACAAATTGGCGCAGTACACTGATGTTTCTGTTCTGTGTCTCCTTTTCCACAGTTGCATCTGATGAAGACGGCAGAACCAGTGCTGCGGAGCACGACAGCAAGGATGCCTCCCCCAGGCAGAGGCGCAAGGCCCAGTCACACCCCCATGAAAGCGCATCTTCGGGGAGCGATGTGGCTGTGGCCACGCTGGTGACATCGGCATGGCTTCTAGGGGTAAGTTCAAGAAGGTGAAGGTGGGGGTGGACTCCTTAGCAGCGGTTGGGACAGGTGATGCCACACAGGGGCCATCCATGGCGGAAGACGCCCCAGAGTCATCCCGGTTGGCTGGGAAAGAGAGGAGGTGGCCGTTGCACCCCAGCCCATGGGGTCAGGTGGGGGTGATGAGGTGGGTGTGCCTACTGCAGGCCTGTCCCAGGGGAATGAGGCTGTGCAGGCCACCCTGGAGGTGCCTGTGCAAATTCTAGTCCCTGGGCCATCGGATGCAGCTGTATGGGCCTTGCCGGGATGCCTCCACCCCGACCCACCACCCGGTGTTGGCTGATGTGTGCACCCAGACTGACACCCCCTAACCATCTGGTGTTGCCATCCGGGACTATGTGCTACCCCTGGAGGCCAGGGTGGTGAGGCATACCGCCATCATGCGTGATGATGTGCAGGCTACACATAGTCTGCTTGCACATCATCACAGTGAGGTATGACATCTCATCACCTGGCTTGAAACATGCCTGTTCCGTGTTGTGCTCCATGGAATGTTCACTGATGCAACCCCACTCCTCATCTTGTTCCTCTGTGCGCCAGTCGCCCTCTGCAGTGCCTTCCGGCCCAGATACCACCAGGGCCCCCTGTGCACCAGTCCAACCCACATTGCCCAGTGTGGTGGAGCCAACATCCCTGCCCGAGTTGGGAGTCCAAGGTCAATCAGCTGAGGTGGTCACCGTGCCTACCCAGGCACTGACAGGGTCACAGACATTGGAGGGACTGCAGGCACCCAGAAGCCAGCCACGGGCCGTACGCCCCCATGTAACATCATCAGCTCAGAGGGCGTAGACACAAAGCAGGCAACAAACACTGTGGCAGCAGCTGGCAACCAGGAGGAGGATACCTTTCTCAGGCCTGAACATCCAAAGGGCGTAGGTGCACAATGTTAGGCGGGAGGCACACGTGGACCTGAGGGACAGGATGTCTTCTGTGTTCGCGAGATATAGCCAGCGGGCTCGGGAAGTAAGGATTGTGTTCGCCAGGGCTGAGATAGCGCTGCGTCGGGCGAGGAGGCAAGCTGCCATCCTGGAGCCAACTTGCAGGGAAGCCAAGGTGATAGAGACACAGACGCTGGAGACCCTGCAATCCCTCCAGGCAAGAACGGAGGACTGCCTGAGGAGTGAGGACGTGGCACTGAACTCAACCCCGGTAGAGAGCCTAAGTGAGATTGGCAAGGAGGAGTGGGACTAGCCCGCTGCCTGTGTACATAGTTATTTAGGTGTAGGTTTCCTTTCTTTATTTATTATTTTACCCAGACTTTTCAGACATTCCTTCCCTAATTTTATTGTATATAGTTATTTAGGTTTAAGGACATTATTTTAGTACATATTTAACATGGACTACTTTTACCTTCAATTGAAGTTTATTTTTGTCCATATTTCTTTAATATACATCATTCTGTTTGCTACATCCCACACTTTGTGCTGTTTAATTGTGTGTCCGCTTGTTTGCTAGTTCTATTTTCAGCCAATGCACCTCTCCATTGCAAGTCCTGTGTCTTGTTGCATGCATGCTTGTGTACTGTTGTTGCAGGGATGGTTGCGGATGTCAGATTGCACATGTGCCAGACACGTGGTGGTGGGTCCATAAGACAAATGGGTTTGCACTGTATTTTTTTATGTGCATTTACCTGTGCTGCATCACTGTGTGTTTGGCATCAGTGTGGTTGGGGTGGAGGGAGGTGGGTTCACTGAGGGAGTGTTCCATGGTCACGTTCATAGCACAATACTTTGTCATTGCAGTGTAAAACATACACCTTCACCAGCATGTGCAGTACCACAATGCCTTCTCTCATGTGTTGCTCAACCTCTACCACTAGAATGCAGTAGTGGCCCATATTTGATCTTCCTGAGTGGCAGCACAATTCACTAGTCTCTGTGAGTCATGCTCTCTCTGACTGCCTACCATCGCTGATGCATGGCCCTGTCATGTGATTGTTCCCTGACGTGTATTTTGCCACCCAGCTCACTCATACTCATGTGACATGCCTGCCCATTGTTTGTGGATCTTGTAACAACGTTTGGTACGTTTGCTTCTGTCGTGGTCACACATTCTGTCACTGTGCTTTGATGCCATGGTTGTGTGCCATGGGCAGCATGCACATGTTTTTGCACTCACTTGTCACATGTGTATGGTGGTGGATGATTAAGGCGTGGAAGGGTGTGTGAGCAGATGCTTCAAGCATGGGTGGACCTCCAGTGATTCCAGTTGGTGGCATTTGCAGAATAAAAGTTAGTGTTGCAATTCATGGTGCTGTCAGACCATGGAAGGTCAGGTGAGCAACAGTCATGCATTGCACCGGTAATGTGTGAGGGTGCTGCCTGTGGGTGGTGTCACAGATGAGGGGGGCTGGGTTGGTGTCCAGTCTGGAGGGGCTGCCTGTGGGGGGTGTCCAGTCTGTAGGGGGCTTCCTGTGGGTGTTGTTCTGTCTGGAGGAGTCTGCCTGGAGGGGGGTGTCCAGACTGGATGGGCTGAATGTTGGTGTTGTCCAGTATGGAGGGGGCTGTCTGTTGGGCGTGAGGGGGTCTGGGGCCGCTGTCCAGTCTGGAGGGGGCTGCCTGTGGGGGTGTACAGTCTGGAGGGGGTTGCCTGTGGGTGTCGTCCAGTCTGGAGGTGTCTGCCTGTGGGGAGGTGTCCATTTCGGAGGGGGTTACCTGTGGGTGTTGTCCAGTCTGGGCTGCCTGTGGGTGTTGTCAAGTCTAGAGGGGGCTGCTTGTGGTGGGTGTCCAGTCTGGAGGGTGCTGCCTGTAGGGGGTGTCCAGTCTGGAGGTGGTTGCCTGTGGGGGGTGTCCAGTCTGGGGGTGGGTGCTGTGGGGGGTGTCCATTCTGGAGGGGCTACCTGTGGGGGGTGTCCAGTCTGGAGGGGGCTGCCTGTCGGGGGTGTCCAGTCTGGAGGTGGGTGCCTGTGGGGGGTGCCAGTCTGGAGGTGGGGGCCTCTGGAGGGTGCAAAGTCTGGAGGGGGCTGCCTGTGGGGGTGTCCAGTCTGGAGGTGGGAGCCTGTGGGGGTGTCCAGTCTGGAGGGAGATGCCTGTGGGGGGTGTCCAGATTGGAGGTGGGTGCCTGTGGGGGGTGTCCAGTCTGGAGGGGGTTGACAGTGGGGGGTGTCCAGTCTGGAGGGGGGTGCCTGTGGGGGGTGTCCAATCTGGAGGTGGGTGCCTTTGGGGGATATCCAGTCTGGAGGTGAGTGCCTGGGGGTGGGGTGTCCAGTCTGGAGGGTGCTGCCTGTGGGGGGTGTCCAGATTGGTGGTGGGTGCCTGTGGGGGGTGTCCAGTCTGGAGGGGGTTGACAGTGGGGGGTGTCCAGTCTGGAGGGGGCTGCCTGTGGGGGGTGTCCAGTCTGGAGGGAGCTGCCTGTGGGGGGTGTCCAGATTGGGGGTGGGTGCCTGTGGGGGGTGTCCAGTCTGGAGGGGGTTGACAGTGGGGGGTGTCCAGTCTGGAGGGGGCTGCCTGTGGGGGGTGTCCAATCTGGAGGTGGGTGCCTTTGGGGGATATCCAGTCTGGAGGTGGGTGCCTGGGGGGGGGTGTCCAGTCTGGAGGGTGCTGCCTGTGGGGGGTGTACAGTCTGGAAGGGGCTCCCTGTGGGGGGTTTCACTGGTGAGGGGTCTGGGGCGGTGTCCAGTCTGGAAGGGGCTGCCTGTGGGGGGTGTCCAGTCTGGAGGGGGCTGTCTGTGGGGGTTGTTCAGTATGGAGGTGGGCGCTTGTAGGGGGTGTCCAGGCTGGAGGGGGCTGCCTGTGGGGGTGTCTAGTTTGGAGGTGGGTGCCTGTGGGGGCTGTCCAGTCTGGAGGGGACTGCCTTTAGGGGGTGTCCAATCTGGAGGTGGGTGCCTTTGGGGGATGTCCAGTCTGGAGGGGGCTGCCTGTGGGGGATGTCCAGTCTGGAGGTGGGTGCCAGTGGGGAGTGTCCAGTCTGGAGGGGGCTGCCTGTGGGGGTGTCACAGATGAGGGGGTTTGGGGGTGGTGTCCAATCTGGAGGAGGCTGCCTGTGGGGGTGCCCAGTCTGGAGGGGGCTTCCTGTGGGATTTGTCCAGTCTGGAGGGGGCTGCCAGTGGGTGTTGTCCAGTCTGGAGGGGGCTGCCTGTTGGTGTTGTCCAGTCTGGGCTTCCTGTGGGTCTTGGCCTGTCTAGAGGTGGGAGCCTGTGGGGGTTGTCCAGCCTGGAGGGGGCTGCCTGTGGGGGGTGTCCAGTCTGGAGGGGGATGCCTGTGGGAGGTGTCACAGGTGAGGGGGGCTGGGGTGGTGTCCAGTCTGGAGGGTGCTGCCTGTGGGTGTTATCCAGTCTGCAGGGGACTGCTTGTCGGGGGTGTCACAGGTGAGGGGGGCCGTGGGGGTGTTCAGTCTGGAGGGGGCTGCCTGTGGGGGTGTCCAGTCTGGAAGGGTCTTCCTGTGGGGGGTGTCCAGTCTGGAGGCGGGTGCCTGTGGGGGGTGCCCAGTCTGGAGGGGGCTGCCTGTGGGGAATGTCCAGTCTGAAGGGGGCTGTCTGTGGGGGGTGTCACAGGTGGGAGGGCTGGGGGTGGTGTCCAGTCTGGAGGGGGCTGCCTGTGGGGGTTGTCCAGTCTGGAGGTGGGTGACTGTGGGGGGTGTCCAGTCTGGATGGGGCTGCCTGTGTGGGTGTCCAGTCTGAAGGGGGCTGCCTGTGGGGGGTGTCTAGTCTGGAGGTGGGTGCCTGTGAGGGGTGTCCAGTCTGGAGGGGGCTGCCTGGGGGGGGTGTCACAGGTGAGGGAGGGTCTGGGGGTGGTGTCTAGTTCTGGAGGGGGCTGCCTGTGGGGCTTGTCCAGTCTGGAAGGGGCTGCCTGAGGGGCGTGTCTAGTCAGGAGGTAGGTGCCTGTGGGGGGTGTCCAATCTGGAGGGGGCTGTCTCTGGGGGGTGTCCAGTCTGGAGGGGGCTGCCTGTGGGGCGTGTCCAGTCTGGAGGGGGCTTCCTGTGGGGGGTGTCACAGGTGAGGGGGCTGGGGGTGGTGTCCTTTCTGGAGGGGGCTGCCTGTGGGTGGTATCCAGTCTGGAGGGGGCTGCCTGTAGGGGGTGTCACAGGTGAGTCGTCGGGGTGGTGGTGTGTGGACTACAGTGGTTCAGGTGCAGTAGGGGGGTATGTGGATAGGATGGGTGCTGAGTGTGTAGGGGGGACTCACATTTTTGTAAGGGGTGTAGCCTACACTTACTAGGGGGTGTGCAATTTCGCTGGGGTACGGGCTGGGCTTGTGAGGAAGGGCATGCATTTTCTCTGGGGTGCGGCCTGGGATTGCGAGGTGAGGTGCGTGATTTCACTGGGGTGCGGCCTGGGCTTGCGAGGGAGGGCACGCATTTTCTCTGGGAGGTGGCCTGGGATTGCGAGATGAGGCGCGCAATTTCACTCGGGTGAAGCCTGGGCTTGCAAAGGAGGGCACACGTTTTCTATGGGGTGCGGCCTGGGATTGTGAGGTAAGGCATGCGATTTTGCTGAGGTGTGGCCTGGGCTTGGAGGGAGGGCACACGTTTTCTCTGGGTGCGGACTTGTGCATAATGCAGAGGGTTTTTACCTTATTCCTCACAGCCACTGAGAGCTATTGCAGAAATTTCGGTGCAGGGGAGATACCATCTCAAGTGGTGCAGTCCTCTTCTTGATGCGTTGCAGAGGGCGAAGAGTAGAAGTGGGCAGATTTGAAAAGAGGCTGTTGCAGTAGTGCAGCCTAGCCAGAAGCACAGCTGTGCAGACAGTGACCTTTTGGAAACCTTTTTTAGGTTGCTAAAATACATGCAGTGCTGCTTTTGGTGGCGTAACTTCACGATTTATGTAGGAGATGGGTTAGTGGGTGAAACATTTCGTAGCATTGCCCGAAGGAAAGTAGAGAGCCCTGTTTCAATATTACAATGTATGATATGGGTAAATGAAAACGTTGCAAGCACATACCACTGAAGTGCCACTTAATGATAGGGAATGGGAAAAAAAGACAGTATGCTTATAAAGAACGTAATGGATGCTCAGTGGCAGATACCGTGCGCAGAGGCACTTGTAACACAGTGGTAAACATAATGCAGAAAAGGTTTTTATACCTCCAGTTTATGGTGCTGGGTGCGCATGTGGAGGCATGTGGATGCACAAATCTTGTAATCTTTTATTGCAATCTTTTATTGTTGAGTGACAGGACACTTGCAGGCAGGTTATGTGACGGTACCTATGAAGTCTGCACAACACTTCAATGACATTCCGATGCTAACATCTTGGATGGCATTGGTGGAATTGTGTGTGCCTATTTACCTGTACCCAATGAGTTAGTGGTGGACATAAGATAGTGGCAAGGGAAGAAGGACTGCTCCTGCTTTAGTGGGGTGCGGCCCTCGCAGTACTTTGGGAAGCACATGTGCCACAATGTGCGCTTCTCACCATGCTGGCCAATGGACATGGGACTTTGGGGATTATGCAATCAGGTACTGTGGGTGTGGTTCACAGGAAGGGACGGTCATACTGTTGTACATTACTCTGCGTAGTGAGGCTGGCTCACATGGCGAAACGCATTGGGCCTCATTACGACCCAGGCGGTAAGTTACCGCCTGGGCCGTGACTTTACCACCATGGTGTAAACTACGTTTACGCCATGGTGGTTGGCGGACTTACCGCCCCATTCCGACCTTGGCGGGGCGGTAAGTCCCCAATCCCCATTTACCCTTCCCCATTCCCATTTTTGCCCCATAGGGCATAATGGGAGTGGGGAAGGCGTTAATTACGCCACCGTAAATTACGGTGGCGTAATTAACTCCATGGTCCCTTAGCGCCATGGATTTTAACACCTGCTAAAAGCAGGTGTTAAAAGCGCCATGGCGCTAAGGGACCTCGTACTCAGGCGGTAAGGGTCGGCGCTGTTAACGCTGCCGTAAACCCCTTACCGCCTGGGTCGTAATGAGGCCCATTGTCTTGACTTTGGGTGATGCCTTTGTGATAGATCTGCACAAGTATGCCCTGGAAAGACACTTTGATGGCAATTTCAGTTTGGAAGGAGTGGACACATTGTGGAACGCTGTGTATGAGCACAGTTTCGCCAACATGCATGCACTTTGCAAAGACTTGGCCACTTTTGCTACTGCGGATGTCATCGTAATCCACTACGGCGGCATGCATATGGGTTACATGGCTTGTTTAGGTTTGTTCAGTCGACTAAAGAGGTTGCTAAATCTAGTGAAGAGGCTTTTTCCCACTGCCAAGGTGCTTTTCTCATCCATAACACCATGAACAGCAGAGGCGTTGCTGGGGGGTCTCAGGGGGCTATAGTCCTGGGTTTTTTTGGTTGTAGCCCCGGAAAGCATCTCTGGGGCTACAATCAAAAGGCTAGCTAGCCCTGAGTCCCGACAGTTCCGACGTTAGCGTAGCCCCCGATATTTTCCAGACCTAGCAACACCCCTGACGAACAGTATGGGACAATGCTCCGAGAAGTTGTTCTGAACCAGAGGCAAGAAGTTGTCTCATCAACATTAGCATGAATACTTTTTTGTCCGCTGGTGGGATGTTCTTCTGCAACAATTACCTCATTAGTTGTGGAAATGCTGAGTTTTTCCAAGCAAATGGCATTTCATTGTCGCCCATTGGTAATGCTGTTTTGTTTGCCCGTCTACAAGATGCGGTGAAGAGTTTACTGTAACAATGTGAGCACAAGAAAACACAAAATCAAATAAAAACCGAAAAAGGTATTTCTCTACAAGCATCTAAAAAAGGCTCTTTTCAGGGCCAGCCCTTACAACAAACTCCCCCTACCCTGATTGCAAATTATTCCCCCATGCCTGCACGTAGCATGAAAGCCACATACAGGGATTTTGAGGATGGCGGCCATGAATAGGGGACTGTGGGGATTGTCCAATCAGGTACTAAGGGTGTGTGTCACAGAAAAGAGTGGCAATAGGAAGAAGGACTCCTCCTGCTTTACTGGGGCGTGGCCCTCGCAGTACTTGTGGAAACGCATGTGCAATATTCTGCGCTTCTCACCATGCTGGCCAATGGAAATCGGACTGTGGGGATTGTCCAATCAGGTGCTCAGGGTGTGCATCACATGAAAAGGCGGCAATATTTATTTTCATTACTCTGTGTAGTGAGGGTGGCAGGCAGAGATGGCGAGACGCACTGTCTTGATAGTCGGTTATGCCTTTGTGGAAGATCTGTTTGAGTATGCCCTCGAAAAAGGCTTGCATGGTAATTTCGATTCAGAGGGAGTGGAGGCTTTGTAGTCCTGTGGTTATCTGTGCAGTTTCAGCGCTGTGCTTGCAGTATGTCGACGAGTGGCCACTTAGCTAGCGTACATGGTGTGGTTTTGCACTATGGAGCATTCCATTTGGGTTCCATGGCTTGTTCCTGTGTGTACCGTCAACTGAAGAAGGTGATGAAAGCAGTGAAGCACATTTGTCCCACTGCCAAGGTGCTTTTCTCATGTATGCCACCAAGAATAATATGGTACTATTCCAATGATTCCTGTCGCCAGCCAGAGGTCGGAAGGGGTCTCATCAATAAAAGAATGTGTGACTTCTTGAGTGCTGCTGGGATGTTCTCCTGTGAGAATGAGAACATTGGTTCTCGATATATATACCTTTTCAAAGCAAATGGCATCTCTTTGTCGACCAGTGGCAATGACATTTTGTTCACAATCTACAGGCTGCACTGAAGACCTATTGTAAGAATGTGAGCTGACGTACAAAACACAAAAATACTTATAAAAACAGAAAAAAGATGTTTCTATGGAAGCACCTTTAAAAAAAACAGCCGCCACAACTAACGACGTCCCCTACCCAGGTTGAAAGTTATTCCCCCACTCCTGCGCGCTCACAGCACAAAAAGTCTGCGAACATCGCGATAGTTGCAGGGTTGCACGTGTTACATACTGTCAGGAACACAAACCTTAACACCTCACGGTTCCAACTCTGAAAACTAAACGCTTCCTTCATACTTCCAAAAGACCCCCGTTATGGGCTACTTCATGGTTTCCTGCTAGTGCATTAGACCACAAGTATGCGTTGCGTTCCAGCTGGGGGTTGTCAAGGAGATGCTGGAATGCACGCGGGACAAAAAGGAAGTACCGGAAGTTGTTGTCACAGCGTTATGTGGCCTCGGTGCTTTAAAGAGCTTGTTTTGCCACCAGCATTTGCTTCTGATTATAGTAAGTCTGCACCTTGTGTAAATTTAGTTCCTTGGATTTCTTGGATTACTGAACTTGCGCTTTGCCTCCCAACCTCTGTTTGCTCTGCCCTCTTGATTGGTCTTCGCCCGCTCGTTACGAACCACTGCCTGTTTACTGGACTGTCTCGCCTTGCTCCCTTGGAATAGTTGTTATCGCCTGTTGCCGACCTCAGCTTGCTTCCGGATGGTGCCTCCTGCCTACAGTGACTCTGAGCGCTTGTTCTTTGCACTTACCCCACTTGTCAGACCTGTTCCACGCATCTTTCTCGTTCCAATTTATTGCCCGCCATTGTTGAACTGTCAAGTACTCTTGTCTGCTCTACCCTTATCTTCTGGATTTCTTCAAGTCAAGACCAGGCGTCCACCTGCCGGCAGGTACAGGTTTCTTGCTTCCTGGATTCATATGGGCATTTTGGACTTTGTTTGCAACAACTAACCAGACGTCCGCGTGACATCGGGAATAGGGTTCTCTGGAACTATTTCAACCTGGAATTTAGATACTTTTGCACCAATAAAAGAACACAACTCCCTGAAGCCTAAACACGACACGCGGGTAAGCTGTTTTTGATCTCAAGTAATTCAGTCAGTAGCCTTGGGAAGTGGTTTAGCAAATGCTTATTACTAAGGTTGTTTATTCTTTGCCTTAGGGGGGAACCTCTGACTGCAACACCTTCTGCTTGTTTTAACTACCTGATTGGGTTTACTCAGGTGAGCTTTGTTGTCTCTGGTGTTTTGTACATTCTTGCTGCCTTTATTATACTAACTGCCTGAATTTTCCTTGCAGTCAGCGGTGTTCCAGTGGTGTCCCTCCACGTCTTTCTTTTAATTGACTGCTCTGCTGTTATAATCCGGCTGAGTGGTACATTATTAGGAAGACATTTTCCTCTTCACTACCAATTCAAGTATTCAGGACCTGGTCCAGGATAGATGTGACAGAGGGAGCTCTGACACATACGCCCTTTTGCAGATGACGGCCATAGAAATGAGCCTGTAGAGGCTACGGGATTAGTCAATAAGGTTTCTGGGTGTGTACGCACAGACTGTGGTGCACAGTGTATTGGTCGACAGAAGTGCAGAGGGTGCGGTTATGGCTGTGTGTTTCACGAGCCACAGAGTGGAGGATTTGGGGGAGTTCGAAATACATTGATTGAAAGTGAATGGAAAACACTGTGCAGTGGCTGCTCATTTTGGATTCTATCATGTGGATGTGTGATGCTATGGAGTACCTACAATGAAGTGACTGATTTTCGTTTGTCTGTGTGACACTTTGGTGATGCGCAATCATGCCGACATTATTGTTGTTTATTGTGGAGGGAAAATTGCACAGCATGTTACACGAGTTTTAGTGCTGTTTGCGATAAAGGAGGCCCTTGCCCAGGTCATGGGTCTGTTTCTGATCTCCTGCAAAACTTTCTATCGCATTACGCAGACAATGATGTGGCTGCATTATTTTACATTTGGTCTGCAAATGGAGAAAGCACGGTACAATTCAAAGAAGTCTATTTGTACCTTTCTACGACATGTTCCAATGGCGTAATTCACACATACGAATATGACGTTTCACAGCACAGTTTTCCCCACCAATAACGTTCATCTTATTATTCCTGCCACCCTGATTTCTGCACACCACATCCAAATTGCCTGGCTGCCCTTCTTGAAAGTAGTGGAAGCATTTTTGTAGTAAGTATTGAGCACTTAATCTCTTGAAAGCGCTCTGCAGCACGTAAAGAAACCTCTTTCTTCAGCTAACCACTTTCCATCCAATTCCACTACAGTGTTTTGCACAGTGCCACACCTCCCTTGATTTTGCGCACATTGTGCGGAACGTACACGGTGCATTGCGTCCTGCATCCGATCATTGGCAATTCCATTGTTCATCTCTGAAAGGAGCTTTCTTTATTTGCCTTTTTTCCTTTCCCAGTTAATTTTTATTTATTTTGGACTTCTAACACACGCCACAGAAGGAACGGCAGGCAAGGCCCGGTATGGAAGGGGCAGCACCTGTATGGATACCATAGGGGATGTCCCGAGAGACTGAAATATTGGGTGGCAATAACCTACAAAGGCGTCAGTCATTGCCATGCTCCTGAACTGACCCTTCCCACGCACTTCCAAGTAGGTTCCCTCTGTAGAGTAGCACGTAGCAGTACATGCACAATACAATGCCATTTGCCGGGTAAGGGTCTGTAGCACGGCATATGGTCCGCAAGGATTTTTTAGAGCTCCACTGCCCTACAGAAGTGCCCCTGGTGTTGGCAGAAGCAGATGTGGAAAATGCTGTACATGAAATTACCCTATTGCATTGTTGGAAGGGCGATAGACTGCCCACTGGTCACTTGTCTTTCCATTTCAGTTGTCATCACATGCAGTACAAACACTTTATGCTACGCCATTAGGCGTAGGAGTAGCATTCACAGAGATGCATACATTCTGGAATACAAGAATGTTTACAACAACGCGAAACACAGCTTCATTACGTGAAGCAGGAAGGTACATATTCAGCGCAACCCATGCGGCTACAGTACTTTTCTAACCACCAATGACATTGTTTGCACTCTGAGCATTCTGCTGTTTGCTTACTTGCCTTTACATGCACTAGTATGTGCGTGACCAACCCGCACCAGCTTTGCCATTTTGCAGCCTCACTACAAACTGTCACACCGGCAGTTACATGTTTTCTTCAACTGTACGACCCGCAGGCGACCTCTTGACACTTTCCGTCACAGTGCTCAGTGCAGAGACGGTGTGTTTGTTTCACAGGTCATGGAAAGGCAAGAAGCTCATCAATCAAATTAATTAACATGCCCACGTTACACTGGAGGTTGCTGTTCCTTGTTTACCAGTGGGCCTCATACAGCCTGGTGTGCAGCAGCCATACATTGATAGGTTTGCAGAGCCACCCACGTAGTTGGCAGGAGTACTTGAAATGTGGTAGCCTACCATATGAATCCATAGGTCTGGTGCCAAGGGCGGTGTTACCAGCACACAGAGGATGCCCTACATATGGGTATAGCTGTACAACGGATACACGTGCGCTCCCACAACTATTTAAAAGTGCATTAGAAGATGCGGCCATGCAGCCACTAATGGAGTCATACAGATACTTGCAGTGTGATTCCACATACGCCGGCCAGGTGCAGTCTCCCTATGAAATGTCCATATTGCTGACATGCAATAATCTCGGCCAGTACTGTGCGGCACATATTCTCCATGCAATGTTAACACAAAAAGAGAAACCACTCAAACACTCACCAACACTTACCATGAACATCTGTAATTGCTAAGATACACCAACACTATTAGGAAAAGGAAAGGGTAGCACAAATGGATATATACACCACAGAATTTGGCCCTTCCACAAATTCATCATGAGGGCAGCCAAGGAATCAGTGACAAGCCGTTGTTGACGGGACATTATGGTTCTGTTGCAGTACCAAACAGCTATCAACTTTACAGAAAACACTATGCTAAAGAACTGTTCTGGTTACAGTGCCCTACTAAAAACCTATGAAATTCACTAACAAAAAACATTGTTAAACGGACGTTATGGTTAAGTTGCACTACTACAGACCTACCCTCTTTACTGAAAAAACGATGCTAAAGGGAGGCTCTGGTTACAGTGGCCTACTAAAAACCTATCAACTTCAGTGAAATCACGCTGGTGAAGGGACATTATGCTTCAGTTGCCCTAAGAACAACCTAGTAACTTCAGTGCAAAAACTTCTGTTACAGGAAAGTTACAGCTACATTGCACTAAGAACAACCTATCCATACTATGCTTACAAGTAAAACTGAAAAACCCCAGAAATTCGTCAGTTATGGTAAGCTAAGCAACCACAATTCGAGCCACCACTGTACACTGCTAAGACTAACACCCATGACATCAAAGATGTCATCACAAATGTTTTTTATAATGATTCAATATTCAACATAATTGAGTGCAAACAGCCGACGTGTGTTTCAACCTAAGTCTTTTTCAAGGCCAATTGAGTATTGTGGTGGGCTCAGGGAGAGCTGTAGTCTGGTCCTCCCAGGTACGGGCGCCAGAGGGGCTGGGTAGCGAGGTCGGTGCCGGGTTCGGCGCGTAGGTCGTTTGTCATTCCCACCAATCTTATTATCAATATCCTTTAGCATTCAAATCCCAAAACCTATGATTATTAGAGACACCAGCAGCAATTACAAGTTCTTCCCAGGTTTTATCAATTAATTTATTTCTGCACTGCAGGCTTTATCAATTAATTTATTTCTGCACTGCTCTAAAATGTAATTGTATTCTCTTAGTTTAGTATTAATCATTGCCCTCGGATGGTTATCGCTTTTAAGACTCTAGTCAGTTTATCACCAATGTTTGATAAGAGTTTGTCAAAACAACTGAGCAAGGATAGGTCAACCGTAGTATTGTTGGTACAAACATCTAATAGAGACAAATTCTAATTATTAATATCATCCAATATGTTTTCACTAAGTTCAGGGCCACACTTCAACCTTCATCGGCAACCAGAAATATGACCCTCAGAAACTGTATATTTGCAACAAATTATTGATGGTTTTGACATCATCTGCAAAAAGAGACTCAAAGGGACATGGTCGCTATCAAGTCTTGATCCACAATATGATCTTTTACCCCTCACAATTTAGACAGAAACACAAAAAAGTAATCAATTGTTGACATCTACATTGCACCACTAAAGATGAAATTGCCATGACTATCCAATTTCATCCTCCCGTTGACAAGACTAAGATTTCAATTCAGTAAGAACAGACTATCGCTATTGTGCCTCTGATCATTAAATAAAGATGAAGGGATACCATAGGCAGCATCTTATGCTGCGTCCCAAATTGCAGAATCAATTGCAGATTCCTGATCTCAACATTAAAATTATCACAAATAAACAGGGGAATGGGATTCAATTCATTTGAATTACACCAATTAAAAATCACAGAATTCAAAAAACAAAAAAGGAACCTTCTTTTTTAAAATCCGGCGATGCTTAATAATAAGATAAAAACATATATCAAGGGGCGTGGCTTGGAGCCGACGCGATGCAGTCGCTCCTCTAAAGCCGCCCGTGGACGGCCCGCTGCTTCAGCTAAAATTGTGTGGTTCCTGTGGCCTATACAATCCACCGAGGTCAGCTATGTGGATCGGAACCGATGGAGCACTAGCGGCTCAAAGATGAAAGCTGGGAGAGGGAGCACTATGTCCGTACTCGTCGCCTGAATCCTGTTCCCCCCCCTCTTCGGTTCAGAGAATCCAAGATGGCGGGTGCACGTATGATGGCGGCCGCAGTCACGAGTCGAAGGCGATCCTTCCCGTAACACTTGAGCCGGAGGGGACGGTCGGACATCCGGATATCCAGACAATATGCATACATTGTCCCCGTTTTGCGCACCCTCCCCCTTCTTCCTGGGGTGCCCCGGCCCACGCCGCCTACACACTTCCAGCGGACGGAGATCTACGTGGCTGCGTTAGTGGCCCACCTGGATACTCGGTGGAGCCTACTTTCCAGCTCATGGACACAGATATCAGGCCTAAGAAGCGATTCAGTTCCTGGAGCGAAGATGAGAGACCCTTCCCCCAACGGTTGGCGACGGGAGCCTTCAGCGGGAGCCCCCTGAGAGATTTAAGGTAGGTCTAGCTCTCATGCCCTTCTCCCTAAGCACTTCCTGGGCCGCCCCGGCCCACAGTCCGGCTCCTCCTCACTACTACATCGCTCCTGGCGCCATTGTCCTGCCTCTAACAACTAGCGCGATGTCCAAGCAACAAAAGACCACCAAGTCTTCGGACATAGCAACTCTGCTGACCGCTTCCGAGAAAGCTAAAAAACAAGATTCTGGCACCTCTATCCCACGGGAATCCCTAGATAGCAAGGGACCCTTGGCAACCAAAAGAAGATATTCGTGAAGTCATGGCGGATATCAAATCAAAATTCCGCTCTTGTATGACAGAACTCACAACTAAACTGGAAAGCACAGACAAAAAGGTCTCTGAGGTTGAACAAAGAGTAGGAGTTGTTGAGGATCATATCCAAGACCATGCCTCCGCGCTAACAGAGGTCCAACACTCAATCGGACTACTGCAGGACAGGTGCGACATCCTGAAATACAAGCAAGAAGACCTAGAAAATAGGGCCCGGCGCAACAACCTCTGCATTCGGGGGGTTCCCACCTCGATCCCAGACAAGGGGTTAGCTGAATATGTGGACCTCTTTGTCCAATCTCTTCTCCCCGACTTCGAAGATTCACTGCTTCTCCTGGATCGCATCCACAGGCTGAACCCCCGACGCGGAGTGGAATCGGATGGCCCCCTCGACGTCATTATTAGGGTGCACTTCTTTTCTACGAAGGAAGCCATCTCGGAAATAAGCCGCTCCAAAGACAAAATTACATTTCAAGGGACTTCTCTTCAGATATTCCAGGACCTTTCTCCACTTACTCTTCAAAAGAGGCAAGCCCTTCGCCCTTTAACCGCCCTTCTTCAGGCTCAAAAAATCTGCTACAGATGGCTCTTTCTCACAGCTTTGCAATTTTCCTACAAGGGCTCGCTCAGGGAAATTAGCCACCTGGAAGATGCTACCGACATCCTACGTCCAGATACCTCCAACCCCTCATCTCTCCCGCCCTCCGAAGCAGCGGCTGATTCAAGCCTGGTGCCCTATCCTTATCCCACACAAAACTCTTGGTCGAGGGTTCCCAGATTCCGGAAGAGAAAATAGCCAGATGTGACTCCATGGTGGAATTTCCACCTCGATCCCGGCTCACAGTCCGGCACCATGATCCGATCTACACCCTCAGGAACACAGATAAGCTTTATTCTTTAAGCAGCGGGCATTATTCCACGGCCCATGCCCAGTTCCAAGGCACAATCCATCTACGAGTCCCTGGAGCAAACCACTACGATTGATCATAAAGTTAGCCATGTTGGCTACACACTGTTCGATGGCCCCGTTGGCCCAGGGAGGCATTAGACCCGCAAAAGGTCAGCCAACCTCAGTTAAAACTCGGTCCCCCCCGTTGGCGGCCCGAGAAAAAACCTCACAGGCAGGTTCGGGAATGGCTACACACTCTGCGACATGATGGCTGATTCCTCTATGTCTCCCCCTCTCCCCCAAGACTCGTCAACCTCCCCGGCCCTGGCCCCAGAACATTGAACTTTAAGGTTCGTCTCCCTGAATGTCAAGGGACTAAATTCACCCGCCAAACGCAAGTCTATCCTACAGAAGCTTCAGAATGACGGTGCAGCTGTGGCTATGCTACAAGAAACCCATCTGCTGCCGGCAGACCACAGCCGCCTGCGCTCCCGAGACTTTCCGAAGCAACTTTTCGCATTTGGGAACTCCAAGAGGGGTGGCACAGCTATCCTATTCAGGAGGGGCCTGAACCCTCAGATTCTGGATTCTATAAGCTGCCCGGAGGGGCGATACATGGCGGTGAAATGCCTATTACTAGGACAACTCTACTCTATAATCTCTGTATAAGCACCCAACTCAGGCCAGGCGCCGTTCTATGAATCCCTGTGTACAACCCTCTCCCCGTTTTTGGAGGGCCAGATAGTGATCGGAGGGGACGTCAATGGGGTCCCAGACCCCTCGAAAGACAAGTCACACCCACCCAGCGCTGGAGACCTCACCATAGCCCTGGCTCTCTTACAACTATTTAGAACCTTGGGGGTGGTGGATTCATGGAGAGTACTCCACCCATCCGAAAGAGACTTTTCCTTTTATTCCTATGTCCACCGGACCTTCTCCAGGATAGATCTTCTCCTAGTGTCCCCACAAATCTTTACGTTTACAAACAATGTGACGATTGGCTCCAGAATCTTGTCTGATCATGCTCCAGTGACCCTGAAGATCCGAGTGCAGGAACCAGCTAACCCCCAACAGCGCAGATGGACCCTATATGATCCGATTCTCAACGAGATGTCACTCAGGGACGCAATCGCAACCACGATCTCCAACTTCTTTAAGGAAAACCCCAGTGAGGACACCTCTACCGCCAACACTTGGGAAACAATGAAAGGAGTAGTGCGGGGTGAACTGATTGCACAAGGAGCGGCCTATCATAGACACAAGCGTCAAACTCGCCAGAGCCTTGAGGAAGATCTTAAAAATGCAGAAAGGACCCATAAGGAGAAGGGCTGGACCCCTAAAACCCAGCGAGCCACCCGGATAGCACAGAAAAAGATTGAGGCCCACTATGCTGAACACACTGCCCACCAAATGGCAAAAGCAAAACAGTTTTATTATGCTAAAAACAACAAAGCAAATAAGCTACTAGTGGCCAAACTTGCCAAAGCAAAGAGGAACAATACAATTGTGGGCCTGCGGGACCAACGAGGCAAGGTCCATTACGCTGACCAGGACAAACTCCGTCTCGCTGCGGCCCACCTAACTCAGGTGATGACCGCTCCAGAGCGGGACATGGAGGAACAGAAGGAATACTTGCGGGGTGCAGCACTTACCCGGCTAAAAAGAACAGCCCGTGACTCTCTGGAGGCGCCGATCACTGACGAAGAAGTGGACGAGGCAATAAAAGCTCTCAAATCCCGAGCCCCTGGCCCTGATGGCTATACAACCAGGTTCTACAAGATTTTTAAACCCCAGCTTTTAGCACCTTTGGTACATGTGTTTAACTCGTTCAGGACCACGGGAACTGTAACCCCGTCCATGGAGGAGTCAATTACGGTCTTACTACCAAAACCGGGGGGTGATCCAAAGAACCCTGCATCATATAGACCCATTGCCCTGCTCAATATAGATGCCAACATTTACTCTAAAATCCTGGGGTCTCGTCTGTCTCGATTCTTGCCGGAGATAATCAGTGCGGATCAGAGTGGCTTCCTCAGACACCGCTCCACGGCCGACAACATTCGAAGAGCCTTGGATCTGGTGGAACTCGCTTCCCGAGATTCCCGGGAGTTGGTGCTCCTGGCCCTGGACGCGACCAAGGCGTTTGATAAAGTGGATTGGACCTTCATGAGGCTTACCCTGGAGGCTTTTGGATTTGGCTCGGAGTTCTGCACCATGACGCTGGCAAATTACAAAGCCCCCAAAACCCTTCTTAGAGTTAACGGCACCCTCTCCTCCCCTATCAACCTAACTTGCGTAACCCAACAGGGATGCCCGCATGTCGCCACTCCTCTTCGCTTTAATTATGGAACCGTTTTCCCAGCGGATCAGGTTGAATCCTGCATCGAAGGCTTTCAAACAGGCTCGGCGCACCACAAGCTGGCTCTCTGTGCAGATGATGTCCTCCTGACTATCACGAAACCCCACTCCTCCCTCCCTCAAGCCCTGGCTGAGATAACGAGCTATGGCAGGGTGACAGGCTTCACAGTTAACTACCGGAAATCAGTCGCCATGGGAGTGGGCTTGACCCGGGAAGCCCGAGAAGCCCTGGTTTCGCTGTGCCCAATGCACTGGTCGACCAAAGAACTTAGCTACTTGGGAGTTCAGATCCCAGCCAGTCCAAGCGAAACGTATCGGGCTAATTTTCCCCCATTATTTACGAACTTGGAGGCAGATTTGAGATGCTGGGCAACACAGGAGATATCGCTGATGGGCCGTATTACAGCCTGTAAGATGAACTTACTGCCGAGATTTCTGTATGCATGCTCCACACTCCCGGTGCCGGTCCTGGCGCCAGCCCTTCAATGCTTACAGAAGAAAATCCTGCAGTTTATTTGGAGGGTGAAAAAACCCAGGATCCCTAAATCTACGATGCTAGGCAACGCGAAACTGGGTGGGCTCGTGGTCCATGACTTGCAGAAATACCAAATAGCGGCTCACCTGTCTTGTATCCAATCATGGTAAGTCTTTACCAACCGCCCTAGATGGGTAGACCTGGAACAAGCGCAGCTGCCCCTCCCACTACGCTTTCTCCCACATGTCCCCCCTCCGGAACATCGACAGTGGTGGAATCTCCTGGCATCCACCAAACACACCATTTCGGTGTCGGACAAGGCGTTGAAACAGAAGAAGATCCTGACGGGGCTCAGCCCCCTCTCCCCAGTGTTCATGAACCCAACCTTCTCTCCTGGTCTGTCTCCTCGGAATTTTAAGGCCTGGATTGCAGGAGGCCTAGAGAGCCTGAATCAACTTTTTGAAGGGGGCCAACCCTGCACCTTTGAGCGATGCAAAGAACTTTTTGGGATCCAGGAACGAGATAGGTTCACATATACCCAGCTATGCCACTGGTGCACCCACCCTCAGACTCGCCAGGTGGCTACTCGTCCCCCCACAGCCATCGAACTGACCCTTAAGGAGCTTCCGCCCCGAGGAAGAATCTCCACTCTGTACAAGCGCCTCCAAACGGACTTCCTAACCTGCAAGACCCAGTATATGGCCCTATGGGAGGCGGACCTGGGCCATCCGATTGAAGACCAACAGTGGGTCGACATCTGGTCCCGGGCTCACACCTCCTCATCATGCATCGCAAATAGAGAGTGCGCCTACAAGATCCTCCTCCGGTGTACTACCCGCCCCTAAGAATCCACCACATGAACTCCACGATCAACCCTCAATGCTGGAGGCGGTACGGCCAAAAAGGCTCCATCCAGGTGGTCCTGCCCCAAGGTCCAAGCCTTTTGGAAACAATGCCCAGCGACGATAGCGGACATCACTCAGGTGCGACTGCCCTTGGCCCCCGAGCCTATCCTCCTTGGAGCACCGGTCCCCGGGATCTACCCCAGGTATGGCCCCAAGGCCAAAATATTGTCACAATGCCTACTTGCGGGTAGGAACGTGATAGCCACACCGGGAAAACGACGGAAGGCCCTCTCATGCCTTTCTGGTGGATGAAGGTCTGGGACATCCTGATCGCCGGGAAGGTGACGGCTGCCAGAGCAGGCACCTTGCATCGCTTTCGCAACATCTGGGGTCCAGTATTGGAGTTTGACCAAAGGTTCCCAGCCCTGACTTTCAAGCCCCAACTGGTCAGGAGAACTATTCGGGATGGAGAACCCCTACAGGGAAGTGAAGAAGGAACTTGAGCCCGAGGGGTGGGGTAGGAAGAGCGTCAAATGGGATTACTGTATGCTACATGTCGCAAGTAATTAAGCTTTGTATTGCCATAACCTGCCTGTTTAAAATAAACACGTTTAAAAAAAAAATACATATATCAAAGGAAAATGTTAACTCACTTAAATGAATTTCTGGTAGTTCAAGCAAACATGTACAAGGCACCACTTTATCCAGAAAAACAATGATGGCAAGGCCCCAGAGTTTTTGCTTACATGGTTTGATTTTGACTTGGAACAAAGAGACATATAAATCTTCAAGAAATACTCATTTAAGTAGCCAGTTTTCTTTATGGCAAATCGAGGAATGATTTTTGATCTCTTCAAGATCAGATGGAAATTCCCTAACCCTAAACAAATTAGTCTCAACATTACAACCTCTCAAGATCTCAAGATTGGCCGCAAACTGGCAACATTATTGGAAGACAATGTAAAATAATTACATAAAACTATGGATACCCAAACCACAACACATTCACCTTGCCACAGAATCTGTGGCATACAGTAATTTTTCCTCCTTGGCTAAAACAACGTACAATTAAATCACAAAATTAGTACAAATTGGAAGAAACCATGCCCCCTTCTTCCCAGCCTCTGTGAGTAACGGCCAAATCCACATACTAGCATCACACATCCAAACACCTCTGCCGCATACTACCTCTCCAGGGGAGGACCCAAAAAACATTACAAGGCACAGTGAAGACACCTTGTTAAAGGAGACAGGTTCAGAACTGTCAAACTGGACACATTTCAGGATATGCAACTTGTGGTTCCTTCTCAAGTTCGTGGAAAGAGCAGCAGCAAATTAAATTCAATCCCACAGGAAAACCGCTAGCTTGTTCAACAGCAGTCAGTATTCAGACCTGCCATGAGGATGGAAACAATACTCATGGATGTAAGAGGATCTATCATAAAAATCTATTGACTCCAACTAACAGATGGTGCTTATCCTCCTAATGTATTGATAGACTACACCAAAGTAATAATTGTAGTATTATAAATATTTCATGTAATCCTTAATATGACCTTTTGATTGATTCATTTTGACTATTTGAGTAAATAATTCCTCTCGACTTTTGTGTGATTTTTCATTATTACCCGGGCTGTTAACAGAGGACTGTGGTATCTCTCCTGTTTGTTCCCATGTGGAATGTATATAACATTACCTCAAAGTACATTAAACAACATCATCTGTCTCGCCTTGCTCCCTTGGAATAGTTGTTACCGCCCGTTGCCGACCTCAGCTTGCTTCCGGATGGTGCCTCCTCCTACAGTGACTCTGAGCGCTTGTTCTTTGCACTTACCCCACTCGTCAGACCTGTTCCACGCATCTTTCTCGTTCCACTTTATTGCCCGCCATCGTTGAACGTTCAAGTACTCTTGTCTGCTCTACCCTTATCTTCTGGATTTCTTCAAGTCAAGACCAGGCGTCCACCTGTCGGCGGGTACAGGTTTCTTGCTTCCTGCATTCATATGGGCATTTTGGACTTTGTTTGCAACAACTAACCAGACGTCCGCGTGACATCGGGAATAGGGTTCTCTGGAACTATTTCAACCTGGAACTTATATACTTTTGCACCAACAAAAGACCACAAATCCCTGAAGCCTAAACACGACACACGGGTAAGCTATTTTTGATCTCAAGTAATTCAGTCAGTAGCCTTGGGAAGTGGTTTAGCAAATGCTTATTACTAAGGTTGTTTATTCTTTGCCTTAGGGGGGAACCTCTGACTGCAACACCTTCTGCTTGTTTTAACTACCTGATTGGGTTTACTCAGGTGAGCTTTGCTGTCTCTGGTGTTTTGTACATTCTTGCTGCCTTTATTATACTAACTGAAAGAATTTTCCTTGCGGTCAGCGGTGTTCCAGTGGTGTCCCTCCACGTCTTTCTTTTAATTGACTGCTCTGCAGTGCTTAATTTGTAAAAGAAATAAGTGCCAGTGGCCAAAAAATATTTGCCCCATGATGCCGCGTGGGGCGCTGCGCGTAGTGCGGGCGCGCGGCCCACGACAGTTCAGTGCTAGACCTAGATCGGCCCATCACACTGATGTTGCTCTATGTCACATGTTTGGTGCTGCAGCAACTGCTGGCACAGGCTAGTAGTGGGATGGATGGGGAAGGGCACACATGGGTTGAGAAAGTATAATGCTTTAAAGTTGGAAAACACTTCCTGGTTGTCGGAGAATGACGCGGTTTCCCTCACCTCCCTGTGCCTTTAAGCCTGAGATGGTCTAGGCCACTCCCCCAACACCCTTTTTACACCTCCTTGCTCCCTCCCTTCTCCTGTCTCCTTGTGCCATCCAGTCTGAGGAGGTCCCCCCACCCCTAATCCCCCCCATCCTGTTGATGGAGGGGGATGGGGTACATGGGCCCAAGTGTGTCCGGCTACGTGTAGTGGCTATGATGGTGTCTGCTACATTCCTCCTTGCACTCGGCGCATCCCCCTGCTTAACCGCAGCACCGCACACCGGCCTTCCATGGGCCCTGCATTTAATTTACCAGGTTTATACATTCAATTTGGTTTAACCTGCGGCCCTCCACACATTTCCCTTTTCCCATAACCTCCCCTAACACTCCCTCAGAAATAATACACTGACTCGGGTTGTGGATGTACAGGCCACAGTTGCTTTATTAGCAGGAGGTATCTTACAGGTGCTCCCTTACTTGTTACTTGGTAATACAGCATCAGGTTATTCTGCTCTGAGCTGCACACCCTTACACTCCCCACTCTGTAGCAAGCAGCATCTGCTGATCGGAAGTGACGCTGTTACTTTTCCACTTTAATTTGTATAAACTCAAACTTGAGGGTAGGAACACAGTGGGCCAAATCTGTAGGTATTGCAAGTGAGACATTTTACTAACAGTGCAAAGTTTCTATGGCAAAGTGGACTTAACATGACAGGACGTTACAAACTGCCCCATATTTTACTGACCTTCATCACAGCACCCGCAGACATATGTTTGACTTGCACCTGCCTTCAAAAATGCAGAGGGGAATAAGGGGGTAGAGTGACACCCTTTGCAGTTGAAGTGAGGGTGGTGAGATTACATTATTTGCCCGGGATCACACACTTACACTGAACAGCGAAGCAGAGATTTTAACCCAATTTGGGAACAGAACAGCCACCTTCTTCCATGCTTTACATGGAACAAATATTTCAGTTTTGGTTGTCAACAAGACCTACAATAATGTCCTATAGTTTACTTGCAAAATACACAAATTGCATAAAAGCTTCATGACAACATGTAAATCCTTATAGCAGCATATTGGGCCAAAATAATATCAGTGTACCTTTATTTTCCACATCCTGGATGGAAAACTATAAGATGCAAAAGGCAAAATATTTATTTACCCACTTTATTTGCATCGCTTTAAGACGCACAATGAAATAAGTTGTCTCATAAACTCACTTAGGTTTGGTCTATACTGATTGCTCTAGCTCTCTGGCTGTGTGCCAAAGAAGACAAAGTCCTCACTGGCGCATACAAGAGCTTTCTTTTTTCAGATCTTGTTCTTGCCATCTTTTCCAGGGTAAGAGGTAGGCATCCATTTACCTCTTACTCCCTCTTACGTGATGCTTTACTCCCATCAAGTAAAGCTCCCTTTTCACTGCTGCGTTGCCATAATTGTCCTGAGACTCAGGATAGCTCAGTGGCAATGTGCTCCACTTGGAAGCAAGACGACACGAAGCAACATAGGTTCGATCCCCGACTCCTCCCTTAGAAACATCTGGGTGTTAAGTGCGTTATAAATACACAACTAAGACATGCTGCTCCTGTAACTCTGCCTCGATGCCCCTGGGCTGTGTGAGCACATTAATAATGCAAATAAATAAAAAAGCATTCTGTTTCAGTCACTGTTGCACTGTATTTGTCTCTACCCCTTCTGACACATCTGACAGTCTGTTAAAGTACACAAAGTATTGTTAATCGGTTGCCTCCAGGAAGAGCACCCTCCACTCGGCCTGTTTTTCAGTCACCTCATCCAGGTGTTTTGTGTAATCAATTTACTCTCAAGCCCTTATCTGTCATCACATCTCATAAATGCCCCCCTCACACTTCCTTCAAGCATGAACATGGTGTTGTTGGGGCATACAATTGTCTCGAGTCGGGCATCAATGAAAAAGTGGCCAAAGTTGCAAACGACAATTCATTCCTTTTGTGACAGACTGAGTAGTACCCACGGGGGAGGCTTTTTGATAAAATGTGAGGCAAATTGTACATTCTAAAGAGTATTTTTTCAGTGATACTGGCCCAAACTACTAGCCGAATGGTGAAGTAACTTGTCAAACTGACCCACATGGGCCAAAAAAGTGGCCCACATGGACCAGAAAAGCTGGCCCACAGTAGCATTATGTGTTTCTGGTTCGTGCATTGCCCTAAGGCCAGTCCGAGCCAGTGCTATCTTTTCAATGAAAACGAAACAACCATCCCCTGCATCACCCAAATCCTTTCCGGTACTCTGCCAGGTGTGCATTTTGGGGTGAAGGAAGCAGTGCAGTATGTTAGTGCAGTGGAGAGAGGCATAGGTGACAAGACCATGGCTGCTCCTGCCTGCAATCAAAATGGTGTCAAACGGGCGGACGGGGGCCCGAAGGATGGAAATTATGGAAAAGGAAATATGCAAGTGTAAAAACCTGCACATAGCTTTGTGGTGTACCGTGTACCGCGTTGTGAAGGGGGGCTAAATGCACATCAATTGGGCAAAGGATTTTGCGACCCCCACCCGCCACCCCCCCCAGGATATTGCGGCTCCACTCAGGTGATGTAGGGCATGGGGCTGGATTGCTAACTGACACAAACGAAGCTGCACGTGCTGTGCAGTCCTGAGGGACTGTGCTGTGCACAGTGTACTGGAGCGCTGTCTGTGCACAAGCTGTCCTGAGGGACTGTGCGCGCGTTGTCCTGGAGGCTGAGAGCACCTAATGTCCTGAGGGACTGTGCACGCTGTGTCCGGTGGGGGAGCTGTGCACGCAGTGTCCTGGGGGGCTGTGCATGTGTTGACCTGGGGGGCTGTGCATGCGGTGTCCTGGGGGGCTGTGCATGCGGTGTCCTGGGGGCTGTGCATTAGTGAGCCCCTTGGCTGCCTGTGCATGTAGTGTTCTGGTGGGCTGTGCTCACATTGTTTCAGGGGTCTGTGGCTGTGCTCTTGGAGTCTAGAGGGGTAGGGGGAGGTCTGTGCTCGAAAGTGATGGGCCCCAGCCGCCCAAATATACATTTTTTCTTTTAAAATCTTACCTTCCGTGGGGCCGCCCGCCACCGTCACCACGGCCATGCTGATGACAAAAATAGGTGCACAACGGCAGCGGCGCCACGGAAGGTAAGATTTTAAAAGAAAAAACGTATATTTGGGCGGCTGGGGTCCATCACTTTCGAAGTGATGGGCCCGAGCCGCCACTCAAAAATACTTATTTCTTTTAAAACCTACCTTCCGTGAGGCGGGGTCCCGGCTACCGGCCTCACGGAAGGTCAGGTTTGAAAAGAAAAAAGTAAAAAACGTACTAATGTGGGCACAATCTACAGGCCCGCGCCGCGGCAGAGTCATTCGACTCAGTCTGCGCCGCGGCAGCTCTGCCTGGTGGTCACAGAAATTGGCCTGGGCCTGGCACTGCAGTCAGCAGTACACAGGTCACACAGGTCACAGAAGCCCGGATGCGGACGGGCCCTTGGTGGGGTCCTGACCCCAGGGCAGTCAGAAAACCACCAGGGGACCGCGCAACCGCCCGGGACTGGGCCTTCCTTACCTGATCACTGTGACAGGCTCAGGGCAGGCTGCTGTTTTACGGTCCAGACTTACCTGCTTTGCCGACTGGGACTTGGTCTTCTCTCTGTTGGGGCCTCAGGGTGGGGGTCACACACTGGCACAAATGAAAAAGCAGGCAGAGGGGGGCCCTAGGAAGCAACTAGGCCGCACCACGCAGTGCAGCAGGGCAGGCACTCTCTCTCACATGCCACGCCTAGACACCTTCACTTCACAGTAACTTGTGAAAGGAAGGTGGCGCCGTGCTGGCTCCTGTAACATCAACATGTCAACATGTAATTTCACTGGCCCAGAAGAACAGCCAATGAAAACTGCACATTGTGTTACTATACAGAATGTATCAAATACTGCATAGTAACAACAGAATGGCAGTTTTCATTGGCTGTTGTTTGTAACTTGCTGTTCATTGCTATTGCTGGCCCCTCACAGGCCCAGCCAGCCATGGCCTGCACCTGCAAGCACAAGAGATCACAATGACAAACGAACCCAATGATTTATAATGAAGCAAAGTGAAGTGGAAGAACAAATAAAGCAATTGCTGACCCCCCCCCCAATGATTAGTTCCGGTGCCCAAAAAAGAGTGCCGGTGTTGGGCACCGACAACCACCCCCACAAATTAAGCACTGCTGCTCTGCTGTTATAATCCGGCAGAGTGGTACATTATTAGGAAGACATTTTCCTCTTCACTACCAATTCAAGTATTCAGGACCTGGTCCAGGATAGACGTGACAGAGGGAGCTCTGACACATACGCCCTTTTGCAGATGACAGCCATAGAAATGAGCCTGTAGAGGTTACAGGATTAGTCAATAAGGTTTCTGGGTGTGGTGTGTACGCACAGACTGTGGTACACAGTGTATTGGTCGACAGAAATGCAGAGGGTGTGGTTATGGCTGTGTGTTTCACGAGCCACAGAGTGGAGGATTTGGGGGAGTTCGAAATACATTGATTGAAAGTGAATGGAAAACACTTGCAGCGGCTGCTCATTTTGGATTCTATCATGTGGATGTGTGATGCTATGGAGTACCTACAATGAAAGGACTGATTTTCGTTTGTCTGTGTGACACTTTGGTGATGCGCAATCATGCCAACATTATTGTTGTTTATTGTGGAGGGAAAATTGCACAGCATGTTACACGAGTTTCAGTGCTGTTTGCGATAAAGGATGCCCTTGCCCAGGTCATGCATCTGTTTCTGATCTCCTGCATAACTTTCTATCGCATTACGCAGACACTGATGCGGCTGCATTATTTTACATTTGGTCTGCAAATGGAGAAAACGCGGTACAATTCGAAGAAATCTATTTGTACCTTTCTACGACATGTTCCAATGGCGTAATTCACACATACGAATATGACGTTTCACAGCACAGTTTTCCCCACCAATAACGTTCATCTTATTATTCCTGCCATCCTGATTTCTGCACACCCCATCCAAATTGCCTGGCTGCCCTTCTTGAAAGTAGTGGAAGAATTTTTGTAGTAAGTGTTGAGCAGTTAATCTCTTGAAAGCGCTCTGCAGCACGTAAAGAAACCTCTTTCTACAGCTAACCACTTTCCATCCGATTCCACTACAGTGTTTTTCACAGTGCCACGCCTCTCTTGATTTTGCGCACATTGTGCGGAACGTACACGGTGCATTGAGCCCTGCATCCGCTCATTGGCAATTCCATTGTTCATCTCTGAAAGGAGCTTTCTTTATTTGCCTTTTTTCCTTTCCCAGTTATTTTTTATTTATTTTGGACTTCTAAAACATGCCACAGAAGGAACGGCAGGCAAGGCCCGGTATGGAAGGGGCAGCACCTGCATGGACACCATAGGGGACGTGCCGAGAGACTGAAATATTGGATGGCCCTAACCTACAAAGGCGTCAATCATTGCCATGCTCCTGAACTGACCCTTCCCACGCACTTCCAAGTAGTTTCCCTCTGTAGAGTAGCGCGGAGCAGTACATGCACAATACAATGCCATTTGCCGGTTAAGGGTCTGTAGCACGGCATATGGTCTGCAAGGATTTTTTAGAGCTCCACTGCCCTACAGAAATGCCCCTGGTGTTGGCAGAAGCAGATATGGAAAATGCTGTAAATGAAATTACCCTATTGCATTGTTGGAAGGGCGGTAGACTTCCCACTGGTCACTTGTGTTTCCATTTCAGTTGTCATCACATGCAGTACAAACACTTTATGCTACGCCATTAGCCGTAGGAGTAGCATTCACAGAGATGCATACATTCTGGAATACAAGAATGTTTACAACAACGCGAAACACAGCTTCATTACGTGGAGCAGGAAGGTACATATTCAGCGCAACCCATGCGGCTACAGTACTTTTCTAACCACCAATGACATTGTTTGCACTCTGAGCATTCTGATGTTTGCTTACTTGCCTTTACATGCACTAGTATGTGCGTAACTAAGCCGCACCAGCTTTGCCATTTTGCAGACTCACTACAAACTGTCACACCTGCAGTTACATGTTTTCTTCAACTGTACGACCTGCAGGCGATCTCTTGACACTTTCCGTCACAGTGCTCAGTGCAGAGACGGTGTGTTTGTTTCACAGGTCATGGAAAGGCAAGAAGCTCATCAATCAAATTAATTAACACGCCCACATTACACTGGAGGTTGCTGTTCCTTGTTTACCAGTGGGCCTCATACAGCCTGGTGTGCAGCAGCCATACATTGATAGGTTTGCAGAGCCACCCACGTAGTTGACAGGAGTACTTGAAATGCGGTAGCCTACCATATGAATCCATAGGTCTGGCGCCAAGGGCGGTGTTACCAGCACACAGAGGATGCCCTACATATGGGTATAGCTGTACAACGGATACACGTGCGCTCCCACAACTATTTAAAAGTGCATTAGAAGATGCTGCCATGCGGCCACTAATGGAGTCATACGGATACTTGCAGTGTCATTGCACATACGCCGGCCAGGTGCAGTCTCCCTAGGAAATGTCCATATTGCTCACATGCAATCATCTCGGCCAGTACTGTGCAGCACATATTCTCCATGCAATGTTAACACAAAAAGAGAAACCACTCAAACACTCACCAACACTTACCATGTACATCTGTAATTGCTTAGATACACCAACACTATTAGGAAAAGGAAAGGGTAGCACAAATGGATACATACACCACAGAATTTGGCCCTTCCACAAGTTCATCATGAGGGCAGCCAAGGAATCAGTGACAAGCCGTTGTTAACGGGACGTTATGGTTCCGTTGCATTACCAAACAGCTATCAACTTTACAGAAAACACTATGCTAAAGAACCGTTCTGGTTACAGTGCCCTACTAAAAACCTATGAAATTCACTAACAAAAAACATTGTTAAAGGGACGTTATGGTTAAGTTACACTACTAAAAACCTACCCTCTTTACTGAAAAAACTATGCTAAAGGAAGGCTCTGGTTACAGTGGCCTACTAAAAACCTATCAACTTCAGTGAAAACACGCTGGTGAAGGGACATTATGCTTCAGTTGCCCTAAGAACAACCTAGCAACTTCAGTGCAAAAACTTCTGTTACAGGAAAGTTGCAGCTACATTGCACTAAGAACAACCTATCCATACTATGCTTACAAGTAAAACTGAAAAACCCCAGAAATTCGTCAGTTATGGTAAGCTAAGCAACCACAATTCGAGCTACCACTGTACACTGCTAAGACTAACACCCGTGACATCAAAGATATAATCACAAATGTTTTTTTTATAATTATTCAATATTCAACATAATTGAGTGCAAACAGCCGACGCGCGTTTCAACCTAAGTCTTTTTCAAGGCCAATTGAGTATTGTGGTGGGCTCAGGGAGAGCTGTAGTCTGGTCCTCCCAGGTACGGGCGCCAGAGGGGCTGGGTAGCCAGGTCGGTGCCGGGTTGGGCACGTAGGTCGTTTGTCATTCCCACCAATCTTATTATCAATATCCTTTAGCATTCAAGTCCCAAAACCTGTGATTATTAGAGACACCAGCAGCAATTACTAGTTCTTCCCAGGCTTTATCAATTAATTTATTTCTGCACTGCTCTAAAATGCAATTGTATTCTCTTAGTTTAGTATTAATCATTGACCTCGGATGGTTATCGCTTTTAAGACCCTAGTCAGTTTATCACCAATGTTTGATAAGAGTTTGTCAAAACAAAAGAGCAAGGATAGGTCAATCGTAGTATTGTTGGTACAAACGTCTAATAGAGACAAATTCTAATTATTAATATCATCCAATATGTCCTCACTAAATTCCGGGCCACACTTCAACCTTCATCGCCAACCAGAAATATGACCCTCAAAAACTGTGTCTTTTCAACAAATTATTGATGGTTTTAACATCATCTGCAAAAAGAGACTAAAAGGGACATGGTCGCCATCAAGCCTTGGATCCACAATATGATCTTTGACCCCTCACAATTTAGACAGAAACACAAAAAAGTAATCATTTGTTGACATCTCCATTGCACCCCTAAAGATGAAATTGCCAAGACTATCCAATTTCATCCTCCCGTTGACAAGACTAAGATTTCAATTCAGTAAGAACAGACTATCGCTACTGTGCCTCTGATCATTAAATAAAGATGAAGGGATACCATAGGCAGCATCTTATGCTGCGTCCCAAATTGCAGAATCAATTGCAGATTCCTGATCTCAGCATTAAAATGTCCACAAATAAACAGGGGAATGGGATTCAATTCATTTGAATTACACCAATTAAAAATCACAGAATTCAAAAAAGAAAAAAGGAACCTTCTTTTTAAAATCCGCCAGGCTTAATAATAAGATAAAAACATATAGCAAAGAAAAATGTTAACTCACTTAAAGGAATTTCTGGTAGTTCAAGCAAACATGTACAAGGCACCACTTTATCCAGAAAAACAATGATGGCAAGGCCCCAGAGTTTCTGCTTACATGGTTTGATTTCGACTTGGAACAAAGAGACATATAAGTCTTCAAGAAATACTCATTGAAGTAGCCAGTTTTCTTTATGGCAAATCGAGGAATGATTTTTGATCTCTTCAAGATCAGATGGAAATTCGCTAACCCTAAACAAATTAGTCGCAACATTACAACCTCTCATGATTGGCCGCAAACTGGCAACATTATTGGAAGAAAATGTAAAATAGTTACATAAAACTATGGCCACCCAAACCACAACACATTCACCTTGCCACAGAATCTGTGGCATACAGTAATTTTTCCTTCTTGACTAAAACAACGTACAATTAAATCACAAAGTTAGTACCAATTGGAAGAAACCATGCCCCCTCCTTCCCAGCCTCTGTGAGTAACGACCAAATCCACATACTAGCATCACACATCCAAACACCTCTGCAGCATACTAATTCTCCCGGGGAGGACCCAAAAAACATTACAAGGCAGAGTGAAGACACCTTGTTAAAGGAGACAGGTTCAGAACTGTCAAATTGGACACATTTCAGGATATGCAACTTGTGGTTCCTTCTCAAGTTCGTGGAAAGAGCAGCAGCAAATTAAATTCAATCCCACAGGGAAACCACTAGCTTGTTCAAGAGCAGTCAGTATTCAGACCTGCCATGAGGATGGAAACAATACTCATGGATGTAAGAGGATCTATCATAAAAATCTATTGACTCCAACTAACAGATGGTGCTTATCCTCCTAATGTATTGATAGACTACACCAAAGTAATAATTGTAGTATTATAAATATTTCATGTAATCCTTAATATGACGTTTTGATTGATTAATTTTGACTATTTGAGTAAATAATTCCTCTCGACTTTTGTGTGATTTTTCATTATTACCCGGGCTGGTAACAGAGGACTGTGTTATCTCTCCTGTTTGTTCCCATGTGGAATGTATATAACATTACCTCAAAGTACATAAAACAACATCATCAAAAGTTACAATTTGGATGTTAATAACCTGTTGTTAGAATCATAAAATCTCATCCATATATGAAACAGCAGTGTTGATCAAAAGCTATATTTCTACTATAATACGAATATCTCAAATTGCATTATGTGAACTACCAAAGCTACAGCTAATTAACCCTCGAAATGCCAACTCAGTGACTGCTATTCCCCGTCCGACTTCAGTCTTGTTTCCTTCGCATAATTTGTACTGGTGTCCATGGTCTTGCTCCCCACTATTTGTGCTCACTTATCTCCTGCTACATGCCTTTGATTCCTCTGGTCTTCTTGGCAATGTTGTCTCGCTGTGCCTCCCACCCCACGTGCATGGTCTTTCTGCTTCTTAGCTCTCTTGGTCCAAGCTCTACAACTAAGTGGTCTACAAGCCACTTTTATTCCCTAAACATAGGTAAATATTCCCAACACAAAAAATAACGAGGCTCCCAATAAAAATAGGAAACAGAGGAATAGAAGGCTTCCCTGCTGCATCCATCCAAAGAGCTCCACGGATATGTCTGACCATGGTAGCAGCAGGGCAGTGTGACAGGAAGGAGCCCTACTGTCATTACTGCCTCATCTAAAGGTGGACTTTAAGGGATACATGCTTCTTTTAATGTCAGTGAATTGCTAGGTGGAAAGAAGTATGGATTCCAAAAAGATATACATTTTAGAGTTCAAATGTTTGTAATTGCCTAAAAATTACCCCCATTAGGATTGGGAATTACTTTTTTTACTCCCTAAAAAAATCATTTAATACCCACTTTTAATAACTAGGGAGTAAACTACTTTAACACTTTAAAATATATGTTTGGCCCCTAAATTATGAAATCCCTTACCCCTTTCTCTGTTCTGCATTCCTCAGTGTAATCCACTATCTTCTAAATTGTTCCCTTCAAGCCTTTGCTTTTCCCTCACAAACGTAATGTCTTATGACCGGACATTATGAATTTGCACATTATTTGATTGTACTCCTATTATTTTGTACTGCGCTTTGGCAAAGTTGCTTTATAAATAACATCAAATAAAATGAAAACATTAAATTAAACAAGCTATACACAATTAGAGTCCTCTCTGAAAAACACATGGGTGTTTAATGCCTATGCATGCCACACCTTTTCAGACTCTTTCTGTTGGTGGCACCATTTGGATGTGTTTGGCAAGGTTGGGCTGGAGGTTCGCTGAGCAAATGGAAACCGGTGCCAGAGTTCAGAATACCCAACCAGTGGGACATCATGTAATCTGTGTTTTTGGTGATTGTTGATGCATAACATGCAGGACGGGGTGTGGGTCAAAGTTCAGAGGAGTAGTCTGAACCCTCACACATCAGATGTGAATAACAGAGGTACCTGTTGATCCATAACATGCAGGGCGGGTTGTGGGTCAAAGTTCAGCGGGGTAGTTCGAACCCTCACACACCAGGTGTGAATAACAGAGGTACCTGCCCTTGGCTATCGGCTGACAACTTTCTGAGACATGCCGGAGGTTGTATACCAGGAAGGCATCTTATTGCATACCTATCTATTCATTGTTTTACCTAGTGCTATTTACTCTCACCACACAGTACACTGAATCATCTATCTGGCAGGAAACACGCACAGAATATCATTGTAGATGTGTTTGTGTTTAGCGATCCCTCCACCACAAATAAAGTCTCAGCTGCACTGATGAATAGCATCACAGTTAGAAACACGTGTTAAGCCTGATTCCATAGTGGGATGAATGTCTGAGAAAGTGGGACCTTCTAGCTAATTGTTTCCCAAAAATGGCTGAGAGCCCCTCAACCACGTTTTAGCTCACTGCACCTTTCACAGAAGAGCAATATAACCATATGCATATCAGCATTTGTCTACCCACAAGGGCAGTTCATTACCAAAATGCTATGCAATTCTCCTCTGAACAAGAGTACCAACAGCAACCCCACACATGTGTTTCGGCATAGTTGGGCCTCATCAGTGAGGTGAAGCTGTGCCTCTCTATGCACAGTGAGAAAGGGGTTCACATCTGGATTACCCTGTGTAGCTTAGAGTGAAACATCAAGTTCCTAAACATTTCACAAAAAGGTCTGGGAGCCCCTCTATCGAGAACAAACATAGCCAAATAACATGTTCGATTTGAAGGTGCCCACTCAGGAGGGCTTGCAGCCACAGTTTATCTCACTGTGCTTCTGTGAGGAATATCAATTTGCATATCAGTGTTTGTCCCACCCACAAGTGCAGTCCAGCACTGACATGCTAGACAACTTGTCTCTGAACAAGAGCACCAACAGGAACGCCAGACAAGTGGCGGGCCTAGTCGGGCCTCATCAGTGAGGTGTAGCTGTGCCTCTCTAATCACAGTGAGCAAGGGGTCCATGTCTGAATTACCCAGGGTAAATTAGGGTGAAACACCAAGTTCCTAAACATTTCACAAAAAGGTCTGGGAGCCCCTCTACCAAGAACAAACATGGCTAAATATAACCTGATCTATGGGAAGGTGCCCACTCGGGTGGGTCTACAATCACGTTTGAGCTCACTGTACCTTTCACAGAGGAGAAATACCCATTTGCATATCAGTCTTTGTCCCACCCACAAGGGCAGTCTAGCACAGAAATGCTAAGCAATTCTCCGCTGAGCAAGAGTACCAACAGCAACCTCAGACACGTGTTTCGGCCTAGTCGGGCCTCATCAGTGAGGTGAAGCTGTGCCTCTTTAAGTACAGTGAGTAGGGCCTCATTACAACCCAGGCGGTAAGTATTGAACATTACCGGCATGGCGTAATGAACGTTTACGCCGTGGTCCGATGGCATAAAGAGCAGCACATTCCGACCCATCGCGAACGAGCATTACGCCATGCCGGTAATGTAAATTACGCCATGGCGTAAATGACCCTAAAACGGCCCCTACCGGCATAGTACGCCGCGCAAGGTGCACTACCGCCACCCATCATAGCGGCGACCGTAGTGAGCGGTCACCGTTATTAGCGGTAAATAAGCGGATCCGGAAGTAGCGTCATTGTGGCGGAACGGGAAAGAGCACGGTGGCCATCTTTAAAAACACAATCCATTGCCATCCTCCCCAATCATTCCACATCTGACCCTGAGACCTGTCCAAACCCATAACCCACCCAATTACCAACCTGAAAATGCCAAAAGTTGTTAAAAAACATGCGATCGGCAGCGCCAGGACCGCTTCTCCCGGGAGGAACTAACCATGCTTGCTGAGACCCTCCAGGACAATGCTGCGGTGGTCTTCTCCACGCAAATGTCCAGGCCGGCAATAGCCAAAAAGAAGGCCATATGGTCCCTGGTGGCACAGCGTGTCAGTGCGGTGGGGACCAAAAGTTATTAAAAAACATGCAATCGGCAGCGCCAGGACCGCTTCTCCCGGGAGGAACTAACCATGCTTGCTGAGACCCTCCAGGACAATGCTGCGGTGGTCTTCTCCACGCAAATGTCCAGGCCGGCAATAGCCAAGAAGAAGGCCATATGGTCCCTGGTGGCACAGCGCGTCAGTGCGGTGGGGACCGTACCCCGCAACGCACAGCAGTGCAGAAAGCGGTGGGACGACCTGAGGCTCCGCGTCAGGAGCATCCTCTCGGTGAATAGGAACCTGGGCACGGCAACCGGGGGTGGATCTGATTCCCCCATCAAATTGCAAGCATGGGAGGAAATCTGTGCATCCACCATTGGAATGGAGAGAATACAAGGAGTCGGAGGGATGGAGAGAGGAGTCCCGACATCAGGAGATGCAGGTAGGTGGCTCCAAACAAGCCTTGCAAAAATCACCAAAGTCCAACCATGTGACGTACTATGTTGCCCATAGTGCAAATGCAACACATCAGCAGGAGACTGCCCACAGACACATCCGAAATCCACCCTGTACACATGCAGCATGCACACCCTAACTGCCAGCCCCCACATACCACCATGCTACTTCCACACAAAAGGCAGAAAACCTGTATGCCCCTGCCTCAAATGTGCTGCATGTACCTACTGATAAGATGTAATTCGTCACAATGCATGCACAATGTCCGCAGACCCATCAATAACACTATCCCTCCTTTTCTCCACCACAGGCTCTGATTCAGACCTCCAGGATGAGGACACCACTGCCTCCACAGCCACCAGGAGGGCCAGGACAACTGTGCCTAGGCCGCAAGCCTCCACCTCTGCCGTCCCGAGGAAAACAGCCCAGCAGCCACAAACCCTGCCAGGGGAAGAGGACAGGGCACTGACAGCCACCACAACTGTCACCACAGACTCAGCAGCAGCAGTGCACATGACACACATCGTGCCCACCGAACGGACAGGCTCTGCTGCAAGCAGCACCCTTGGCGAAATTGCTGCCATAGCAGCATCCTCCGACAGTGAGGCACGGAGCATCGAGGAGATTGATGATAGAAGCCCCACTGTCCACCCACATTCCCCCTACACATCCCAAAGCCCCCTGCAGGCGGATGCCACACAGGGGCAGTTGGAGGCCGAGGATTGGCCAGCCACCCCATCCCCGCTGCCGGAGGTGAGCAGCACAATGGGCATGTCAATGCCATTGGCCATAAGCCTGAGGAACCAGCAGACCCTGGATGAGATTGTCACCCGGCAGCAGCAGCTATCCACCCTCCTCAATGAACACGTTGCAGAGTGTGGGGGGGGAAGGGATGCCATGGAGAAATGTGCAGACAGAGTCACGGCTGCCATTGAGTCCTCCACGAAGGACATCTGCACAGAACTCGCCGCTGTGCGGCATGTCCTCTCAGAACTGGTGGAGACCATTAGGGACGCCGTCCAAATGTGCAGCCAGGACCCTCCTCGTCAACCAGCTCGGCACAGAGCAGCCCCATCCGCAGATCAGGGAGGAACCTTCGCAGCACGGGCAGGGGTGCCCCGGAGGCCAGGGGAGGGGACTGTCATTAGTGCCCGGACAGTGGAGAAGAACTACATCACACACTGCTGCACAGACTGAACCACACCTTCGTAGGGATTCCAGGGGGGAGGGGGGAGTGGGTGTGTTGGGGTGTTCAGGGGGGAGGGGGAAGTGGGTGTGTTGGGGTGTTCAGGGGGGAGGGGGGAGCGGGGCAGTGGGTGTGTTGGGGTGTTCAGGGGGAGGGGGGAGGGGGGAGTGGGTGTGTTGGGATGTTCAGGGGGGAGGTGGGAGGGGGGCAGTGGGTGTGTTGGGGTGTTCAGGGGGGAGGGGGGAGGGGGGAGTGGGTGTGTTGGGGTGTTCAGGGGGGAGGGGGGAGGGGGGAGTGGGTGTGTTGGGGTGTTCAGGGGGGAGGGGGAAGGGAGGAGTTGGAGTGTCATACCTTTTCACTATTATAATACACTTTATCGTTTAGCACAAATCCAATGTGTGGACATTGCTCACTGCGTATGTGTGCTTTATTGTTGTACAGTCCACAGTGTGCATGTCCCAGACACACACACTGCCCCAAGTGCCGTCTCCATGTTACACACACCCGCCTTGTGTGCTAGAAGCATTGGTCAATGAGATTCTGACGCTTTTCACGCCCCTCCTGTGCATCGCTGCCTCCTTGAGGTGCTGCCACATCCCCACCCTCCTCATCCTCATCCTCAGGTGGTTGCAGTTCTGCGTCAGGGGGCAGGGGCACATTTCGTCTGACGCACATATTGTGTAGCATGACATTTAGTCTTGGGAGGATAGCTCAGCGATGACGTGCTCGCCTTGGAAGCAAGACGACACGGAGCAACACAGCTTCGATCCCCGGGTCCGCGCTTAGAAACCTCTGGGTATTAGGCGCGTTATAAATAACCTATCATATCATATCTCATATCTCATATCTCATGCCATGATGATCTTAGCAACCTTCTCATGGCGGTACTGGAGTGCCCCGCCAGACCTGCTGATGCAGCGGAAATGTGCCTTCAGTAGGCCGAAAGCCTGCTCAATCACCACACGGGTACGTGCATGGGCACGGTTGAAGTCCTCCTCATGCTGGTTCTGTGGGTTCCAGACTGGTGTAAGAAGCCACCTCTTCAGGGGATAGCCTGCATCACCTGTATGTGGGCAACAATGTATGTGTCAGGGATGAGATTGATTTCTGAACATGACGTGCCACCATGCCTTGCATTCAACTGTAACTTTGCACCACTTTTAGTTGCACTAATGGATTCACACTATGCAACCGGTATATGTTCATGGCTCTCATGTACTGTTTTGCATGCCAAAACACAATGTATGCAGGGGGGACAAGTGCCTTGTGAGTGCCCATCCACTGTGTACGTTCAGGCCGTTTCTTTAGGTGACCTGGCACGTGTCCTGTGAGGTTAACGCTCACATGATCGCAACATTGCTGTCTGCCTCATTATGACCCCAGTGAACAATACTGATGTCAATAGGGACAGTTTGTGGGCCTTGCTGTCTGTGTTGTGGTGCATTGATGTTCCAGTCCATCATGTGCCTATTTGGGCACAGTTATGGGGGACAGGCCTTTCAGTAGATGGTGTTTGGTGACATGCATGTAGGTGCATTTCATTGGAGTCAATGTGGTCACATTTTGCACAATGCACTTGCAGATGGTTGTGTCATGGTTGGGACACACCTTCATTCACATGTTAGGGCTGCTTAGGTCAGGCATCACGTATACAGGTGTCAGATGACGTAAGTGCTGCCTCAGGGTATGATCTGGCTACTGCTAGTCGCATCCAGGTGAAGTATGCATCATTCCCCCCCCTTTCTGCCAGGTGAAGTATGCATCATCCCCCCCCCCCTTTCTGCCAGATGAAGTATGCATCATTCCCCCCCTTTCCCCCTTTCTGCCAGGTGAAGTATGCATCACCCCCCCTTTCTGCCAGGTGAAGTATGCATCACCCCCCCCCCCTTTCTGCCAGGTGAAGTATTCGTCATTCCCCCCCCTTTCTGCCAGGTGAAGTATGCATTGGTACGTCGATCACCTACCCACTTCACATTTCCATGCTCATGACATGAGACTCACCGAGTAGCCAGGATCTTGGCCCTGCATGTCGCTCCATGTAGCGTGGTATTGTGGAGTTACGCAGGACCATTGAATCATGGGTTGATCCGGGGAATCGGGCACAACAATGTGTGAAGATCCTGTTGGAGTCACAGACCATTTGCACGTTGATTGAGTGAAATAGTTTACGGATGCGGTACGGTACCTCCATGGCACGTGGGACCAACAATTCCACATGGGTGCAGTCGATGGCACCAATGCAACCAGGTATGCCAGCTAGTGCATGGAAACCCACTTTGGTGTTAGCAATCTCCTGGGCAGACCGTGGCAATGAGATGTGGTCATCTGTGTGCTTGAGGTGGGCATCCAGCACTTGGATCAGTGTACGTGAGAATAAAGGTTGTGATATGCCATGCAAGTGCCCCACTGTGTGCTGGTAGGTGCCTGTGGCCAGGAAGTGGAGCACGGACACTACCTTCAGTAGGGGGGGGATGGCGGTGGGTGTTTCAATCATGCTGACGATGTTGTTGTGTATCATGTCCACAATGGTGGTGATGGTGTCCCGGTCCAGTCGGTACAGAGTGTGGATCTGCTCAGCGGTGAGGGTGAATGGACTGGCTCTGATGCGTGGGATTGGGGGCTGCCTGCGTGGTGCCACTGGCTGTGCTGGTGGGGCTTGCTGGCCCTGCCTTGCCCTCCTTCTCCTCCTGCGTCTCCTCTGTGCAGCCTCTTGTTGTTGTTGTTGTTGTATTTGAAGTTGTAGCACTTGCATTGCTATCAGGTCCTCCAGCCCCAACATTGCTAGTCCTATTGGTATCATTGTGGAGTGTGACTGGGTGTGGGAAGGGGTTGGTGTGCTCTTTTTGTACTTCCTGGGTCTGTATTGCCTCCACCTGTGCTGATTCTGTGGACCTGTGGCAGCTGGATTCACTTTACATGGCCCTTTACGGTTGGTTCGCGATGGCGTAATTAGCACCATGGCGGTAATGTACTTAACGGGCTGGGTGATGGCGTTAGGTGCATGTCTGCTTGGGTCGGCATTCGCGTACCTTTGCGCCATGCCGGTAATTACGGTGTGGGATGTCGCGTGCGCGCGTCCTTGGTGCAGTTAGCGGCAGCGTTAACTACGATGCCGCTAATGGCATCGTAGTTTACGGTCACGGGTCATGATCGGACCTAGCGGAAAACGATGGCGGTAATCATTTACCGCCATCGTTTTTCACTTAGCGCCTGGGTCGTAATGAGGCCCATGGGCCTCATTACGACCCAGGCGGTAAGTATTGAACATTACAGGCATGGCGTAATGAACGTTTACGCCGTGGTCCGATGGCGTAAAGAGCGGCACATTCCGACCGATCGCGCACGAGCATTACGCCATGCCGGTAATGTAAATTACGCCATGGTGTAAATGACCCTAAAACGGCCCCTACCGGCATAGTACGCCGCGCAAGGTGCACTACCGCCACCCATCATAGCAGCGACCGTAGTGAGCGGTGACCGTTATTAGCGGTCACCGCAATTAGCGGTGACCGTAAATAAGTGGAACCGGAAGTAGCGTCATCGCGGCGGAACGGGATAGAGCACGGCGGTCATCTTTAAAAACACAATCCATTGCCATCCTCCCCAACCATTCCACATCCGACCCTGAGACCTGTCCAAACCCATAACCCACCCAATTACCAACATGAAAATGCCAAAAGTTGTTAAAAAAGCATGCGATCGGCAGCGCCAGGACCGCTTCTCCCGGGAGGAACTAACCATGCTTGCTGAGACCCTCCAGGACAATGCTGCGGTGGTCTTCTCCACGCAAATGTCCAGGCCGGCAATATCCAAAAAGAAGGCCATATGGTCCCTGGTGGCACAGCGTGTCAGTGCGGTGGGGACCATACCCCGCAACGCACAGCAGTGCAGAAAGCGGTGGGACGACCTGAGGCTCCGCATCAGGAGCATCCTCTCGGCGAATAGGAACCTGGGCACGGCAACCGGGGGTGGATCTGATTCCCCCATCAAATTGCAAGCATGGGAGGAAATCTGTGCATCCACCATTGGAATGGAGAGCATACAAGGAGTCAGAGGGATGGAGAGAGGAGTCCCGACATCAGGAGATGCAGGTGGGTGGCTCCAATCAAGCCTTGCAAAAATCACCAAAGTCCAATCATGTGAAGTACTATGTTGCCCCATAGTGCAAATGCAACACATCAGCAGGAGACTGCCCACAGACACATCCGAAATCCACCCTGTACACATGCAGCATGCACACCCTAACTGCCGGCCCCCACATACCACCATGCTACTTCCACACAAAAGGCAGACAACCTGTATGCCCCTGCCTCAAATGTGCTGCATGTACCTACTGATAAGATGTCATTTGTCACAATGCACGCACAATGTCCGCAGACCCATCAATAACACTATCCCTCCTTTGCTGCACCACAGGCTCTGATTCAGACCTCCAGGATGAGAACACCACTGCCTCCACAGCCACCAGAAGGGCCAGGACAACTGTGCCTAGGCCGCAAGCCTCCACCTCTGCCGTCCCGAGGAAAACAGCCCAGCAGCCACAAACCCTGCCAGGGGAAGAGGACAGGGCACTGACAGCCACCACAACTGTCACCACAGACTCAGCAGCAGCAGCGCACATGATACACATCGTGCCCACCGAAGGGACACGTTCTGCTGCAAGCAGCACCCTTGGCGAAATTGCCATAGCAGCATCCTCCGACAGTGAGGCACGGAGCATCGAGGAGATTGATGATGGAAGCCCCACTGCCCACCCACATTCCCCCTACACATCCCTAAGCCCCCTGCAGGCGGATGCCACACAGGGGCAGTTGGAGGCCGAGGATTGGCCAGCCACCCCATCCCCGCTGCCGGAGGTGAGCAGCCCAATGGGCATGCCAATGCCATTGGCCATGAGCCAGAGGAACCAGCAGACCCTGGATGAGATTGTCACCCGGCAGCAGCAGCTATCCACCCTCCTCAATGAACACGTTGCAGAGTGTGGGGGGGCAAGGGATGCCATGGAGAAATGTGCAGACAGAGTCACGGCTGCCATTGGGTCCTCCACGAAGGACATCTGCACAGAACTCGCCGCTGTGCGGCACGTCTTCTCAGAACTGGTGCAGACCATTCGGGACAGCCGTCCAAATGTGCAGCCAGGACCCTCCTCGTCAACCAGCTCGGCACAGAGCAGCCCCATCCGCAGATCAGGGAGGAACCTGAGCAGCACGGGCAGGGGTGCCCCGGGGGCCAGGGGAGGGGACTGTCATTAGTGCCCGGACAGTGGAGAAGAACTACATCAGACACTGCTGCACAGACTGAACCACACCTTCGTAGGGATTCCAGGGGGGAGGGGGGAGTGGGTGTGTTGGGGTGTTCAGGGGGAGGGGGGAGTGGGTGTGTTGGGGTGTTCAGGGGGGAGGGGGGAGGGGGTGTGTTGGGGTGTTCAGGGGGGAGGGGGGACGGGGGAGTGGGTGTGTTGGGGTGTTCAGGGGTAGGGGGAGGGGGGAGTGGGTGTGTTGCGGTGTTCAGGGGGGAGGGGGGAGGGAGGAGTTGGTGTGTCATACCTTTTCACTATTATAATACACTTTATCGTTTAGCACAAATCCAATGTGTGGACATTGCTCATTGCGTATGTGTGCTTTATTGTTGTACAGTCCACAGTGTGCATGTCCCAGACACACACAGTGTCCCAAGTGCCGTCTCCATGTTACACACACCCGCTGTGTGTGCTAGAAGCATTGGTCAATGGAATTCTGACGCATTTCACGCCCCTCATGTGCATCGCTGCCTCCTTGAGGTGCTGCCACATCCCCACCCTCCTCATCCTCATCCTCAGGTGGTTGCAGTTCTGCGTCAGGGGGTAGGGGCACATTTCGTCTGACGCACATATTGTGTAGCATGACACATGCCATGACGATCTTCGCAACCTTCTCATGGCGGTACTGGAGTGCCCCGCCAGACCTGCTGATGCAGCGGAAACGTGCCTTCAGTAGGACAAAAGCCTGCTCAATCACCACACGGGTACGTGCATGGGCACGGTTGAAGTCCTCCTCGTGCTGGTTCTGTGGGTTCCGGACTGGTGTAAGAAGCCACCTCTTCAGGGGATAGCCTGCATCACCTGTATGTGGGCAACAATGTATGTGTCAGGGATGAGATTGATTTCTGAACATGACTTGCCACCATGCCTTGCATTCAACTGTAACTTTGCACCACTTTTAGTTGCGCTAATGGATTCACACTATGCAACCGGTATATGTTCATGGCTCTCATGTACTGTTTTGCATGCCAAAACTCAATGTATGCAGGGAGGACAAGTGCCTTGTGAGTGCCTATCCACTGCGTACGTTCAGGCCATTTCTTTGGGTGACCTGGCACGTGTCCTGTGAGGTTAACGCTCACATGATCGCAACATTGCTGTCTGCCTCATTATGACCCCAGTGAACAATACTGATGTCAATAGGGAGAGTTTGTGGGCCTTGCTGTCTGTGTTGTGGTGCATTGATGTTCCAGTCCATCATGTGCCTCCTTTGGGCACAGTTATGGGGGACAGGCCTTTCAGTAGCTGGTGTTTGGTGACGTGCATGTAGGTGCATTTCGTTGGAGTCAATGTGGTCACATTTTGTACAATGCACTTGCAGATGGTTGTGTCATGGTTGGGACACACCTTCATTCACATGTTAGGGCTGCTTAGTCATGCATCACGTATACAGGTGTCAGATGACGTAAGTGCTGCCTCAGGGTATGATCTGGCTACTGCTAGTCGCAGCCAGGTGAAGTATACATCACCCCCCCCCCTTTCTGCCAGGTGAAGTATGCATCATTCCTCCCCCCTTTCTGCCAGGTGAAGTATGCATCATTCCCTCCCCCTTTCTGCCAGGTGAAGTATGCATCATCCCCCCCCCTTTCTGCCAGGTGAAGTATGCATCACCCCCCCCCCCCTTTCTGCCAGGTGAAGTATGCATCATTCCCCCCCCCCTTTCTGCCAGGTGAAGTATGCATTGGTACGTCAATCACCTACCCACTTCACATTTCCATGCTCATGACATGAGAGTCACCGAGTAGCCAGGATCTTGGCCCTGCATGTCGCTCCGTGTAGCGTGGTATTGTGGAGTTACGCAGGACCATTGAATCATGGGTTGATCCGGGGAATCGGGCACAACAATGTGTGAAGATCCTGTTGGAGTCACAGATCATTTGCACTTTGATTGAGTGAAATAGTTTACAGTTGCGGTACGGTACCTCCATGGCACGTGGGACCGACAATTCCACATGGGTGCAGTCGTTGGCACCAATGCAACCAGGTATGCCAGCTAGTGCATGGAAACCCACTTTGGTGTTAGCAATCTCCTGGGCAGACCATGGCAATGAGATGTGGTCATCTGTGTGCTTGAGGAGGGCATCCAGCACTTGGATCAGTGTACGTGAGAATAATGGTTGTGATATGCCATGCAAGTGCCCCACTGTGTGCTGGTAGGTGCCTGTGGCCAGGAAGTGGAGCACAGACACTACCTTCAGTAGGGGGGGGGATGGCGGTGGGTGTTTCAATCATGCTGACAATGTCGTTGTGTATCATGTCCACAATGGTGGTGATGGTGTCCCGGTCCAGTCGGTACAGGGTGTGGATCTGCTCAGCGGTGAGGGTGAATGGACTGGCTCTGATGCGTGGGATTGGGGGCTGCCTGCGTGGTGCCACTGGCTGTGCTGGTGGGGCTTGCTGGCCCTGCCTTGCCCTCCTTCTCCTCCTGTGTGTCCTCTGTGCAGCCTCTTGTTGTTGTTGTTGTTGTTGTATTTAAAGATGTAGCACTTGCATTGCTATCAGGTCCTCCAGCCCCAACATTGCTAGTCCTATTGGTATCATTGTGGAGTGTGACTGGGTGTGGGAAGGGGTTGTGTGTGCTCTTTTTGTACTTCCTGAGTCTGTATTGCCTCCACCTGTGCTGATTCTGTGCACCTGTGCAGCTGGATTCACTTTACATGGCCCTTAACGGTTGGTTCGCGATGGCGTAATTAGCACCATGGTGGTAAGGTACTTAACGGGCTGGGTGATGGCGTTAAGTGCATGTCCGCTTGGGTCGGCATTCGCGTACCTTTGCGCCATGCCGGTAATTACGGTGTGGGAAGTCGCGTGCGCGCGTCCTTGGTGCAGTTAGCGGCAGCGTTAACTACGATGTCGCTAATGGCATCGTAGTTAACGTCACGGGTCATGATCGGACCTAACGGAAAACGATGGCGGTAATCATTTACTGCCATCGTTTTTCACTTAGCGCCTGGGTCGTAATGAGGCCCCATGCCTCTAATACCCTGGGTAACTTAGGGTGAAACTTCAAGTTCCTAAAAATTTCACAAAAAGCTCTGGGAGCTCCTCTACCGAGAACAAACGCAGCCAAATATCCCTTTCTATGGGAAGGTGCCCACTCTGGAGGGTCTCCAACTAGGTTTTAGCTCACTGTACCTTTCACAGAGGAGAAATATAATTTTGCATATCAGCCTTTGTCCCACACAACGGCAGTGCAGCACTGAAATGCTAAGCAATTTTCCGCTGAACAAGAGTACCAACAGGAACCAAACACGTGTGTTTTGGCCTAGTCGGTCCTCATCAGTGTGGTGAAGCTGTGCCTCTCCAAGCACAGTGAGCAAGATGCCCATGTCTGGATTACCCTGGGTAACTCAATGTGAAACCCCAAGTTCCTACAAATGTCACAAAAAGGTTTGTGAGCCCCTCTACTGAGAACCAACATGCCCAAATAGCCTGTTTAATGGGAAGGTGCCCACTCGTGAGGGTCTACTCCCAGGTTTTAGTTCACTGTACCTTTCACAGAGGAGAAATATCCTTTTGCATACCAGCCTTTGTCCCACACACAAGGGCAGTACATCACTGAAATGCTAGGCAATTCTCCTCTGAACAAGAGTACCAACAGGAACCACACACATGTGTTTTGGCCTAGTCAGTCCTCATCAGTGTGGTGAAGCTGTGCCTCTCCAAGCACAGTGAGCAAGGGGCCCATGTCTGGATTACCCTGGGTAACTCAATGTGAAACCCCAAGTTCCTAGAAATGTCACAAAAAGGTTTGGGAGCCCCTCTTCCGAGAACCAACACGTCCAAATAACCTGTTCTATGGGAAAGTGCCCACTCGGGAGGGTCTACAACCACATTTAAGCTCACTGTACCTTTCATAGAGGAGAAATAACCATTTACATATCAGCCTTTGTCCCACCCACAAGGACAGTCCAGCAACAAAATGCTAGACAATTCTCCTTTGAACAAGAGTACAAACAGCAACCCCACACACGTTTCAACCTAGTCGGGCCTCATTAGTAAGGCGAAGCTGTACCTCTCTAAGCACAGTGAGCAAGGGGTCCATGTCTGGATTACCTTGGGTAATTTATGGTGAAACCCCAAGATCCTAAAAATGTCACAAAAAGGTCTAGGAGCCTCTCTACTGAGAACAAACACGGCCAAATAACCTGTTCTATGGGAAGGTGCCCACTCGGGAGGATCTACAAACAGATTTTAGCTCACTGCACCTTTCAGAGAGGAGAAATATCCATTTCCATTAGCTATTTGACAGCCTTCCTTTGCCATTTTGAAAAACAAAATGTTTGCAGGTGCTCTCCGGTTGTGGGGTATATTTATATGGCAATAATTCATTGCAGAGAGATTGTTACCCCCTCAATCAAAGCAACACAACCATATAACTGTGGATGTAATTCAATCTAGCCCTGTCTGTAAACCATATAACACCACTTCTGTCCCTGACTATTTAGCAATAGATAAGCCAAGAATTAGGCAGGTGTGTAAAAAAGAATATACCGTTACTAAGAAATAGGAAAATTAATATTTGCACAGAATTATACAACATGTGATTTTACCCCATGGCCTCTCCAGTTTCAGTCATGGAGACCTCTAGAAATCCTCCCTTTATTTGCCTCTCCAGGTTCCCTCCCAGGCAATGCTGGTTCTACAGCAGTTATTCCTGCAGTTTCCACTCTGATAATTTCAGACAGCTCTCCTTTTCCCATTGTGTGTCCCTTTTTGAAATCTAAACAGCATCCACACAATATCTAAGTTATCAGGTGCCAGCTTATAGGCTCTTGATGTGGTCTGGACATCTACTATCCTCACGTTTTCTCTGATTATTCCATTTCAGTTACTAGGCTCCATTCGTTTGTTTAGGCCATCTGCTCTTTTGTTGACATGGCCTGCTATTAAGTCGTTAGCTCCTTTCAATGTTATTAGCCAGGCCAAGGGTTTGCTTATCTTATCTGAACAGAGGATGACAAGTCCACCCACTGCCTCATGGGTCATTCTCTGGTATATGTCAATTGTCAGTCAGATCCTGGACCTCACCAGAAATCGAATTTTAATTCCATGCCTGGACTCTTCTTCTCCCAGTCTGCAGGCTAGAAGGAATTAAGTTAATTTTCTAAAGAGAGGAGTAAAAAGAATTGTTAAGCATTTTTGTTTGAGCCTTGTTTCCCGGGATAACATTTCAGAATAAGACATTAATATTTCAATCACAGAGAATATTCCTTGACAATCATGAATCATAAATTACCATTTTAATTTAATTACTCTCCGGTTATATATTTTAGTTTCCATCCAGGGCTTTGAACTTACATTTAATTCCTCAGATGGTTCCTCGGCTCTGACTTCAGTGGGTTGCTCAATCACGCTTAAAGCTAGTCTGGGATGACACTTTTTTGACTGAATGATATGGACCTATTTCTATTTATTTATTTATTTATTTATTTATTTATTACAATTGTAAAGTGCCCATGGGCATCAGGGCACTGTTACAATCCGGGCTCTTTCATCTGTTCACCTTTCAGGATGCAGATCTTACAGGCAACAAGTGATATTGTGTCCACAATTTCAAAACTACCGTGCCAAGACAAAAGACATTTCTGTTCCTTGGTCTGGTTTCTCTGGAAATTGTACAGATAAACCTTGTCACCTACCTCATACTCCTTTTCCTTGGTCTTCAAGTTGAAGTTTGATTTCATCCCTTCTGCCGACTCATCTATGCTGCGCTGCACCTTTCTATAGAACAGATGCTGAGATAGCACAATTTTTTGTCCAGTCGTAAGTTCAAATGGAAACATTTTAGTTGCAGAAGATGGTTTATATCAAATAGCCATCAGGACAAGCAGTAATTGAATGTCCCAACTGGGTCCAGAGGGAGACACAAACCTCTTCAGTATGCTTACAATTGTCTTATTATATCTCTCAAATCCTCTGCTCCATGTGAGATGGTAGGCGATGTAGAGTTTTCTTTTTACCCATAGAATCTCTCAGATCTTGATCATCACCTCACTGGTAAAATGTCTTCCTCAGTCCACTCAATCCTTTGTGGGAAGCTGAAACAAGAGAAGATGTGGTTGATCATTAGTGTGGCAGCCATCTCCACCTTACAATTTGGGGCATGAAGACATTCTACCCACTTTGTAAACAAGCATGTTATGTTCAACATGTACTTGTTTCCTCTAGAGGAGCAAATCACTGGCCCGATGAAATTGACTTTTAAATCTGACCAAGGCAGTGTCATTCTGCTTTTTTGTAGGGGAGCTCTGTTTGTGGGGGAATTCGGCTGGAATTGTGCACATGCAAGACACCACTTTAGATATATGTTGCGGTCCTGGCCCATGTATGGCCAGTACGCAACCTCTTGCAAGATTTCTAAAGTCTTTTGAAAACCCTTACAACCATCAGTGGCCGCGTCATGGTTGTGATTCAACATCAGACTCCGGAATGAGGTAGGTACTACCCACTGGTCACATTCAGATAGGGATCTTCGTACCAATAGACTGTCTTGAATTCTAAACATTTTGGAAAATGTAATTGACACACAGAGATCCTGTTTGCTGGTATAATCTGAGTCTGTTAGAGGAAAACTCACTGGGTATTCAATGTGTTGGTAGAATTTTCCAACAATAGGGTACTCTTTTTGTTCAGTGATCAAATCTGCATCTGGGGCATCTTTACTGCACTGAGCAGTTGAGAGTTCACTGTTGGTACAAGTCTGAGACCTGGTCACAGCTGTGACTTGAATTTCACCCAGCAGGGATTCCGTATCTATGAAATCCCCCTGCAGAGCTCTAGTTTTAGCTAGCTGGTCTGCCAGGTCATTCCCAATCTAATCCGGCCCCTCTAATTTGGAATTACCTGATCTTTTTTTCCAATATATGGTTATCCCATTAGAGGTCATCAGATCATTAATCAACTGGATCAGTTTTCCATATTTTAAGGGTTTATTATCAGCAGAAAGCATGCCTCTATTCTTCCAGTTTATCGGGTGTTCCATGAACCCATTCCTGACATCATCAGAGTCAGTGATTATCACCAGTTATTTGAGTTGGTGGTGTACTGCAGTGAGGATAGCTTGATGTATGGCCATCAACTCTGCCACCTGACTACTTCGTGGTCCTATTTTGTAACCAGCAGAGGGTTCAGGGGTATCATGAAACCAATCATTCTCAATGCCAGCCACTAGCTCATTTTCCCTGTTATTGCCAACGTGGTAGGAGCACCTGTCCACATAAACTGTGGGCCCTGGCAAGTGTCCTCATCATAGACCTTTTGTGGGGATGCTAAGTATGCCTCCATATTGTTTTTGGTTATTAGACTTTCATCTTTCAGGCAGTGTTCTTGAGCACAAACGTGCAAGTCAGCCAATCCTTGCGCTATAGGACTCTACTTGTTTTGGCCATACCTGACCTCCACAGGAACGCCTTGCCGGGAGAGAATCCAGGAAGTAATTCTGGAATTACTTACATTCCCAGGCTGCATCCTGTCACTTTTTAAGTACTGCAAGGGTTGGTGAGCAGCAGGGGAGTTGCTAGGTCTGGAAAAGATCCGGGGCTAAGTTGATGTCGGAACTGTTGGGACTGGGGGCTAGCTAGACTTTTGGCTGTAGCTCCTGAGATTCTATCTGGGGCTACAACCAAAAGATCAGGGGCAATGGCCCCCTTACCCCCCCCTAGCAATGCCCCTGGTGAGCAGTCTCTATGATGATGTTCTCCCCTGGATAAATGGACAATCATTTTTTTCAATGCCCCTATCGTTGCCAGGAGTGTGTTTTCACAGTCATTGAATATTTCCTCCACAGATGACACAGTTTTGCTTGCATAAGAGATGACTTTGTTGACTTTGTCGTGCTTTTGGTACAATACCATTGTCAGGCAGGTATCTGAAAACCCCATCTCCAACAAGAACTCCTTATTCATGAATGCGGTAAGGCAAATAAGTAGCTTGAGAAAGGCTTGGTTACAGTTGTTTAACAGCCGTGGATTGCTCTGAACCCCACTTCCACTTGACTCTGGACTGTAACAAATTGATAAATGGTTGAGCGACCTCTGCATAGTCTTCAATTAACTTTCTACTATAATTAGTGAGTCCAAGAAAGCTTCTCAATTATCGCAGAGTAGTAGTGTCTTTTAATTTCAATAAGGCTTCCACTTTCTTCGCCTGGGGCTTGAGACCCTCAGGGGTGATTTTGTGCCCTAAAAAGTTCACTCGGGTCTTAAACCACTGTGCCTTCTGAAAGGTGTGAGAAACCTGAACTTATTCTCACATTTACTCCCCAGGGATTTTCTGTTCAGGTGTCCAGAGAAGGGCCATCACATTTGGATCTCGACTCTGGGGGTAGACAAGCGAGAGAGGATCACCTTGGGGATTGGAGAGAGAGTGCCTGAAGGTGAGACATGGTATCCCCCCTCCACTCACACTGACCTACCCAACCCTCCCTCAGTCTTCATGGGAAATTGTCAGTCCTTTCGAATTTTTCACTGTAATCTCCCATCAAGTACTGAGATGAGGAAGAGGCAACTAAGAGTAATGAACACTTCCTGTTACTGGTACTGGGACGAAGTAGAGGGGCCTGCATTCACTTAGTAATGAAGGTCAGGCATGTCACACTAACAGGCTTACACAAGGTCAGGCAATTGAGTTTAACCCTTTTCACCTGCAGCCTGTTCACAATGATAAAGAGCATAAAAGCTGGAGCCCAAAAGGAGAGAGAAGGAAAAGAATGCGCTGTGTTGGGACCAAGCCAAGGAGGAGCTTTGCAGGATCAGGAACCCTCTATTGTGAAGGGTGGCAGCAGGCACTGCCAGGTAGCAAACGAGACAGAAAAGCCATCTGCGCCCAAGCCTGGGTGCAGCTGGAGCTGCAGAAGAAGCAGGGGACGTAGACCGTGTGTAGAGCACAGCAAAGGTGCTGGCCGGCATCTGGAGACATGCCTGGTGATCGAACTGAAGGCTTTCCCATTCGGGGAGAGCCACTGGGAGGAGCCGCAAAAGCCTGTAAGTGTCAGGAGACACTGAGGAAACCGGAGTGCTCCAAAGAACCTTTAAATAAATAACCGTACCTGCATTTAAGTAAATGTTACTCATATTGAATACCAAACTGAAGAAAAAAACTCAAATTGAAAAAACACAATTGCTCGCTCGTCTGTTGTCATGTCAAGCTCAATAAACACATTTTAAGTTTTAAAAAAATTATAAAATTGAACAAACACAAGTAAATGCTATCCATATTGAATACCGAACTAAATGAAAGTTGCCATTCAAACGAGCACAAGTAAATGCTACCTGTAATGAATGCCGAACTAAAAGAACGCTGCCAAATGAGAAAGGAATAAGTTACTTAACTGTAACTCCTGCTCTCCAGAATTGGTATCCTTCATAGATTCACATGCTGTGAATATTCCCTGTCGTCAGGATGGGAATCCTCAGTAACATAGAGCAGTTTACACTTAAACTTAAACTTTCAGTCACTTTTATGCTCTATCATAGTCATTTTGGGTCATACTGCCCACAGCCAATAGGAACACCTCTCTTAGCTCCCCCCCGTTGGCCATCTTCAGATTTGGCAGCGCAAGTGAGTGGCAGTAAGAGCCAAAGGATGAGCCATGTGGGGTCAATGGGAGGGTTGAATGTGAATCTATGAAAGATACCAATGCTGGAGAACAGTAGTTACAGGTAAGTAACATATTCCTTCTCCAGCATTGGATCTTTCATAGATTCATATGCTGTGAATAGATTACAAAGCAGAATTACAATACCCATAGGCGGAGGCAAGCTCCCAGCATAACTTACTACTGGAGACTTGCCCAGCTCACGCAAAAAGGTCCAGCAGAACCAATTGACCGACTCTAGATTCTTTCCTCGGAATGTCTGCTGACACAATAGAACCTGGTGAATGTATGCACCGATCTCCAGGTGGCTGCATGGAAGATGTCAGGCAGCGGAATTCCAGAGAGAAAAGCTTGGGTTGCAGCCACTGCTCTGGTAGAATGAGCCCGGGGTGTGCCTAGAAGAGGCCTGCTGGCTTGCTGATGGCAGAACGAGATATAGGTAGCAATCCACCTTGCAATGGAGGACTTCGAGAGAGCTTTCCCAGGACCAGACGGTCCAAATGAAACAAACATGTGATTTGTTGTGCGGAAATATTTTGTTCGTTCCACGTAGTATGTGAGGGCAATCACCACATCCAGCATGTGCAAAGTACGTTCCGCTGGTGGCATGAGTGATCCAAATAGTACAGGCAAAGCTACCTGCTGGTTTAGGTGGAAAGCAGATGGCACCTTCGTCACAAATATTGGTTCGGTACGTAGAACTGACTTGTCCTAATGAATCTTTAGATAGGGTGGTTCCACCGAAAACACCTGGATTTCACTCACTCGTCTGGCTGAAGTTATGGCCACCAAGAATGCAGTTTTCCAGGAAAGGTGTTCAATAGACTTGGGCTCAAAGGGTGGCTTCATGAGACTTGAGAGTAGCACATTAAGCTCCCACACTGGTGCCGGGTGCCGGACAGTTGGAAAAGATCGGAAGAGCTCCCGTAAAAACAGATGTATGTGATCTGCCCGCAAACGTTTTGTTTGCGGGCAGACTACCTGCAGTAAAACTGCTTGGGCCCCCGTTTTGACCGTTCATTGAAAAATGGGGGCCCAAGCAATTTCTGGCCCCGTCTCCATTGTTAAGGATGCGGGGGACACCACCACAGCCCCTGAGGCTGCAGACACCTGAACATGAGGCGCGAGGGATACCACCTGAGTGCCGTTCCTCATGTCCAGGTAAGTAGGTGAAAAGGGAAGAAAGTCAAAACCTACACCTATAATTGAGTCAAAAAGACCTAGCAAACAAAAGTAAACTAACAAATTGTATAATACTGTAAAAACTCCTTCACCAGCCAGTGAGACCACAGAAAAGGCACACACGTGGTTTACCTAGAAATCGCTGCTAGTGCACCTTTATAGAGGAATGCGTTACCCAGATTGAGCAAGTGACATTAGATATGGCCAGAGCTCATCCCGTCCTATGGTTTTAGGTTGCAGTTGTTGGCTTCTGCACCACACTTGAAAAAGTTTCCACTTGCTTTTGTAACATTTCAAGGTGGACGGGCTCTAGCCTTGGCCATGACAGCTTGGCGGTCTTGCGGGAGGGACAGTGCCCCGAACTCTAAGAAGACAGGAGCCAGGCCGTCAGATAGAGAGAGGCTGGGTTGTGGTGCAGTACCACTCCTTGATTTCTGGACAGGAGTGCTTGGTGAGGAAGCAGCTTTATTGGTGGGGCTGGCACGAGGGAAAGAAGGTTTGAGTACCAAAACTGTCTCAGCCACGCAGTGGCCAATAATATCAGTTTGCACTGATACAGTCTGAAGGTGTCTAGGACTCGAGGGACCAGAGGAATGGGGGGAAATGCATAAAGAAACTTCCCCTCCCATGGAATTGTAAAGGTGTCTCCCACGCTCTCCGGAGGGGCAAAGCACCTGGCAAAAGTCTTGCAGCGTGTGTTCTCGTGGGTGGCAAAGAGGTCGATCTCCAGAATGCCCCGCATCTGAAACAACAGGTGTACTTGGTCGATTTGCAGTTCCCACTTATGGCAGGAGCGTAACTCCCCAATGAAAGAGTCTGCCAGAGCAATCTGAATCCCTGTTAGATGGAGGGGAATGCCCTGCTTTAGCGCTTGGACATCCTTGCAAAGCTGTGGAGATCTTGTTCCTCCTTGCTTGCAGACATAAAACATTGACGTTCTGTTGTCGGTGTAAATGCGTACCACCGTCCCTTTCAGGAGAGGGAGAAAAGACTTCATGGCCCAGAAGATTGCTTGTAGCGCCAGCAGATTGATATGCTGGCTCTTTTCCTCCTCCGACCAAAGCCCTCTGGTGTGTTGGCCTTGACAGTAGGGGCCCCAGCCCTCCAGTGAAGCATCCGTTGTGACGGTTGTCTAGTGGCCCAGCAGTCTGAAGGGGGAGCCCTACACCAGGTGTTCCCTTACTGGCCACCAGCAAAGGTTTTGTCTGAAAACTGGTGTTAGGGTAATGCGGTCGTCCCAGGACCCCGGGGACTGGACCCAGTGGGCATAGGGGAATGGGAACGGGAGGCATGGTGACAAATTCCCAAGATGGATTTGTAGTTGCAGACTGACGTCACTCAGGTACTGTGGAGGTAGCACACCTTGTGCAAAAGAGACGCCACCCTTTTGTCTTAGGGTCTGGCGGTGCAGGTCTGGGTGTCGAGTATTGCTCCGTGATAGAACACCTGCTGCGATTGAACCATGCATGACAGCTGCGACAACATCTGCTGTAGCATGACCACGTGGAATGTTTGCGACTTTAGGAATTTGTTGAGCACCCTTAGGTCTAAGATGGGTCTCAAACCCCCTAGCTTGTTGTGAAGTGCCTTTTTCCTTACCAGGAAATAGTGGGAGTAAACTCCTGTGCCCCGCTTGCTTCTCAGAACCTTCTCAGAACCTTCTCCACTGCACACTTCCGCTGCAAAGCTTGCACTTCTTGAAGCAAGCGATGTCGTAGTCTTTTTGGTTTGTGCTTGAGAGAAATATCTGGTGCATAGTCCACGAATTCCAGCGAGTGGCCGTGCTGGAGGAGGGATAGCACCCATTCGTTCATTGTGATTAGTGTGCATTCATCGACAATCTTTGACACATGTCCTCCCACTGGGGTGATGAAGTGGGTGGGCCTGACCCTGGGCTGGCCATGCTTGCTTGCGGGACTGGCCCCTTGACTGGGCTGAGCCATGGCGTCGCCTATGGGGGCTCAAATGGGAATAGGGAATGGTTCCTTCAAGGAGGAATTACTGGGTCCTCCAATGTTGGAATGACCTGGTAATTCCCCATTGAAGGAACCCGGGATTGGAGCCCGGTTTGGAGGCAGCCATGGTGCTCGTAGCACCATGGCTACCTCCAACCTCGTAATGAGGTCCAATGTCATGGTCGGAAGCCAATTTCCTTCATGGAAGATGCCTAAGGCTTCTTGCTTCTTGTCATCTGGTAGGAACTCCACCAAGGGACCCAATTTGTACAACAGCTCACGAACGTAGCGTGCGAGTATGGCCATTGCATTTGCCGCCCTGACAGTCGTGGCTGCGGTGGTGATAACCTTCTTACCAAAGGTGTCAAGGCGTTTATCTTCCTTGTGTGGGGGGACAGAGCAGGATGAGGATGGATTAGCCAACCTTTTCCAGGCTGTAGCTAATACAACTCAGTCTGGTGCGGGTTGAGTATGGAGGCAGGAGGCAGCATTCTCCGAGGCTCTGTATTTCTTGGTGGGCCGGACTCTTTTTAGCCAGTACAGTTGCAGGAAGTGCTAAGGTGATTAGACCATCCTCCCAGACGTCTTGCAATAGCGGGATAGACATGATGGATTTCCTGCACTGTTCTCTGCGCTGGAACAGAACACTTTCCTTTCGCTGTTCTTCCGGCGCAAGACCTAACATGGTGGCCACCCTGGACATGAGCGCGTGGCAGGATCCTACCTCATCTGGGGGTGAGTCTCTGAGTGGAACGTCATCTGGCTCCCCATCGGCTGCGATGAAATTGTCAAATTCATCTGTCTGGGTCGTGAGTGTGAAGGCCCTGGCATCGGGGTCTGTATCCGTCCCAAAATCCGACAGGCTCTGTGGTGCTGACTGGCATGTTCATCCCTCCTGGAGGGAATGTTGTCCATCTCCCTGGAAGGGCCAGGGTTATTGGTGCAAGGTTGTCTGACCGGTGCTGTAACCGCGGCCAGTGCAGGCAGACGTTGCTGCAGGGTTGCCACAAAAGTGGTGAGAGTAGATAAAATGTCTAAATACATGTCTCTTTGTGTAGGAGGATTGATGGCTTGATCTGAATGCAGAGGGGGTAAAGGTGGTAGCTGAATCCGGCTTGCCTCCCCCGCCTTCTGGGAGGCAATGACCTCTGCTCTGGGAAGGACAGCAGTGATATGATGGCACCTTCCTCTTCCTCCTCCACCTCCGATTGGGAGAGAGCTGGCTCTGACACAACAATGACAAATGGCAGCAAGACTACCCCAAGGTTAGGAAAAGATGCTCTCGGATAGGCAGTCAATGCAGACACTGTACTGGTGTCTGAAACGCTAGTAACAATGGCTGTGGTCACAATGGCCTGGTGATCATTTTTGTCGACAAGGTTTTCATCGATGAGTGTGTAATAGCAGTGGACGAAGATGCCATCGACGAGATCCTTGTGGTCATCGGGGTAGTAGTTGACGACGTGGTAATTGTAGCTGAAGATGGCTTAGCTGATGATGAGGTAGTCATGGTCGTTGACGGCTTCGTTGACGATTGTGATGAGGTAGTCGTGGCCATCAGCGGTTTAGATGACGATTGTGATGAGGTAGTCATGGCCGTAGATGGTTTAGTTGATGGTCGCTGCGAGCCAGTCATGGTCGTGGATGGTGTCGGAGGCCTCAGGGTTGATGACCTGGAGTGAGGCTTGGTTGTCGATGATGACTTTTTTGTCACAGATTTAGAGGAGGAGGAGCTCGTCTTCGACCCTGAAGATGAAGAGTGGCCCCAGATTTGGATGTGGACTTAGGGGACGTTACGTCCTTGGGGTGATGGAAGGAGCTTCGGCTCTCATTTCCTGTTGACACCCCTGGGCACTGACCTTGACCTTTGTCGAAGACCGTCCTTGTGCAAAGATCCAGGCTCGTCAGTTGAGGAATCCTTGTGCCTCTTCTTGGAGGCCTAGACTTCGTGAGACCTAGACCTCTTGCTAGAGGTGGTCCACAGGGCCGACCTGCCCCTGACTAACAAAGGATGACTCCGTACTGAAGCAGAGTAAGAAGCCACGCCAGCGTCCCCGAGCCGAGCGATGAGATGGCAGTGACGATCCCTCAGCATCTTGTTGGAGAACGACTGGCAAATTTCATAGTCCTGGAGGACATGGTGTGGATGAAGGCAGTAGAGGCAGTCGTCAAGGTGATCCTCTATGTAGACATTCTTCAGTCCACAGCGGGCCCAGGCCTTCAACAGGCTTCTTCTCATGGATTACGCCATGAGGTAGGCCCAAATATGCAGACAAAGCTTCTTCGAAGAATGCCGGTGGTTGAGCGGTTGACAGTAGCTGTCGATGTCACTGCTAAAGCCAGTCATTGAGTCGACGTGGAATAATATCTATTTTTCCTAAAAAAGATGTTAGTTTTATAATTTTATAGTAGAAAAGTTGAAGAGATGTTTTTTGAGGACTCCCTACACTGACATGCGGTAAAGAATCTGAAGATGGCCGTCCGGAGGTGTTCCTATTGGCTGTGGGCAGTATGAGACAAAAATGACTATGATAGAGAATAAAAGTGACTGAAAGTTTCAGTTTAAGTGTAAACTGCTCTATGTTATTGAGGATTCCTAGCATGATGACGGGAAATATTCATAGCATGTGAATCTATGAAAGATCCAAAGCTGGAGAAACTATGATATGCTGACTGGTGAATGACAACTTTAATAGATATGTCAACCAGCATTATCAATTACGAGCAGTGTGGACAGAATCAATAGCATACAAAGGATTGAAGAGTTGTGGTGAGTGTTATGTGTGCAAAGATAAGAAAGACTGCCAATTAGAGTTGCAAATGTGAGAAAGAGTCATTAATATATTGCAACCCAAAAACTGGCATCAGAGAGGGTTACAAAGAATACAAGTGTGGAAAGTGAAATCCCAAGGCAGGAGAGTCTACAAGGGGCCCAACAGCTTTGGGGAGACTTATGATTGTGTGACCTGTGATGGGTGGACCGTGCGGTCTGACAACTGCGCCTAGACCAGAATGTCTCATAATATGCAGAGCTACTGGTTGAGTGACCTCTGATGGGTGGACTGTGCGGTCTAACAATTGCGCCTATACCAGGAAACCCTGAACCATGAACAAGCTTTAAAGAACTGTGAAATACTTGGTGAAGCAAACCTGAAAGAGCGTCAATCGGACCCAGTGTTTTCTTTTGAACTATTGAGCAGATGTAACCCAAAGTGAATGTTATGTTAAAGTCTTGGGGAAGGGAACCCTGAGATTCAAACGAGCGTAGGACTTTGTCTTCGGGAAGGGAGTCCCAGGACCTATGTTGTGTGCGAACTGTGATACATTTGAAATTGGAGACGGCAATTTTAGAACTTGATCAAAGACTTTTGAACAGAAGCTTTATTGGAACTGTGTCGAACTTGAAACAGAGAACCCAGGAAGGACTCAAGCTGAAAATAGTTCAGTCTTTACTTTTGAACACTTCTATTTTGTTGAGAAAGATTCCAACACCATGTGTTGTTATAGTAGTGAGGACAAACATAGGTTTTGAAACAGACAGACTTTCATTTTGGACTTACAAAAACTGTCCTTGGGTTTCTTTAGGCTGGTAAAATCCCACTGTAGTATAGGGCCAGTTAGGCATTACACCATCCATATCATTAATAACGTTTGTTTTAGAATTGTACTTCTGTTGTCTGTGTCATCTATCGTGATACCATGCTTGTCTCACAAAGTACAGTTTTGCTCCAGCTTTCTGCAACTGGTCCAGACCAAAGCGGATTTCTGCAGTATGCTCTTCCACAGTTGAGCTCTTGATCAATGCAACATCCGCATAGGCCAGGTTTCCCCTTTCGACCAAGTCAGGCATGGCTTTATGAAGGAATATATTGAACTCATTTCCAGAGTTTATACATCCTAGGGTGTTCAGGTCCACATATATTGCCACACCCCAAAGGTAAAGGCAAGCTTGTACTGGTCTTCCCTACTCACGGGTACGTCCAGTATTTGTTGGTCAAATCAATGGCAGTATACACTTTTGACCCTTGGATATGCGCCAGTCATTGATCGATGTAGGGAAGTGGCAATCGAGACATGTGGAACCGTTTCTTTAACTACCTCAGGTTTGTACATAGCCTCCATTGTCCATTTGGTTTTAGTATCCCCAGTACTGGGTTATTAAAGCTACTGTGGATCAAACAAATGATCCCACGCAATTCCAAATTCTTAATCTCTGTGAGTGACTCCATGGATGCGAGAGGTAACTGGTATTGTTTAACGAATACTGGAGCCATTTCTGGGTTGGTGGCTATGGTGGTGAATAAATGTACATCCACAGTCATATGAATATATTAAGAAGATCTCCTGGATTCCAGCAACACTTGTTTCAGCTTCTGGGTTTGTTCCTCAGTCTCACAGGCATCAGCGTGATTGATCCATTCCTCTACCATCTGCCAAACCTGGAATGACTTTGGCTTGGAAGTTTCAGTTGTATCCTCCAATCATGTGGAGAGATCTCTTTTGATGGTGTTTACGTGGACATCAAATCATGAGGTTCCTTGGATTCGAGGTAGTTGTTACTGACTCTAAATACCACCTCATCCTTCCTGATGTCACAGGTTACTTCTTCTACCCCGTAAGGGCATGAAGAGCACACCAAGGAATTCCCTCCACGACGGGTAAACATATTTTCTGGAGGAATACCATCACTGGTGTTGAAACAACTGTTCGTGATTGGTCTGATGATTTAATTCTCTAAATCAATGGCCGAAGTGGAAGGAAAGTGGTGTTGGTATGCGCAGGTGAAAGCATTCTCTTTTCGCATTGTTTCAAACTGCTGCCTGTAGTGTGTTACCTGGCTGTCAACCCTAGTGGCCAGCAATGTGTACTATTAAGGATTTCAATGGATACATTGTTTGCACCTTTAATGCTGAACGCTGATCCCACCCGCCGTACTGACGTGTGTCACCTGTGTCAGTTTAAATATCCTTTCCCAGCGCGATGCGCACACAAAGTGGAAGGAAAGTGTTGTCAGTGTGCGGAGGTGAAGGCACTCTCTTTTCTCATTGTTTCAAACTACTGCCTGCAGTGTGTTACCTGACTGTCAACACTACTGGCCAGCAACGTGTATTATTACTACGGGTTGTGCTCGTGGATGCCTTACTGCCCGCCAGGTCGTACCTGGCGGGGAGAAAGGCACCCGCGAGCACAGCATATCCGATGCACCGGCACCGTTACAAACATTCCCATTCAGCCTATGGGGCCGAATGGGAATGGGGAGCATCTTTTTTCCGGCGCCCGCAAATGGGCAATTACTGGGTCTGGCCCATTCGCAGGCGCCGGAAAAAAAATGACACCAGCAGTACCCGTCTCTGTATTACAGGCACAGCTACCGCCACTGTCATAGTAAGGCCCATAATCTCCTCAGCAACTTCAACGCTGAACACTGATCACACCCACCATATCTGCATGTGTCACCTGTGTCAGTTTAAATATTCTTCCCCAACGGAAAGTGATGGCTGCCGGACAAAACTGTGAGTAATATCTCAGGCATACTCACTCGTGTTTTACAGATATGAGTCCGTTGACAATACTCATCTTGTACTGTCTCATCGATTACCTGGGATCCTCTTCCCGGACCTACTACCTCTTCGCTTGAAGATATTTTACTAAATTCGCAAGGTTAGAACCACTTCTATCTGCTGTTACTCTTTAGTCCACACTTGTTATATCTATTCCATGATCATATAGTCCACCTTGTGCACAGCACAGTTTATAAAGTAATCCCATGACACCGATCTACTGCTTTTATTCTAACAGAAATATTATGGTAGCTGTCCAGTTAAAACATGATATTTTTTTGCGTCAATGTACCCAGAACTTTGGATATCTAGTGTTAACTATGCCCATTCAAAACCAGTTGAAGTTTGTTGAAACAACTTGTTTTGCAAAATTGTTGTTAATGGAAAATATCACTCTAATGTAAATTTTGTACATATCTTTCCTTAGAATTTTTAATTTGCCCCTGATGAAGAGTGTTGTACCACTCGAAACGTGTTGGGCCATCCACAGTTTCAACATCAAAAATAAATATGAATTTTGGTTCTTGTGACCTACTTTGCCTGAATGTTGATTTCTTTAATAATTGACCTTCTTCTTGAGCTTGGTTTAATGCAAAGGTTTCAAAAGATATTATTAGAAACACTGTTTAGAATACAAACTAATTGTTGGTCTGGTTTTCCAGACATTGGAAAGTGTGCAGGGGACGTGAGTTCCTTAATTGGGAACTTATCTTGTTTCTTATTACTTTGTGCAACCTAGGTGTCAAGGTTGCCTATCTCTCCTCTGCACCTCATATCTATTTTCTATTTTCCTTAAATGTCCTACTTAGACAATAATCCAATACACTATTACCCACATTAATAGGGTGTGCCATATCCGTCCAATTTTCTCTTTTTCATAATATCTCAGGCATGCCACACTTTGAATTTGGTATTTGTGTTAATCTCAGCTGCCTGAATCTAATTGACAGTCCCTGCTTACAGTGGGAGCAGTGTCTGAGAACCAATTTGTCAGGGATGAGGAAAGTGCTAGAGCGGATGCCATCTTAACCAAAATAAATGGATATTGGCCATCGGGGGCCGGGCAGCAAACAACATCAGTGAGTACGGCTACGATAAGGGGGTCGGCTATCAGTTGCTTTCCCCCATTTTTCCATTTAACGATGAACCATTGTTATCATGTCCTTGTATTATGATCACATGGAAAGAAACAAGTTTAATTGTGGAAAATATTGTGACAGCGTCGTCCTCTTTGCCAGTCTCCAAGAAATCATTATTTCCGGCTGCTAGTGCAATTTGCTGTGATTTACACACCATTCCACACACTGTTACTAGTAAATAATTCTACCTTATCCAGGCAACCGCTCACAACCCGTGCCTTCTTCGCTTTCGAAATAAAGTGACTCTAACAAAATATCCATTGGTGCAAGCACACGGCGAATAAAATAACTAAGGACACAATAATGAAAACTGTAGACACTCATTATAGAGAATGATCCCAGGTCACCTTTGAAAAAACAATCCAGAATGGAGCGGATCTGCCAAAAAGAGTGGCGCCTCTTAACTTGGGAGACAGTGAATGTGAGGCTCTACCCTGTGCCACCTCAATGTCAATGGCTATTGATAACATCATTAATACCATTTTACCATTGCTATCAGATGATGATGCGATTCAGACGACCTTTGGTGGTCCAGTGAGGAATGCGAAATCTCCCAATATTACGAACTGCCAGTTTACCGAAGGGAGTGCGGTGGATTTGGTCGCGAGTACTGCTGGCGCCGCTGTAGCAGCCGGCGTTGCGGCCTTAAATCCGGGCCCTAAACCCTGTGCTCACCTCATCTCACCTCCAGTGAGGAACATGTTGCAGGTGACTACTATATCTCAGAACAGTAAGGAGAGTGCCATAAAGGACTATGCCACAAAAGCTGGGCCTAAGAAAAAGTTGCTGGAAAGGGAACCCTGGGGGGAACGCGAAGCGTTTCCCCCAGGGTTATTTTGACGCTGCACAGGCCAGCGAGGTGGCCTGAGCACAGAGCGTCTCTCCATGGGGTATTTAAGGGCGGGGGAAGGTTCAGGAATCAAGCGACGGTTGGGGACTTGAGATTGTCAAGTCCTGTCGCCTGCTCCCGAGCCTTCCCTGGGTTTTGGGCCTGGTTAGGGGCTTTTTGTGTGCAGGTGAGGAGTAGGGGGTTAGTTAGTAAGAAGTGGTTAGGCAGCAGCTTTAAAAAAAAAAGAAAAGAGAAAGTGTGTATTTGGAGGTACCGTAAATAAGGTATTACTGGGTCCGGCCCATTCGCAGGCGCCGGTAAAAAAATTACACTAGCATTATACTAGTATTACAGGCACGGCTACCGCCGATGTCATAATGAGGCCCATTATCTCCTCAGCAACTTTAACGCTGAACGCTGATCACACCCACCATATCGGCATGTGTCACCTGTGTCAGTTTAAATATTCTTCCCCAACGCGAAGCACACACAAAGTGGAAGGAAAGTGATATTGGTGTCAGTGCCGGCTGCCGGACAAAACTGTGAGTAATATCTCAGGCATGCCACACTTTGAATTTGGTATTTGTGTTAATCTCAGCTGCCTGAATCTAATTGACAGTCCCTGCTTACAGTGGGGGCAGTGCGTCTGAGAAGCAATTTGTCAGGGATGAGGAAAGTGCTAGAGCGGATGCCATCTTAACCAAAATAAATGGATCTTTGGCCATCGGGGGCCGGGCAGCAAACAACATTAGTGAGTACGGCTACGATAAGGGGGTCGGCTATCAGTTGCTTTCCCCCATTTTTCCATTTAACGATGAACCATTGTTACCATGTCCTTGTATTATGATCACATGGAAAGAAACAAGTTTAATTGTGGAAAATATTGTGACAGCGTCGTCCTCGTTGCCAGTCTACAGGAAATCATTATTTCCGGCTGCTAGTGCAATTTGCTGTGATTTATACACCATTCCACACACTGTTACTAGTAAAGAATTATATCTTATACAGGCAACCGCTCACAGCCCGTGCCTTCTTCGCTTTCAAAATAAAGTGACCCTAACAAAATGTCCATTGGTGCGAGCACACGGCGAATAAAATAACTAAGGACACAATAATGAAAACTGTAGACACTAATTATAGAGAGTGATCCCAGGTCACCTTTGAAAAAGCATTCCAGAATGGAGCGGATCTGCCAGAAAGGGTGGCACCTCTTACCCTGGGAGAGAGTGAATGTGAGGCTCTACCCTGTGCCACCTCAATGTCAATGGCTGTTGAAAACATCATTAATACCATTTTACCATTGCTATCAGATGATGATGCGATTCAGATGACCTTTGGTGGTCCAGTGAGGAATGCGAAATCTCCCAATATTACGAACTGCGAGTTTATGGAAGGGAGTGCGGTGGATTTCGTCGCGAGTACTGCTGGCGCCGCTGTAGCAGCCAGTGTTGCTGCCTTGAATCCGGGCCCTAAACCCTGTGCTCACCTCATCTCACCTCCAGTGAGGGACATGTTGCAGGTGACTACTCTATCTCAAACCAGTAAGGAGAGTGCCATAAAGAACAATGCCATAAAAGCTGGGCCTAAGAAAAAGTTGCTGGAAGGGGAGTTCCGGGGGGGAACGCAAAGCGTTTCCCCCCGGGGTTATTTTGATGCTGCACAGGCCAGCGAGGTGGCCTGAGCGAGGTGGCCTGAGCACAGAGCGCCTCTCCATTGGGTATTTAAGGGCAGCGGAAGGTTCAGGAATCAGGCGACGGTTGGGGACTTGAGATTGTCAAGTCCAGTCGCCTGCTCCCGAGCCTTCCCTGGGTTTTGGGCCTGGTTAGGGGCTTTTTGTGTGCAGGTGAGGAGTAGGGGGTTAGTTAGTAAGAAGTGGTTAGGCAGCAGCTTTAAAAAAATAAATAAAATAGAAAGTGTGCATTTGGAGGTACCGTAAATAAGGTACTTCTAATTTTTACCTTGTGTTATTTCTTTGGCTTTTTCTGTCCCTGTGAGCAGCGCTGATTGTGTGGGTGCCTGGGTCCTTAGGTGTGGGAAGTTGTTCCTTTTTTGGCTCGTTTTCTTTCTTAGTCCTTCGGTCCCTGTGGGTGTGCAGGCTGGGTTTCCAGCCCGTGACGGGCTTCTTGTTTAATTTATATTATTATTGTTCCCTGTTTCTTGTCTCAGCTCCGTAGGGAGCCCGTGATTCAGCGGCCGTTTTTATGGCTCCTCATTAATCTTTTGAGCTACGCTTTGCTTTGACGCGGTAGCTTCTGTCGGACGTGGGGAGGCGGTGCGGTCCGTTTAAAGGGACCGTTCTGTTTTTCTTGTCACGCTCTGCAGCGTGGCCTGCTTCCCGTTTGTAGCCATTTATTAATCAGCTGATTTCTGTTCATAAGGTTGTTCTGTGTTTCTTTCTGTGGGGTTTTCCTTACTAATTGTAGGTTTTGGGGAGGGGCATTCTAAGAAAAGGGGGTATTTTATGGGGCAGAGAAAAAACAAAAAAAAGAAATAAATAATAATTGTATATATTAATTATCTGTTTTCTATTAATTTTACATTTGGTACTTTGTAGGGTTTCATTATTTCTTCAGGGAGTCTTTAATTGTATAGCCCATTGCGTTTTGTTTTGAGGACTTTTCAGTTTTGGGGGTATTTTCACGGGTCGGTCTGGCTTGGGGGCTTTAGGGTAGATAGTTGAACAGCAAAGGGGAGTATTTGGCTGCACAGCTTTAGTTTAGGTCAGAATGGTGGGACAAGGAGCTAGCAAAAAGGGCTTTGTGGATGCCAGGGCGCTAAGGGAGGCTTTAGAAATTATTAGCAGGGCATCTAAGGCCCAGCTTGAAGGGGCGGTGGTGGAACTTACGGGGTACGGGGAGGTAAGTGGGGGCAGGCCGCAGCATAGAGCAGCGGCGGATGGGGCTTTCACGGCAGTGGTGGCCTGTACCCCTGCGGCTGGTAGAGGGGAGGCATGGGAATCTAGGGGCAGAAAGTTAAGGAGGGAGATTGATATGAGAGCATCCAGGGGAGAAATGCAATTGGGTGGGGAGCCAGTCAGGGCTGGGGTTAATAAGAAGGAGGTGAGGGATGGCAGGGGTGTACAAAACGCGGCAAGTCAAGAGAGCAGGGTCAGTGGGGGTGATGGGGCGCAGAGTAGTCAGTTGGACAGAGGGGCAAAGGAGAAAAATACCTATGGAAGAGTGCAGGTGGGAGAAGGAGAGAGAGGTCCCCATCAATTAGTGAGGTTAGGGAGGGGCGCGGAACGGCCCCCCGGCCAAAAGGAGTTCAGGCGGAGGGCGCTGCGCAGCTTCCGCTTTTATTGAGGATGAAGATAGAGAGGGTTTAGGAACGGCCCCTCCTCGGTCGCCGCAAGGACAGTCTAGAGGGCGCAGCACAGCCCCTAGCGATGAGGACCACAGGGTGGAGGAGAGTACACCTTGCCCGAGAGAAGAGGACCAGGAAGGGGTTTCTGCGGCCCTGCCGAGGAGACGACAAAGGAGTGGCGGGGCAGACGCCCCGGGCTCTCAAGAGGAGGAGCTACTCAACCCGAGCATGAGCTCGCATCAACAACGGTATTTCAGGGATGATGAAGTTGGGATGTAGGAATATGTGGGGCAGTGGGAGGATGAAGGATATAGGGCATTAAGAAGGAGGGGGAATGCGAGAAGGGGTTGGAGTTGGGATCGTGAAAGACAGGAGCAGTGGGTTTGGGGGGCAAGAGGTCGGGGGAACAATTGGCTGGGTGAGACTGCTGACATGTTTTGTCCCCGTAGTAGGAGCCCAGTAAGAAAAGAGATGAGGAGCATCAGAGTGGAGGTCAGACCGCAGACAGGCGATGGCAGGTCGGAAAGAGGTGAGCGGGCAAGGGACTGGTCAACTACATGGCAGAGGGAGGATACGAGAACGGGGTAGGAAATGTAGGATCTGGTCTGCATGGCGCAAGCAGAGAGATTGGTGTACAGGCTATTGGAGCCATGGGGAGTGACACTGGTAATTGCTCGGTGGAGGTACAAACGGACAAAGTGGTTGAGCCATTGGCTCTGAGGTACAGATTTGAAAAGAGAAAGAAGCTGAAGTGAAGGGAAAGGAGAAAAAGCTACCTTACATGGGCACCACGAAAACCTCTGGGGGCAGACTTGATGGCAGCGACTAAGGATAAGATTCAGGCAGGGGAATTTGTGGACGTGTTTAAACTTCTTCATAGGGAGGTGAGAACAAAGGAGGGTTCTAAGGAAGAGGAGAGAGGGTTGGCCTCGCGCCCAAGAGTACCGGTGACAATTGAAAACTGGACGTCAGCGTTTATTATTTATGCCAGTGTATATTGTAAGAAATTTCCGGAGCGGTCTGTGGCTCTGCTAAAATATATGGATGTGATCAGGAAGGCGTTTACAAGCTTCGGGGGCTTTGCGTGGGTAAGACATGATGAGGAATTCAGAGCGCGAATGGCTGAGGACAGTCAGGCTGTTTGGGGGGAGATAGGCATGGATTTATGGCTGCAATGGATGGCGCCAACGAGGCCTGCCCCAACGTTGCATACGGCAAGTGGGCTGCCTGTGCCTTTCCGGCCCTTTCTTGGTCGCCCGGGGGGGGGGCATAGGGCAGTCCTCAGCAGTGTGTTGGGCATTTAACAAGGACGGATGCACAAGGAATTTGTGTAGGTTCAAACATGAACATAGCAAATGTGCAGGGAAACACCCTCTCACTCAGTGTTTCCAACAAGGAGACAGGGGGAGGGGGAGAGGAGCTGGCAGAGGGGTTGTGGGGAAAGGCTTTTATGCCAGTTAAATTGGATGTGCTGGAGAAGTGGTTGGAGTTTTATCCGGACAAGGAAGGGGCTAAGATTTTGAGTGAGGGTTTTTGTCATGGTTTCAGGCTCAGTTATCAGGGACCAAGGGTGCACCGGTGGGCAGAAAAGTTGAAGTCAGCCAAAGAAAATAGGGAGGTGGTAAAAGAGAAATTGGGCAAAAAAATAGCAGCAGGGAGAATAATAGGGCCATTTGATGATCAGCTAGGAGACTTAGTTGTTTCTCCGCTGGGGGTTGGGCCTAAGAAAGCCCTGGGGAAATTCAGATTGATACACCATTTGTCATGGCCCGAGGGCATGTCTGTTAATGATTTCATTGCTCCTGAGGAATGTGGGGTTGTATATGCAAGTGTAGACCAGGCAGTGGATTTGGTGAGGAAAGCAGGTTGTGGGGCCTTTATGGCCAAATGTGACATTAAGGCAGCTTTCAGGTTGTTGCCAGTGCACCCGGAGCATTTTTGGCTTTTGGGCTTGTAATTTGAGGACAGGATATACATCGACAAAGCTTTGCCAATGGGATGTGGGATTTCCTGCACCTTGTTTGAGTGTTTCAGTTCCTTCTTACAGTGGGTATTTTCATACAGTGCCGGTTGTCAAAGTGTGCTACATTACCTAGATGATTTTCTGTTTATTAGCGGGGCGGAAGGAGAAAGAGAGTGCGCAGAGATGCTAAAGTTGTTCCAAAATTTGATGGGGGATTTGGGTGTTCCTCTAGCTGAAGACAAAACAGAAGGGTCTGCAGTGGTGTTGACATTACTAGGGATTGAACTGGATTCAGTAGCAATCACCTCACGCTTGCCGCACGACAAGGTGAGCAAATTGGTAGGATTGCTGGAGAAAGCGGTGGGGGCCAAGAAATTGATGCTAGTTGAAATGCAGAGTTTGGTGGGGCATTTGAATTTTGCATGCAAGGTGGTGGCCCCAGGGTAGGCTTTTTGCAGAAACATGGCGCGGTCTATGGCAGGAGCAAAGTACCCAAATCATCGGATAAGAGTATCAGGTGCAGTGCAGGAAGATTGTAGAATATGGCTGCGTTTTTTGGAGAGCTTTAACAGAGTGTCCATGTGGTTGCAGGGAGATCCGGTGTCTTGGGAAGTTAGATATTTTCAGATGCAGCAGGTGCAGGAGGTTTCGGAGTGTTTTGGGGAGGAAAATGGTGCGCAGAGAAGTGGCCATCGCTATGGTTGAGGGAGGGAAGGAGCATTGCATTCCTGGAATTCTTTCCGTTGCTGGTTGTAATGGAATTGTGGGGAAAGGATTTGAAAAACAAGAAAGTGAATTTCAACATTGACAATGAATGTGTGGTTCATGTAGTTAATCGGCAGTCAGCAAAGGATCAGAGGGTGGTGAGGCTGATGAGGTGAGTTTTACAATGTCCAAAAACCTCCCACAGTTACTTTAACTAAATCTGATTTTGCCACAAACATACATTTATACAATTGCAATCTCTTAGCAAATTATATACACAGGTTACATATTTTGTGCAGTACATTGCAGTCCAATCCTCCAGTCCGTGAGACCTTGTTTCGCCCTGCGCTTTTCAAAGGGATTTATATTACTAAAAAATTCTATAACTTTATACATGGGTGTGGATTATCATAAGGGATGTATGTACAAAAATTCACATTTGCAACATGGATGCTTTTCTTGTAATCCGCCATATTTGGCCATTGCTGTCCCCAAGGTGTCAATGAATTCTACCAAGTCTTAAAAGAAAGGCCAAAAATTCACTTTTACACTGCGAAAATTCTACATTTTTACAAAGTCTTGCTGCAGAGATATAAGTCTTTAAAGTTTATTTATGAAATAGTCTTTGGAAACAAATGGCTGTCCTTTGTCACTGGATCATTTATTTTTCCTTCCTTCAACTGCTACCAACTGTCATTTCTTTCAAAGCAAGATGTGGGTTTCTCAGCTTAATTGAAGGTTTTATTGCCCCTTTACACTTCAAACTTCCTTGCCCTTGGAGTCCATTGTCGGTGGGTTAGCCTAGCCTAGATTCTTTCCAACCTAGCAATTATCATTTAGGTGTTAGTATCTGCTGAGAGTTTATGGTGTGGCTCCCTTCCTTAGGGGGAAGTTTCATGCTCTGCCGTCTGGAATGACTGGTTTTTTGAGAGCTTGCAAATTCTTTTTTATTTATTTTTTATTTTTATTGGCTTATACAAGCCTTTAAAACACAAACCAGACAAATCAAATTTCAACACATCAATTACATGCGCAAAACTTTCTGTCTACTTCACATGTCTCTTTCATCAATGACCAGGCTATCCCTAGCAGTAATCAGTGGTTTACTACAATTGTCCGGATACTTAACTGAGCACTATAAAGTCACCCTTGTGCTTCACTGTCCGTGGATTCAAGACATTTTTCAATCTCGTCCAAAAACAAGGTTAGTGCAGTTGTCAGTTTCTTATTCACTCCAATGAACATCAAGTGCCACCACTCTTCTGCATTCATCATGACCTGTCCTTCCATCAAGGGGCCAAGGCATTTCGTTCTTTGGGTTCGGAATGATGGACAAAATAGGACAAGATGTTTAGTCGTTTCTTCGCAGGATTCACAAAACCTACAGACTACATTCATCTTATCCCTTCCAGCCCAGTTCTTAGTTCGGTCTTTGGTCTTGATTAGATTTAGACGAAAGCGCATGTATGTGGATCTCCTCATGTTGTCGGGGAATAGGGCTACATAGTTTTGTAGACTGTTATACACTCTAGCTTCACTAGGCACATCTTTCATTATTTTAACCACCCTTCTTTCTTCACCAGTCAGAATCCAGACTAGTTCCCAGATCTTTTTCTTCACCAGATCCGGATTTTCCTGAAGCGTTTTTGTGTCGGATTCGTACATGGTCAGCATCTCCTCAGATCTTTTGCTGCATAGATATAATAAACACTCGGGATTACCACTGACAGGCTTACTAAAGATTTTGAATTGCGGAGCGGCCTCTGTCAAGATTGTTTTCCTAAACAGAGCAAGAGTGTTCCAACTGATGTGGGCTTTAATGGAAATCAAGCATAGCTCTTATCGTAAGCAAGCTGTTGAAATACTGCTGGGTAAGTGACATATTTTTACCCAAAATGTGTGTTCCAGAGTTGACCAAAATTCTTCTGGACATCCAAAAGTGTTTTCAGCTCCATATATTAAGGCTGGGACCACTTTCTGTTGGTAAAAGGTTATCATCGGCTTTAGTGAGAACTTCCCATATTTTTTGTTCGGTATCAAAGCCTGGCAGGAAAGTTATCGATATTTTGTTTTGGCAGTCTCAGTCCAGGGACCATCATTTATATTTGTGCTAATCTGCATACCAAGATATCTAGTGGTCTCGGCGGTACTTAGTTTCTCGCTTCCTAAGTGCCATTTGAATTTTTTGTTGTTTCCATGGCGACCTGTTTGCAGATTTTGTAACGTTAATATTTCACTCTTTGCAATGTTAATGAACAGGCCATTGGATTCCACGTAGCATTTTACTGCATTCATTTTACACTGAAGACCGATTGGCGTGGTGTCTAACAGAATCAAGTCATCAGCGTACAGCATAGCGCAGAGCCGTGTATTTTTGGAGAGAACGATCGAGGATCATCAATTGCACTACCAATATCTGACAAGAACAGATTGAAAATTATCGCTGCCAATGGGCACCCTTGTTTTACACCACAGTAGGTGTTAATTACATCCATTAAGGCTCCGCTCTGGTCTAATCGGACTTTGATGTTAGTAGCTGAATGGATTTCTTTAATTGCGGCTAGTAGACTCTCAGGGCAGCCCCAGTTCGTCATCTTGGTCCAAAGTATTTCTCGATCAATAGAATCAAAGGTGTGCGAAAAATCAATCAGGGCTAAATAGACATTTCTCCCAGATGGCTTCCATTTTTAGCAGTTTATTAGCAGGAAATTTAAGCCGCATCCAACTCCCTTTACAAAGCCAGTCTGTCTCACGCCTATGTGACCACTGTCTGAGATCCATTGTTATAATTTCTGTTGCAGCATTGTGGCATACACTTTGCCCAACACGTCCAGGAGCACTATTGGACGATAGATGTTTGGCTCCAGGTGGTTCCCTTTTTAAAAATGGGGACAATTCTAGCTTGCTTTCATGATTTGGCATAGCACACCTAATGCTCTTTGCATAACTCGGCCCATATCTCAGGATTTTGTTTTAGGGTGAAGTTAGTCAGGCCATCAGATCCAGGGGCCCTTGAGACACTGGCATTTTTAATTATCTGGAGGATGTCATCCTTGGAGAAGTTAAGATTCCATTTTTCTAGAGTCGGTGTTGTAGGATGAGTCCACTTTCCTTTTTTTGCAATAGAGGTTTGTGAAGTGGGCGATCCACACCGTTTCAGGTACCATGTTAGCCATCAGCGCGGATTGTGGTGCACCTTCGTTGTTCAAGATTCTCCAGAACTCAGCCGAGTTTTTTTTCCCATCTTTTGCATCATAAGTTCTGCATCTTTTTGGAACATTAAGGCTTTGTGGGATCTTAGCCAATTTTTGTATTTTTGATTTTTGTTTTGCAGTGCGCATTGCTTGCAAATAGCTTATGGTATCCTTAGTTCTTATATGTCTTATTGTGGCGCATAAATCTCGCTTCCTTCTCATGACCTCCACATCGAATTTGTGTTTGTTGACAAAGCCAGGTTTTCTCGGCCCCTGTTTTTTTCCCACAAAATGTTGTACTAAGTGGGCGTATCCCACACCAAGTTCTTTGTTGATGTAGACATTTTTAATTTTAGAAACTTCCTCTATCTGAAGTTTCAACCTTACTCTGTTTGACTCCAACACGATCCGATGATTCCAGGATCTATGTTCTACCTGCCTTGAGCCTGTCAAGGACAAAATCACCATCTCGTGGTCACTATGAGACATGGGCAGTATCAGTAGAGACGATGTCGATTGCTGGATTTTTTCGTACACAAAAAAATAATCCAGAATAGATTTTTGTTCATTTCTCCTCCACGTTGGATTTGCCGGTATATCACCAATGGTGTTTCCATTTAGCATTAAAAGGTTTCTAACATCCATCTCCAGCATCCACTCTGAGACCACTTTAACAGGTTTATAGATGACTTCAGTATTTTTCAGCTTTGTGGCCACACAGTTGATGTTCAGATCCCCACATATTATGATGTTTGTTGTCTCATTGGCTAGCAACAACTTGTCAACCACTGTTGAAACTTGGTCTATAAAGAGAGTTGTCCCAGCTTGCAGATGGTTCCAGTATAGATTAATAACGTGGAAGAGGCACACGTTGACATTAAGGGTCCTGGCTGTGCCAATCGTTGTCACCTGTATGAACGCTGACGGATTAGCTGAGTTAGTAATACGAAAGCCTGAACCTTTTTTAACGAATGTTAGCAGGCCTGCCATTGGTCTTCCTCTGGATTTTTTGAAGGCAGGGTTAATTGCCACTTCGTAGGCATCAGAAGTCGGACAAGCATCCATCCATGTTTCCTGGAGACAAACTACGTCAAGATCAGCCGTCCAGGTTTCTTGAAATAGATGTGAGAAGCCCCTAGTATTCCAGGATCCGATCTTAAAGCCGGAAGGCTCCTCTTCTACCTGGTATTACTGTCTTGTTGGTCTGCTAAGCGCTTCAGCCAACCAGCACCAGTCATTTAGGTCTCCGCTTTGTTTCTTTGAATGTGTCAAGTCAACACATTGTGATTTTGACATTTTTGTCTTTGGGCAGTTTTCCTAAAGGTTCACCGTTGGCACAAATAGCAGCGCTATTTTCCCTTTATTGTTAAGTTGATGAAAATCACACACTCTGGTGGTTTCTAAGCTTTTCTTCAGCTCTTCTTCTGTAGCTCTTCTGACGAATGGCACTTTCCTGAGAGGAAGGTCATGTTTGATTTTTGAAGCTTCAGTCCCATTTTCTGTTTCAAGTTTCTCCAACACTTCCGAAATGTCAAAGCCAAGGGACATAAGTACAGAGGCTGCATCTAGGACAATGTTAAAAACTATTTTACATCTGAAATGTAAAATGATTTTGTCATTGTGGTCTTCTTCTACGAATTCAACTCTTTTGATATCATTAGATTGAATCGTTCTGAGGGAGGGCACATAGTGAAATAAGAATTAATTTATCACAACTTTCAATACGTTCCAACCGAGTTCTATGAAGCGTTTGAGCTTTATCTCTAAGGCTTCTTTTGTTCTTATCCATAGGTCGCAATCCCTTTTGGTCAGAACTTGTAGTCAGGCTGATTGTCTGATTACAGTCCGGTCTTGATCTATTCTTGTGCACGTTGTTGTTTTCAGGATCTTCAGAGATCTTCTCACTGGAATTGCAATATAGATGCGTAGGGTCCCTCAGGTTTGTATCTTTTCCCATCTGGGGCTTTGATAAAATCCATATTTCGGCGAGAACTTTTCACCTATCTTCCGGATGTTTTGAAAAAAGGACTTGAAGGTACATCCAGTAGTCCATCTTGCTTAACGTTTTTTTTTTAATCGAAGTACAGATTCTGTTGGCCCCAGCTGATATTTGAATGGGCACCGAATCTCTTTCTTCATTTCTTGTTTTTGGAGGATATAAATCGACTGGCACATCTCCCTCTTCAGTCTCATCAGCCTCATCTTCAATCTCCAGATCTTCATACACAGACAGATCCATAAGATTGGTAGAGGGTTCCTCCACACTTTCTGGTGGTGCTGTAGGCCCTTCTGTCCTTTCAGTCGGCTTGACAGGGAAGGGATCTTTTTTCTTTGCTGAGCATCTCTCCTCTGTATTGGTGTTATGAACAGTAACTGTAACAGTTTTGAGGTTTCAGAGGAATTTTCTTGAGTTATTACAGCGTCTTTGATTTTTTTGTTCTTTGATTTTTCTTATTTTTGTTTGTCCTGAGTTTGTTCCATTTGCTACTGACGTTTGTGAGGTGTTTCCTTTAAATATGTCAAATATTTGGTTATTCTTTTCGGCAGTCTGTGGATTAGAGATCTCTGGAGGCACTTGGGGGGTGCCCATGCCTGTTACCACAGCCGATGTAGAGGAATTTTGAGGATCCAGGGCTGCAAGATTGCTAGCACCCATGCTGGTTTCCAAGACACTAGCAAAGCTTGCACTTTTGGGTAACCCTTCTGTAGCAATTTCCGGGAACACACCTGGTCCAACTTGTGGGGTCGTTGATTTAGCAAGATTTACGCCACGATCACACAGTTTATATGATTCTGGGGCAATTGAGGTGTTCTTAAATCCGTTCAGTGAGCTATGCTCATGGCTAATAGAGCTTACAGAAGGGATTTTAGATTCTTCTAATATCACTCCAGTCTCCTTAAGTTTCTCGAATACCCCCATGGTGGTTTGGTGCTCAATAAGGCAGTCGTCCTTCTGTTGGACGTTATGAAGAGTAGTGTCGATGCTCCAGTTATGCGGTTGTACATCAACTTTCTTTTGCACACCCAGAGTCTCTGGCACAGCACGATAGAGGGTATCCCGTGTCACAACTGATTGATATTTCAGCAAACTTAATGCTTCTCTGGCAATCTCCGACAGTAATTTTTTATCTAGTCTGTTGTTTTTTCTTTTTGATCTATAATTGTTTGAAGTGACGAGTCAATTTTTTTTTGGTTTCCACATTCTCCTTTTCGATGTGTTGATGTCTCTTTCCATGTTTACTAATTTCGAGTTCATTAGCGCCACTAAAGTTGCCAAGTCCTTGACGTTATCATTCATTTGTTCATATAACTTTAAGAAGGGGGCGACCGTGATTGCCGTAGACAACATGAGTTTCGGTTGGAGTTCTTTGATACATTTTTCGTTCAGTCTAAAGTCCGATTGACGGTATTGTTTATGTAATAGCACTTTTGTTTGTCTAACTTTTGGATAGTCCTGCTCTATAATTGAAGAGTCAGTTGAGCAGGTCTCCGACGAAGTAAGGCTCGGATCATAGGTTTCACCATCTGCTCTGTTGTATGACAACACTTGTTTTACTTCCCTTGTCTTTTTAAGTCGCAGTTGTGGCTTATCCTGCAAGGGGGGTCGCCGTACTTGGGAGCAAGCTAAGGGAGGAGAGACAAAGTAGTCAGCTTGGCTCTTATTAGTCAGTGCATTTTTCCAAATTTGAGGTGATTCTCTATATGAAGTATTGTGACTAGCGCCAGATCGGCCCTCGGTGATGCACACAGAGGACATATGACTCCTTTCAGATCCATATGCTATAATGTCTCTTTTATTAGAAAAGGTACATGTTTTGTTTATTTGAGAAATATCTTGCAGAATTTTATTTACAATTTCTAGCGAGTTCCTTCTGTTGTTATTGTTTGAGGATAAATCACACCTTCCATTTAGCATGTGTGGATGTGTGTTTGAGGAGCGAAACACCTCATCTTCCATTGCAATGAAACTTTTGCCAAACCCAGGCGCCAAGTCAGTTTGTAAGCAGGCACATTCTGTTGTTTTATTGCACAGGCAGTCTGGCAAGCTCCTCCCCAGAGAGAGTGTCTCAGTCTGCACTGTGGATTTTAATTTGTGTCTGCTGTCAGTGTTAGACCCTCTCATCATGTGCGAGCGCCAGGCTAAGACCATTAGTTTGGGCACCTTCGCCACTGGGGAATCAATAGGGGTTTCGCCCACCGAGACTGGCAGTTCATTAAGGTTAGTGCATATCGCAGGCACGGTGTTACAATCCCTTTCAGGGACAGCGGGGAGCTTAACAGGAGAAGCTGTGGGAGTAGGGGCTGGGGAGTTGCGGAGCTCAATGCCATAACTTTCCTTTCTCCCTCTGTTCACCAGCCAAACAGGTGCCAGCACAGGGGCAGCTTCCTGGTTCCACGTTGCTGGAATTTCGCAACAAGTGGCCTCTTCCGCGGCTCCCTCCAGGCAGCTGCACTCATCCAAGAGCAGCAGCGAAGCCCCCAGGTCGACAGCCGGAGGCAGCCCACAGCATACGGGCTCCGGGGTCGGGTGCGCCACCACCCACCTCCGGGCAGGATATGGTGCGCGCAAGCACAACACCCCGCACCGCCCCGCCTGAAAGAGACAGCAAAGCAGACGGTAAGAGAGAGCTCAGTTCTCTAATACTGGAGCCTGGGGGGGATGAAGGGGATGAAGGGGGGGTCAAGGGGGTTGGAGTGTTTCTGGATGGGTTTGAGAGCGGGAGCAGGAGCGAGGCGGACGATGGTGACGAATGTATTGCGACGTTCTGCGCCTCACCCTTCCCATGCCTTCTATGCTTCATCCATGTGGAGGCATTTGTACTTGCAGCCTCACACTCAACACCAATGTCAACAATGTCAATTCCACTTCCACTTCCATTGTTTTTGTTAGTTTTTGTACTTACACTTAATGGGTCCGTCGAATCTAATGATTTAGCTGCAGTTACAGCTTTGCAGTTGCAACCTTGTGTGAGGGGGTGTGATCACAGCGAGGGCCGGATTTAGGCAAAGTCCCTTCCATTTCAGGTGCCCTCACCCCTCACATCCAAACACCAAAACAGATTGCGCAAACCGCACGCTCCACGTGTGCTGGGTGTCTTTTACTGTTTCCTCCAGGAAGCAGTGATGGCAATGAAAAACAGACTTCATCAATGTCCAGCAGTAGAAGAAAGAGCCTATGCAGTCTCAGACTCACCAAAACACACTGCGTACACCGCACGCTGCGCGTGTGCTGGGTGTCTTGTACTGCTTCCTCCAGGAAGAAGTGATGGCAATGAATAACAGACTTCGGCAATGTCCAGCAGTAGAAGAAAGAGCCTAGGTAGTCTCAGGCTCACCAAAACACACGGCGCACAACGGGCGTTCCGCGTGTGCGGGGTGTCTTACACTGCTTCCTCCAGGAAGCAGTGTTGACAATGAAAAACAGACTTCAGCAATGTCCAGCAGTAGAAGAAAGAGCCTAGGCAGTCTCAGGCACACCAGAACACCAGCTTGCAAATTCAGCCCATGTGTTTTAAAATCTTTATTTTCTTATTTTGGGTCCTGAATTAAAACAAACCTGAGTCCGGAGTCCGTGAGCAGAGTCCAGTCTGCAGCAGTGAGAGCAGGAGTGAGGAGCTGCAGCTACGACCCACGAACTTTGCTTTTTGTTTAGTGTGCCTTTAAGGGAAACAAGCACAATTTTCCTTAAAAACCCTTGAAGCGCGCGGAGTCCGTGAGCAGAGTCCAGTCTGCAGCAGTCCGCTGCAGGTCGCGAAGAGGGAGGCAGAGGCCGCCAGTCGACACCAGCGAGGAGGTAGGCAGTTTCACGCACCGCTTCCCATTGACTCTTACTGTGACTTTGTGAGCCTGCCTTCCCACACGCTCGCCTGCACGCCACTGCTCCTCGTCTTATCGGAATGGTCCTAGTGCTCTATCTCTATCTCCAGCGCGGGGGGAAACAGTGTCCCCCCTTGTCTGCGGCGGCCCGTCCCCATCTGCTCCACCCCTTTCCTTCCCCTTCCCCTTTCTTTCCTTCCTCTACCTTCCCCTTTTCCCCGCCTCCGCTCAACTTCACTCATCGCCGCTTCCTGCGGCACTCGTCTTCCCCCCCTTCCCCTCAATTCCCCCCCCCCCCCTCTCCCGGGCCCATCCTTACCTCTCGTTTCCCTTTGGCGCCTTCCAGAGATGGAAGAAGACCCGGAAAAGCGCCTTCTATGAAGTGATGCAAAAAAAAAAATCAAATCTTAACGCAGGCTGGCCCATCCACGCTTCGTACCACAGATATGCCGGTGGCCGTTTTGACTGCTTCACTATCTAACCCAGGCCAAGGGATGAACAGCTTGATCACTAACCCGGCCATGGGGCAAACTGACCCCAGTGGAACAAATGTGGCTAACTTGACAACACTTTCCGGAGGAGTTTCCTCTACATTAAATCCTACAGCATCCAAATGTGTCTTCAAAGGGCCTTTGTCAAAGGCCACTGCTACAGGCCTCAGAGACAATTTAACCTGCTCCGCTGTCAGCCATGGTCAACACATTTTGCCGTTAGCCAGCGCCACATGCCTCGATACCGCCTTGGCGAGTGGTCTCACCTCCGTGAGGGTCGGAGGACCCCTGGGGGAAGACCTGAGAAAAGTGGCCCTGGCAGGCGGCTCTGTTGGTCCAATACCTCAGCCGGCTTCGACCTGTGCCAAGCCGGATGCGCTAAACCCTCCGGAATTGCATCCCCAGATGCAGCCGCAGCTACAGGATGGAACCTCCCCTGGGAGGTGCGCCCAACCAACAGCACGTTTAGAAGCTCCACCTACTCAAACCATCGCGGCCATGATCCACGTTCCTGTGGAGGCCTTGTCCATAGAAACCATTGACTCAAGGAAAACTCTACCTCGGCTGTCCTTTGTAGTTCCGGCAACTTTGCCCTTGCCTTTTGAGGAACTAATACACTTGCCTACGGTGGATACACCCATGGTCCCGCCCTCTTCTAGGATCAACGAGCAGGACAGGGTGGTCCACCCGCTCCCCCAAATGATGAGAGGCTCTGCAGAAGCCTCCTCTGATTCAGACTCTATCTCGGACCTCTCCGCTTCATCCAGGGGGAGTCCTAAACTGCCCTTACAGTCTAATACAAAGAGACCTCTATACAAAAAAAAGGGAAGGCAATCCAGAGAAAGGTCCCGTCTCAAGGCCTTATTAGCAAAAAGCCTCCCGGCCAGCAAACCACAACAAAATCAGGCGGTTCCTAAAAGAAAGAACGCTAAACAGATGAAACAAACGGGTTCTCCTACAGCCCAGAAAAAAAATCCCTCGGGGAAAAATCTCCTTTCTACCCCTATGTTGTCAAATGCCCTTTTGAACTTCTCAAGACATAGGGGAAAAGAAAAGTATTTATCGACTCATCGGATGCTGAGATTCTCGAAGCTTTGGAGCAAACCCCTCCAGCCCCTAAGTGTAGGAAAACAGCAGGGGCGACAGCACCAAGCTCATTGACAGCTGAGCTAGAGTCAGCCCCGGCACCGGACACTCGGCTTCCTACAACAGCGGCCCAACTGACGGCCACACCGCTGCCACAAACCTCAACGACTTTCACTCCAGATCACCCCACTTCTCTGCAACTGGGTTTAGTGGCTTCCAACCTTACCATCCCGCCGTCTATAGGGCCGCATTCCCCTTCACCGGAAGATAGACCTCTTCGGAATGGAGTTTCAGAGATCTTGGATCTTCTACAACCCAAAGTCTACCCACCTCAAAGAGGGACGTCTGCACAAGCATGGGCCTCAGCCCATTTGAACACACCAAAACCAGCCTCTTCGTCACAGGAACCGAATTTGAGACGCAGACACTCATCGCCAACTCAACATTGACAGAACTGAAAGCCACACCAGTCAGAAACGGAAGACCTTCTGAAGTCGAATCCTCGAGTCACAAAGAATCACCCACCGTGAGGAAGGACATGACAATGATCATGTCTGCCATTACAATAGCACTGGCACCATTCTGCAAACTCTATGAGGGCTTGGGGGACACATTAAAAGACAACACTGCCGCCCTAGCTATTATTCAATCCAAGCTGACCTTCTTGGAGGGCTTCATCACCGCCATTGATTTAAAATATGATATTCAATATCAAAAAAGGGTATCGCCACAGACACCCGAGCCTTGTTCCTCGGGGGACGCGGTCGGCCATAAATCCACACAGACCTCTGTATTTACAGACAGGAAGGACCTTGCACCTCTGTTCCGTAGCAAACCTTCAACTACAACCCTGTCAAACAGAGCCATGGCGAAAGAAGCAAAAGAGCCGAAAGAAGTATTGACGGTGGGATCAGGCTTGGGTCAGAGGCTCCCTCTGCCTGAGGGGAAAAAAACATTAGAAAATAAAACATTAAAAGTAAACAGAAAAGAAGAGACGATACGGTCAAACGCTCAGCCCCTTTCCAAACAACCAGAGTCAAACGGGACACCCTCCCAGGTCCTTCCAGAAGGAAGCACACCGTCAGCTAGGGGTAATTTGGCTCTTACCATTACTGACCTGACTCAGTCGCCTAAATCCGCAGAAGACTTCTTGGACTCAAGCCTTTTAGTAAACATTGACGTTGATTCTGACGAATCTCCAGCAGCCCCAGACATCAAGTCTATAGAAGCTCAGAAACGGCCTAGCGTCTTAACTACCCCGCCACGGAAAGCTCACTCTAAAAGTATTTCAACATCCGAGAGAGCGTCCTCACAGGAAATCGTGTCTCATTCACTGGCCCCATGGGACACCTCAGCAAAGACAAACCGTCAAAACAGATCTCCGGAAGCTCATCAGAACAACCCACACAACCATGTGCAATCGCGAGAGGCAGATGTGAACAGGAAACTTCAGATCCGCACGTTTAAAATCGAACAAATTTCGAGTAAAGACAATTACATGATCTTAAATAGAAGAACAATTTTGAAAATTACATCTTCGACAGACTGTCTAAAGAAATTGAAATCTGCTGACTTCAAATGGATTCAGCCTTACCATTCCAACAACAAGGCCAAGGCCTATTTGTTCATACACACTGCACCATTATAGGACCTTTCCAAAAAGGCAGGAGACAAATTAAAATCCATGGGGTTTTTGCTAACAGAATTAATAGATCTGGAAAACACCACTGCTAAGACAGAAGACAGGGTCGCTACTAGCAGTCACAAACCCCGAACTCCGGCCCTTAACCTTTCGGCACGGAGAGAAGTCCTAAAAGCGCATTTCTTCGACTCAGCGGTCAAAACCAAACCATCTAGGGGCCAAAATCAACACACACGCCGTTCACCAGAAGTAACTTGCTGGACAGATAAGTTTGCCTGCTCTCCGGAACCATCTCGACGAACAGATCATCATGCTCGAACATATGCGGCAGTAGCATCGGACTTCTCCAATAGAAGAGACCATTATGAGAAGAACAGGAATACCCTGCCCGAACGACGTGTGGACAAATTGCGTACATACGGCTCGAGACACTCCACCAGAGCCTACTCACCGGCTACAAGAAACGACACCCAAAGAAAACATCGGCAAGTCTCACCAAACAGGCACAGCAAAGATACATCTGAGATCTTGGAAAAACCATTGCTATCAGGGGGTCCCTGGAACTGGATCAAGGACGCCCTAAGTTTTAAACGCCCAAGATAGCAACTATCCTCTGAGACCGGCGATTTGTGTCTTCAAAAGACTTTGACGCTGGCATCTTGGAATACGAGAGGACACTCCCATTTAGTGGAACTCAGTTCTGTAGTTCTATTATCATTTGACATTTTCTGTCTTCAAGAGACCTGGCTCCAAGAAAAACCATCTATGGACGGCTACGAAATCGAGATCTCGCCAGCTATCAAGGGCATGCTAGGCCGCCCGTCCGCCGGTCTCTTAATTGCGGTCCGCTCAGGGCAGAACCTGAGAATCATCAAGACCATGAAAAAGTCGTATGGGGTTCTGGCAGTCCTTACAGAGTGGAACTATGGTGGTGGTACTACATGTCAAAACAGTAAAAGCCGTACCAATCACCCTTTAGCCTTAATAACTAATCCGCAAAGAACAACAGTAACAGACTTCTGCCGAGTCATGACAGAAACCATGGATGAAATCATGCTGGAATGGAACTCCCCCTTTGCGATAATTTGTGGAGACCTTAATGCTAACTGCATCCACCCTAACCAACAAGCTCTTGTGGATGCTCCTACGACCCAAGCAGAACACAGAGGCAAAGCATGGATGAACCTTATGGCTGCCAGAGGGCTCCACAATGCGGCTTGGATTATGGGCAAAGACATCCACATCCCAACTTGGGAAAGAGGCCAATCGATGGCCACTCTAGATTACATATTTGTCTCGCAGGCCTTAATCGCTGAAACTCGCCAATACCAGGTGGTGAAAACAGAGGCAAGTGATCATAATATGCTCACTCTGGAATGGTCAGCATATGTCAAGACGTGTAACCAGTATTCCCCATCAATCGAGACGAATTTCCAACAGACCAGGCTTCGCCTCACCGCGGCTAATGTGCGGTCTTTTACGCAGCAATATGCGAAGATAGCTAATACTTCTAACACTTCCGCAAAGGTACAGAGGCCGAACTACCTTCCTCTTCTGATTGAACACAGAACCAAGTCGGGGCCAGGGAAGACCATCGCCCCAGCTTTCACTCATAACTATGATAAATTCATAGCAGCGAAAAAGAAGGAGTTAAGAAAACAAAAACGCAGAGCAACTTCTGAAAATACACGGGCAGCGTTGGACGTCTGGGATCACCATAAGAAAATCTATAAAGCTTGGATAAGATCAAGGAGAGCAGCCATTTATCAAAACGACGCAGAAAAAATGCTAAGAGTTATCATTTAAAAAAAAACTGCCGACTTTTGGAATTTGATAAATCACTCGCAGAGCAACATAGATAACAACATGATTAATGCAGTGGCGGAAACAGCCTGGGTTCAATTCTTTAAGCACTGTTTGCGTCCCCGCACTCCACAAGAAACCTGCGAGTAGAGCCAACGCAGTCATCTTGGGCCGATTTATCTGATAAAGCAGACATATCCAGGGCCATTCAGAAGTTGAAATCCTCTAGAGCCCCGGGCCCCGATGGCCTTTCAAACTTGGATCTTAAAACTCATATCAAGGAATGGGTTCCCTTCATTAGCCTTCTGTTCAAACACTGTGCTGACACCAAGAAAATCCCACTATCCTGGACCAAAGCCATAGTAATACCCATCTACAAAAAAGGAAGCCGAGAAGAACCAGGTAACTATCGGCCCATTGCGTTGCTGGATATTCTGGGAAAACTCTTCGCCTCCCTACTGCTGGACCACTTCCGCCGCTGGACGCTTTTGGCTCCCTGCAGAGATCCCTTTCAAGTCGGTTTCAAGAAGAACGGAAGCACGACGGTTAACATCTTTATTCTAAACATCCTGAAGGCAAAAATTAAACAAGGGGCTCCGACGGTATACGCACCTTTCATCGACCTATCGCAGGCTTTCGATAAAGTAGATAGAAAGCTGCTGTGGAATAAGCTGAAACATTGGAATTGCCCTGAGGCCATCCTGAATCCAATAATGGCGCTGCATTCGAACACCACGCTTATGGTTCTTCTGAACAAACAAGGGTCGCTGTCAAAGGAAATTACAGCCAAAAGAGGAGTCAAGCAGGGATGTCCCCTGGCCCCGGCCCTGTTTTTGGCCTTTTTAGGCGATTTCAAAGACTCAGAACCCATGGTGCGTTCTTTTCCCCCGAATTTTGGTGGTTCCAAACTATCCCGCATCTTATATGCGGATGACGTGATTCTGCTTGATCAGACGCCCATTGGCCTTCAACGCCAGCTGGAAAACTTAGCCCAATATATGGAATCAAACAACTTGTCCATAAACAAGCTAAAAACTAAAATCATGATTTTTTCAAAAAACCGCCCGTCGACGAAAATTATCAGGCCCTGGTCGGTCCACCAAACAAAAATTGAAGTGGTTTCCCAATTCAAATATCTGGGAGTATTTCTTGATGGCAGCACCCATGACGCTAAAATGCAGGACCACCTCTGGGCTAAAGCAAAATCTTTAACTTCGCAACTAAGAATGGTGGACCGCAAGTATGGCAGATTCTCTTTGATTCCGGCCATTCATTTCTACAAAGGAAAAATGGTCCCGGCACTGACTTACGGTATGGATGCCACACTTTCCATACCTACTTCTTTTTGGCAGAAACTGGAAGGCTTCATCTGGAAATCTGTTCTCGGCCTTCCTAACTCTGTTCCTATTGCGGCCGTAAGAAGAGAGCTGGGCCTTCTATCACTAAGTGCTACAGTGAATGCTTCGTCTTTAGCTCTATTTAGAAAGACTCTTATAACAGATGGTCTCCCTTTCTTCAACATCATCGCCCAAGAGATGGCTTCCTCAGAATGCAAGACTCCTGTGAACTGGGTTAAACGCCAAAAAAATAAACTGCAGGAGATTATGTGCTCCGTGGACGACCTGATCACCAACCCAGTTAGAGTCGCCAAAAAACTGAAGGACATGGATTGGATAACAACAAACGACCAAGTACAAGCATGCAAGCTGCTGACCCATCTTCCTCCTACGTTCAATAGACTGCACATTCCTCTAGCCTATTGCTCGAAATTTCCAGACAGAAAATTAAGATCTACCTTCTTAAGAGCACGTTTGAATTTACTCCACACAAGAGAAATCTTGACAATAAGACAACAAACAGCCACAAAAAGCTGCAGGCTATGCAAAGCCTCAGACTCTATTGAGACAGTTCGTCACCTTCTTTTGCATTGTTCCTCCTTAACGAATGAACGCACCGCTTTCCTATCACCTTGCTGGCTCGACCCCCGTCTGACAGAAGAAAATACTTGGTGGTGTCGTCTCATTTCAGGGGAGAAAACCCGTTGGGTGATAGCCTCAGCTAAACTGTTGGAAGCAGCGTTTAGTAAAATCAACGCCGTGGGACGTAGCGAAATATAAAAAAAAGATTTTTTTTTTTCTGTTTGATGTTCAGCCTTGTAAAAATCATATATTTTGATTATACACAAGTAAATAAATAAATAAATAAAAACAAACCTGTGGAATAAAATAGCCCCTGTGTGTATTATCAATAGTATATTAATAACAATTGCATTCAACAATTTCCTTTTTAAACAGGCAATGTTTTTTCCTTCAGTTTGCAAAGGCCCATTTTTACATGTGTGGTGAAAAGCTAGCCTTTCTTTCTTTAAATTCGGTTTGGCTGCGCCATCAGATTCCCTCACTGTCTTTGCAGCTATAGTCATTTTTTTGAATGCAGTTAGAGTCTCTTTGAACTGCTGAGCTTTGGGATACTTTTGTAAAGAAATAAACACGTGTTCCTGTGTGAGTAAAAGTAAAGTTCCTGGTTGATTTCTCTCAGAGTTGGTTTGGCAGGGCCTGTCATTCAGAAATCATGCCTGGTTTTGGTGAAGCACAATGCGATATGCTGGGCATGGCAGGGCCTTTTTCATCACAGTGGTTTAAGGAAAGACAGGTGGAAATAACGTCAGAGCAGCATTTTTTTTTTAAGATGACAAGTTTCATTTTGAAGGGGAATTTTGGGTTTTCAGCAAAGCAGTGCTGCCTTTTCACTTTATTCCATGTATGTGTTTCAGAACATCCTGGCACGCTCCTTCAGTGTGTCCCCTTGTTCCATCCTGCCTGATGTGTGCTTGGCAGGGCGGTGCAGCCATTTATTTTTGTTGTTGTTGCAAAACTCAGTTTTGAGGCCATGGAGCTCACAGCGCAACCATATTGCTGTTTCATGGGCAAATGCAGCTTGGTGATGTGGGGAAATGCTGTTGAGTGGGTCAATATATCCCACAGGATAAGCCTGAGGTTCACGGCTCACCTCAACATTCTATTCTCGAGGTGGAGCAAGATCAGGGTGACAGGCTGAACAATCAAGAAGAGGGGCTTAATGATCAAGCCCTCTTGATAATAGTGTCTTCTGAAACAACCACCACCGGCATCACGGTTTGTCCACTTATGTCATCCTGGTGCCGTGCTTCAGAAAGTAATTCCCAAATTTTAAAACAAAAATTGCTTGTGAAGTACCTAACCTTGGAACCGATCAGCCTGTCCAGGCCAAAATTAGATGTGTGGTTAGCCGTGTTGGTACACCACAGAATATTGGTAACACCTTGGACCAAACACCAGAGAAATTGGTAGAACCAATTTAATTATCTTTGGGCACTGTGACCATAAAAGAAAAAAAGGAGGTTGCAGTACAATGTATCCCAGAGGATGGCTGTAGGCATTCAGGAAAATTAGTATCACCTGATATAAACTTTTAGGCAGAACCCCGGAGATTAACTGTGAAATTGTCCCCACCTTTTGTCGGCCTCTAGCGGTGAGGTACTTTGGGGATCAGCAGGATACTGGTCCATGGCTGGATAAAGAGGGCTGATGTGTTTCGATCAAGGTGACAACGAGTGACAGACAAAAATCATACCAAGAGCCCAAAAAGGTCACTATGGATCATACAGATATGGTATTGCAACATAATCTTGGTGACTTTTGTTAAGCGGGGGATGCCTTTCTTAGCAGGGCTGTCCCTGCACACACAGAATCTGAGCCCATGAATCTGGTTGTAAAAAAGGGTGATCGTGCTAGAAGTGATTGCCACATACAATGTAATCTTGGTCCGACCGGTGAGGGCGGTGAAAGTGCTGGTAGACACCCTTACACCAGGGGTGTTGCTCATGTAAATTACCCAATTGGATTGCAGGTAGAACGATTGGATCCTTCCTTTACGGAAAACTGAGGAAACCCAGCGAATTATGCCAACTGTGGCACATCGTGTAAGTCTACTTTAGACAATGTGAGTGATACAGGTTGTGACTTCTTAACACAGGAGGTGAAAACCTCACATAGATTTTGTGCCATCCTGGAGAGGGATGGCAGTCCATTGTTACATGCCAAGCTGCATCCTTAACCATTCACTTACCAGTAGAGCTGAGACCAGCAGCATCAGTTCCATCGACAAGACTTGTTCTTGAGAGGCTAGAAAGGGGCCGAAATGAGGTTCTATTAAACAGATCTAATGTGTAAAAACGTTTGCATGAAATGCTGCATTTAAGGTACTTGATACGACAGATATTGAGAGGGTGTATTTTCCAGATGAAGTGAGAACTGATTATGTTCAACTGGACTTCAAGCCAAACATTGTAGTGCAGATGATTCTGAATGAAATGAATTCCCTGAGGGATATGGGTTATGATTTTAGGAACCATCTCACGGGTGAAATAATTGTGCTTGATGAGACAGAACAGTCAGGTAGGGGCCTTTTTTATGGGTTCACGTCCGCAGGATAAGGTTACCTGCCTAACAAATGAAAATGGCGGTAGAGGAGTGGAATTCATACAACCGGTTATGGTTAAGGCGAAAAAAGATCACTGAGATTGGCAGTGGCTGCCAAAGTCGGATGTGAGTTTCTTTAGAAGTTGATTGAATGTGGGACAGGTCTCTTGCCCCCAAAAATAAATCTGAAAATCTAGAAATTGGGAGTTGGAACTCACAGGGCTACAATAGCGTTATGGGGAATGCCTTTAGGCAACAAATCTTACATAACCATTATATAATTCATCTACAGGAGGTATGGCTGGCAGCACCTCTGGTGGTTGTTGGCCATACAGTGTTTCAACAAATGGCAACAAAGAGTCTGAGAGGAAGACCCTGCAGGGGCCTGATAATGTCAGTTAATAACTTAATTTTGATGGAGTCCGAAATTGTGTCTGATACCACATACGGCCTGCTGGTAGTTAGGGTCGTTTTGAAGGGGCTGTTATCTTTGAACTCTTTGCTGCTAGTCAATATCTACAATAATCCATGTTGCAGCAGTGAGGGGTGCATTCTTGCAATGTTGGGGGAAGTCTTTGAAACTGTTCTATGTGAAATAAATGTTATACGTATCATGTTGGCAGGGGATTTGAACGCAGATTGCTTTATGGCCCTTGACAATGATCCTGATAACAGGAGTGAAAGACACTGTTCCAATCCGTGTGTCCTGGGAGATGGTAAATTATGGGTAGACCTATTCAAAACATGGAATTTGAAGATTGTGAATGCGTCATCTTTGGAGGATGTTCCTCCCCAGCCTAGTTGGAGATCTAGCAGTAAATCTGCACTCCTGGACTATGTTGCCTTTACACCAACTCCGTTCGATCTTTGTGAAGAAATGTGTGTCGTTGAGACTGACCTGAGTGATCACTGCCAACTAAAATAAAAATTACATTAAAATGTGATGTTGTAACCATGTCTAGGCCTTGGTTAGCACATTTTTCTGTAAATCAGGGTGGTACTAGGATTTTCAAGTAAATAGGAAATGTGAGTAAATACACTAACTCAATACAAGAGTTTAATTTAAATTCCACCTTGGAAGAAGAGATATCCTGTATTACCCCTTTTTATTGCTTGGAAGAATTAGGTAGCTGAGTGCCTGAAAACCCATTTTTTTGACTCAGATATACTAAGTAAAAAGAAGGGCCCTGAGGAGTAGTGGATACCAGAGGGAATTGTACTTGGCAAGACTCAAAAGAGTAAAACAAAAATTTAAAAATTGGGTTAAAAGTAATAAATTCATTTAGACACATGCAGGATAAGAAATGCTCCAGATCTTAACTCAGCATGATTCTAGAAAAATGATCGGGAATTAATTAACAGTATGAATAAACCCAAGACAGGCAAGAGTAATCCCATCGCAGACAACGAGTGGGCCGAATCAATTCTTGAAAGTATATAGGAAACTGTTACGAATAATCATTTTTGCTCTAGGAGATACCCAATGGAGATTGACTATGTCAATTGAACAAATTGAATGCCTGATTAGGAAATCATCTAATTCTAGGACAGCCAGCACCAATGGTTTGACAAAAGTAATTTTAAAAGTCAATCCGGTATTGCGGTCAAAGATTTTGTTTACTCTGTTCAGCAAGGTTCTGAAAGCAAGGGAGGTCCCGACCTCTTGGTATAGTGCCGTTATTCTCCCAATCTACAGAAAGGGAGATTGTACAAATCCATCCTATCTCCCTTCTTGACAGCGAGAGCAAGATCGTTGCGGGCTTGGTCTTGGCCGACTTGGTTGACTGGGTCACTCACTTTGGCCGTTTGCAAAAGTATCAGACCGGCTCCTGAAAGGGGTTGGGGACTGAATTAAACAACCTTGTAGTGAGTTGGCTAAAAGAAGAGTTGACAATCCCAGGAAATCTGCCTCTCTATTTGGCTGCAATTGATTATACACAGGCGTTTGACAGTGTCAACTGTAATCTGTTATGGTGCAAGTGGTGGGACCGGCAGATATCTGGGCCCCTATCATGAATTCTGGTGCATTCACATGATCGTACCCATCTACAAGTGCAGTTGAATGGGCAGGGTGCCCTGACGGAGAGCATTCAGTCAGGTAGGGGGATCCGCCTGGTCTACATAATGGCTCCCTGCTTATTCAACCTCTAGTTGTCAGATCTGGGAGAATTCCTGTCCAAAATTTCATTTGCACCCCAGAGAATTTCTTCCATGTTTGTACTGTATTTAACCAATGCGGACAACGTAATTCTCATGGATAGGACCCAAGTGGGCCTTCAGAAGCAATTGAACGCCCTCATGGAATACTCCACATTGAACAAACTGTGTATTAATGGTAAAAAAACAATGTGATCAGATTTACAAGTAACATGAAAAGCCAAATGGGACATAGCTAGTGTGTGGCAAACCAGCGTTTAGTCCCAATCTACTTGGGCTTCCAAATGGACAGAGCCATTTAATGTGGGGATCCTTATGTTATGTGTAATGAAAAAGGCGACTCAGGCCGGTGCCCAGATGAAGAAGATTACCGTAAGATACTGTAGGTTCTTAATGTGTCCTCTGATATCCTTTTATGGGAGGATGGTGGTACCTTGCTTACTATATGGAACAGATATTAATCATGGATTAAGGTCCCTAGCCCATGACAAAATTGAGTCCTGGGTGTAGAAGCATGCCATCTGCCTTCCTAAGTGTCTCCCAATCATTGCACTCAGATTTGAGTTGGACCTATCATCGCTGGGCTGTTTTAGAATCCTTTCATTGCATAGAAAGCTACTTGTCCCATTGAAGGGTTCTCTATACAAAGATCTATCAGAGTTACTGCCACGAACATCATCGAGCGAATTGGCCAATTTCAAGAAAAGGGCAGAGCAAGTGCTAGATAGAATAGAACTGACCACCAGTGACCTTAGACATTATACACATAAGGTTAAAACGATCTTGCTTAGCCACAACTGGATATCCACAATTACAAAAATGAGGACTTACAAATTGTATAAGAGTTTATCATTTTTAGATAAACTTCTTGGGACAATCCCTAAGTACCTGAAAAAGTTCCCAAATGGTTATTGGGCAGGGCAGTTTTTGAGATATAGGGCCTCATCGCGACTTTGGCGGTAACCCTTAAATCTGGTGGTCGCGCTATTACCGCCGGATTTAAGGGTCCGCCAAATCAGGACTTCGGCGGATTTCGCCCCAGCTCTTGGCTGGGGGGAAATCCGCTGAAAATTCACGCTATTACCGCCGGCGGGAAATCCACTGGCGGTAAGAGTGCAAATTTTCCCCATTGAGCCCAATGGGGAATGGGGCATTCCCGAATGGGCTCAATGGGGAATGAGGAATTACATTACCGCTGAACTCGTGTTCCGGCGCTATTAGCGCCGGGGAGTTCGGCGGTAGGGCTAATACTGCCGGCGGTAATACTGCCGGCGTTAACGCCAAAGTCGTGATCAGGCCATAGTCTAAACTTGCCAATACTGGTGAAATCTGTCATGTTAGATCACTGGAACCGGAAATTAGTAATGGTTGCGCATTATGCGGAAATAAGGTGGTTATCCAGAACAAAGAGCATATACTTTTTGTCTGCCCAGCCTTGGCTGTGGCTAGAACCACATGTTTGGGGTGATCCATGCATAATTTTGCATTGTTGGAAGTAGAGCATTTTTTTCAAAGAATTTCATGTGGTGAGGAAAATGCTGTCACTATTGCTGTAATTAAGGTTTTGAAAGAAGCCGGCTTGATTAAGTTGAGATGGTAAAATGTATTCCAAGCTTTGCTCTCCAACTTTTCTTTTATTGCTGTGATGATGTATTTTTATTACTGAGATATTTTTTATAAGAACTTGTTATGCTTATAATTTGTTTTTAAGAATGTTTAGATTAAATATAAATGTAATGTGTTTTTCCTAATTTTTGCAAATTAGATGTTTAATTTCTTTTATGTTTCCATTCTTGTTTTTTGTAAGGTTGGATATGTACACCAAAATCACAAGAAAAAAAATAGAATAGTGTTGGGCATCAACCACCATTTCAATATAGGTTACCGTGCCCAAAGTGATCCTTTGAGGAACAATGTTAGCCACCAATATTCTAATCGCATTGTGATCTAGATCCACCAAAGATGTTGGACGTAAATATAAACCTTGTTGTTGGTGGTGAGAGTTCAAAATGATATAGGAATCCTTATGTTTGATGTTCTGTCCTCACTTTATTTTGAGGGGAATGGTGAATTTTCATACCTGTCCTGGGATAGTAATGTCTTCTCCCACTTGAACTTAACCTGCATAAGGCACCAATTGAGCTGACCAATACGCTCTTTCTGCATTGTCAAAGTCCATGGGGTTACTGCTCTGTTGTGACCATACTTGTTAATTAGATATAAGCTAATTGCAAATTGATTTAGAATGTCACTACCCAAATAAAAGTCAGAAGGGACATCTCTAAAGACCCAACAATTGTGTTCTATAATCTTGTTGGCAATGGTAATGTTTAGCATACACTTGTTAGGCAGGAAATGTTTAGAATTTGGTGTTTCCAAACCCACTTCCCATTTATCAATCAATTTAAAGGTGGTAATGGTTTGTACTTTTTGGAGTTTCCTGAATAATCCTTTGCTGATGAAACTTTTTCCATTATTCAGGCACACTGAGCTCCTTCCCCTGATTTATCTGAATGGGGAAAGACACGTTTTCACACTTTTTCTGAATGCAGGTCAAACTTGGAACTAGTTTTACATCATCCGCTTTCAATGGATTTGTGGTTTCTTTGAGTATTCTCTTCCAATGTGGAATACCACTTGCAACTGTGAGAAAAATTGATTTTCAATAGTTGCGAAGAGTTCCCATCACCAGTTGGTTCTCCTACAGAGATGATGGTGATTTATGGGACTTGATTGTTCTGAAACTGAAATTCCAATTGTTCAGTATTTCGCTCAATTAAATGGCAGGTGCAACTCAAACTCACATTATTTTTACTCCTCTTGAGTTTAATGGGCCGGTTAGTCTGGGTCCAGAGGATCTGGTTCACACAGTCGATCAGAGGTAATAACCTCCAAAGGAAACTGTTCCCCAGTAAACAAGGAGTCCCCTCTGGAGTCACAACTATCACTGGGTGTTTTAAACGATGTCACCAAATGTTTTATTTCTATATCCACAGTCCCTTAAACTGGAATATCATTCCCATCAAAGTTTTGGATTTGTCCGGAAGAGATATGAAAAGAATCTGGTGACTCTCCCCCTTCCTAAATTCAGTTAGGTGAAAGCATTTTTGGACAGGAGAGTAGCTTGGGATCCAGTATCCACCAGAGCTGAAGATTTACACTAACCCTATACCTTAACCAGGGCATATAATCTGCCCTCTTTTTCCTCAAGTGTACAAAGAAAGTGTGAGTTATCTGCTAGCTCAGCTGTCATTTTCTTAATATTGGACTCCATCACTGTGTGATCTTGGGTGATTATCCATGTCGGAGATCGGGAACCTGTATGAAGGAATTTACATTTTGCAATACATGTAGTTGTGTGATCTTCTTTCTCCCCAGATGTTTTGCTGTCCCCCTTGGTCTGAAGACATTTCAGCGAATCTGTTTGTAGGGAGGATACCTCTACATCTCTGTATGATCTGGCTCAATTGGTTGGGGTCCTAGTATCTCTCAATCTGTGTCAGTCTCCATACCTACCCTGTGCGACTCAGGGTCTCTTGGGACCCATTTTTCTATGGGAGGCTTCCACCATTCCTGAAAGAGAAGATTTCCTTACCTGAATCCTTCAGGGATTCTTCTCTTTCAAAGTGGATTATCTTGTTTCCCTTCTGCTCAAAGTGGGTTTTTCTTTGACCTGACCTCCTCTACTTACCCTCTGTTTTTTGGGTTCTAACTTCCGGGAGTAGAAGAGTCACTATCAGGCTGAAAGTTTTCCATGGGTTCTGTTCTGGTTAGAAAGGAAGCTTCCTCAAGGGCTTGGCATCTCCCTTCAACCCAGGCCCCAGCCTCAGAAACCTGTTGATTGTTGACACTGTCTTTCAGTCAATTCTCCCCCCCCCCAGGGCATCAGACCCGGGTGTTGGAGAATTCTGGGGAGCAAGGTTATGTTAAGGGACGGACTGAGCCTACAGCATGCACCTCAGGTCGTCAGTCAATTGTTGGACTAGTCGCTGCAGTTGTGTATATTCATCTTTGGTTTCTGGGTTGTAGGCAGGTCTCTGCTTATATCTCTTCTGCTCACTAAAAAGGTAAATGTCCCTTCTAGCAAAGTAGCTCAGGTTTTGGACATTTCCACCATAATTTTCAGACCTGGTTCTCCTTTCTCCTTGGTTCAGGGATCTATTGTCCTGGAACTGGGGAGAAAGAGGAGGATTGTTTTGAAAATTAGGATTTGGAGGGTAATGTACTTCTCTCCTGCGGGAAGTTTGTAGGGAAGTTACCCGGGTAAGTACCTACCTGATTTAGCCCCCCCCAGGCCAGAGTACACCGACCCTAGGATAGGCTTTGTACCCTTGTATCAAAGACTTTCATAGGTGGTAGGGTCAGAGGGGTCTTTGTTCTGATACCGTGATTGACTACCATTCGATTGGGCCTGGGTGGATGGCCTCCTCTGCCTCTTATTGTGCTTATCAACTGGAGGAGTATTTTTAGCCCCCCTGTCTCTAGGTCCAAAGGAGGGGTAGTTCTCACCTCCGCCGCCTTCGCAGCGGAAGGTGTGGTAGTTGTCGTTGTGGTTTTAGGGTTATTTTTATTGTCAGTGGGTTTTTGGACCTCATATATCCTGGTGGCTTGCTCTATTCCCCAATCCAGTGTCCTGCGCTCGTGAAAATTGTGAACTAATTGGGTAATGATATGTTTGGGAAGAGCATGGAAGTATGTGGTCACAAATTTCTTGCTTTTCGTATTCACCCGCCTGTAAGTCTGCGCAAAACCATGTTTTAATATTTTTGCAAACTCCCTCAGTGCCTGATCTTCCCCACCGTGTAACTTATATGCAGGCTTGCAGGCCTCTGGTGGGTCCTGTGGGTCGATTTTATTTCTCAAAATGTCTGCCTTATAGGTGGACCATTTATAATGATCCTGGTCAAATGATGACATCACTTGTTCATTTAGCTCCAAATGTTCCCACTCCGAATGCTTGGGGTTCCTGTGGTATGGGGTCACGAAGATCTTTATGGCCTTAACTTGCCCAATTGAGTCTTTAACAAAACCCTTTCTCTGTTTCATAGTTCTCTTTTGCCTCTGAACCTGAGTCCATTCACCCTCGGAATCAGTCCTGCTATTGGCACTGTAGTCCCTGTCTACTAAACACTGCCCATCTCTATGAGATTGGGAATACCTCGCAGAATCATGGTATCTGGACCCCTCCTTTCGCTATGCCGCTGTGAGTTTTCAGGGCCCCTTTCTCTGTCGTCACCTTTTTGCGCAGTATAGAACACAGCCTCTTCTTCAGACTTTTGTCCATGGGAACTATCCCTCCTTCCAGGTAGTCTGGGGAAATCCACCCATTCACCTGAATGTTTGGAGGTTTTTAAAATGCCCTACCTAGGCTGAAGCTTTTGCCTTTCCCTTTCAGCTAAGCAGGCTGGGTAGTCTCTTTGCAAGAACATTTTCTACAAGTCTAACTCTCAGATCTTTTCATCAAAATCATTTTCAGGTTCAGAAGTGTTTGCCAGACTATCTTTGGGCTCCACCGACACACTAATATGACAACCTTCCCTTCTATAGGGTAGAGGTGAATATCCATCTATGTCAGATAAGGACTGGCCTTCCTGATCAGATTTGGCTAGGAATACGCAAGCTCACCTGCCACATGTTTCCCTGTTCTCTATGTCCAGTCATAATGTCGAATACAATAATATCGAAAGTCAAAATGTCGAAAAAAAATGTCGAAAATAAAAATGTCGAATTACAAAAATGTCGAATTTTTTTCGATTTTTTTTCGAATTAATGTTTAAATACATAATTAATTAATTATATTTTATAAAACATAATTTTTTTAAATGGTTAAAGGTATATCCATGGTGAGTGGGGGGGATGGGGAGGAGGGGCGGGGGTTGGGGTAGGGGTTTGGGATGTTTTTTTTTAATAATTAATTAATTATTTAATATTATACTAAAGATTTTTTTAAAATGATTAAAGGTATATCTATGGGGGGTGGAGGGGATGGGGAGGAGGGGGGGGTTGGGGTAGGGGTTTGGGATGGGGGGTTGGTGGGGGGACCCCCCCCATAAAAAATGTTAGTATTTGTGTAAAAAAAAAAAAAAGTGTTTTGGGGTTTCGATTTTTTTTTCGACATTTTTTTTTCGAAATTATGACTTTTCCTATTATATGTATGTGTTTTCGACTTTTTTACATTCGACATTTTTTTTTCGACATTTTTGCTATTCGAAATTAAGTTTTCGACTTTTTGACTATAAACCGTGGCATTCCAGTCTGTGCATGGGAGGTTGTAGATTTTTTTTTTTTTTTTATTTATAGCAGGTCAGGACCTGATAACTCCATAATATAACCATTAGAGGAAACACCAATACTCTCCTAGCACAAGACACTACTGACAACCACCTGCCCTGTTAATTCTGCATTGAGACCCAAAATGCCACAACGCAGAAATGGACGCCAACAAAGAAGTGACAATGAATACAGGAAACACTGCACCAAACATCTCTACCATCAGAACAAACAACACTGCCATCAGAACAAACACTGTAAGAGAAAAATCCAACCTCAAATCTCTGCTTACTTAATTCACCCAAAAACCCACACAACCATCTCTCGCCCAGCAAACCGCACAGACTTCACCACACCGCGACAACAACAAACAACACATAAACTGCATCAACAGCACACAAGGGCTCGCTCCGATCCGACACTTACACCAAAGCTCAGCGCATGGTGAAACCTGAACTGAAGCCGCCAATAGCAGACCACTCTTCTCACATTTCTACTCCCTCTGCACCGACTAACCTAACCCCCCCACCCTCTTGTTACAGATCCACCTGAGCACCTGGAGACCAACTTGTTGGTGACGGTGCGCTATATAAATACCTTTAACATTAACATTAACAAGACAAAGCTTATAGGCATAAAGGCGCAGACTCGTATGAGATTGTTGCAGGGAAGGGCAACTCTTCTTCGTCATAGGGTCCTATCCCATACCATGGTTGGCCAGACTGTATCAATGCCTGTTTATATTTTTGGATTTCATTATTTAATTTCTCACACTTGTTGCTCTCAGTCAGGATTTCCTGCTTAAAGTTGAGCTTTTAACTCTAACATGGATGTTTGGTTGGCTTCAAGTGCACTGCTCTAAGCAACCAATTGGTCCCTTATTTTTCTGTACTTCGTCTTGAAGAATTTCATATTCCCTCTGAGACTCTTGCATTATGCGTGCATGCTTATGGCGCTTTTCATTTTAAAATGACAAGTTCTCCCTCCTAAGTATCGCTAATATGCAATAGCTCAGCTTCTGCTGGTCTCAAAAGCTACCTAAAATCAATTCTTTCTTTCATGATTCTGGTTAGCCCTTGAGAACCAGGTTGACCCTGTTCTACGTCCATTTTCATTTGATTCACCTTTTTAAACAGGACACTGTGTATCCTGGTGTAAGATGTATTTTTCCTGGATCCATTGCATTTTCTGTTATTTCAGAATATTGAAGAATATTGAAATCCTGGTGCATCTGATAAAAATCATATTAGGAGTACCCCCAATCAAAGGACCACACCCATATACCTGTTGATACAATTCAATCTAGCTTTGTCTGTCAACCATATGATCAGGGACGTCATTTCACCAAAAACATGCTATAACTGCAATTTGGGAAAAGCAAAATACATAGTCTGAAATGGATGCTTATTCTACTCTAAATGCTTCTTGGAGGATTTTGTCTGCATTGTGAATTTGAGGTGTTTAATAACAGACTAAATCAGTGGCTCTCCCCCCTGAAGTGTGCCTGAAATAAACCTTTAATGAGTATAGTAATTATTGTACGGAATTCCAGAAAGACAAATAGCTCAAATAGACACATGGCATTGGTCACAGCCCAGGAGCATCAATTTGTGCAAAAGAAAAAGCCTAACTTTCCTTATGCTGAAGAGGGATTTCTCTACCTAAAGAAAACTAAGGAAAGTCTGAGTCATAGAGTTCAACAGAAGAATCTGTCTGTGTCCAAAAGCTATACTTGCACTCACAATGAAGTCTGTACAATGTGTAGGGGTGTCAGCAACCAAAAAGAAAACAGCGTTTAACACCACATTCTGAGCTTCTCCCAGCTTGCAGCTTCCTTTTAGCCCCCTTCCCCAAGTGCTAAATAGTTCCATAAATAGTCTCTGAATTTCCTTCTCTGTATTTAAGATGACATAGTCTAAATCAGGACCCAGGGTTCCCTTCCCCAAGTCAGGACTCAGGGTTCCCTTCCCCAGGATTTAAGTAATGCAGTTAAAAAAACAAGGTATCCTTGTCTAATAAATTTAAAGTTCCAAAGTTCCAGTTTTCAAACAGTAGTTGCATTAGTTTGTAGCTTTCACACAAGTAGACATCAATACTGCTTGTAATTTGTAAAGTTACACTGTAAATTAAACTTCATCACCTTTTATTTGCATGTTCCTTAAAGTCATATTAAATTTAGAACTGAACATGCTGTGGTTTGCTTATCCGTTAAAGTTGTATTCATTTCAGCAATATAACATGCAATGGTTTATTTGGATTTGAGGTTCTGTTCCCTTTTCTGGGTTCCACATGTCTTAATTCTAATTGTTGACAAGGTTTTGATTCAGTTGGGTATCCAATAATCATTAGTCATGCTCTTAGCTCGTTTGCATTTTATCTGTTATTTAATAAGCATTTGTTTCACTTTAATTGAACAGCCCAGTGTTCGGAGACCTTTGAAAACATGTTTCTTAACACATGCGACCACTCAAATGCAAAGTATTCTCAGCTCTTCCCAGTCTTTTGGTAAATGACAATGAAAGATCAGAGACTTTCGAAAACATGCTCATTCAAGGCACGCAACGACTCTGATACAAAGTATTCAGTGCATTTTAAAGTTCACACACTCGTGCACCTGGATTTCCATTCATTAGAAACTCACTGGTCGCTTTCTCAGTTCTTGTTGCAGTGTGTATCACACAGCCTTCTGGTTTTAGCGTCAGGGCTCCAGCTCCGGCCACTCAGACACCCTTGTGTTGATCTTCTCACACAGGGGAACAAGCACTTCAAGCAACAAGGAAAAGGGCAGCCTTCTCTGTGTTCCGCCAGCTCCAGGGAGTCCAAGCTCCCTCGCCACACTGCCATGGACCGCCTCTCTCCGTAGTCCCCAGCGTCTCAGCATCCTGCTCCAGCTGCTTGCACCGGCCTCCTTGCTGCTTCTCTTAACGCTCTCTTTTCCATTGGTTTGGTCTCCTTTCATAAACCTGCAGCCCCTTGACAGGCTGCATGTGAGAATTTTCAATTCGCCCTGCCTGACCATAATCAAAGGGACATGCCTGACCTTCACAGTTTTCAGCAGGCATCTTCCTCGTCTCAGTACCCAGTACCCAGTAAAAGAGCTTAGTCTTCATTGCTCTTAGTTGCCTCTCCTTCCTATGAAGGTTGGGGAAGGGTTGAGTTGGTTGTCAATAGGAAAAGGGGGATACAATTCACTTTATTCTTTCTCATCCTCCTTCTTGGTTTTCAAGGCTTGTCATTTTTCCTAATATTATTCTGACCAAAGGGAATGGGGTGACAATATCCCACAAAGGTTTCTGGGAACAAGGGTTCATCATGTACTGGAAGGGACAATACCGTGTCTCACCTGAGGACCCTTCCTTCCCATTTCCCAAGAATCCTCCACCCTGGTGATCCTCCCTTGCATCTCTGCCTCCAAGGTCGGGATCCAATAGCGATAGCCTTTCCTTGGCCACCTGCAAGGAGGACCCAAGGGAAATAGATGTGAGGACGCCATCAGGTTTCACACAGTCAAAAGTATATTTATTAAGAAATAGGAAAAATAATATTTGCACAAAATCACACAACAAGGTGCCTTACTCCGTGGCACAAACCAAACATGAGGAATCCAATTAGCTGTTATGTATATTTACATATTTGCATATTAACTAAAACTCAAAGAACCCCTTTCACAATAACATACACAATTTTAATTTCTGGTCTCAGGTAGAAAAACACACAGGCAAAATAAACTCTTCAATTACTTTTGGGTTTCTCACAAAAATACCTTAATGTAAAGAATCATGCAGCACCTTGAAACATTACCAGATCATATGCTTGGCAATACTTTACATGAACTTTGATTTAAATAATATGCAACACTTTTCTATTGGTCAGAGACATTTCACAAATGCAAGGATCTTTATTTTGATCTCCCTGCACACTTGCCAATGCTAGCAGTGTTTGAGCACAACAAACATTTAAGAGCCAAACACTTTCTATATAGATGGAGCCCTTTTCTTTCACCACTATGCAATGAATAATCTCTATTCTAGCAGGAGTCACTATCGCACTCTCTTTAGAGGGTATGCTTTCACACTATTCAATTCGGAAAGACCCTTTTCTGCCCCAGCACAAACCCAGATACTCAGTTTACTACTGAAACTTCTCTGCTTTAAGACAGGGTCTGGGGAATGGGGAGCAGCAGAGAATTTAATTTTTTTAATGTGCCCCTCAACTTTAGGGAATTTTGGAGTTGGCCAAAGTAAGGTAAGGGATACCAACATATGTTAAATGACTATACCTTTAATCAGCGCTAAGCGAGAGATTGGAGGTTTCAAACTCCCTCGAGCTCACCTGCGTTCTTTGACTATATGGGAGTTAATTCAATTATTATTTAGTAAAGATGCTAAGGATCTACTTGGTCTGCCCACCCAATCAATAGCGGGGAGGTATCAAATCAAACAGAGCCCCACAAGACTTGGCTCTGTTGGGCAAGTTTACTTACATTTAACAACTCTGGGTTTTGTGCTCAGGAAAAATCATCAAGGCTTCTGGATACTCAGGGGAAACAAAGGGACTTGGTTAGATGACCTCTCCAGGTTAAGTCATGGAGTCCTCCAGAATGCACCCCTTTATCTGCCTCTCAAGGTTCCATCCAGATTTTAGTCTTCCTCCTAGTTTAATCCACCTCCCAGGCAATGTTGGTTCTCCTGAAGATTTTCCAGCAATTCCCACTGAGATGATTTCAGACAGCGCTCCCTTTTCCCATTGTGCATCCACTTATAAAATCTAAACCACACCCACAAAATATCAAAATGATAAGGTGCCAGTTTATTGGCTCTTGATCTGGATTTGGCATTTACTGCCCTGCCCTTTTCTCTGATTGCCCCCTTTTAGTTATTAGGCTCCACATTTTGTGGGAAGCTATCATCACATTTCAGCGTATACCTTTAGTTCTCAAGGTCGAATTGTTATCACAGTTGTCACATCAAATAGGTCTTCTCATAAGCTTTTCGAGCATATTTGAATAAACTTTGTGCACATTACATTCCACAGATAATCAACAAAATATGATCCTCCATATGCCTATTCAATCTCTACTAACATGCATGATTTTAACTTGAATGATCTTCACATTTCTTTTCCTCAAGAAACGTAACATGTAGTTTAGGCCATCTGCTCCATTGTTGACACAGCCTGCTATTAAGTCATTAGCTCCTTTCAAAGTTAATAGCTGGGCCATGGGTATGCTTAACTTATCTGAACAGAAGAAGACAACTCCACCCTCTCTCTCATGGGTCATTCTCTGGTGCATGTCTCGGGAGGATAGGTCAGGGGCAACCTGCTCGCCTTGGAAGCAAGACAGCAGGGTGCAACACAGGTTCGTTTCCGGGTCCACGCTTAGAAACCTCTGGGTATTAAACACGTTATAAATAACCAATCATATCATATCATGTCAATTGTCAGTCAGATCCTGGACCTCACCAGTAATTGAATTTTTATTTTATGTATTTTTTAGAGTTCACCTCCATTAGCTGGGTCTCATGTTTTCACAGTGGCCATCTGTTCAACTCATAAAACTTTAGTCCCACACAAGCTCTGTCCCTTTCTTGCCTCTCTGAGCTTCAAAGAGGTTTTTAGATAGAGAAATAAGGCAGTGCTTGACCATTTGACTTGCTGTGGAAAAATCACCGAGTTCAGCACAGCTCTTCATTTAGTTCCTATGAACAGGAAATAAAGTATGCATTTACATTCTGACTTTTCTACATGCGACTTGCACCCATGTCTTGAAATACAAAATGTATTTTTTCCATCTTCATTCTCGTAGTTTCTTTTAAAACAATTTGACAAGCCACCAGTTTCCTTAATGTGTGCCTTTGAACTTACTTCTATCAATTGGACTTTTATTTTCCATGTGTTAATTTCCTTCCAAGTTGCAGAATGCACACATTTCTCCTTGCAACCCTGTTTTAGTAAACTGTACTTAGATTTGTTGGCCTAGTCATCCGAATGCAGGGCCCATTTAATTCTGTTTTTCCTTTTCTGACAACCCTGTTCGGGTGTTCGGTAGTGTTGAAATGTATATGCTGGCCTTTCAGTAGTTCTGCACTTTTAGGCCTCAATCAGCCAGACGCAGTTTCATTTTGTCTTGTGGCCTTATTTACCCCACACAGTTAAACGTGTTGCTCCAATGGTCCACTGGGCAGCATTCCTTGCATGTTTGCTTTTGTTCTGCTGAGCTCTGCAGAAGTTGCAGAATGGAATTTGGGGGGACTTTCACCTCTGCTGCATCTCCCCACTCCCAGCCGTAGCACCCCTATCTACCAGTACTGTGCAGTCTTCCGTAGTTCCTCTTTTGCACTGGCTCTGGATTTATAAGTCAAATGTTTATTAATTGATAAATTTGCACATTACTCAGCATTTTATGCTCACCTTTGGCAGAAATGGTATAAAGTAGCTGGTAAACCACAGACACTACCAACCAAATCAAAAAATGTGGCAATTTAAGCTGTAAAATCCCAGGGGATGTTGATTGTCTGAACAAAAAAATGTTGATTTCACCATGATTTCTCCCATAGCATCCTGTTCTATTTGAATTCACTGAAAGCCATTTCCCAGAGTCAAAGCAGCACATTTGTATTTCTGCCTAGAGAGTTTGTTCTTTTGTTGACCTAATACATAGTAATCTCACACACGTTCTCCTGTCAATCAGCAGGATGGCAAAACATGAAGTCCATCTCCTAGGTCCATTGTGTGTCAACATTGTTCTCTAATTTGAAAGAACAATTTAAGCAGTGTGTGCACCCTCAAGTGCAAAGAGTGCCTCCAGTGGTTACAACATTGGCAGTAGCTGGGAATGCATTACTTGTTCTACTGCTTTCAGTTCTGGGACATGGTCCAGGCTAGATCGAAAAAGTGTGACAATGCCTGGAGAAGCATCAAGGTCTAGGCTCTGAGGAGGAGGCTGAAAGGCAGGAGGTTCCACATGCCACTTGGATCTAGATCCCCGACCCAGGCTGTTCCATCTTGCAGGCTTCTCAGATGTCTGTACCCACTCTGAATGGTAGAACATGCAACATCAGACATGATTCCGCATTGTTGGAAAGCATCGATTATCGATATCGATGTCTAAGGTACCCACATCTGGTTGGATATCAAACATGACCACATCGTTCTTTTTTGTTGAAAAAAATGCGGGGGGAGACCCACCGCCCCACCCTTCTACCCCCCACCTTAACTATTTCCCTTACCCCACCCCACCCCTATATTTCCTACAAATGTCCCCAAAATTGAAAAATAAGCGCAAAAAAGAGGCGGCAATTTTTCCATTCGTTTTCTTTCTCGCTATTATTTCTACCAATACCCATCTAGTTATAGGCCTGATGCAACATGTCTGGGGTTGCCTGCTTGCTGGACCCAGCCCATCATTGCCTGTCTACCTGGTTAAAAGGGGCCCAGTACCAGCGCTTTAGCTGGACTACCTTGTGTGCAGGCAGGTCGAAGACTGATTTGGCCTTTTTCTGCAGTGGCATAGACGACAATGGAATGAAAGGCGCCTAGATGAGTTCCCAGTGGTTATGATTAGTTAAAGGTTTTTAGTACATCACTTTTTGTTGTATAACACAGAGGCCTCAACATACATCAGAAAACTCAGTCATCCAATGCACCTCCTGCAGAACTGTGTAACTGGGGACCACATTGCCCAAAATAAGCAAGATGTATTATTATGCCTGCTCCAGTGACCTTTCTTTACCCTTCAGTTCGCAGGTCATGCTCCCATACGTGCTAACTTGAACTATCATCCCATATTTTGTGTTCGACATAGCCACTTGGCCAATTACTACAACACATGGCAAATCTTTATTTCCCAGTACCTCTGTTCACTTAACATCCAGAGCTGGAGGAGCCCTTACAAACGCACGGGACGATGGCAGTAATGGCCAAGTACCATGATACGATGCGTATCTGCCTAGTTTTACTCTAAAATCAGACCAGGGCTCAAAACAAAGAAAAATAGAGAGTAAAAAGTAGGCGTGGGCCGAAGCCCTTATGCCACATGCACTGCTCTGGTGCAGTGATCAGGCCAGTGGCATACGCACATCCTTCCACATAAAGTACCCGCAATATAGTGCTGCCTGATGTGAAGACAACCTGCATATTCAAGCTTTTTTTTTCCATTTACGGTATTGGTACCTACAAAAGATATTTGGATTACGAGATAAATTACTATTTCTTAAAATTGAAATGTTTTTTTAGCTGTCTAAAAAATGCTGGAATGAGAACTGCACATTTACTCCCAAAAAATCCCATTAGTCCTAACTTGCCAAAATAGGGAGTAAAAAACATGTACTTTGAATTCTTATCTGGAGCCCTGGTAAGAGCAATTAAAAGCACTGATCAGGAACTCCAGCAAGCTGACCATTAGCTTGTGCTTGCTAAGACACAGGTCCGCTGCTCGCCACACCCTCAAATGGAATATAGTGCATACCTTGTCAGCTTCCCCACTTGATCACATTGTGTAATCTTGGCAAAAAAAAGTATCTTGAAAGTACTTTGGAACCAGCTCCATTGTGACAAGCAATCTGACAAACCAGGAGCACAAACTACCCTCCTTACATATCTACCGAGTAACTAGTGTACTATTTTTTCACCCCAAGCTATACAGTATAGTACGTCCATCATATCTCCATGCTTGTTTAATAAACAGCTGGCAGTATATCAATGTAACGACAATTGTTTTGGCAATGGTTTATACCGATAGTGTCAATCACTTAATTGCAGTTAGAGTGTCTGGCAGTAAGTAGGCAGGTTTACTTTGGGATTCTGAAAGAATAGTGTGGATTCAGTAGGTGAACACACACATGATGCAAACAAATTGGGGATGATGGCTTCTCATCATTGCTGCCATACCCATCATCACATGGAGACTGGGTGACTATGATAAAATGGGAAACGAGAGCAGAGCAGGCAGTAGCAGATTCTTCAAAGCGAAAATTGCATGCGTTATTGCGGACTGCAAAGGAAAAGACACAAGCACGCTAATTTAAGAAATTGCCAGTTTATTTGGGCCAAGTTGGCAACACTCGCCACTTTCTTTTTGCCCCACATTCGAGTCCAGTTTTTGTTTTTCAAAATAGGATTGCCCTAACGTTCTTCATTTCTATACAGATGAATTTGCCATTCCAGTTGTATCTGCAGTGTAATATGGTCTGCATGATTTCTTGCCTAAATCGCTGCAGCAGATGCAGGATGTCCAGGGGGGCTAGTGACATTGCCACACTGCAGGGGGCCATGTCTCACCAATCTTTCAGTCCGTGCATTGGCTTCCCCGAGGCAGCAGCTCTACTTTAGGGTCTTTTGCCCCACTGTTGCAGGGATCAAAAGCTGGGGAAAGCGGAGCTAGTACCTGTCACACTGTACATTGAGTGCCACAGACCTGAACTCCACAAGATACAAGCGATGACTGTGTTATATGTGAGCCATACAACGGTTTCTAGGTGTGTCGTAATACTCCTCTATAGCTATTGCCAAAGACACTGAATCATGGTTATGCAAACATTAACATTTGACCCCTGAGTCCAAAGAAATTACCTTATTATAGGTGTAGCTGTCAAGCTAACCAGGGTCTTTCAGGCTAGAAGCAGAAGCTAAACAGCTCCCAGCAAATTGGCACCCTGCTCTTGAGAGGGTTCTTTGGCTCTAAGTAAACGCTGAATCTCCCACCCACCTGTGCCTTATATGTGGGGGTCGGGGGCAGTGGCCCTCATATCACCTTAGGGGAACGGGGCCAAGCCTTTTCACTGTGGGCCCACTGCTTTGGAACTCCTTCCCACCCGGTATGCACACACTAGAGGACCATCTGCCACCCCAAATGACATGAATGCATTCCTCATGAACTCTGAAGCCTTCTTGGATTTAAAGTTAAGGTGCCTAATGACATACACTTTCTGTCAAGCTTTTACCCACTCTGCTATTGCTAAGATAACCAAGCTGGGCTCCGATGAAGTGTCTTGCCCCTTCAAGTTTGATATGTGAAGAGATTCCGCCATGCAGGTGATGCTGTTGGCATCATGATAGGAACTAAATCCTTGAACATGCAGGGGAAATGTATACTTCATGTTGTCTATCCATTCCCAGCGAACCATTTGCTCTCTTTGCCATCAAGCAGTAGAGGGGGCATTCCTTACTTGCCTATCCTGGGCGATCCCAAGATCCGAAGATCTTCCCCAAAGTCTTTGGCGGGAAGAGGGGCTGAGTTGGCCCTACGCGAATTTGTGCTTTCAAAGTGGAGGCTTGCTTCAGGTTGCGAGCAGACACTTAACTGGGCAGCTATCCACCCTTGGCTTTTCGTTTTCAAAGACTTTTCTTTTGGGTACAGAGGCGAAAACACCTGTCTGCGCAAAAGATCCAATCAGCAATTTTCCATTTTTCCACCAACTAGTGAAAAAGAAGAGTAAGACAAAGGCGAAAACGGTTTTACGCTTAACTTTTTCACAAGGTTTGTGGAAAAGTGTAAATAAATCCTTAACAATTGCAGTAGGCATTCAAAATTGATTTCCACAGAAACTGGTTCTCACTTCCCTCTAACCAGAAGCACAATCTCCACCAGTAACTTAATACTCGCCTCTCCTGCAACCTAACCACATGTTTTCCCGCCACACTCCAATCCCTTCTCACTGTGTGCTGACTTAACCATCCCCTCCTCTTTACTGTCCTCTCTATACCACTTGATCAGGAGCTCCACTTGTCCCCCTGCACTGTCCTCTTCTTCCCCATTGCTCCTCGCCTGCTTCACTCGTTCCTATCCTCCAATCCCCCTCCAAACAGCATCCTGGCATGTCATCTCTTCCACACACTACCCACTCTGGTCTGACCTGTCCTGTCCATAATCCCTCAGCCACTCGTCCACACTCATATTCATCCCACTCAGCCCCTACTGACTTCAGTCTGAGCCCTTGGAATGTCTAATCCATCTGCAATAAAACATCTTTCATCACTGACCACTTCAACTCCCACCGCCCTAAGCTCCCTGCCATGGTCAGCACTGAGACCCGGATTTCCGCCAATGGCACAGCATCCCTTGCTGTACTGCACAGTAAATGTGCTACTTTTGCCCACCACCTTGACTCTCAAAAAAGGTGGTGGTGCAGGTCTCAGGATCGGACTGGCCCCCCATCTGCCCCAGTTCTCCCCTTTGACTTTCCCTCTCCCCATTTAAACACACATAGGTCCAATTGCTTGCTCCCACCCACTCTCAACTTCTTCCTATTTTATAATTCACTAAGCACCATCAATCTATTCTTCTCAGACCTATACCCCTTACCAGCCAATGGCACCTTGTCATGATAGGCAACTTCATCCTCCCCATCATATCTAAAGAACATAAACCTGCCTTCACTCTTCCTGGCCACTCCCTTGTGAGCCTGCATAACCTCACAACTCACACTTACTGGAGCTCTTTCAATCTAGACTTCCTATCCTCCACCATCCACTCCTCTGCCCTCTATATTGACCTATTTCCCTCTGATCATCCACTCATTCACTTCTCCATCAATGTACCCTCCCAACCTGCACCCACTTGTTCCCTCAGCTATTATTAAGAGAAAGTTATAACCTGACTTCATGGTTTAGTGAGTGAACCACGCCCTATCCTCTCTTCTAGCCCTCTCTCCTCTTGTCTGAAAGACTATGCCTCTCTTTTGATCCTTTTTCAGGACAGGAAACACCTTTCTAAAGCAATAGATCCCCTCAGCATGAGTTGTCCTTTGAAACAGGGATCAAAGGGAACAACCTAAACAAAAGTACTAGCCTCACACCTAGGCTTTGCAAACCAAAGGGCCTTTGATGCTATGAGTCTGAGAAGGGGCAGGGATAGTGTAGTCAGAGAGAGCTCAGCACAGTCGGGGAAGAATTTTACCATCCTATTTGTCTCTAAACCCCTCCTTCCTTCCCGTCTCCTCCACTTCCTTTAGCACAAAACCAGTTGGGTATGATGCAAGAAGGCAAAGACCACTGTGTCACAACCCCGAGATTGTCCCTGTGGCAGCGCTGGCACTGCAGTCCCACAGCATTAATTTATGTCCACACCAGTCACGCAAGAGTGTGCCACTACGCATCTGTTAGCAGCGGTCTAGACTTTTTCAAGATGGCCGCTACCAGTAGAAAGGGGAAGGCTTATAGTCTGTGTGCTCCTGGAATCGGGTGCATTGCAACCCTTGCTACTACAGTCCCCGGGTTAGACGCTAAGTCAATTCTCTGCTTTGCGCTCTGCCTTCATTCTTTGCACTCCTCTTCGCTACCGCTACCTCATAGCGCTGCTCTGGTTTCTCTCCCTGCATTTGTACCACTCGGCAGCGGGCTTCCTTTTTCGCCAGCGTCTCTGCTGTGCTTTCTCTATACCCTGCGGCGGATTGTTTATTTCTAGTCCCGCCTTTGCCTCTGTTCTCATTTCCCAGCAGGGCTGTCAGAACTTCCGCGCTGCATTCACGGTGCACGCTTCGGTTACGACAGAGGTCCGCCTGGTCTTAAGGCATCCCATTGCCTAACCTTGCCTGACGACCTCATTCTTACTTATTCCCGCATCCTGTGGCTTTCATTGTTCGGGGGTGCAAATAGCTGCTTTTGGAGACACGCTATCACTTACCTTGCTATCAGTCACCTCCAATCGAGCCTCTGTGCTTCACAAGCTTTGCCATTCAACGTATTTCAGTACCTCACAAATCTACTGGAGGCCTTTCAAGGATTACTCTCACGGTCACCTCGAGCAGTCTGGATACAACGCCCATCAAGTCTTCATTCTGTGAGGGTTTGTGTGCCTTCAGGCTTTTCCATCTACTACAGGACGTTTCCTCCCAGACTGCCACAGCAAACTCCCTTTTGGCTACATAGGAAGTTGCGGTGGCGGCTGGAGAGGATAGGCCCTACCTCTACAAGGACCATCTTCGGGACAAGGTCAAGAAGAAGGAGAAGACCTCACAAAAGAAAGACAACTCATCAACTTCAGGTGAGGATTTTGAGACACTGTCACAAAGAAAGGGATTGGACCCCTTCAAGCAGTCTTGCTTTTGTCCAGTCACGTGTGGACCTTTGCCTATAAAAGAGAGAGTCACCCAGCAAGACCTGCTTCTCTGCCAGCTACACCAGACCCCAGGAGCTCACTGGAGGTGAAAGAACCCTGCAGGTGTTTGCCAGCCTACCCCGTGTTGAGAGAATGAGTACAAAGACTTCTGTTTGTAATCCCTGTTTTTCTGCATCAAACCATTTCGATCCATCTTCGAACCACATTCCACAGCTGTTGAGCCAAAGGGACTTGACAGTGCTGCTTTTGGCACTCTCTCGATCTTTGAGGTGCTGTTGCTTACATCTAGAAGCTAGCTGATGCTGCATCATACTAAGCCAAGCCTGTCATCTGTTCAGCTCGTACCACCTGCTCATTGGTACACCTCAACTCGAACCACTGGAAGCATTGCATCATGCATCAACCCAAGCCAGTGATTATCAGTGAGTCCAACGGGTTCGGCATTGCATGGCTGCCACGTCAAAGTGCACATCGGAACATCAGGATCACAGCTTTGAACCATCACCAGACCTCAACTGAAACGAATGAAGCGTCACTCGTCGACCCTAACTGGCCGTTACCATGTCTTGAATCGGCCCAATCTTTGGACCGACCTTGATGAGCCCTCTGACTTGCATGGCTCGAACACCACCCTCGATTTCTCTGAGGTACTGCTTCGAACTGACTCGATGTCTGCTCATCGCTTGGATCTACATGACCCACCACAGCCCAATCTGGTTTGATCCCCCTTCACAATGATAAGAAGCCTGGTTCAACACTGTTGAACCTCCAATAACTATATAAGGTACTGTTGCCCTTATGGTCGGCTTGTTGAGACTCTAGGGAATGTCTAAGCTTTTTTCTCCTTATTCACAAAGAAGCTTATGCCTTTTAAGATTATGGTACTTCATTGTCCTTTTCCTCCCTACCAAATATCCAGAGTGATTGCATTCTGCATTTCTCTGCAGGGTTGGGTTCTTATATAGTGTTTGTAATAGTTAACTAGCTGGGGTACCCGGCGTTACCCGTGTCCTGATCGAGTGATGTATCATGTGCTCTGGAGCATGTTGCTCGTCAGCAAGTCTTGCTTCAGTTTGCTCTGTCATCTCATTTGACCTGGAGAAAGTTGCTCTTCTCCTCTGGTCAGAAAGTTGTGCTGCTGTTTGTTGTTGTGTTTCAGAAGCTCTTGATATTGATTTTCACTTTGCATCAGATGGAGCTTTTCCAAGTGATGTTCTTTTTTGGGCGCCATGTTTCAGTCACTCAATGGCTTTGGCACATTTGAGAAAATGTCCAAGAAAGATTGATTGATTGTGCTCTCTTCGTGTGAGAGGACTTGAGTAAACTGTAACCTTGCCATTTCCCATATTTAGAGTGGCGCAATAAGAAAACGTTATTTTTTTTGTTTTGTTTTTTTTTTAAAAGAAATTGCATATATACGAAAAGAGGAATCCATGCAAAATGTGGTAGACCTGGGTTCAACGGTGTGGATTTGTATAGCCGGACAAACATAAACACATACATTCAGCTTTACATATAAAGATTGTACATTGGTGTGTTTAATTAAAGTATATACATTTTCATATAGAACCTTGATTGGATATTCTTTTAGTTTGGACTGTTGTACTTAGCCTTTTGGGTTGGTACTGAATCCCATTCACACCCCTTTTCAAAAGCCTTCCCTTGGTCAACTTTATCACAAAAGGCTAAGGAGGTATACATATTAGCGGTGCCTGTTTTACCTTTATAATTGTGATCAATGTCGCTTTGTAGAAGTGTGGGGGCTAAGTAGGCAAATTAGCCACTACTCATCTTTGTACTCCTGAAGAGAAGAATTCATTTCTTCATACTGGTGGCAGTGGTTGAGATTTGAAATAGACTGCACGTATGGCTTATTCTTCACAAATAAAATGTCTAAATGGTTACATGTGAGAATATCCCTGACAATTGTGAGTTAGAGTTACACCAGCATTTGATGTACAACAGGATGCCAGACCCTAGAGTGTTTTCCAAAGCTGCTGACAGGCCTGTGAGTAGTCTAGTCCATAAAAAGGCTCTGGTTAATCCACCCAAACAGATGACAAGACCTCTGATAATAGCAAACAAATGCAAGGAAAGGACTGAGGTACGACCCTTCATCCAGAAAAGATCCTCAAAAATATGAATGGAAATACCAGACCCATGGTTGGTAACCCACACAGAAAAAAGAGTGAGGCACCTGCACCATCAACACCCTGAGGTTTGGGTTGAGAACTTATAGAAAGTGAGATACTGCCTGCAAGGTGAGATCCAAACACTGTTGGTTTCCTGGACGAGGAGGCCATAGTCAATGTGGGCATCCTAGTAGATGAAGTCCCACTCGGAAAGGTAGTGGCAGAAGGTTCCCTAACTCTTGTTGGAAATGCTACTGGGTCCTTTGAGGGGGCCCCAGTTCACACCAATACTCCAATATCTATGGTTTGTGTGTCCATAAAACAAGAAAAGTTTCACGATTTGCGTGCTACTGCTGCAAGTATCACAGCTGTCAGGCGACAATGGGTGAGGAAGGGCCGTACATACCAATACCAACCCACCTGGTAAGAGGGTTTGATGGTCTTTACTGTGCCATGGCAATGTTAGAGATTATGTGGAGGGATAACACTTCCCTGAACTGTGTTGTAGTCAAAGACTCCATTTGAGTAGGGTGTCTGTTGGGTAATGACCTCCCTGTCCCAGACATAGGAGCAACATAGGAGGAAGAAGTTGAGGGCTGCGGCCCTGAGGCTTCCTCAGCTCGAGAGTGAAAGAGACTGGTTTCACTGTAAACACCCAATCCATGCCTGAAGTCCCCGAAGGCCCCTACTCTTGTGAGAGAGGTCAGAGACCACTCAGATGACTATGAAGTTAGCACCGGCTTCACTGATCTCACGGTTGCCTACTGGCATATGAAAGGAACCTGAGATGGCGGCCAGGGAAGTTTCAGACATGAAAGGCTTGCCAGAACTGAAAGAGTTGTCTGCTGCTGAAGTGCCAGTTCAGGTTAATTTTGGCCAGGAACGAAGGGACTGTCCCACTATAGTAGATCTGTTGAGGCAGACAGAGGTGCAGGTACAAGGCAGAGGGCAGAGGTGCAGAACCATTCCAAATAGGGGAACAGGCTGAAAGTGAAAGCCTATCCAAAACAAGGAACAGGCGCAGGGCAAAAGCCCTGCCCACTTCAAAGACAAGGATCCCAAGCATTCTGAGGCAGGGCACAGCCTGTAGTTGGCTGTTCATATAGGCCCTAGGAAACTCCTACTGGAGTTGGCTCCTGACACACTTGTTGGCCACTTAGGTGTGACTGGGACATCTAACAGCTTGTCTGATCATTTTTACAATCACTGGGTGGATTTTAAAATAGAGAAACTGTGCACTTTTTCCCATCTTCCCTAGTTACTGACAAGACAGGAGAAGTACACCAGACCCCCTTAAATCCACTACCTGCGGTTGGATGGTCTTGTGACTGAAAATGTAACTTCTTTCCGGTGGGATCCCCCAAGATGTCATAGCTGACAGGGCACCCCAAACCGTGTCTGTGACTATGCAGTTAGCACAGAAAAATCAGCCGGCCTCTGCCTGGCAACACCTTTTCAGTGCTGGAAACCATGTTTGAGCACAATCTCAGTTCTAGAACTCCCAGACTATGGGAAGGGAATTAAAAACAAGGTAGCCACCTGTATAAGTGGAATTGGAGTAGGAACAGTGCAGCTGAGCTCAGAATTTTCTAATCAGCCCATTGCCTACCTCCACAAGTGGCTAACGGGGAAAGTTAAAAACTGGACTACAGTTGAGAATAACCCAGAGCTTGGAAATTGGGCAATATCTCTACAGAGATTGCAAATGGACATGTTGCCTACGTCTGGATCTCAACATGCTATTGAAGATATCAACCGTATATTTTCTCACCTTGAAGATTGTACTCACCCTTAGTAGGGTGGGGCGTGTGTGGAACTGCCATTTGGCAAGGGTTTAGAAGCCCTGGCTCTTTTCATTTTTATCAATCAATAGAATGACACAGGTTATTCCATCTCAGAAAGGGTGGTCTGTTAACCAGGCCCCTTTTCATAAAACTCCATGCCAAAAGCATTTTGACACGTCTGCACTGCTACATCAGTCTCCCAATCTGTAGAATATGCTCTCCAGTGGCATAGAGCTGGTTCAGATTTCACAGAGGCCCTTTTGACAGCTATTGTGACAGCTACGTCAGTGCAGTGCTGAGGCTGCATTTCAACTCTGCACCTCTGTTCCAAAGCACACAAGTATGAGGAATGACCTTCCTGGTGGCCGTTTAATCTTTAAAAAATAAGCCATACCTGCCTTTGGGGAATGGTGGTTGGTAATTCACCTAATTATTAAAGCCACATCTGAGCTGTAATAAACATGTATCAACACTGTGAGCCCAGGCCAACTGTGGAAGGGTCATGTGCATTTTAGTCACACAACATTTCCATGCCAGTCAGCATGACAAGAGACTGACTTTGTCTCTATTTTGATCCTTAGCGAGGTCAGGTAAAACCTTGCTACAGCAAGACATCCTCTCAACAAGAGCTGCCTGGGAAACAGGAATCAAAGGGCATACCTTAAGAGAAAGGACTAGCCTCGCACCAGGGTGTTGCATTCTAAAGGGCCTTTGATGTTATCAGTCTGAGAAGAATTCCACCATCTTTTGTCTCTCTGTTCCTCTCCTTCCTTCCTGTCTCCTTCACTTCCTTTAGCAAAACGCACTTTGGGTATGATGCAAGAAGGCAAAGACAACTTGCCACAAGGACAGGGATTGAATTCCTTAAAGCAGGCTTGCTTTTGCCCAATCACTTGTTTACTTTTCTCTATAAAAGAGGGGGTCTTCCACTCCTCTGATTCAATTCTGGATCATCCAAGCCTCAGGGAAGAATTCATTTGGACCTATCTTGGGATAGTTGATCTTTCCAGAGCCCTGCTTCTGGAGCAAGACGTGCCTCTCTGCCATTTACACCGGTACCCAGGACCTCACTAGTGAAGGACCATTTCAGATGTATGCCAGCCCCCGTCCCATATTGGGAGAATGTGAAAAAGGGTTTATCATCTGAGCTCCTGGATAGGGACTCGCAGCATCCCGATACCCAGAACAGCCAAGACCTCTTTTTTCTGCCATCAAACCACTTTCAGTCATCTTCAAACCACATTTGGTAGCCGTCAAACCAATAAGACATGCTGGTGCTGCATTTGGCACTCTCTAGGCCTTCAAACCAATGCTGCTTGCATCTCTGAACCAGCTCGATGCTGCGGCGCACCAAGCCGACCCTGTCACCCCTTTGGCTCGAACCAACTTTTCATCACCAGACCTTGACTAAGAAACTCTGGGAGCATTCCATCATGCATTGACCGAACCAGTGTTACCAATGACTCATAACGGCTCAACCCACGGATCACTGCCTTGTGAAACCCCACATCAAACCATCAAGATCACAACTTCGAACCACCACCATACCTGCGTCTCTTGTCAACCCTAACCAGCAGTTACCACGTCTCAAACAGGCCTGATGTTTGAACCAACCCTGGTGAACCGTGGTGACTGGCATCACGCGAAGGCCACACTTGAACTGCTCTGAGCTACTGCTTTGCCTTCGGACCGACTTGATGTCTGCTCGTCGCTTAGATCGACATGACTAGTTGCACCAAAACCTAGTTCAATCTGCTTCCACAACGATAAGAGGCCTGGCTCTACACCATCGAACCACCAAGAACTGAAAAAGGTACTGTTGAAGGCCCTAGTCCACTTGTTGGGACCCTAGAGACTGAGTGAGCCCGCTTTTCTGCCATTTCACTAAGAAGCATTTCCTTTTTAACATTGTGGTATTTCATTGCCTTTTTCCTCCTAGCTAAATATCCTGTGTGCTTGCATTTCTTACATTCTGCATTTTTCTGTCTTTTTTGCAGGGGTGGGTCTACATCATTTACTAAAATGTCACATATCAATTTCATGCAGTTCTAATTTGTTTAAAGAACCAATAATGGCAATACATAATGATTTTTTAACACCACTTAGACATAAGCCTTCTGTTGTAACTAAGACATCTTCTTGTAACAGCGCCTCGATGCCCCTGGGCTGTGTGCACGCTTTATAAATGCAAATAACTAAAATTAAAAAAATCACCAAAAATCACACAGGTCCAATGATTTCACTTTACCCAGGAATTTCAAGACAATATCTGTCTAAAAGAATTCAATGAACAACAATGTATTACGAAAGGTTCAAGAATTTTAATAATATCTGAGGCCTCACAAAGAAACAGCAATATAAGTTAACCATAGTCTCATCTGTAAATCATTTCTGAATTTCCTTAGTTTTGTACTGGTTCCTTCTGAATCTAGTGAAATCTTGTCTATGCCTTGGGTAAGGAAAGAAACTCAAATGTGCAGCTAATTCTCCAAGGATTTGTGTTCATGACGTAAGTGGCCCATAATTTCCCGACTTTGAAAGTCCTTAGTTAAAATTCACCATTCATGTTTCATCAAACTATTCTTTACCCTATATGGGGTCATCTTTAGATTCTCTGGGCTGCTGCATCCCCTTCAACAACCATACTTCTGTTGTGGGCACCATGAGAACAGTCACCCTTTCCCACAGCACGGTTCTATTTCATACCACTTCAATGTGACATCTACTGACAGGTTTTTATACCACCACAGCTTAAGTGTTACTACTGCAGCTCAGTACTTGAATTACTGGACAGACTTCAACAAGACATACTTCAACCTCTTCAGGTAGGCAAGGCAGTCTTTCTTTTGAGGACTTTCTCAAAAGGGGCAGCCTCTTTGCCTCTCCTGTCTTCTGCCACCTTAGTTCAGAATATTCTTCACAAGCAATTAGTTCCCCTTCCCCAGCTTTGTCCACACCTTTTTGCCAGTCATCTGCCCAAAATATGGCAAGGAAGCTGTAGCCACTCTTCCAGCTTCAAGTAATATGCCACACTTGGATCTTAGGCCACTTAACAGTTGACAACTTTGCAGTGGAGTTAGAGGGCTCTGTAACTCTTGGCAATGCGACTTTCACGATACAAAAGGGGGTGCCTTTTGTGCTTGGGCAATGCTTGTTCTTCTCTTGATTGATTTAGACTTTTTATTTCTTTAGAAATAGTAAGAATGTCACTTCTGATTATAGTATAAGGTTCAGTCTTTCAAGTGAAAACACAATTGGGCACATGCAACCTTTCTTTATGATAGATTTTCAGGTTTAAAGTTGAAGAAAGGATTGTATTTCCATGTAAGGGTAAATGTTGAGTTCTGTCTTCCTTTGGGAAACACAACTGGGTGCATGCAACCTTCCCTTGATGTATTTCTCACTCTTTGTTACTTCTAAGTTGTATATGACCGGTGTTGAGATATCGTGAATGGTTTACCAAGCGTTCCTCCTTCTTAATTGAGGACACCCGAACACTCCAATGATCAGCAACAGTTTCAACAATGGAGTTTAAATGACTTCAACTCTCACGCTAGTCACAGGTATTTTATAAAAATGTGTTTCATCATTTTAAAAGTGCTTTCTGTGGAGAAGAACGTTCGTTTTTGCTCACCTGTCCAATCCTGCATTGCGAGCTGACAAGGGGCTCTTGCAGGGGAGTGAATGCTGTTTGTTGGATGCGGGCCTTCCACTCGGCACGTGACCCATCACGTGACTTGCCTCAGTGTTAAAGTGCACTGCCAGCCGCCCGAGCGGCGTGTGTTTCATCATTTTAAAAGTGCTTTCTGTGGAGAAGAACATTCGTTTTTGCTCACCTGTCCAATCCTGCATTGCGAGCTGACAAGGGGCCCTTGCAGGGGAGTGAACGCTGTTTGTTGGAGGCGGGCCTTCCACTCGGCACGTGACCCATCACGTGACTTGCCTCAGTGTTAAAGTGCACTGCCAGCCGCCCGAGCGCCGTGTGTTTCATCATTTTAAAAGTGCTTTCTGTGGAGAAGAACGTTCGTCTTTGCTCACCTGTCCAATCCTGCATTGCGAGCTGACAAGGGGCCCTTGCAGGGGAGTGAACGCTGTTTGTTGGAGGCGGGCCTTCCACTCGGCACGTGACCCATCACGTGACTTGCCTCAGTGTTAAAGTGCACTGCCAGCCACCCTTGCGGCGTTAAGCCCGGCGGGGTCAAGGCCGCTAGCTGTGCTGTTGTGCGGCTATTAGGCGCTGGTGGCACTATACCGGTTTGGGGACTGTGGAGACTTAATCTCTTTGATCCACTCCGGATACCAACATTTCACGTGTCCAATGGTATAAAGTTGAACGTCCTTTTTATCACAGGCTACTAAGTCATATGCCATTCTAACTTTGAAGAGTTAAGCTCCTTTTTCTTTTCCATTCCCTGCTTAAGTTGATTCTGACTCCAAGGGACCGAAACTATGTATAATCTAACCGCAGGAATGCCATCTGTGATGGACAAGACTATGTTTGACAATAATTCTTGCAGAACACCAACTGGTGCACTCGCAAATCATTCTTTGAACACTCCGATTAACGATCTGGTACCCAGATCTTGTGATAAGCCTAAAAGCCTTACACGAACTTAAAAAAAAACCATAACTTTAACACCAATCAAAAAAACGCCAGTTTCTAATCATGACATCTGTAATTTTTACGAGAAGATTACGAGTGTCTCTAATCATAGTGATAACTCGACTTTAATATCTAAACCTACTGAACTCATTATTTCTCAAACACCCATTGTTGTGACACAGGAAGTAGCAGTGTCATCTTGTGCTTCCAATATTTCGAAACTAGGGATTACTATCTCTGATTCTACTATACTCACTATTGCACAGTCCCCTCAAAAAATTAAAAAATGTCCACAACCTTTCCCAGTGGTAATAGAGGAATCCTTGACTGAAAATGCAATATCTAGTAATGAAATAGCTTTGAGTGATTCGATAATGGGTATAGAGAATGTTGAAATAATAGAAGTGGTGTCAGAGGAGGTCCCGTTACTAGATACATCAGTCCATGTAGATGGCCGTGAATTAGAAAGCTCGAGAGCATCAGTCCAGACGGATTATAATCTACCTGGCTCTATGGACTCAACAAGACATGGTGAGGATATATCCTTCTTACAACCAACACCGCGCAGATGTCAATCCACGAGGAAACCTCGTGAACATTCGGCCAATCCTGCTCTCATGGAGATTACCCTCGGAGCCATAAACACTACTATATCTAGTTTGTTTAAACTGTACAAGTCCCTAGATTGTAAAATCACTAGTCTTGCCTCTAAGCTAGATTTAATTGGAAATGACTTGAAAGTTAGCTCTCACTTTGTCCCTAATACATTGACACTGGAAAAGATCATGCAAAGATTGTCTAGTTTAGAGACCTTCTGTTTGTCCAACCAAACTGATCAAACTCATGTTGGCTCAAGTATTGCACAGAGACTCGGAGCATTAGAGTCTCTTCGCAACCCACCCACCATGACAGACTCAGTTTTGCCTGCATTTACCCATATCATCCGTCCTGTAGAAAGTGCAGAGATCACTGCCAAAAGAAAAAATGACTCTTGGATAAGTGTCGATTCTCCTGAGAGAAACACCACCCAAGCCCAGTGGGGTGCTAAAACTGACAATAGAACTACAAAAAAAAAAAATCTCAACGACCGACACTAAGCAATAAAAAGAAAACGGCACAACATAAAGTTTCTTTAAGAAACACAAATGCTTTACCTAAGCCCAATTCACAGCAAGAAAATGTCTCTGTAGTGAATCAGACAAATTCGGATTGCTTTATACCAGCGTCAATAGAGACATCTCGAGAACCTTTAACCAATAATGTCACTCCACACTCGAGTGTACCTGTGCCATTAAGATCTGTCCCCATTCCAGTTAATCATTCAGTGACACAAGACTTGACTTTGGGTTACACGCCATTAGATGATCTTATTGAATTAGTGTCTCACGATTCAAATATAGATATACCAGGTCAGCTCCAAAAGTCACCAGAATCCATGACACACACACACTCAAGAGTGATGGTAGTTGGTGTTGAGAAACCTTCCACTTCAACTGCTATACCACAACAAGGTCCTGACAATCGATTGAGTATTCTCAAAGCTGCAGTTGATTCCTATCTTTTGAATAGATTGTCAGAGGTGTTGCCAGAATCAACTCCCGTCAATCCACAGTCCCTTCAACCCAAAACAGTACATTTTAGCAACGAACAGACTAATATCCCATTTAAAGATACAAAAACGACAAACCCTAAGTCTTCCACAGCCTCTATAGTTGGTGGCTGCTCTGGGCCTAGGGCCATTCAAACTTCCAAAAACACTGACACTCAGAAAACAGTGTCAAAAGATCATGTGGGTGACAAAAGAGATTCTAATGCTCTGAGATTTAAAACTTATCATACTTTGATTTTGAAATGCCGTGATGGTGATTTCCCTAAATACGATCTATGTCGTGCTAGTGTGCTAAATATTTTTGGTGATGTTGAAGGATTGGAAGCAATTGCTTCGAGTGATATAGATCAAATTTAATTTCTTTGTGATAGGAATCTGTCTGTTGTTCGTTTATGGGTTAAATCAGGAGTAGTACGTAATCTATTATGGAATGCAAGAATGGAACTCTTTGATATGGGGTTTTTATTGGCTCAAGATCCGGCCCGACAGAACCATCTTAAGCCTGATAATGTAGAGATACTTACAATTCCTGCAGTAGAGCCAGTCTGTGTATGTCATTTTTGTGTCAATGAAACCAGCCACAACTCAATATCATTACCAATGCATAACACTCATTCATAACCACGAACGAGAGTCATAAGTATTGAAATTTCACTTGCCAGTTGGAATAGGCGAGGTTCTTCTCATCTCCAGTAGACCAAAAATGATCATTTGAATAACTATGATATCGTAGTTTTGCAGGAAACATGGATGTTACATGCTCCCATATGGGACGACCATGATCTGGTCCTACTACCTGCGGAATTCGCTGGTAAAGGAAGACCAACTTCTGGTCTGCTAGTGGCAGTGAAATCTAGTAGAGGATTTGGAATCTCGGCATGGAAATCTCCAAATAAGTTTATTCAGTTAGTCAGAATCACCATTGGCTCTGAAATATACGCTCTGATTAATCTTTATCGAAATCCAGTGGGTATTCTTGAAGAAATATTCTACAATACTCTGTCGAGTCTTTTTGAAATAATTGCTAGAGACAAAGAGATCTCTGGAATCTTGGTAATGGGTGATTTGAATCTCTCATGCCTTGAAACTAACAAAAAGAGTACAAATTTCTAATAGTCAGAGATGGTTGTTATTTATGGATGACCTTAATCTAAGGATGGCGAATGGTGCTATTATTGGCGATATTCCTCCAATGAACACTTGGGAGAGAGGAAATTCCAAATCCACTATTGATTATATTTTTTTTAGTAATAATATTTTTATGAATACTACTAAATTTGCAGTTGTTAAACAGGTACAAAGTGACCATCATTTATTATCCCTCGGTTGGTCCATTGAAAATCAAATTGTGCCGACCACCAAACAATGGTATAGACAAACTCTTGTGGTCAACAATGGTAGAAATCGTTTAAGCTGGTCCTATGATAAACTATCAGCCTTAAACACTGCTATTTTGAACAGCCATGGAACGAGCAATGTTGAATCATATGTTGATGTCTTAAATACTTTTAAGAATATTCACTTGCTGAAACATAAGACCTCCGTGATTCACACCCATGAATTTGACTTAGCACTTCATCCCGCAAAAAGGCACATAGAAAAGAGATTAGAAGCCTCCGTAAACTACCCATGGTTGATCAAATAAAAGCTATTAAATCAGCTATCATTATCGTAATTGGGTTCAATCAAGGAAGGCTGCTCTTTTTCAAAGTGATAGTGAGAAATTTTTGACAGCGTGTTACAAAATAAATTCTGCCCAGGTATGGAAATTACTAAACATTGGTTCTCAAATGAGTTCTCAAATTAATGCTGTGACAGAAGCACAATGGATTAATCATTTTACTAAACTGTATGCTGACTGTAAAATGTGCAATTACACTCACAATACGAGCATGGCTGGAAGGTGGCGTTTGAAGTGCTCTGTAGCAATAGTTGAGGACTTTATTAAAAAATCATCCTCCCCAAGGGCAGCAGGCCCAGATGGCCTTTCGAATTACATGTTTAAACAAAATGTAAATGAGTGGGCAAATATTCTAAATAATACCTTTCAATACATCATACAAAACAAAACCATTCCTAATTCATGGCGTTCATCTATAATTGTACCAATATATAAAAAGGGTGACCGTAAGGACCCCAAAAGCTATCGGCCGATAGCATTGCAAGATGCGCCAGGGAAAATCTTTTCAAGGATGGTTTTAAGGGAATTCAATTAATGGACAGACAATGCTGGACTCCGTGATCCTGCCCAAACCGGGTTTGTCGCGGGTTTGGGGACTGCAGTAAACCTGATCACATTGAATGCCATCAGACATCAATCTCAAACCAAGAGATTTCCACTTTATTTCGCATTTGTGGACTTACACTCCGCATTTGATTCTGTTTCCAGACCAAAACTTATGGCTAAACTAATTCATGCTGATTGTCCTCCAACCTTGATTGATATAATTTTTTTGCTTCACTCCCAGACAAAGGTATTCATAAGATTAAATATGGAAGGGCTACTTTCCAGAGCTGTTGTTACAAATAGAGGCTTAAAACAAAGATGCATTTTGGCATCAGCATTGTTTAACTTCTTCATTAATGATGTGCAATGGATTTTCCCCAAGCTCGTAGCTGATGCTCCAAAATTAAATGGTGTAAAGATTAATGCTTTATGGTACGCAGACGATCTTGTTTTGATATCAAAGACCCCAAGTGGATTAAATAATTTGTTAAATTCACTATGTTCATATTTTCGAGACAATGAATTAGTTGTTAATAGTACCAAGACCCAAATTGTTACATATGTACCAATGGGCATGTGAAGAAAGAGAATGATCTGGCGAATAGAAAATATTGCTTTACAAATAGTTCCAAATTACATTTATTTGGGTCTCATTTTTGATGGCCGTCCCTCCGACCATTCGCAACTACGTAAAATTGAACAAAAGCTATCTAGTGCCATATACCAAACCAGAATAGTCCTTTACAAGTATGGCAAATTTACATTAAAACCTGCTATTATTTACTGGAGTAAGAACGTTGTTGCTACTTTATTATATGGTCTTGAGACATATTGTACAATTTCAATGACTTTTCTGAATTCATTAGAAACAAAATTTTGGCGTGCTATTTTACACTTACCACAATGTATTCCAGGAGTGCTTATTCGCTACGAACTTGGGTTAATCTCATTAACTGCAATGTATAACTGGCGTCTATGTGCCTTGTTACGAAAATGTTTGATGTCTTCAAGCAACAAGACCACATTAGCTATAGTTACCAGCTACTTACTTAAAACCTCTGAAAGCTTTCCGAGACAGTGGTTAAATAGCATCTTTTCTGTCATGCTTCATGCTGATATTTCTCTTGAGACCCTCCTATTTAATCCAGACCGGGCTAAAAAAAAAATGTATCTGATGGATTGGATTGATACGAGGGATAGATGTCTCCAATATAAGGACTTTGATGCCTCAGTATTCAGTCCTAAATGCTATAGAGAAATGGCTTCCTACTTAAATCTAGCACCATCAGCTGCATCAAGATATGCCATATTACGTTTCCGATTTAATATCTGGCCCACCCGCGAGATTAAAGCCAGAAGGAAACTGATACCTTTTGATGAGAGATGGTGTCATTTTTGTAATGATAATAGTGTTGTTGAGACGCTGAAAAATGTAATTATTGACTGTCCGGCACTTACAAATTTAAGGAGGATTCATTTTTCAAAACATCTTGCGTATTTTGCACAGATGAACCCTGAACACCGCTGCATAGCATTGGCCGCCTCTAAATCAATGAGTATTAGTCTAGCCACCATTAATTTTTTGACAGCTTTGAAAATGGAATGAATGGCATTTTATTGACCTGCACAGATGCACTTTAAATTAACTTAAAATTGAAAAATTGTAATTGTATATGTAAAAATTGTCTTTTATCTTTTTCTAATTTTCTCTTGTAAAATTGAATGATTGATAAAATTGTATTGATTGAAAAAAAGTTGATTAAATTCAACTATATTCAATAAATACATTTTTAAAAAAATTAATTTTTTAAAATAATATATGCGAGTGCTACATTTCCATTGTGAAATAAGACTTCACACAAACAAAAAGTGTTCCCTAGCGTTAGACCATATGCAAGTCACTTAGGAGCTGGCTACAGGTACCAGCGAGGTTTGTGCAGTTTGTTTGAATGCTGTGCTTCACTCACCAGCTTCAGGGAAACTGCTTTTGCGGGTTGCACTGCTTCCTCGACTTCCACAACCTATGTTACTACTTCTGGCTCGTTAGGGAGCCATACCGTTCTCCAGCACGGTTGTCTCTGGTCCGGATACTTCAATTGGGAGTTCCTTTTTCTCCCGAGACCCTCGGCTTGCCTTCTGCTTCTACTCCTGGCCTTCTGGATGCTCACAGCTCTGCAGTCACAGCAATATGGCTCACATGGGGAAAACTCAGCTTCCAGTACATCTTCCTCTGCGCAGCCTCTGCCATTCAGTTTTTGGGCGAACAGGACTCTCTCAGAACTTGCAGGTGAAATCTGTGGTCTCCAACTTTGGCGTCCATTCTGTGCTCCCACTTCCTCAAGATTTGCCAGTTTCATGCTTCTCCTCTGCTATTACTACTACTGCCAGCCTTCCAGCTCCCGTTCCAGCTCCTTTTGCCCCTGCTTTCCTTTGGGGACCTAGTATGCCTCCCAGGTTGTGTAATAGGCTTCAGGTGTGGGCTATTAGCCTTAATTGCCTGACTACAGCAATGGCTACTAATCTTAATTGCCAGACTACAACATATACATGCCTCTTCAGCCCTCTTTCTCGTCTCAGTACCTCTAGGATTCTGGGACTTGTAGTTTCTTATACAAAGGTTACGTTGTTCCACTTCTACAGCCTGGCAAAAGGCCATCAAAAGGGTGGGTTTATGAATAAAATTGATTGAATAGGACCCCAATGATCCTCCTGCAGTACACCACACCCAGCATTGGGATCAGGAGGCGTCTGCCTTTCTCTGGCCACATGAGGGGGGTTCCTGACCAGGTTTCTGGGGAGAATCATCTCTGCTTCTTCACAATAGTCAAAGGTGGTAGTAAGGGGAAGGAGAGAGCCTTTGTAGGCAGCATGGAGAGTGGGGTCATAGGTAGAGGTGCATGATTCTAATTAGCTCTTAGTTGGCTGGGGACATACATGGTTGCTGGAAATAGACCGTCTGCACAGTCTATGAATTCATGCAGTGCAGGGAGCTGATAAGGCCAGGCACCGCACAGTGTCTTCTTGCTGCTGAAAATGAGATTAGCTCCTTAGCACTATATCCCGAACACAAACAGACTGCGCAGGGGTGTCAATGGCAGCACCTTAATTGTACATACAAATCAAAACATGTGTCACTTTTGACGCTGCTATCTGTTCAGGACATCTGGCTTTAATCAAGTTTGCCCCTACTTAATCTTTATCTCCTATTGCTTTTGATGTGTCTCGTTCGCATTTAATCTTGCAAAGTGGCTTTGAACAAAGTCTTACGTTGCTATCAGTAAATCACTTCACACGGTTCTGTGCCAGCTTTGGTCTCTTTCGGAGTACACTGTGCAACAAAATCATGTCCGCACAGTGCACATTTCAACCACATTGACGTGTTTCTTTCTGATCACATCACAATGAGATGGGGACTCAGTTTTTGAAAACTGGTAATTGCATTGAAAGGAATGCACAACATTAGTACTTACAGGCACGGAGGTCCCCTGCATGCACTTTTCCAATTTCACAGAACAAAAAAGAGGGGAACATGAAAGAGTCGAAAAAGAAAAAATACTTGTGGAATCGCCTTTACTCTTTCCTTTTACTCTCCTTCCCGTGAAATGTGTCCTGCTAATTACTCCTTGCAGACAGCATTTGTAATGGATTTCCAAGGAATCCACAACCTTTTAGCAGGTGCTAAAGGAAAGCTGATTCCATAGGAAGCTATTTGTTTTACACCAACATGAAAATCTCATACTGATGTAAAACGGGAAGTTTTGAAGCAGGAATGTTCCCCTCCTGTCTCCAACACCACCTCCAAAACATTTTAAAAATCTGGAGTGGTAAAGCAGGGCGTAATTTATGTTTGGGTTTAACAACTTGTTATACCACTTCACTTCTTATAAAGTGACCCCCATATGAGACTCAGGACCTGATTCAGAGGTGCATGTTAAAATGGAAAAGTACTGTGAGACACTTTTCCATGAAGACATGCATTCCGATGTATTACGGGAGTAGCAGCAATAAACGAAGCCCGCCACTCCTGTAAAGCCTTGCCGACCACCTCACATGCGAGAGGCTGGCAAGGACTGCATTCAGATGCCAGAAGACCCTTCCTGCACCAGCCAGAAGATGCAGAGATTAACTGCACCCTGGCAGGTGCCACTAAACCCCACAGCACCCATATTTGGCACATCATTTCATACTCTTGAATTCCGTGGCACAGTGCTTAAGGCAGACATCCAGTAGTAGAGTAATTGAAGGCCAGGCATTTGGTGGCACAGCAAAGTACAGTCAAGTATTCTGTGTCACAGTAGCTGATGGGCAGCCATTCTGTGCAGAGTAACTCATTGACGTGTATTTAGTGACACAATAGCGTGTTGGCAAACACAGTAACCAATGATCATGCCATCTGTGACAATCTGTTCAGTACTTGTATATGTTTAAATATTGTAGCGTTTATTAGGCCTTTTTTCATATTTTTCCAGAAAACCATGTAAGCGTGCTGCTTTTTTTAAATCACAGTATCGCTGCTGGGAACAGCAGTAATATAGTTATTCCAGTTGCCTTACTCCGCGGCAGAATGTTTTCTAATGGACATATCGTCCAATTAATGAACCTTTAAATATCTCATTACAGGAAGGATGAGGCATAATCTGCTGAAACGTACATTGTAACGCTCAATATTTGGGCTACGCCATTAGTTTACAGACGAGTATGATTTTTCTTATATCAACAAACGTGTGCACTCTGCGTATTTCAACAGGTTACTACAACACATCTAGAAGCATTTGATTATTTCAGGAACTTCAACACAGGAAATTACATTTCTCTTGCTTCAACGCTAATCACACTGCCTCAGCTCTCATCTTCTTCTCACCCGACATCCCTGAACTCTGATTCTCACAGCTCTAATAGTGGGTGCAATAAACTGTTAATCTCCACAACATCAGACAAATGTGTCTCCACCTCACCCACCACTGGGGAAAAACTCTAATCTCTGCTCTTGTGCTCAGTAAACAATCGCTGCTCAAGCGTACTCCTCGGTCTCCTCTGTTACCTACCGTGTTCCTCTCCTCACTGCCACAATGCCGGATCAATGCCAAATCACTCTCTAAATTCCTTTTTCTTGTCTTCAAATCCATCCATGATCTTGCCTCTCAATATCTCTCATGAGCCCTACATTCCTCCTCCCTACTTTTCCTCTGTGGCCTTTGACACTTGTGCACCTCCTTCGGCTACCGCTTCTTCTTCTTACTTGCCCACTGAACTGGAATGCAGCTCCCCCACAGATATCAAAACTATCACTTGTCTTGAACGCTTCACGACCAGTCTCAAGCTCCTCCATCTCCTGCCCTGCAGATACTGCCCCAAGCCTCGCTAACTGACTCCAGTCCACCACGGCCACAAACCCTATTCCTATGCTCAGTTGTGAATATGTAAACATCTTGAGATATATCATGGCACTAGGCCTTTGTTAAGTGCACTAGCTGGGTCTGTTATATTGTCCATGCCCCACATTTCTGTATCTCATCACCTCCTGCTGAACAAACGGCTACTCATTCCCAGATATACTCAATATATTGTAAAGGCACCTCATCCCGGAACTGCCTCCGGCTACAGTACTTTTTCCAATGTACATATTTCCTGGTGAAATGACACACCAACCATCAATAAATACAAATAGAAATACAAAAAAGGCAGGTCAATAGGAAGTGATCTGTGGCCACCAGCACACGCTACATATGCATGTTATTCCCGCTCTTTCCTAATGGGTATTCCATCTTGACCTTTCCTCTTTATTCCATGAGCTCCTGGACCTATATGCCTCTCACAACTAATGCACTAGGAAGATTTCTTTTATGCGAGCTTTTATTCATCTCATTGATTCTTGTGGAATGCAATAGTTAATTACAACCTGGGGATGGGAAAAAGACACAAACATCCAACATTCAAAAAATAACATTTAATGAAAGCTGAATCACGAGTTTATCTTGTCCTTGACATGTTAATCTGATAATACAGCTCTTCGGCGGGCATGTTTGCTTTCCGCTCTGCGGGCTTCTAGGTCCTTTCCTTGCTCCTTCTTCATTACGTCATGTAGGACTTTTTTCCTCAATGAGTCCGACTCATAGGGCGCCACTGAAAGAAAAACAAGAGCTGCATAAGGCAAATGACTGAGAACTGCTTTTTAGGTATATGCATGCTATAAATTGTGGCATGATGGCCTATGCACTTACTCTATCAGAATTGTCCCTGGACCTAGTATGATAGCAACACATCTTTGTCTCCTCCCCTCTCCCTTACTTGTCCCCTCCCTCCACCCCCGACCAGCACTATCTGAAAATGTCGTCAGGCCTAGTACGGTAGCCGCTTGCTTTGTTCCTCTCCCTCCTTTCTCCTCCCCTCTCCCTCACCTCTTGTACATTTCGGCTCTACCAGAAATGTCGTCAGGCCTAGTACGGTAGTCGCCTGTCGTTTCCCATTTCCTTCTATCTGTGTCTTAGCTCTTGCACTATCTGAAATGTCGTCAGGCCAATGTCGTCAGGCCAAGTAATTTCACATTCTTGTTGTTCATGGCCTGTAAGAATGTCATTGTATTTTCCCTTGTTTCCTCCGCTTTGAAACACATTGTGTATAGGCGGTACATAAATAAACTATCATATCATATGGCAAATAGGCTCCGCTAAAAAAAATGTGACTTTGGCTGTCCTAGAGACTGTGCCAGCTCTAGGCCCGAGAGCTCTAAGATGCCACCAGTCAAGGAGAGCTACATTGTCCCTAAAGCAGCAAATGTTAGCCCAGTGTGGAAGGAGGGGCAGCAAAATGCCACATCACAAATCTGTGAATAGAAAAGCCCCTCATGCTTCTGGAAGTATCCCACAATGAGAGGTCTCTTGAAGTATGGCAGAGACATTGGGCATACCAGCAGCTATTCCTATAGAGCTTAGAGGCTATTGACATAGCAAACCATGTTTCCTATAGCACACTGCAGAGCAGAGCTTAGTACAAAATGTACCTGGGGCCACAGTCTCACTAGTTCGTGCCATTCTCCTAATATTGAAAAAGACTGTTGTCTGCCTCGTCCGCCGCCTACTTTCATATCACAGCCCCAAGGCATTTATGCCAACATTTGGCTTGGAGCAAAAGTGAGGCCCATTCCTTCTTGACAAAGCTTGCAGCCTGCTACCGTTATATAGAATTGAACATGGGTAACTACCAACAAAGGGAATATATTACTCTAAGGCAAAGGTCTGCAACCTTTAGCTCGTCAGGTGCTTTGGACTACAACCCCCGCCTGCACTAGCATGTTTAATCACTGGGGAGTGATCATGGGAGTTGTAGTACAAAACACCTGCAGAGCCTCAGGTTACAGACTCTTGCTCTAAGGGGGGGGGGAGGGGGTCTAAGTGACATCTGATAGAAAAAAAGCAAGGCTTGAATTTTCTATGATGTTACTCAGAAACGGAGGTGGAATAAACCCTGCTATTGATAGCTGCCTATCTGCACCCTCTTATCAAAAAAGTTCACAATTGGAGTGTCCCAAAAACTCATCTCACAACTGGGGAACTAATCATTAAAAAGACAACACGTTTCGGGTGATATCAACATATAATACATGTCAACCTACAATATCTGTATACAAGCCTGGAAATAATGTTCTTATTACAGCTGAGTTGTGACATCACAACTGCCCGGTAGTAAGAAAATGACACTGCAACCACTCTGTAATCAGTAATTACGATTCAGTTGTGACGTCGCAATGCCTCCTGCTAGAGCCAGCAGAGATGTCAGCTGTCATTGTAGCACTTAAAGCTGTGAACCGCTTTTCAAATTCCTTGCATGCAGAGTAGTTTTCCGTGGCACATTGCAGCCAGTAATGGACAAGGAACTGTTTACGGTAGAATGTTTCATTAGTGTACTGCTGGAGGTAAAGACATGTGAGCAAGAATCTGCATTCTGCTTCTTATTTAAAGCTCTAAATTTACATTTTTTTTTCAATATACGTTATTAAACTGCTTGGACTATATTTCTGCAACATTAGGACTGCATTACTATTATTATTTTTTTACATGATCCAATCAGATTCTAAATTGATTATATCGATCAGCTACTAGAAGATCATTATATTAAACAATAGATGAGGTATTAAAAGGTAATGACATTGTGTGGCCACGTATTATAAGGAAAAAAATCCCCCCACCATGCATAACAAGCATTGGCAAAGCCAACATTTTTGGCTTTTATGTATCCATGGTATAGACACTGCTAACACGGTGTTACCTGGCCACGAGATGAAAACAGCTTAAAATGGTTTAACTACCTGGGCATTGGGGACGCTGCCTGGCAAATACTATACACATGCCAAAACTGTTGGCTTCGCCAATGCTTCATTTTAAAAGGAAATCTGTACAAGGACCAGATGCAAGAGCAAACATATTGCTTGTACCTGAAATGGTTTAACGCATATTTGCTTAAGAAATGTTTTATTACATAGCAGATGATTTACAGCTTCAACTAACCCATTACCCTGTGGAAGACTCTTGCAAAAATAACAAGGTCTTGTTAGGGAGGAGAGGTCTTTTCAGACCCACATGACATCCCTGCGTGAAATGGATCTTATGTTTACCCAATGGCGGGAGACGTCCTCATGTTTGTTTGTCTGTTCTTATGATTTGGCCTTAACGTAACCACAAAAAAGATGGTGAACAAAGCCATCTGGTGAGACGTACAGACTCCATTTTGTGCCACCCTAAAACACCATCTTTTCCTAGGCCACACCATGATCTCTAAAAAGCCATCTCTCCCTCTGTCAAGCGCCGTGCACAGAAAGCCCAGCCCCCCCTCCACCTCCTAGCAGCTCAGCACAAACCCATTTCTCATGGAAGTGCTTGGCCATGTATTGTTGCAAGTATTCAGTATCCTTCTCTCTTCCTCTGAGCTCATTGCCCTGAGTGTGACCACAGCAAACCCTGGCCTACGTGCTCCATCTGTCTCCACAAACCTGCCTGTGCCACCTCAACCCCCACTTTTAGAAGGTACAGCTCACAGAGCCTTTGCTTCCCCACTCTCTTTGAATTTAATTGCCCGAAAGACCCTTCCCCCAGACCACTCTAAATTGCCCATCATATACCTAATCCAGTGTGATCATATATCCTCCTCTAAACTAACACCCATCCATCCTTCCTTTTACTCGTGAGGCATCAGGGAGAATAAATCACAGATCAAACCCCACAGATAAGGCACATGGGAGAGAGGCCAATGCACCCGTGCCCCCACAAAGGCATAGGTTAGAATGTGCATATATCCATCTACATTTTATAAACAACCCCCTGTCTAAGTAATGGTTTTATGCCCAACATTATTCTTTGTATGCCAATGACCATTGTGTAGTTTAGATTAGTTAGGATTGTAACACTTTGTGAATTAAGGCTGACCTTCACTCTGCGAAGATGAGCCCTTGCATCATTTAAGAAACTTACTAGAAGGATGTAATAAACGGCACTAACAGAAACACGGTCAGTAGGACAAATCTTTGGAAATAGCACAAGGTTAATGCTCTATGTTTTAATATGAAAAATGACGCATTGACGAACATACAATACATAATAGTCCTTACTGAACTCAAGGGAGACTGCCTGGTTTACTTGCATGTCTATTTGACTTATGCTCCACATTCAAACTATGACTGTACATGAAGGTTGATAGATTTTATTTATTTATTTTATTGGGCATTTATAAGACGTTTATACATTAAGACAGTGTTTCAATGTGCCACACGGTGAAAGGAGGAGGGATCAAGGGAACTAATAAACAGTAATAAATCATGAAACAACAGCTGTCTTACTAGGCCTTGTGACAATCGGAGCGTGCAAGTGCCGAGAAAAAGATGGGCAGGGGTGAAGGGTAAGTGCTGAGTGGGCCCCCCAGGAGGGGGAGTGCCAAGGGTGCAAGTTACAAGGCAACAAGTAAGTGCAAGGGCGGAGACGTCACTGATGAAGGGGGAGGTCAACCACTCATCAGGTAAGTGCAGGCCTGAGACAACACCCAGGCATGTGTAAGACCATGGCCAGTACAGGGGCGGGGGTTATGCTGGTGGCAATTGGGCAGATGGTCAAGACCCTATTAGAGTCTTGAGGGACCAGGACGCCAATCTCAGCAACTGAGGGGAAGGTTAGCACGGGAGGGATAGGGGGAAGGAGGAGGAGAAAAGAAAAAAGTCTTGAGTAGTTTGAAGAACTTGAGGAGGTCTGATTCATGGCGAAGAGAGAGTGGGAGACTGTTACAGAGGAGGGTGCCAGCCGAGGAGAGAGATCTGCCCCCAGCTCTCTGCTAGTAGAATCTCTGACCAGCAAAGAGTTTGAGTAAGAGGATTGAAGGGATCTTGAAGGAGAGTATTTAGTAAGAGAGAGCTGCAAATAGCGCAGTCCCAGGCCCCAGAAAACCTTGTGGATAATGCAGAGGGTCTTGAATTGGATCCTTGCAGCAACCAAGAGCCAGTGTAGAGATATTAGGGCTGGAGCGATAGGGCCCTTGGGCTTGAATCCAAGGATACATTTTGCAGCCCTATTCTGGATTAGTTGGAGGGAAGAAAGAGGAAGGTTAAGGAAGAGGTTGTTGCTGTAGTCCAGCCGGGAGAGGACCGGGGCTCTAGAGACATTGAGCTTCTGCAGAAAGGTGAGGAAAGGGAGAATGCCTCTGGATTAGTTGAAGAGGGTGGAGGGAAGAAAGAGGAAGGTTAAGGAAGAGGCTGTTGTAGTAGTCCAGCTGGGAGAGGACCAAGGCTCTAGAGGCATTGAGCTTCTAGGGAAAGGTGAGGAAAGGGAGAATGCCTCTGAGGTTGAAAGTGGGCCTTCTTGGCAAGGTCCAACATGTGAGGAGAGAAGGAGAGAGAGGAGTCAAAGATGACCCCAATGTTTCTGGCTTCAGTGGAGAGAGAAGGAAGAGAGCCCATAGAAGGTGGCCATAGTGCAGGAGGGAAGCGGGGAACAGGTGTTCTGATAGGAAGAATCTCAGTCTTACCGGCATTAAGACAGGGATCATTAGAAATGCACCATGACTGGATAGCAGACAAGCAGTCAGGTATGATGGAGGAGGCAGAAGAAGAGGAGGAGTGGAGCTTGAAGAAGAGTTGAGATTCATCTACGTAACACTGGAAGTGGGGAGAGAAGGCAGAGCTCAAGCAAGCAAGATGAGCAAGGTATATGTTGAAAAAAGTAGGTGAGAGGATAGAGTCCTAGGGAACCCCACAGGTTGAGAGAGGTGGAGTGTGGGGTAAAATATAGCCTCTGAATGTCAGAAATAAAGAGGCCTTAACAGGCCAGGATTTAAGAGTGAAGCTGGCTGGTGCTATCCATTGAAAAATGCAGGCCAATCCAAAACACATATTTTTTATGACTTAAGGCCTAGCGACATGGAAAGAAAGGGAACTAGTTAAATTCTACTAAAATGCACAAGTGCGCAGATGGAGAAAGACACTTACTTTTCACAAATGAACTGACATTTAAATGCAAAGGCCTACTTGGGGGACATTGGTTTCCCATGGTAAAATAATGGCCTATGCGTGGACAATACCGAACAAATACTCATGTCGTTTCCACTGTAATATTAAAGAAACTCATTACACATGGACAGATTTAAAAACTGCAGCAGTTTACATGGGATGAAAATAAATAGTTGCACATTTGGAAGCTAAAAAGGGGGAATAATGCCTTTTCATTTAAGAAATAAAGTTGAAGGACAGATTGCATTCATCCGGAAGAAAGATACTAACATTCATATTATAAAATAACAGCATGGACAAAAAAGGGACTCTTGTTTGGTATAGATTTGAATACTGCTTCCTTATGTAACTATGGCCTATCTGTGTGGCTAGAGTGAACTTATTTATTTTTATACAGTATGTAAAGAACAATTGTATTTATGAACCACAGATCTAATTGTAATCCGAAATGCAACATGTTAAACATAAAGTGCCAATGAAAAATGTTATTCCTTTAGGACCATGCAGGTAACTGGCTGCTGTTGTTTTTCTCCACTGAACTGCTGGATATCTGGAATTGTGACCCCCAACATTTGGAGGCTGAGTTCACCAAGGCAACCAGCCTGTACATTCAATAAAAATATAAAGAAATCCATAGCCAGAGATCTAAACTGTGGGAGATGTCGATAAAGCCAACCAGCAGAAGCAACCTTAAGGTTAAATCTTCATATAAAAAGTACATTAGCTCTGAACAAAGACCCTTTGACAATCTGAACTCAAGACCTTTGGCTAAGGACCCCAGCAGAAGAAGGTCTGGTTGTCAAGTTAAATGCTAAGATATACAAAGACGTAGATTGACAGTATGGGATGCACAGATGACATGACCAACAGAAATTACCTTTAAGGCCAGGCTCCACATAAAAGTGCATTAAGCTCAGAGCAAGGCCCTTTTGAAGCCTAGGAGAAAGAGTTAAGATAAACATGGATAAACCAGATGGCTGGTCACATGTTTTAAGGGCAATTGAAACTGTTTGGGTCTGATCTGAATGTGAAACTTAGGGCCATGTTAGCCATGCCATTGATTAAACATTGAACACATGCTTTCTTAAATAAAAAGTGCAGCAGATGTCCCACTGAGCTCAATTCGGGCTTATATTAAACAGAAGAAAGAGCCAATTGGGACTCTGTTAAAACAAAATTTGTGTGATGTAGACAAATTCAGTTATGGGAAAAATTATGATTCTGCCATTTTTATACACCTGAGAAATGGGAAAGTTGGCAAAGGGTTAGAGACATACAAAAAAATAAAATAGATCATGAAAGTAAGGTTTAAATTCGAAATGGTCCAATTTTTAGCTATTTCTGTGCAGCAGCCAACTGTGAAAAATGATAGCTCTACCCAGGAAGGGTGAGCCAAAATAAAAATAGTATTGCCTGACTCACCATAAAATGGAGGTCAAAAATACATATCTTTATGTGATTATCTGAAAGACCAAGGGAGTTGTCACAGTATGAGATTTTTCAGAACACAAAATGTAAAACTCCTTGTCAATCTGAAAAGATGTATCTTCTCTCGTCCCTCAGCCTATTTATTTTATTTATTTGCATTTATAAAGCACAAACAGCCCTTGTGCATTGTGGCACTGTTACAGAAGGCTTACTTGGTTGCATAACTGCTTGCAAAAACATACATGCTGCCTAACCCTCTACTTCAGGGCGGCTTACTTAGTTACATAAGTGCTTGAAAAAAGATACATGTTGTAGGGCGGCAGCATACTTAGTTACATAAGTGCTAGCAAAAACCTACATGTTGCCTAACCCCATTTTGCAGGGCAGCAGCAGCATACAAATGCACAAGGTCAGTTTAGGTGGCACAAACATGTTGCCCAATCCCATGTTGCAGGGCGGCAGCAGCATACAATCGCAGAAAGTCAGTTTAGGTGGAACAAGCATGTTGCCCAACCCCATGTTGCAGGGCAGCAGCAGCATACCAATGTGGAAAGTCAGTTTAGGTGGCAAAAACATGTTGCCAACCCCATGTTACAGGGTGGCAGCAGCATACAAATGCAGACAGTAAGTTTAGGTGGCACAAACATGTTGCCCAACCCCATGTTGCAGGGCGGCAGAGCATACAAATGCAGAAAGTCAGTTTTAGGCGTGCATGGCTTGAAGGAGAGTGAAAAGGGGAGGGGGAGGACAATGAGAGGGAGGGTGTGGTGCACACACAGTATCACCAGTGACCATGGGGGGAGGGTTGGTGGGCACACAGCAACACAGGTGACCATGGAGGGCTTGGGGGGCACACAGCATCACAGGTGACCATGGGGGGGCACACATAGCATCACAGGCGATCAGGGGATGTGGGGGACATACAGCATCACATGCGACCATGGGGGGGGAACAGAGCATCACAGGTGACCATGGGGGGGCACACAGCATCACAGGTGACCATTGGGAGGTGGAGGGCCCACACAGCATCACAGGCGACCGGGTGGGCACACAGAATCACAGGCGACCATGTGGGTGGTGGTGGGCACACAACATCACAGATGACCAGGGGTGGTGGGGGCACACACAGCATCACAGGCGACCATGAGGGGGTGAGGGGCACACAAAGCATCACAGGCCACCATGGGGGACACAAACAGCATCACAGGTGACCATGGGGGTTGGGGGCGCACACACAGCATCACAGGCGACTGGGGGGGGTCACACAGCATCACAGACAACTATGAGGGTGTGGGGGGCACACAGAATCACAGGTGATCATAGGTGGCACACAAAGCATCACAGGTGCCAATGGGAGGGAGTGGGGGCCCCACACAGCATCACAGCGACCATGGGGGAGCATGGGGGGCACACACTGCATCACAGGCCACCAAGCTGTACCTGTAGCAGACAGGGAACTGGCAGGGGCCTTCGTTGTGGGCCCTGGTTCAATGGGCCGGCTCCCGCCTCTTGTCTCCCGGTTGCTGCTATTGGCTGATGAGGCCAAGGGCAACTGTAAAGCTCACCTGGTATCCACGGGGGCGTCACCCAGTCTGGACTGCTGCCCTCTTGGACCTTTCCCCTTTGACCCTCGTGTGGCTGAAGACCAGGTCTGAAATACAGGAGTAAAACTTAGCTTATTGTCTCTGGTGGCCCAGGACCCGCCTCCCTTCCGGGCCCTAGAACCCCCTTGGCGCTTTTCTCACCTTGCTTCTTGATTTGGAGCGCTCTCCGTCCTGCCTCTCCAAGCGGGGGCGCGTTGGGTTAGTTATCGCTGCCTAGTTACTTCACTGGGGCAACACTACGGGTCCAGGCCAGCTGCGACTCCGTTTCTTCAGGTAAGTCTGTCTTGTGAATGCTTTTCTTGTTTTTATAATTGTCCCTTCTCTCCTTTCCTTAAATGGTAGGTGTGAATGCTGTTCTTGTTTTGTAATTGTTCCCTTCTCTCTCTTCCGTATATTGTAGGTGTGGATGCTGTTCTTATGAAGTCGTGCAGGTTTGTGCACAAGATGGTAACTTAGCGTGAAGCGCCGCACCGCTTCTTTGTGCTAACCTTTTGTCTTTCTGCAGGTAGCAATGCTGTCCGGAATGCGTGTGCCGAGCTGATGAAGAGTAGTAAGTAGAAAAGAGTGGACCGCTTGCTGGTACTGTGGACTCGGGCCCGGGCCCACTCAATGCAGGTAAGATATGTTTTCAGAATGTTCAAGTAAACACTTACTAAGTTTCTTTTCTCTGTCTTTTCCTTTCTAGAGTAGCGGCTTTCTGATGGACGAGATCCACAGAGATGGTGTCTGTTCAGGATCCTGGAGCGGAATGCTGAGGCTGCTCCCAGGAGGTAAGCAAACTCTAAGTATGTCTCCTTTTGTTCTAGCAGGTGATCAGGGCCGGCGTGTGGATAAAGATGCTAGCTGACCGTGGTGAACGTCACGCTGCCACAGGCAGAGCAACGCGAAGCGTGTGCTGGAGTCTGGGCGTGGCTTATATAGCCTGCAGGTATCCCAGGTATCCATGGGCCTGCCACACCCAAAATGCTAGACCGCATGGTTCAGTTCAGGAACTGAGCCATGTGGAAGCTTCCATGTTGTTGCGCAATGCCCTATGGGCCCAAATGACTGCCTTATCACATGAGCCTGGAGCCAAAGGCACCATGACTGACTCCAAGTGAGTCTGGGAGCGAATGTTAAGGCCCCTGTGTCATGATTCCTGCCCCTCATGTCCCGAGCCCTCCAAAATGTCAGGCTGGAGCCAGGCCACGATCACCTACATGGCCCTCAAGGGCCTCTCCATCCCTCCAAAGACCCACTTGGAGTCAGACTTGGTGCTTGTGGCACCAGACTCACTCACTCCCATAGGAAAACATTGGGGATTGGACTTGTAGTGCATTGATGGGGACAAGATGGATGCCCCCACATATTTCGGTTCCCAGAACTGCATGTGCAGTCTAGTCTTTTGGGTGTGGTTCAGCCCAGAGACATCTGGGATACCCAGAGACTATTTAAGCCACGCCCAGGCTGAGAAACATGCTTTGTGTTTTCTGCACCTGCAGCGTGACACTCACCGTGTTCGGATCGGTCTCCAGTAGGCCTGCATCTTTCTTCTGTGCTCAGCTCCTGCAAGAACAAGAACACCGTTAGGAACAGCCTTACCTTGCGGCGCTTCTGCCCATCATTCATCACTCCTTCTGTTCTGCGGGCATCTTCGGCAGTGTCATTCCCATCTCGGCACGCCACTTCCTAAGGAAAAGGGAAAAGAACAGAAAAAAGGCATTAGTAAGCATTCTGTAATTCTTTGCTTATTTTTAAAGACTGTACGAGCTTCAAACGTTTACCTGAATCCCAGCCGCTCTGGGGGAACTCTGTCTCCGGAACTTCTCATCCATCTGCAAGAGGGAAAAGACACTCCAGCTTAGCGTGGAAACATCTAGAGGCGCCGCATACCGCGCTTACTCACCGCATTTGTTCTTCATAACCGGCATCCATGCTGAAAACGTCGCGGCACCTAAAAGACACAGAAAAAGAACTCAGTTCAATACAAATACAAAAGGGGTGCATCGCGCTCTCACTCACCTTCAGCGCTACTCATCTAAGCAGCACGCCACCATCCTCGGACGCCGGCCATCATCTAAGGAAGGAAAGGAACGAAGTTAGAGAATTGTTCAAAAGACTCATTATACTTACCTGTCGGACTCTTGCCAGTGAAGTAACTAGGCAGCAACAAACCTGCATCAATCAACGCGCCCCTGAGCTTAAAGCAGGACAGAGAGCACACTATCCAAGAAAACAAGGTGAGCTGTGGATCAAAGGGAAGGGTTGGACCCCAGGGAAGAAGGGGTTCAAGCACACAGAGACAATAGGGAGTTAAATCGTGTGTTTCAGGCCCAGTCTCCAGTCGAGTAGCCTCCAGGGAAGGGTTCGAGGTCGTAAGAGGTCAGAACAGGCTGAGTGACAACAGGCTGAGTGACGTCCCCGTGGATACCAGGTGAGCGTTACAGAACGCAAAGCCTCACATCAAAATTCACCTGGGTGTCATGGAAACGTCAGAAACCGACCAGTTAGCCCACATGTTGGGGCAGCTACGTTCCGAAGTACATGCAGCTAGGCAGGAGACCAACACCCTGAGGAGAGAGCTGATAGTAGCCAAAGAACGCACTGATGATTTAAGCTGGCAACTTCTCCAGTCACAAGCAGGGCATGCACCATTGCCAGGAAGCATGCCCTCGATGCCAGCACCATCAGCCAATCCCATTCAGATAACCCTTCCTGGGGCAGTTCCCTTGGCCCCGCCCGAATGATTTACGGGGGATCCCAAGAGGTTTGCAACGTTCATGAACCAGTGCCGCCTGCACTTCCTTTGTAGGACAGGGGCCTTTCCGAATGACCAATCACGGGTCACTTTTGTGCTATCCTACCTGAGTGGTAGCGCCGCAGACTGGTCTGTCCCTTTTGTGGCCCAAGATGATCCTTTGCTGCATGACTTCAGGGGCTTTCAGCAGGAGATGGAAAACCTGTTCGCCCATCGTACTCATGGGCAGACATTAGACAATGAACTTCTGTCCCTACGCCAAGGGAATCAAGACCTATTAACATACATGGCCACGTTCAATAGACTCGTAGTTGAAGCAGAATGGCCAGTGGAGAAGAGAACCACGTTATTTCATCGGGGGTTGCGGGGGAGCTCAAGGATGTTCTCGCACAAGTAGTGAACCCCCCGAAAGACTGCTCAGAATTTATTGACCTTGTTGTTCAACTGGATCATAAGTTGCAGGACCGAAGAGAAGATCGAACCAGACCGGACCCTCGCCCTATGTATGTGCATTCAAAGGACAATACTGCCCGAACAACGGAAGGTTCAGAAGAACCAATGCAAATCGGGGGGGTCAGATCCCCTTGACTAAAGCGGAAAGGGATAAAAGGAGACAGCAGCAGTTATGTCTGTACTGTGGAAGGTCAGCTCATTTCCTTAAAGAGTGCCCTGTGAAGCCACCGAGGAGGACGGTAGGGGCCACAGACAAGGAAGATACCATCAAGGAATCGGAAAACTCCCCAGCCCGGCAAGTGTAGGGGTCCACTTGTCGAGCGAAGAAAGTGAACTACAGACCTCCCATTTTCCACTATCTGTGGTCTTGATCAATCACCAACAACCATCTCGGATGCACGCAGTTAGAGTGTACATAGACAGTGGAGCCGTTGGGAATTACATCGACCAGGATCTTGCGGCAAAGATGGGGCTTCCGTTATGCCCTAAATCAACCACCGACACTGTTACCACTGTCGACGGCACGGAAATAGCTTCTGGTCCAGTATCCCAATGCACTGCAGCTTTAACCTTTTGGTGCCAGGATGGACACCAAGAATCTATCGTTTTCGACCTCATTAAGGCACCATAGTTCCGGTTGATTTTGGGAATGCCGTGGTTGGTAGCTCACAATCCTTGAATCGATTGGCGAGCAAAAGAATTGGCCTTTCCCGAGACTTGCGCCCATACATGTTATCGCCAAGAGAAACAACCAATAGACACCAGAACCTCCACGCTTGCGACTGTGGCAATCGGCACCCTACCAAGTGAATACCAAGACTTTCAAGATGTCTTTCAGAAAGAACAGGCTAATACCCTGCCACCGCAGAGACCATATGATTGCCAAATCGACATGATACCCGGCGCACAAATCCCTTGTGGAAGAATTTACGCACTCACGGAAACAGACAACCAGCACCTGAAGGCCTATCTTGACCAATACCTGCCAACGGGTTCATCCATCCCTCGAAGTCTCCAGCAGCCAGTCCTCTATTCTTCGTACCGAAAAAGGAGCGGGACTTGAGAACGTGCATCAACTATCGCGCACTGAACCAGATTACCGTAAAAAACCGCTACCCCCTGCCACTGATCCCTGAATTGCTTGATCAAGTCAAAGATGCCCAAATCTACACAAAACTAGACCTAAGAGGGGCATGTCACCTTGTTCGCGTAAAACAGGGGGACGAATGTAAAAGCGCTTTTCGCACCAAATACGGCTTGTACGAATATCAAGTAATGCCCTTTGGCCTTTGCAACGCGCCTGCTGCATTTCAATACTTCATGAACGATGTCCTACGGGAATTGATTGATGTCTGTGCTCTAGTGTACATCGACGATATCCTAATATATTTTGCATCAAAGCAGGACCACGTTAAACACGTCCAATCCGTATTGGAGAAACTCCGTCAACACCAGCTCTCCGCCAAGCTCGAAAAGTGCTCATTCCACGTCTCCGAGGTGGGATTCCTGGGCTTTACTCTGAGCCCAAATGGAATCCGAATGGATGTACACAAGGTAGATGCTATCCTGAACTGGCCATCCCCAAATTCATTCAAGGGGGTTCAAAGTATGCTGGGTTTTGCAAACTTCTACCGCTGGTTCATCCCAGGATTTTTGCAAATCGTGCATCCCATCACGTCATTACGAAGGAAAAGCAGCAAAAAGTTCCAGTGGACAACAGAAGCCGAGAAGGCTTTCCAGGAACTCAAAGCAAGATTCACATCTGCCCCAATCTTACGCCACCCTCGCCCTGATCTCTCATACCTGGTGGAAACGGACGCCTCTAGCATGGCTATGGGAGCCGTCCTCTCACAAAAGGACCCCCAAACGGCCCAGTTACAACCTGTTGCCTTCTGGTTGCATAAATTCACACCCCCTGAACTCAATTACGCTATCACAGACAAAGAACTCCTGACCATTAAGTCAGCCTTTAAGGCATGGCGGCACTACCTCTTGGGCACCAGACACACAATCACCGTAATAACTGACCACTGGAACCTCCAGTACCTAAAAACGGCAAAGGCCGAATCCTCACGACAACTACGTTGGGCTCTTTTTTCTGCTGAATATGACTACGTGATTACATTTCGACCAGGGGTGAAAAACGGGAAGGCCGATGCCCTTTCCCGTATGAGGGTGGAAGAGCAAGGGTATCAGACCCCTGACACAATAGCAATCATCCCGAGTGTAAAGCTCCTAGGAATCACAGCAATCATAACTCAGAAAGAATTACATGAAGAAATCCAAAACCTGATGAATCCGGAGCAATTACAAGCGTGGAGTGCACAAGGAGAATATTACATGATAAAAGATCAGTTGCCCTACTTCAGGAATCGTTTATTCTTACCAAACCAAGAACTACAAGAACAAGTCATGTCCGGTTATCATGATTCCTTGATCGAGGGCCACCCCGGAATCGCTAAAACCCTAGCGAAGGTAAAATGAAATTATTGGTGGTGTCACATCACGGAATACCTGGCGTTTGTGGAACCGATGGCGACACGAACGCTAGTTTTGGTTTTCATTTACCTCCGTTTTGGCCACGCCCCCTTTCCTACGTTTTTCTTCCCTCTGCCCTGATTTCATTGGTTGTGACGCTCCCCGACTCGGGCTCTTTACCAGCTCCTTCCGGGTCGGGGATGCGTCGCAACGCTTCCGGGTTTTCGTATCCCTGAGCCTTGCTGCTAGTTTCCCGTTTCGCCTCCCCCGTGCCAGCTACTACTTCCATTCCTTTTTATTTTTGTTTTGTAGTACTGCGCCTTTCTAGGCGCCACTTTTTTCCACCTATATTTCCTATTTAACTAGCCTTTTGCTGTTTTCCCTTTTCCCGTAACTTTTCTTACACCTACCTTCTTCGCCTCCTTCCAGTCTGTTACCCCCTTCCTTCCTTCTACGTTCTACCCTTTTCCCGTCTTCCCCTTCTTGTTTTCCTTATCTTTATTATATCTTTTTTACCAGGTCTTTCCTTCCTTTTTCACTCCTTGTTCCTTTGAGTATCGCTACCATTGCCCTGCCGTGTACCAGACCCTTGCCTGTACTCCGGATTACCTATTCTTGCCGCCTAAAGATACCTGCCTATTACTCACCGTGTACCAGACTCCTGCCTGCATTTGGACTGCCTTTGTTTATCGATTTGAATTCAGACGCCTGTGTTTGTTCCTGGTTGTCTGTGGACTACCGCCCTTCCAAGGTATCACTCCACGGAATACTTCCGGTCTACAGTTCTACCCACCTTTCCGGAGACCAATCTACGAACAATCTAAGATTTAGGGGTTTTTTGTGCCTTCTAGGCTTTTTCCCCTCCTAGGCGATTCCGGGAGAGGAGCCCCCTGGTCTTCCTTATTGGAGACACGGTGGCTTCCTTTCGGGGCCGTCCTTACCTCCATAAAAAAAAGGAACCTTCCAGGAGAAGAGAAAAGAAGGGTACCTGGAAAGAAGAAGAAGGTGAGGAGTTAGGGGAGGGGGTAATTTCAGAATCTGATTCATCTGACAAAGAGAGCACTGATTCAACTAACAGACCTGACAGATTGCGACGCCCAAAGAAAGTGATGGCCACCCCACAGCAGGTACAAGAGCTAGTAGCTGCCGTACAAAACTTAAATCTGGAAATGCAGAACCTAAAGGCTACTAATGCCACCCTACAACAGCGACTGATGGACCGAGAAAGACTCTCACCGGACTTACCTCCGCTCCCACTGGTGTCAGGGAAATTTGACGGCTCCCCAAAGAAAGTCAAAGAGTTTCTGGATGCATGTAATTTACATTTTTCTTTTCGCACACAGACCTTTGCCTCTGACCACGCAAAGGTAGGATTTATGATTACACACATGACTGGGAACGCCTTAGCCTGGGCTTCTCCACTTGTTAATCTACCGGATCCGGTACTTCAAGATTTCAATGCCTTTAGAAATCTGCTACAACAAACTTTTCTACGAACTGAAAGTACTTTTCTTGCCTCAGAAGATCTGCTTGACATTAGACAGGGTAGCTCAGATCTCCTAACCTACATTACTACCTTTAAACAAGTGGCCGCCGAAGCGGGTTGGCAAGAGCAGGCCCAGTATGCGATATTCCGGAGGGGTTTAAGGGAAGATCTCAAGGACGAGCTAGCACGAATAGAAAGACCTGGATCTTTTGCAGAGCTCCTTACCGCGACCCTGCGGATCGATTTCAGAATATCAGAAAGACGTCAAGAGAAGAAAAGATGGAAATCGAACGCACCCCCTCTCTGGGATTCATCATCCTCATCGGTACCCTTCCAACGACCCACTAAAGAAGAACCCATGCAGATCGGAATGGCTCGAGCACCACTTACACCAGAAGAGCGAAAAAGGCGAAGAGAGAACTCCCTGTGTATGTACTGCGGGTCGCCTTCCCACTTACTCAGAGATTGTCCTGATGTACCAATCAGAAAGTCGGGAAACGTGCGCCCTCGGTAAATGTTGGGACACATAACCGAGGGGCCGTTTACAGTCCCTATGCTCCTCTCTCAGTATCTTCAACCGAAGTCTCTGAAGATTCACGGTTGATGGTACTTACAGTCACTCTCAGAATCGACTCGAAGGAAGTCACCACTTTAGCCCTACTTGATTGTGGGGCTGCAGGAAATTTCATGGACATCCAATGGGCAGACAGGCAAGGAATCAAGAGGATTGCTAAACAAGAAAATCAGAAAGTCGAAGGGGTGGATGGCAAGCCCCTGAGTTCGGGCATGATTACTCACACCACCATAGCTCTTACCTTGTCTGTCCAAAAACACGTTGAAAGTATCACATTTGATCTCATAAGAGCAGCCCACTTCCCCATTATTCTGGGTATCTGCTGGTTACGCAGACACAATCCCAAAATCGATTGGTCTGGTAATCTGTTAGACTTTCAATCTTCGTATTGCAAGACGGAATGCTTGCCTGAACCCGCATTCGAGATGGTAAAGACCTCCAACAGCTGTGAAGTACGAACAGTACATTGTCTACCACGCTACCTTGAAGAGTTCAACGAGGTGGTAACAGAAAAGATACCCATCGAACTCCCACCACATCGCCCTGAAGATTGCTGCATAGATCTAACCCCAGGAGCTTTGGTGCCTTTTGGGAGGATGTTTTCCCTGACTGTAGAAGAGAAACAATACCTTCGAGAATATCTGGATCACAACATGGAAAACAGACTCATCAGACCTTCAAAATCACCCGCCGGAGCCTCACTATTTTTCATCTCTAAGAAAGGATCTAAGGAATTGAGGCCGTGTATAGATTATCGCGGTCTCAACCAAGTCACCATCAAGGATAGATACCCCATGCCTTTGATCACCGAAATCCTACAAGCAGTTCATGGAGCCAAGATATTCACTAAACTTGATCTAAGAAATGCCTACCACCTCCTTCGGGTCCAAGACGGGGACGAATGGAAAACGGCGTTCCGGACACCATTCGGCCTTTTTGAGTACAGAGTAATGCCTTTTGGGTTAGTTAACGCTCCATCTATATTCCAACGATTTATGGACCGTCTATTTTCGGATCTTCTGTGTCAAACCACCTTGGTATATCTAGACGACATTCTTATCTTCTCCAAAACTCCGGAAGATCATGAAAGGCACGTCAAAGAAGTTTTTCATAGGCTTCAAACAAATCATTTGTCTGTCAAACTTACTAAGTGCGTATTCGCAGTCTCCTCCATCCCTTATCTCGGGTTCATACTCTCGGACCAGGGAATCGCCATGGATCCCTACAAAGTGTCTTCCATCCTGGAATGGCCTTCTCCGACTTCTCTCAAAGAGGTCCAACGGTTTTTGGGTTTGGCTAATTTCTATAGGAGGTTCATCCCAAACTTTTCTCAAAAAATCCTACCTATCACTTCTCTTCTAAAGAAGACGACAACATCATTCAAATGGTCTATCGAGGCCGAAAAGAGTTTCAAGACCCTCAAGAACGCTTTCTGCTCAGCCCCCATCCTACAGCAACCTAACCAACACCGGCCCTTCATTTTGGAGACGGATGCTTCCTCAGCAGCTATAGGAGCGGTCCTACTTCAAGAGATACAGAATGTTGAACATCCAGTGGCTTACTTCTCCAAAACCTTAACCACTAGTCAAAGGAATTATTCAGTCATAGAACGAGAGTTGCTAGCCATGAAAGCTGCATGTTTGGAATGGCGTCACCTCCTCCAGGGAGGAGTGTTTCCATTCACCATTCGGACGGATCATAAAAACGTACAGGTCCTAAAACAATTTGAGTGCTACAACACCCGACAGGCACGATGGGCACATTTTTTCGCACAATTCGATTTTCGTATCACCTACATTCCAGGCAAACTGAACTTGGTAGCAGACTCGCTTTCCCGCCGAAGCGACTACCTGTCAGAGACAGAAATTTCTACCGAATACATGTTCCCCAAGCCAAAAACCATTGGTGTGGTTTCATCATTCCTCAGACAAGTACAAGAGGACTCTGTATCTAGTCAAGGGAAGACTGTACCTACCCACACAAACTTTCCGCAAAATGGCACTAAACTGGTGCCATGACTCCAAATTAGCGGGTCATCGAGGAGGAACCAACACTTTCGAATATCTCCAACGACACTTCTATTGGCCAAAGATGAAAGAGGATGTAGATCAATATGTTCAGTCCTGCATTGTCTGTCTTCGGAACAAATCTTCACGCCAACGACCGATCGGTCTCCTCAATCCATGTGAAGTGCCCAAGAGTCCCTGGAGCACCATCTCTAATGATTTTATCGTGGATTTACCCCCATCTCAAGGTTATACATGTATTATGGTAGTAGTGGACTCATTCACCAAACTAGCTCATTTTTCTCCACTACCAGGGGTTCCCACTGCGGATAAGATGGCAGACATATTTCTCCAAGACATCTTTCGGTTGCATGGTATGCCAAATAAGATAATATCGGACCGCGGTAGTCAATACACCTCCCGGTTCTGGAAGGCAGTCTGTACCAGACTAGGGATCGAAAGAGCTCTCACTTCAGGTTTTCATCCACAATCCAACGGACAAACAGAACGATTGAACGGAACGCTAGAGCAGTATCTACGGTGCTTCATCAATTCCCAACAAGATAACTGGAAAATCTTGCTCCCACTAGCAGAATTCTCCTATAATAATTCAGTACATTCTGCTATCGGGTATAGTCCTTTTTTTTGCACCTACGGATACCATCCTCGTTCCATACTTCCTATCTCTGATCTTTCTTCTAATTTACCCGCTGTTGATTCATCCCTCTCTCTTCTCAAGGAAACCCATAAGAAGGCACAGGAAGGCCTTCGATCGGCTCAAGCGCGCTATTGCGTTCAAGCCAATAAACATCGTCGGCCAGTTCCGGGGTGGGAAGTAGGAACGAAAGTAATGCTTTCCACTAGATATCTCCCTCGCTGGGTTCATCCCTCCAAACTTTCTCCGAAGTTTCTAGGGCCATATGAGATAATCCAAAAGATCAACCCAGTGGCCTTTCGTTTACGACTACCCACTACACTAAAGAGGGTTCACCCTGTATTTCATGCCTCTCAACTCAAGTCTTTTCAGTCTGACCCTTGGGCACGTCGGGCTAAACAAAACCCGATCCCTCGGGGTTCCTCACAGACAGAGTTCGAAGTGGCCCAACTCTGTGACTCAAGGTATCGCAGGGGTAGATTGGAGTATTTAGTCAAGTGGAAAGGCTATCCATCCTCAGAGAATTCTTGGGAACCCATCACTCACATTAATGCACTGTTCTTGCTTCGCAAGTTCCATTTTTTTCACCCGGGGAAGCCAGGGGGTGGAGCTTATCGGAGGGGGCATTCTGTCACATCACGGAATACCTGGCGTTTGTGGAACCGATGGCGACACGAACGCTAGTTTTGGTTTTCATTTACCTCCGTTTTGGCCACGCCCCCTTTCCTACGTTTTTCTTCCCTCTGCCCTGATTTCATTGGTTGTGACGCTCCCCGACTCGGGCTCTTTACCAGCTCCTTCCGGGTCGGGGATGCGTCGCAACGCTTCCGGGTTTTCGTATCCCTGAGCCTTGCTGCTAGTTTCCCGTTTCGCCTCCCCCGTGCCAGCTACTACTTCCATTCCTTTTTATTTTTGTTTTGTAGTACTGCGCCTTTCTAGGCGCCACTTTTTTCCACCTATATTTCCTATTTAACTAGCCTTTTGCTGTTTTCCCTTTTCCCGTAACTTTTCTTACACCTACCTTCTTCGCCTCCTTCCAGTCTGTTACCCCCCTTCCTTCCTTCTACGTTCTACCCTTTTCCCGTCTTCCCCTTCTTGTTTTCCTTATCTTTATTATATCTTTTTTACCAGGTATTTCCTTCCTTTTTCACTCCTTGTTCCTTTGAGTATCGCTACCATTGCCCTGCCGTGTACCAGACCCTTGCCTGTACTCCGGATTACCTATTCTTGCCGCCTAAAGATACCTGCCTATTACTCACCGTGTACCAGACTCCTGCCTGCATTTGGACTGCCTTTGTTTATCGATTTGAATTCAGACGCCTGTGTTTGTTCCTGGTTGTCTGTGGACTACCGCCCTTCCAAGGTATCACTCCACGGAATACTTTCGGTCTACAGTTCTACCCACCTTTCCGGAGACCAATCTACGAACAATCTAAGATTTAGGGGTTTTTTGTGCCTTCTAGGCTTTTTCCCCTCCTAGGCGATTCCGGGAGAGGAGCCCCCTGGTCTTCCTTATTGGAGACACGGTGGCTTCCTTTCGGGGCCGTCCTTACCTCCATAAAAAAAAGGAACCTTCCAGGAGAAGAGAAAAGAAGGGTACCTGGAAAGAAGAAGAAGGTGAGGAGTTAGGGGAGGGGGTAATTTCAGAATCTGATTCATCTGACAAAGGGAGCACTGATTCAACTAACAGACCTGACAGGTGGCCCACGTGGCATAAAGACATTATCCAATTCATCCTATCTTGTGGAGTGTGTGCTCAAAACAAGTCATCCAAGCAGAAACCGGCTGGGCTATTACAACCATTGGAAATCCCACCAGCACCCTGGTACACGTTGTCCCTCGATTTTATTACGGACTTATTACCCAGTCAAGGGTTTAACACTATTCTTGTGGTCGTGGACCTATTTTCAAAAATGTCACATTTCATTCCTCTTAAGGGGCTCCCAAATGCTTCCACTCTGGCAAAGGTATTTCTTGAAGGCATCGTACGGCTCCATGGGTTTCCTTCAGTTTTGGTCTCAGACCGAGGTACTCAATTTGTATCTAACTTCTGGAGAAAATGCTGCTCTATGGCCCAGATCGACATCCGGCTATCCACCAGTCACCATCCCCAAGCGGATGGTCAAACTGAGAGGACAAATCAGACGCTCGGGCAGTATCTGCGTTGCATGTTACACCAAGCTGAAGGAAGCTGGTTCGACCTATTATGGATAGCTGAATATGCTTATAATAATTCCTTACACACCAGCACTGGGAAGACACCCTTTTATACCATGTATGGCAGGCACCCACGTGCTTCTGAGTTGGCCGTTCCTACAACCCTGGAAATGCCAGCAGTCAAAACCTTGCACACGACCATTTCTCAAACCTTTAAAAGGGCAGCTGAACACCTACTTCAAGCTAAGAATCGCCAAAAGAAGTTTGCTGATCAACACCGAGCAAAGGCCCCCAACTACCAAGTGGGCGACAAAGTCTGGCTGGCGTCTAAACATGTGTCCATTAAAGGAACCCGAACTTTCCGTCCAAGATACCTGGGTCCATTCACCGTCACCTGCGTGATAAATCCTGTGGCGGTCAGACTAGCTTTGCCATCAAACATGCAGATTCATCCTGTGTTCCACGTGTCTCTCGTAAACCTGTTCAACCTGGGACCCGGGTAGCAACGCCACCGCAGCCAGTAGTAGTCACCGGGGAGCCAGAATTCGAAGTCAAGGACATCCTAGATTCAAAGTACGTCAGATCCAAATTATACTACTTAGTAGACTGGATGGTGTATGGTCCACAGGACAGGACATGGGAGCCTTGTGAGTACATCCATGCACCTCGCTTGCTTAGACGATTTAATCAAAACCATCCAACCAAACCAGGACCAGACAGAAGAACCACCTTGAGAGGACCTTGGTGGGGAGTGCTGTTATGATTCCTGCCCCTCATGTCCCCAGCCCTCCAAGATGTCAGTCTGGAGCCAGGCCACAATCACCTACATGGCCCTCAAGGGCCTCTCCATCCCTCCAAAGACCCACTTGGAGTCAGACATGGCGCTTGTGGCACCAGACTCACTCACTCCCATAGGATAACATTGGGGATTGGACTTGTAGTGCGTTGATGGGGACAAGATGGATGCCCCCACATATTTCGGTTCCCAGAACTGCATGTGCAGTCTAGTCTTTTGGGTGTGGTTCAGCCCGGAGACACCTAGGATACCCAGAGACTATTTAAGCCACGCCCAGGCTAAGAAACATGCTTTGCATTTTCTGCACCTGCAGCGTGACACTGACCGTGTTCAGATTGGTCTCCAGTAGGCTTGCATCTTTCTTCTTCGCTCAGCTCCTGCAAGAACAAGAACACCGTTAGGAACAGCCTTACCTTGCGGCGCTTCTGCCCATCATTCATCACTCCTTCTGTTCTGCGGGCATTATCGGCGGTGTCATTCCCATCCCTGCACGCCGCTTCCTAGGGAAAAGAACAGAAAAAAGGCATTAGTAAGCATTCTGCAAATCTTTGCTTATTTTTAAAGACTGTACGAGCTTCAAACGCTTACCTGAATCCCAGCCGCTCTGGGGGAACTCTGTCTCCGGAACTTCTCATCCATCTGCAAGAGGGAAAAGACACTCCAGGTTAGCGTGGAAACATCTAGAGGCGCCACATACCGCGCTTACTCACTGCATTTGTTCTTCATAACCGGCATCCACGCTGAAAACGTTGCGGCACCTAAAAGACACAGAAAAAGAACTCAGTTCAATACAAATACGAAAGGGGTGCATCGCGCTCTCACTCACCTTCAGCGCTACTCATCTCAGCAGCACACCGCCATCCCCGGACGCCGGCCATCATCTAAGGAAGGAAAGGAACGAAGTTAGAGAACTGTTCAAAAGACTCATTATACTTACCTGTCGGACTCTTGCCAGTGAAGTAACTAGGCAGCAACGAGCCTGCATCAATTAACGCGCCCCTGCGCTTAAAGCAGGACGGAGAGCACACTATCCAAGAAAACAAGGTGAGCTGCGGATCAAAGGAAAGGGCTGGGCCCCGGGGAAGAAGGGGTTCAATCACACAGAGACAATAGGGAGTTAAACTCTACCAATCCTGTGTTTCAGGCCCAGTCTCCAGTCGAGTAGCCTCCAGGGAAGGGTTTGAGGTTGTAAGAGGTCAGAACAGGCTGAGTGACATCCCCGTGGATACCAGGTGAGCGTCCCTTGATGGGGGTACTAGATGCAGCCCATCTGGTTAGGTATTTCCGTGACAGCATCCAATGGGAGGGGGTGCTGGGCCAGGTCGAGATGAGGGGATCCCAGAGATCATGGTGTGGCCATGTTAGAGAGGCCAAGGTACAATGGAAGTGCAATATGCAAAAGCACCGAAGTCGGAAAAGAACACAAAGAAAGTCGCTGTAGGAGCAGATGTCCTATTTCACAGGTCGCAGGATTGTATATAGAAAAAAATGAAGGCAGAAAAGCTGCATTTACCAAACACACAGCGCCGGCATGCACAATTCAGAGCACAGTCCCAGGCTTACCCAGGGACAGCTGATGAGCAGACAGATGGTGAGTCCAACGCTGAGCAGGCTTAAGGATGCAGCAGCGCTGCATCTTCATCAGAAGCAAGGAGAACAAGAGTAGATGCGAAGGAGCCTCGTTGAGGGCCTTGGTTCAATGGGCCGGCTCCCGCCTCCCGGTTGCTGCTATTGGCTAATGAGGCCAAGGGCAACCAATGGGAGGGGGAGCTGGGACAAGTCGAGGTGAGGGGTTCCCAGAGATCGTGGTGTGGCCATGCTAGAGAGGCCAAGGCACAATGGAAGTACAATTCGCAAAAGCACTGAGGTCGGAACAGAAGACAAAAAAGTCGCTGTAGGCGCAGATGTTCTATTTCAGAGGTTGCAGGGCTGCATATAGAATAAAATGAAGGTAGAAAAGCTGCATTTACCAAACATATGGCGCCGGCATGCACAATTCAGAGCACAATCCCAGGCTTACCCAGGGACAGCTGATGAGCAGGCAGATGGTGAGTCCAGCGCTGGGCAGGCTGCCGGATGCAGCGGCACTGCGTCTTCATCAGAAGCATGCACTCCTCTCAATTCTTGGTTCTATCAGCAAGCAGTAGGTATGGCGGGGGAGGTGAAGGGAGCGAGCTAGCCAATTTTGACCGTGGGGATTATGACAAGGTTGTAGTGTCATCCACACTATAAGAGGGCAGGTTTGCATCAGAACAGGACTTTTTTTGACTATATTATGGGAGATAGCCTGCTGCTAGATTCCTACAAGGAACAACTAGCAGAGAGGCAAGGAGAGCTACCAAGGCCATCAGAGTAAACCTTGCCTGGGAACCTGGGAGCCCTATCTGAGAGAGGCCTATCTGGAGGGACCTTGCTGTGGGAGAGGCCTGGTGTGAGCTGCCTACCAAAAGAAGGTCTTAAAATCTGCCTGGCTTCCTGAGCAAAGAGCAGAGATCCCCATGTAACTAGACCCCATCGCAAAAGCCATCCATTGTGTGGGATCGATCTGCCTTTATCCCTTTCCATTAGTGGGTAAAAAGGGGGGGGTGAAACTGTGTAGGCTCTTTGCACACATTTCTTAAATATCACTTACATTATTTCTCCATAGAAAACCACCCGCTCTGTTGAAATTTAATTGTGTTGGGAACTGCCTGCCTTAATCTTGTCCATTAAATTGTGGGGGAAGGGGGAGACACTGTGTAGACCCTTAGCATATTTGATTAAAGTAAATCAATGAATTGCCATATAGAAAATCACAGGATGAGTGTTGTTAGAATTCGAAACTAACAAAGCTCATGCCTAGTATGTTAGAGCTGGCATTGCCAATAAATACTTGGTTGACTGTTTTCTGAAATCCTTGACTTCTATACAAAAAGGGCAGGGGGTCCTGAATCCTAAAAGAAGTAATCCACAAAACACCGCCTTTCAAGTCGGTGTGGAGGATGCTAAACAAAATTTCACATTCACCCCCATTCATTTTAAATCAGAATTACAAAGCCCTGCATCTCATCTATATGTGTGTTGCAAAACAAAATGTCCCCTTTGTTCCCATTTTCTCTGACCCATAATACAAAGTCCTACCTTTCATTTTCATGTGTGTTGAAAAATGATTTCCCTTTGGGTTCCTTTTCCCAACTATGCCTTTCAAATGAAAGCCTAAAAACAAATGTTCCGATTGATGCCCTTGCCTCCCAAACCAGAATCCCAAAGCATTGTCTGTCCTATTTTTCCATTGTATTGTGAATGTTTTCTATTGGTTAAATTGAAATTAAATTGGTTGTAAATGTGACTGCATGTTTCAGAATTGTACCTTTGTTGTTTGAATAACAGAGTTATTGTTGTGATAGCATTGGTGGCTGATATTGACTGCTGGTTTTCATTGTAAAACCTTAAATCAATAAATAAATAAAATATATATATATATATTCTTACTACACTCCAGCGTGGCTCCTAGTCCATTGGTGACACAGGGTATTTGTTGGGGTTCGCTGTGAGACGAGTTGGAGGCCTCACCAAAGTGAATCTGAAATCAAAAAAGCGCTTTATTGTGCGCCACCCTGCTTAGGGGGGAAAGGAACTCCCTGAGTTGAGTGTAACTGCCTAATAAACTACGTCCAAGCAGGGGACTCATGGCCGGGGATTGGTAGAGAATCTTCACTTGTGACAGTGCAGTAGCAGCAGACTATTCATTTGGGTGTAATTGCATTGCATTGCAGTGGATGGAAAGTTGTGTTGCATTGTGGAGGTGCCATTCAGACCTATACCCTGGGTTCCAGGGCAGTGTATAGATAAAACAGTGTTGATTTTGAGTTGTCATTGTGAGTGGAAACTAAGCAGGAACAGGGTTGGGATTTCTGCCCTTGCATAAAGAGTATATCAGGTGCAGAACACATTTCAGAATTAGCACCGTAGAAATCAAAATGGCCAGGAAGCACCTCCTATCCAAATTGTTTATTAAAGGTGAATTGATAGAACAAGAACATGAAATTTGGCAAGCTATAATAATGCAGGAGGTTACCTCTGCCAATGTTGATATGTGGCAGGATAATGGCCTCTTACACTAGGCCCTGATCAACTTTTACATGACACAGCATATATGTACTTCCATATGATGATCATGGAAGAAAGATACCAGGGTCGTGTAGCCTCTATGCAAAACCAGTCTGAGCTTTTGAATCAAGCCCAGAGAGAGTTGGAACAATTAGAAGAAAAGGCGCAACAGAGCCAAAATTCAGAATCAAAATTAGAAAATATCATTCAGCAGCTAAAAGATGTGTTAGCAACACAACAGTAAACAAATGCAGTTCTTGATTCACTGCCAGACAAGTATCAAGAATGTGTTTAAATCTGAGCGCAAGTCATCACAAATTAAGTGAGCAGGTTGTTCACAATAGAGCCTGCTTACGGGACATTTTCACATTTCAAGCACAGATTAAACAACATTAGGGATGTTAATTCTCAGGGTGAATTCGATCAGATGCACAAAGATCTGAACACTTTGAAACTGCAGAGAGAGCAGTTGAGGGAAGAAAATAACTAATTGTGTCAAGAGAATAGTGCCCTGTTTCAGGAAGTGAGTCAGTTAAGGATGGACGTGGAGAAAAGTGAGTTATGTTCTCAGGAACTGACTGACATGAGGCTAGAAAATGAAAAATGAATGGAACATGTGAGGCAAGCAGAGGTTGACATAGAGCAGGCAACACAGCCCAAAATTGCACAAGAGGAGGAGATTAGTTTCCTGAAAAAGAAGTGGTCTGAATAAGCGCAGAAAATACAAGCCTCACAGAAGGAAAATGAGCCCCTTTGTGAGGATAACAAGGGACTAAGAGACCAATTAATGGCACAAAATAAAGTGCTAGCAGCCACTCAGGCACTGGTGTCTGAATTGAAGACTCAGGCCTCTGTATATCACCAAGAGATAGGGACTGAGAAAAACAAATGTGAGAGGTTGGAAAATGAAAAAGCTAAATACAAACAGGCTTGGGGGCTTCCGACCAGTTAGGGTATGGAAAAGCACCCTCTGATCACGCAGTGATGACCTCTCTACCAGGGACCTCGAGCCAACTCACCACCTCATATGTCCAGGGTGCAGCTAACTTCATACCTGCCAGTTGTCAAGAAAAGGAAAACATGAGGCAGCTGGACTCAACTAGGTCTGGTCCAACTGAGCCAGAAGGCCACTCCTTATCAGAAATGTATGAATATTCATCTCTACCCAGTAGAAGGGAAGGTGGCTGAATCAGTGGGCTCTGGGAATTTAAAAATACACAGGAATGTAATTCTGACCGGGAGGGCTCCTATGATGAAACAATCAGGGAGTTGGACTGGCAGAAAATGAAGTTACAAAAGGACAACGTGGTCCGCTTTGCAGACCGAGAAGAACCAGAGTTTAGGCCTCAAAAGAGTATTTTAAAAACCTCCACACATTCAGGGAGGTGGGGGAATTCCCCACCAGACCCGGAAGGAGTGATGAGGAGGATGAGTACTTCCCGGTGCAAAAAGGGGAGTACAAAGGAAATTATCCTGAGAGCCCACAGCACCACAGGGGAGAAGAGACCAGACCCTGTCATCCTGGGGGGGATTCCCAGTCTCATAGAGGTAGGGAGCGCTTAGAGGACAGGGAATGGACCACCAATAGCAGCAGCTCTGAGTCAGAGGGTGAGTGGACTCAGGTGCATCGGAAAAGAAAGTCTGCCAAACAGAAGAGAGGTCTTGTGAAAGACTCCATTCTGCAGATAAAGGCCATAACGAGCTTTGTGACTCCCTACCATAAGAATGCCAACTATTCAGTATGGGAGCATCTAGAGCTTTATGACCAAACGATGGTTTGGTATTAAGAATGATAGAAACGCCATGGAGTTTGTCAAATGGACATTTTCCCTTGAATACTCCAGCCTGTTGGAGGATCAAGATCACCAAAAATGGTCCACCTACAAGGCTTCTATCTTAAAACACTTCTTCATTCACAGGAACCCTCAAGATGCCTGCAAGGCAGCTTGCAACCTGCAGTGTGGGGAAGACCAAGCATCTACAGAGTTTGTGCAAGAGTTGAAGGGAGCATTTGCATAGACCTCTAGATAGGTGAACACCAATAACTGGGAGTTTGTCAACACATACTTCCATGCGCTCCCCAAATACATCATGACCCACTAGTAAGGGATTTCCATGAGCATAGGACCTTGGACTGGGTGATAAAACAGGCCACCCGGACTTATGAGGTCCAAAAGCCCTCTGAAAATAAAAACAAGCCTAAGAACCCCAAACCATGAAACACACCCGCAGCTGCCAAGGTAGCAGAGGTGAAAAATACTCCCCCATTGGACTTGGAAATGAGATGGCCCAAAAATACTCTTCCCACTAACACCAACAAGCAGAATGAGAGGCAGAGGAGACCATCATATCCAACACAATCGGGTCAACTGCCTGTAGCCAGGCAGGGTATCAGACTAAGGCTCCATCTGACCCTGCCACCTATAGACCAAGATACAAGGGTAACAGACCCATCCTTGGGTATGTATGGACTCCCCTGGCACACGGGGTCAGGTGGCAATCAGGTAAGTACGGCCCCAGGGAACCTCCCTCAAAACTTCCCTCAGGAGTGAAGAAATACTCCACCCCAACCTAAGTTTCTTTCCAAGATACCCTTCGAAACCCAATTTTCAGAACAATCCTCCTCCCTCTCCCTGCTTTCAGGACAATAGATTCCTGAATCAGGGAGAAGGGAGACCTAGGATGGAAGGTTATCAGGCAAACACCCAATACCCAAGCTACTCTGGGAGAAGGGTCAGCTAACCTTTCTGGGAGCAGCAAAGGTATGAATCAAGACCTCCCTACCAACCAGAAAAGATGGCTCAACTGGAGCGACAAGTCCAACACTTAACCCAAGACCTGGGTCGCATGTTGAGGGCTCAGCAGAACCCTCAACTGGATACTGTTGCCCAGAATAATTCAACATCTGGGTCTGGTGCCCCGGAGCAATGACAGGAAGAAACCTCCGACAACCAACAAGTTCCAGAGGAGGGGGCCCGGGTGGAAGGAAGATGCAGAGCCCTAGAGGAAGCTTCCTTTCACCGGAACAAAACCCCTGGAAACCTCTGAACCTGAACATAAATCTTCTACCCCCGAAAAGCTTCAACCTAGGGAACAGAGGGTAAGTAGGAGAAAAAGAAAGCAAAAGATAACCCACTTTGTGGAGGAAGTCTGCATCATCCCTTTTGAAGAAGAAGAATCCCTGGAGGATTCAGGGAAGAAGATCTTCTCTTTCAGGGATTGAGGGATCCCTCCTAAGGAAAAATGGTTCCCGGAAGACCCTAATTTAGACTGGGTAAGTATGGAGACTGACCCAGAGCAACACATTTGTAAACCCCTGCAATGTCACCTAGACAACCCTGAAAGCACTAAGGTACTCTTCCCCCCAAACAGGTTTGGCTAACTGTCTCCAGGAAAAGGGGGACAGCAAAGAATCTGAGGAAAAAAAGGACTTTCCAATCCCAACTGTTTCTGGGTACAAAATCTTTTTTTACAGATTCACGGACTCCGACATAGAAAACTGTCAAAGATCACACAGTGGAAGAGTTCAATATAAAAAATAAAACTGCTAAACTGACACAGAATGCACATTTTCTCTGCCCTCTTGAAGTGAGAGAAGGGAGATGTTATGCTTCTGTCAAGGTACAGGTGTCCCTCAGGGCTCTATCCTATCGCCATGGCTCTACAACATCTACCTGGCCCCTCTGGCCCACCTGATCTCCACTTTCTCCACTCATTTCCAGTGTTACCAGATGACACACAGCTCTCTTGAAAGCTGCCATCCTCTACCTCCTCCTTCTCCTCCCTCATACCCAACTGCTATTCAGGCATGGTCTCTGCCAATGATCTCTGCCTTAATGCCAGTAAGACAGAGATCCTACTCAGTGGAACGGCTGCTGCTTGTTTCTCCCCCACTCTCTGGCCAGACTCCTTGGGTCCCCTCCCCACACCAACATGTGAGGCAAAAAACCTTGGGATCATCTTTAACTCCTCTCTCTATCTTTCTGTCCACACATCACAGACCTTGCCAAGAAGTCCAACTTTCAGCTCCACCTTCTCAGGGGCATTCTACCTTTCCTCAACTTCCCCTAGAAGATCAACGTCTCCAGAGCCCTAGTTCCCTCTAGTCTAGACTACTGCAACACCCTCTTCCTCAATCTGCCTCTTTCCTCTTTCCGCCCCTTCAACTAATCCAGAATAGGACTGCGAGACTTATCCTTGGCCTCAAGCCCAGGGACCGCATTTCTCCAGCCCTAAAATCTCAACACTGGATCCCGGCGACCGCAATGATCAAATTCAAGACCCTTTGCATCATCCACAAGGTTGTCTGGGGTCTCTTTACATTCAGCTTTCCATCCCTAACTACCTTCCGGCCAGAGTCCTTTGGTCCTCTGGCTCCAACTCTCTGCAGGTCAAAAATGTCTCCAATTAGAGAGTGGGAGGTAGATCCCTTTCCTTAGCTGGCTCCACCCTCTGCAATGGCCTCCCTCCCCCCTCAGACTTGTGCTGGATCTTCTTAAGTTCTGGAAACTTCTCAAGACTTTCCTTTTCTCCTCTTCCTTCCCTCTTCCTCCGCTGTGCTAACTCTCTCTCTGCCGCTTTGGCTGGGGCCTGGTCTCTTCAGAGGCATACAGGGGCAATGACCACCTCCTACCAGTCCCCACAGAATCCTTTGCCATCGAACTCCCTTTCCCAGGCTAACCCAACGTGGTCCTCCCTGTCCACTGCACTCATCCTCCCTTTTCCCCTGGCACTTGCCACCTTGGTCTGCCAAGCACTTCCCTGCCCCCCTCCCTGAGGGCACCCCACTCCTGTACTTCTCCCTCTACTCTCTTCCCCCCTTGGATTTTCACATGGCCAATATAACCGTTTTTGTTGCTCTACTTTTGTGAATCCCATGCCCCCCGCCCCATCTTGAATTGTGGCGCCTGGAAACACTTTTGTATAGGCGGCATACAAATGTCAAAAAAATAAAATAAAAACATTAAAATAAAAGCTTGTTCCAGATGACTATTTTGCTGAAGATTATTTGGGCGTTTCATTCCGAGCATATTAGTGCGAGTGTATTGTTGTTGATCATGGTGTGGTCATGTTGTAGACCTATATTCACTGCCTGTTATGCATGACTACTGTGCTAAATTGTATTACGCACATGTAATTCCAAGTGTATCTTTCTGGGTTTATTGTTATTGGTCATGGTGTGTGCTCGTAAGCAGCCACCTTTGTCTTTGGCTACTGTACTGAATATTATTACACACGTGTTGTTCAAAGCCTTCTATTCTCAATTTATTGTTGTTGGCCATGGTCTGCTCTTGGTGTGCACTCTAATGTGCATGTGTCTTAAGCAAAAGTGCGTATCATTTCTACAGTGCTTTTACTTTCCTTGTACAAATATATCAATCCATTATTTTCTTACAAAGTATATATCACATGTTTGACTGACCCTCTACTAAATTTTTTTGAAGCTGCACCAGTTCAGTGTAAGGTCTAGATGGGTAACACACGTTTAAAAAATGTATCCATTTTGGGAAAAGCAACCCAAAACTGCGTATTGTGAGTCTATGGAAAAACAATCAAAAATAAGCATTGTTTTCCTTAACATTATTTTTCTACATGAAAATGTCCATGAAAGAAATGTGGAGATCTTTCATTGCTGATGTCAAAAATTAGAGAGGACATTTTTTTGACAGTTTCCTATTTAAAGTATCATTTAATTTTCACTACAACGTTTTGTCCGCAACTTTATATTAGCACATGGAGAGCGTTATTGACTTAGAATGTTTAGATTGCAGGCAACAGCTACTGTTATTAAATCCTTCTGATTTTGTGTGTATATTAGGACACCAGGAGCTATTTCGGCTGCTTGTGACTGAACATAGATGTGATGAATGGCTACATGAGTAACAAAAAAGCAATATTAATTAAACTAATGGTGTCTTTCATTCTAATTTGAGGGCCCGAGTGACAAAAGTTGGAGATAAGATATCAATTGCTGAAGGAATGTTTCAATCAACTGTGAAGTTCAGCGGTTAGAAGTAGTGATTACAAGGAGACGTGAAAGTAAGTTGCTGCGGCATGTATGTTTTGGGTTATGGATTATAAAATATCTAGGTATTCAAGAGATTAAACTGACATAAGGATGTCTCTGTGTTTGTGTGTCTTTGTGTTTCTTCACAGTGTGGGTACTGTTCAGTTCTAATATGGCAAAACCTTACACAAATGTCTTGAAAATACTCTCTTGGAATGTAAATGGTGTAAACTGTGCAAACAAAAGGAAAAGGCTTTTAAGCAGGCTAAATGAGTTGGGGGAACATATAGCCCTGTTAGAAGAAACACACCTACCAGAAACAGAGGCTGAAAAATGGAAACGTGTGTGGGTGTGGAGGGTATTTTGCTGTTCTTTTACCTCCAGCTCAAGGGGAGTTTGCACTCTGATAAAGAAAAACCTGCCAATATCTGAAATATTCTGCAATAAGGATAATGAAGGGAGAATAGTTTGTGTTACTTTGAAAGTACAAAATGTTTCATATTGTATTTGCAATGTTTATACACCGAATGAAGGGGATAGCACGTTTTATGTGTGTCTCACACAGTTTATACAAAATATAAATCAACCAAACCTAGTTGTGGGAGGAGATTTCAATATCGCACCGATAGATAAAAGTGTATGCTCTGTGAGTAATGAAAGCAAAATGAAGCGAAAAGCCATGATAGATTGCATGGGAGAATGTGGTCTACAAGATATGTGGAGAATTCAACACCCATTGGATAGACAATGCTCATTCTAAGTCATAAAATGTTCTCACCTATATACATGCTCCTAACCTCTGGTGTTTGGACACAAAACTGTGGGCAAAGAAATATTAATACTATCCTGATCTCAGACCATGCACCAGTTTCAATAGATATGTCTTTGTCATTCCCAATGACTAAGACAAGTATTTGGAAAATGAACGTCACTCTACTCGATGATGTAGAAATATTGGACAAGATTTTGAAAGAAGCTACGTTTTTTGTGGAGAAAAACTGGACTGAGGAAGTAGCGGTGGAGAGTGTATGGAAAGCATTCAAATGCTACATGAGAGGCATGCTGATTGGCCTTTCTAGTAAAAAGAGAAGAGACACATTTGGAAGTGAAGAGACTAGGGGAGGAAATGAAAAATGCACATTGTTAAATCATACTGCGGAATCTTGCTCAGCACTATTCCTCAAAAAAAGAAAACTGGAGAAACTTCTCGCAGAAAAGGCAGATGTACTTTTGTTCAGAGAAAGAAGTAACTACTATGAGGGTAGAGAGAAATGTGACCGCTTCTTGGCGCACCGTCTACAGTTTATGGAAAATGAAAAATCTATTAACGCAACTGAATGCTCGACGGGAGAAATAACAGTTGAGCCAACACGGATTAACAAAGAATTCGGGGAATACTACAAAAGATTATACTCATCAGCAGTGCAGATTAACCAGGACTGCTTGAATGAATACATATAAAGCTACAACCTTAAAAATCTGAATCCCGAGGACAGATCGAATCTGGAGAAGGATCTAGGCATTGAAGAACTTAAAAGAGCAATGTGCAGTTTAAACATGGAGAAATGTCTGGGGCCTGATGGATTACGGCAGAATTATACAAAATTTCGCGGTATGAGGTATATGCACTGATGTTGGCCATGTTGCACAACTCGCAGGAGGGATTACTCCCCCCGTCCACTCGACACGCCACCATCTCATTATTTCTAAAACAAGGAAAAAACGTCAGTGAATCTGAGCAGTTATAACCCAATAAGTCTAATCAACACAGATAATAAAATCCTTGCAAAGGCCATAGCAGCGAGAGTTGAAAACCTGCTACGAGGGATCATTGGCCAAGAACAAACTGGCTTTGTTAAAGGGAGACATGCTTCCGAAAACATGCGCAGACTGATATTGACTCTATATGAAAGCAAGCAGTTACCAGCTGAGGTGACGGTACTATCACTTGACACTGAAAAGGCGTTTGATGGCATTGAATGGGAGTACCTAATGGCCACTTTAGAAAGCTCCAGAGTGGGAGGAAACATACTCAAATGGATTAAACTGCTATATTCACAAACCAAAAGCAAGTATACATACTAATGAATTTTCCTCAGAAAGCTTTGAATTGAGCAGAAGAACTCGACAAGGGTGCCCACTTTCACAGCTGCTCTTTGCACTTGCTATAGAATCACTGGAAGCGAAAATCAGAGGGGATCAGATGATTCAAGGGGTCCAATTCGGAGAAGCCTCGCAAAAACTATGGCTGAATGCGGATGATATGTTGGTGGTGGTACAAGGAATAGACTCATCGACAAGGCAACAATGGATTAAATCAACGTCTTTCATGAGTTCTCTGGATATGAGATAAATTGGTCTAAATAAGAAGCGATGCCGCCATCAAAGGCTTGTACTAAATAATGGTAATTGAGTTTGGCTTCCAATGGTGCCTGGAGAAAATGCGGTGCCTGGTCATTTGGTTTACGAAGGATGTGGATCATATGATGGATGTCAATATGAATCACGTAATTGAGAATTTGAAAAATTACCTGCGCAGATGGAATGAACCGAAGCTGAGTTTATGGGGAAGAGTGAACACAATAAAGATGACTTCGGCTCCTGGTATCAACTATATTCTGAGTATGATCCCAAAAATAGCAAAAAAGAAATTAATGAGGAAGATGGAGAGCCTAATACAGTGATTCTTGTGGGAGGGGAAACGACCTTGGTTGAAGCTGTGGAAATTACAAATTTCAGCAGAAAATGGTGGCCTAGCAGTCCCGGATTTTGAAAATTATCATCTGGCCTATGGATCCAGACATTTGCTACCTTTCATTGAGAATTCAACAGATGTTTGGACTTAGGCAGAAACTTGCAGGTGTACACCACTTGCTCCAAGGGCGATAACGTCAGATGACACACATGGATGGAAATCATATGCTCCAACAAAATGTCTGAGGGAGTGCTGGAAAGGGCTTGTGAAGCATAGTAATAAAGAAGTCTCCTGTTCCAGTAACTCCTCTCTATGGCTAAACCCAGAAGTTAAGCTGGAGGAGAAAACACTGTTTTGGCGTAATTGGTATTTGAGCGGTATCCAATGGCTGGGTGATCTTTCGGAAGTGGGAAAATGGATCACCTTTGAAAGATTGAAATTGGAAAAGAAACTAGAGAATGGCACATTCGGGGAATATAGAAGACTGAAAAAAGCTGTAGGGGACAACATTTCCAAAGAATGCAAGGACTGGAGGGATTGGTTGCGGGATTTCAAGCTGGATGGACACATTGCCTCCAAGGTGTATAAACACCTGACACAATATAGGGTAGCCAATGAAAAGCTGTTGAACAAATGGTCTGAGGTGAAAGACTCGGAAATGAGTGTGAGCAGATGGAACAATATATGCAGGAATGTGACATGGGCCTTGTTGAATCTAGGGGAAAGAGCAAGACAGATCAAAATCCTGAATAGGGTGTACTGGACTCCACAGAAATTATATGAAAGGGGCTTGTTAGAGTCACAGGCTTGATGGAAATGCAAACACAGAGTGGGATCCTTTGAACATATGATGTGGGAATATGGAAGTGTGAGGGGATTCTGGAGAGAAGTGACACTGACAATGAATAAAGTTCTGATGATTGATATGAAATATGATTTTGAAAGTATAATTCTAGGGGAGGAGGAGCTGATAGCAGATCTGACTTTTCCGCAGAGGTATTGGTTCTTTAGAGCTTCGCTTTCAGCAAAGAAAATGATTTTGAGAAACTGGAAAAGTGAGCAAACACCCTCTGTTTCAGAATGGATGACAGATTTGGTGCAGATGTCAAACGTAGAGAGGGTGATATGTATACGAACAAGAAAAGAGACGTATATGAAGGAATTTGGGAAAGATTCCTTGATTTATGATATATGACTCAATGTCTATTTATTTGTTTGCCATTGAACTGATGTTTATTCCACTGCTGTGGAGTCGATATATATTTGTATTTGTAAAATGTGATGTAATACTGATTGTTATTTCTCAAATTATAATAAATATGTGAATACAAAAAAACAACTACTGGTATTGACTGTGTTCTGAACATTCTGTCTTCAAAAGCAGGCAGGGAAACAACAATGCAATTTCCAGGCAATGTTTCTTTCACCAAGACCCTTCCTTGTTCAACAGTATCTTTTGTTTGCTGCAGAACTCTTATTTAATACACAAAAGAGAAAGCTTAACTTTGGGAAAATGTTTTCACTTTCTTACAGAAGAAACGTTTACTTTTACATGACAACCAAAGAATGCTCCTGTTAAATCCACTCCAGTTTTACCAAGTTTCCAGTTAAATTGCTTAAATTATTAACATAACCTTATCCATTTAAAAATTACAAAATAAAACCACATTTCATGAACTGACTCATTTTGTCTATTTACTTCACTCAATAATAATGTATTTTTGTTACTTTGTTGGGATGGAAATTAGTATATCCCACCCCCCTAAGTGCTTTCTGGAGAGGCGAATCTCCTATGAAGTAGTGTAGTGCATAAGGGGGGAGAGAACCGCACTATGAAACTCGGTGCAGAGGTAATACAGCCCGAACAACAGATGCATGGCATTAGGAGACACATAGAAAGAAACGCCACTTTATAGTTATGGCAAACACACAGGCTTGCTTCATCGCGCTGCACCAGCCAAGCTCCATGGAAAGATTTCACTAGGTCCAACATTATTAAGGCAGAATGAATCGCCACCGCCAGTTTTCACGGACGTCCACTTCCCCCATGTCCCTTCACTGTTGCAAACATGTAGAATCTTTCAGAAGAATGTGCCTTGCAAGAGTGTGAGGCAACACCAGGCTCCGCACAGCACCCATTCATCACCACTAAGCTGCCAGCAGGCCTCTAACACCCACCCAGCCAGCCCCACACCACTTACCTGACCCCCACACCCTGCATTCCAGGATAAGCAAGCAACCCCCCTATCCTAGCATAAACCAACAGACCAGAAAAGATCTAAGCATGCACAACTGTTTTACCCCTCAGCATAAAATACATCCATTAAGAAGACCAATCATCATGAACACAACTAGAGCCAAAACAAAAAACAAAAAAAACAGAATAGCAAATTCAAAATAGCTGTATGGAACACCAGTGGACTTAGACATTTAGCTTAAATAAACAGAAACCTACCTCTAAACCAATATGATCTTATAGTACTGCAAGAAACTTGGATCACTACTCAACCTACCATATTGAAGTACAAAACAGGCTACATCCCAGCCAACAAACAAGACAGAGGAAGACCCATGGCTGGTCTGCTAGCAGCCAACCGTACTGACACAGGAGGCAAATTAACACCGTGGCTGAACCCTCACCCGTGCATACAGCTACTCAAACTAGAATTCCTGAATACCAACCACCCACTTGCTACCCATACAGCCATTCTCAATCTCTGTTGGAATTCTGCGATAATATCTGATGAGGAACTTATCAACCATGTTATATCAATGTTGGATACTATAGAGAAAGAAAAGAACTTCTATATTTCACTAATTGTTGGAAATCTAAACTTAGGATGTATGACAATGGATAATAACATACGAACATCAAAAAGCAAGAGTTGGCTGAAATGAATGGCAGAAAGAAACTTCTCTATGTTGAATGGTACTATACAAGGAGAGAACCCATCGAAACCAATCTGGAGAAGAGCCAATTCTACAGCGATTATTCATTATGTATTCCTATCAACACAAGATTTAAAATATGTGAGCAATTTTTCTATCATTCCATCTGAAGAAAACGATCATAATCTGCTGGAAATCGCTTGGAAAAATGCAGAAACAAATCCGACCAAAGAATACTATACAAATTAATTAGCATTAAATAATGGAAAAATTTGAATAATATGGTGTATCGACAAACTAGAGCAACTAAAAATAAAGTTACAGAAGCAGTCCCAAAATGATTCTAATAAACAACAACTAATTAAAGATACGTCATATGACCAATTCCTGGTGACAGTTCATGCAAAACCACAAAGATGATTTTGCGATTAATACAAACATGAATATGATCTAGCGATCAGATCATTGAAAATAGACATGAGGAAAGATCTAAAATGTTTGTGTGCATTACCAACTGACGAACAAAGAGCTAAATCTTCAAAAATCAAAAATATGTACAAACACAGAATAAAACAATACAGAGCAGTTAAAAGACAAGAAGATAACGAGAACATGATCAAATCAAGCTCACAGATATGGCACTTATTAAAAGCAACTAAGAACACAACAAATTCTTCACTACTGCTCAACTCAGTAAACCGCCAAGCTTGGGATGATCACTACACAAAATTGTTCTCGGACCCTGAAGGAACTATCGGGAGAGTGAATCCAGCAAGTCATATAAAAGATCTAAAATATGATCGGGCTGACATTAGAAGCTTAATACAAAAACTAAGCTCTTCTCGCACTCCTGGTCAAGACAGTATAACAAATGCAACCCTAAAAGAGCCCCCCGACCAATGGACAGATATCCTGCTTATAATATACAACACAATAAGGTATACTGGTAATATCTGTTAGTCATGGCAGCTGTCAATACTAAACCCAATTTTTAAAAAGGGCAATAAAAGCGATCCCTGTAACATTCGAATTAAACTGGATCAAAACAGGCTCTTATCTCATCCCATAGAGACACACCGTGGATTAAAGCAAGGGTGCATACTTGCAGCAACTCTATTGAACTGTTACATTAGTGACATCAACGACCATCTAAAAACTGCGAGATCCTTCCCGCCAAAACTGGAAACACATTTCATAGCTTGGCTACTATATGCGGATGACTTAGTGCTCATAGACCAGACACCAATCGGCCTGCAGCGACAATTACTAGCCTTTAGCAAATATGCAATTGCAAATAAGCTAGGGATAAACTCTAAAAAATCCAACATTATGAAAATGATGAACAAAAACGGATCTCATAAAATGTTAGAGTTCAGATGGAGCATCAAAACAACTCAATTAACGACCACTGATGAGTATAAATATCTGGGTGTCAACATCAATAATAACAACTTTAATGCACCCTATAAGAATGATATTAAAAACAAAATAAATTCTCTGAGCTCACAAGGGATAATTATACATGCCAAATATGGAAAGTTCGATCTATTAGAACCAAAAAGTAATACTGGCCATATCATATGGAGCACAATCGAAACTCCCTCAACACCAACCAGAATGGGACCAAATCAAATGTGTATTTTGGAAAATAATGATTACCTATACCAAAGAATTATCCCATATCTATTATTAGATACGAATTGGGCCTAATTTCTCTTAAAGCTAATGTTTGGTGGAACATATTATCACTTTATAGGGAAAATCGATTGAAAGATTCACATGCTCAGACCTTGATACCTATCATTGCGAATTCCATGTGCAATAACCAACACAAATGTTTAGAACTATGACGAGATTATTGCAAGGAAATCATGAGTAACGCAGACATCGATGAGCTCACTTTATTAACAAATTCTGATAAAGCAAAAATGAAATTATGGGACTATGATTGGATCACCACACACATGATCACCACGCCCTGCCTCACCGTCCCGCAAGTGGAAAACGTGGGGGTGAGTTGGGCTTTATGTGCTTATTTTGGAAAGCATATTGTGACATTGTTTGTCACCTGTGAAAAGAAATAGGGATGACATACTGGTTTTTACATTTTTTAGATTCACTACTGGCCCAGATACGTGGAGAACCGGGCTGAGCAAGAGCTCCTAGCCCGACGTCCTGAAGAAGGTCTCTGACCGAAACACGTGTCGACGTGATCTCTAGGAGGGATATCTGGTGATATTGGACACCGGCTATTAGATGACACCTGATATTATGGACTGGGTCACCATAGGAAATGTCAATTGAATACTTTTAGAAAATAATTCTTGAACAACACAATTTGGTGTTATTATTACACTGGGGTGTTGTATCGATGGATGTTCGAATGTATTTTTGAATGTGGATACGTATGAAGGTATGAGTGATGGAAGATTTTTTAGGTAATTTTTATGCAAGTAAAATAATTATTCATGTGATGACTTTTTCCGAATAAATATGTGTTTTATATCTAACCAGTGTCATCCTATTCCACTGATCCACCTTTGTGATTGTCGTATATTCTACCTGAAGGATCAGGGATTCTATGACAAGACAGGAGGCTCATATTATGCATTACAATCTTTACTCTGAAACCACAGCAGCAAAGAAAATACTTTTACAAACAAAAAAGTTTCCACAACAGAACTAGATAGAGTTCCATGTCAATGTATGGGGAACTCCCCAAACCATCATGGAGGACAGGTCATGCCCTGCAGGGGACCAATGAGCAGGGACCCTCTTCTTTATATGTCCATTACTCTAACCCCAACCCCTCTTTCTTTGCTGCTGCAATCCACAGCTAAGTCAACTCCTCCTAGTTCTTTACTTAGTGTGGAATTATGGAGTTTAGAGTGCTATTTATTTATGTTATTAATGTTATATTGATGAGTTTGGGGTTTTATTACACTGTACTGTGGAAATGGTCATGTATTTTTCATGTTCCGTTGGTAACTGGCCGAGTGCCGTGTTCGTGTGCGAACGCTGACCTCCAGGTCACATTCATGCTTTGTAATGCTCGCTGGGAGCCTTCTGCTTCTGCAGTGTTTGTTTATATTTCTTCAGCCCTGAGAGGCGTTCTAATCAGGCGGGGGCTAGGTGTGAAATTCTTTCCCTCCAGACAGTGTCATTTTTAGCAGCTGCCCAGCCCCAGAGCCAGCGCACGTTTCCCACAGGTGGTTTGGGAACGCTTGAAATTCTTTTCACTTGAGAGGAAGTTTGTTTTTGTTTTTCTACAAGTTCATTCTGTAAGCGGCAGTAGGAACCTGTGCGCATTTTTTCCATGACTGTAACAGCCACCAGTGGCTCAACTGATAAGTGCTTGGTCTTGGAATGCTGGGGACCTGAGTTCTAATCCAATGTCAGGACCCTCCTCGGCATGCTTTTAATCCCGCACGTCGCGTGTGTGTGTTTTTATGTTTACATGCGCATTGTCATTAGTTGCATACAGGCTAAGCCTGTCCTGGGGATCCGGCTGGGGGGGGGGGCAGTTTGCTAGGCCCTCCTTTGATGGGAGTAACTTCCATGAGCATTCCTGAAAAGGGCAGCTGTGTCCTCTTTTTAGAGTGAAACGCTTGTATTTCTACATTTAATTTATATGGATCTATGGTGGTGAGGGATGTTTCAGCCCACAAGAGGCATAGCTCAAGGAGAGGTTTGCAGGTTTACCAGACCGAGGGGCCTCGGTTCGCTGCCCGCCTCTGGCGGTATACACATGTGGATGCGAATGTATATTTATATATATGTATTCACATTAATGTTTATATTTATTCATATAATATATATATATATATATATTTTTAAAATTGATATTTTATTTTGTGTTTAAATTGATATTTTCAGTATATATTAACACCAGTTCGCCTACTGAAGGGTGCTTTGCCTTCTTGGTAAGTGCTATAACCTGTTTAGCTTCAAGTTCTGCCTGAATTCTATGGGGAGGTTAACCCCTCGTATACTGCTGGTTTCCACACCCTGCGGGGGTGACCGGTTTCAGGTACTCTGGGGTGCTCTGGAATGGTACCGTCACCTGCTCGGTGGCAGGATTGGCTTGTGTTTCTGCGAGGTGATCCCTCGTATACTGATGGTTCCACACCCTGCTAGGGTGAGCAGTTGAGGTACACTTCATCAGTGTATTCCTCACTTAAAGTTGGCAACTTTGTCGGTGTGCTGCATATGGCGTTGGTGATTACCTTAACAGTTTGTGTGCCATAACCTGTTTGGTTTCAGGTTTCTACCTCAGTTCTAATGCAAGGTTACCCCTCGTGTACTGCTGGTTATCACGCCCTGCTCGGGCAAACAGTTGAAGGCACAATTGCTCAGGGTATTCCTCCCTTAAGGTTAGCAGTCTGTTTAGATGCTGCATATGGCAGATGTCATTATTTCGGTAAGCACACCGTAGCCTGCTTGGTTTCAGGCTTTGCCTGGATTCTGAGGCGAGGGACCCCCTCGTGTACTGCTGGTTGCCACACCCTGCTAGGGTGAGCAGTTAAGGTGCACTTGCCCAGTGCTCTCTTTTGCTAAACATTATGTTTAAGTGATGAATGGAACACATTGGCGTGTTCAGAATTGTCAGTGGCCCGGATAGCTCGGTAAGTAGCAGCTTATAGAAGGACCGGGGGTTTGGACCCCTGTGAGGGCGTAACCCCTCTTCTTTGGATATTTTATATGTCTATTTTATATAATTTATTAAGTACTTTAAAGAAAAGAGTGTGTGGAGGTTGTGGTAAAACAGACCCATGTGGGGGGTTGTACCTTCCTCTATAGACACTGGTGTTAACCTTCGTCTTTTAGTTAAACTTCTGTCGCCCTTTACCGTAGTTAGTTTCAGGACAACTCAGTCCTTCCTTAGGTCTTGCTTTCCCCGATATCAATTGCTCCACCCAACACCTGTGCTGATTAATCTGCTATATTTTCTCCCATCATGAGGAAGAAACAGATGATGCGTTATGCCTCTGTTGAGGTCTGCAGGGCTGGAGGCTCTCTATAGTGGGGACGGGGTTTCCCTTACTATTTGTCCCATTGGACATTCTTTTTACTATTGAACTGTTGGTGGAGACAGGGTCAGCTCGAGGGTAACTGTTCAGTTTTGTTGCATGGCAAATTGAGCAACCGTGTTCTACTTGGAGAAAGTGTTTGGGAAACACTTGATGATATCAGATATACGAGTTGCCAAACAATAACTTTAGGGCGCTTGCCCCATGGGTTTTCCTCCCAAATCTTGGCCTGTGGTTCAACTAACGGTCTAACAGTGTGTTGCACTTTCTCCTCTGCTCGAGGAGTTCAGGCAGGCTGTTGTACCCTCAAGAGCGTTGCTTAATCTCTTTTGTTGTGTATATATATATAGACATATACATTTTCTACAGTGCACCGATTAGGGTGCTGGTTTTTTCTCATCCGTGCTGACCCTACTGATACAGGTTCCTAATTTTGGAGAGGTCTAAATAAGTATTTTATCCTGCTGAGATCGATAAGTGAACACTTCACGTCACACACCGTTCGTAATAGTGATATGCACCACTCATATACCTGAGGATTCGCAGTACTGTATAAGTACTGTTTGCTATGGACAATGTGCTTCATTTTTTCTTTTTTCCCTGATTCCCTTAGTGGCCAGTCAGCCTCACACGAATACAGAGACTCAGATCTCGGGTTGGAGGGGACAGTGGTCCCAGATTTCTTTCACAACCTGTATTTACGAGGCATTGATCATTTTTCCCTGAGATCTTTCCCCCTCATTCCCATGCTCGTCATCCTTGGGGGATATTGTATCATGATATACACCACGTGGAGTATCGCCCGATGGTTTTTCTGGTTTTTCTTTTACAGGAGTTCAGACTCAGGGCCAGTGCAGACTCGCACTAAGCATTTCCCTCCCGTCAGTTACTTTCCTTTGCGCTAATTCCTGGTATTTCAACAGGTTAAGCGGAGCCTGTCCACGGTCAGGGGGTTGGTTAGAGTGTATTTATTTCTCTTAAGGGTGTTAAAAGCGGGGTTGTAATGTGGTCCTCAGGATAGCCTTCTTCTGGGTTGCAAGGTTTTTTTCCCTTGGTTAAGTGGGGGAGGGTTCTCCTCATTTGTGAAGGCTCAATATCCCTTGGTGAGATAGAGGGGTCTGGGAGTGATACTAATCTCCCTTCCAAGTTATTATGACCCTCTATCACAATGTGTTCCAGCGTCTCTACATTAACTGTCAGAAGGTGTCTGCCAGTACGATTCCCAGAGGGCTGGGATATTTATATTCAGTTAATGACTTGATTCTCCTAGTCACCTGCATGGCAGGTGGACCTTTGGGTTTTCACAAGAGTTTGTTTTTACAATAAGGTGCCAGCTCAGGGTGCTGTGAGCTTCAAGGCTCTCCAAATTGACTGAAATAGAGGTTAGACCTCTTCTGGTGTGCAGCTTCAGTTTAACTATTTAGTGATCGCTTCTTTGCAGTTTAGAGTTTTGCTAAGACTTGGAATTGGATGTCACTATGATGGTAGCGATTGGATGTAAGATACATGTTTCTCCTTGCCAGGTTTGGCCTCTTAAGGATCAGGTTTGTAAATATCTGCTTCTTGTCATGGTAGCAGAGTTCTTCTTCAAGTGTTCGGAAGGTCTGACGGTCTCCGGTTGGCGGTTTGACAGGTTTAGCTTCTCAGGTGGGGCCCCTCTCTTCCATTCTGCTTCGGCCTCCAGAGGACATCCCTCCTTAGTATACACATATGTCTGAAGACAATTGTGGGTTAAGTCTATGGCTTTTCAGCGCTGCTCAGGATGGGTCGTCCTGTTACAAATTTATAAAATGATTTTTACTCCCATTTTACCTTTTTGAAGATTTGTCTTTCCCTCTTGGTTCCCCAGTGTAGTTATGTGACATGCCCTGATCCTAATGCAATATCTTCCTTTAATGCATGGGATGGAACCTAAAAGACTTTCCCCCTTTGGGGTACTTTTTCTTTATCTCCAGGAGAGCTCTGTGCTTATTTTCTTTGGTTTGCTTTCTAGGATCCCAAAGATGATATTAATTTAAATGTTTTAAATGTTTGATTGGACAACAGAGGTGTTTTTTACAGAGGAGTTTTTGTCCTATCCTATTAGTAGGAAAACTTTGTTTAAGGGTTTTTTCCCCTCTTTAACCAGTTGGTTTTGGCTGCCTGTAAGGAACACTGGAATTGGCACAATTTCCTGTTTTCTTGCATTTGACGATGCTTTATAAGACAGTTTTCGGGCAAACTAGTCTTGGTCAATTCTCTTGCAGTCAGCTGATTGATTTAATGAAAGCATAAAAATGTTTTTTTCCTTTCCTATTATTTTATTATATTTTATTATATTGGCTCTATTGTATGGATCATGTTGTACTAATAAGATGCAAGGGCTTTGAACTTGCATAATATGAGCCTCCTGTCTTGTCATAGAATAGCTAATCCCCCTTAGATTCTATTAAAGACAAGGAGGCGATTATTATCCCACCCACCCACCCTGGATATGATATGACAATTGTGACACGCATGTACACAGGTGGTTCAAGAGAGAACATTCTTTGGTTTGTTGTTTTTCCCAACCACCCACCCTTCTTGTTTATTGTTCTTACAGCCACGAGTTGAGGTTCTCATCAGGAGTGTGGCTCGCAGTTACAAGTTGTGGAGTGCGTGATTTTGGATGAGAAGTCCTATCCAGAAGAACTTCGGCATAGATTCAGGCTGCGGGAAGGTGGAGATCTCCAGTTTCGATGGATTCTTTCTCCGCGCTACGCAGTTCAACCGTTTCATTGGACTTCTGGTGCAAGACAGCTGCAGAAAGAGGGGTTGGGGTTAGAGTAATGGACATATATAGAAGAGGGTCCCTGCTCATTGGTCCCCTGCAGGGCATGACCTGTCCTCCATGATGGTTTGGGGAGTTCCCCATACATTGACATGGAACTCTATCTAGTTCTGTTGTGGAAACTTTTTTGTTTGTAAAAGTATTTTCTTTGCTGCTGTGGTTTCAGAGTAAAGATTGTAATGCATAATAATTGCCTCCTTGTCTTTAATAGAATCTAAACCCCCATCTCACGTTAGTGTGGGGGATTAGCTATTGCCCAGTACGCTACTGGCAGTAAGGCAAGCATATGTGCAGCCATTTTACCATGAACTATGCATGCTATTCACTGGTGCATGCATACCCATTTTCATTTTAATATAAAAGGTTGGTTATAGTAGCTTTATAGACACACAGCTCGTGTCATATCAGCTGAGAGCTATATAATTACACCCATAATGGGTTGCCCGGCACTGCCGGCTGCTATATTGTAGCCAGACTATGTTAGCAAAGCAGGAAAGATATTAAAAAGCAGTGGATTTGGTTGTTCTTTCTATGTATAAGAGAATGGTTGATTCCTGTTAACAAAAAATACATGTACGTTTGTGGGCCTTTTGGGAATTTGAAAGAAATGTGAGATTCTCCTGAAGTACTGAGTGAAAGTATAGAAATATATATTTTTTTAATCTCAGCTGTTTGCAGGCATTAACGGCAAAGAGTCATTTTGGGCTCATGGAATGCTTTTAGAACGTGCCCTCGTGCAAGCCCCCTCAAGTTTGCGCAGCTCCTGCAGCAACCGATGCGTTTGACTGACAGCTTCTGCAGCTCGTGAGAACAATTAGGACTTCCAAACCGTCAGGGCGTATAATTGCACCGAAGCGCGCGTGGGCCACGATTCTAAATGTAGCCCGGCTGTACCGAGAAACAGCGTTCCTGGGATTGCGTTCGTGTTTTAATATTATTCATTTTAGATGTGAGAAAGCTGCATTCGTTCATTATTTATATGAATGTAAAACATTTGATTAAGCACAGCCCTCACCACAAGGAGCAAAGGCATGCCGGGCAAGTGCACAAACACACACAAAATGACACCACCTGCGTTGGCAGAATCGGATCATGTCACCAGAAGCCCGTGCTGTGTGAGACTGCAGCCCGGTTTCGAAACTCTTAATACACCCCACCGCTCCTCCATCACGCATCACCGGGAAAGCCTGTCCGCTCAGAAGCACCGCCACAGGAAAATACATGTAGGCCTCATTGTTACAAAGACTGCGTCACAGGGTAACTCGCTCATCAACCGGTCACTGCCACAGTAAGTGGGCCCTGAAGGAAACAAACATAATGGATAATACTTTCGATTTGTTTACAGCGTTTGCTGCCGTGCTTAAAGCACACGTGCTAATACTAGCCAATTACCGCACGCGATTCATCGACCCTGAAAGGCTGAGTTGGCCCTCCTAGGACTTGAACACGTGACCTGCATTGTAAACTCATATCTCATCAGCAAGCAGCCAACTCAGTGGGCTATCTGCCTTGCGAGTGAACACGCGCTGTGTAAATCTTGATGCCTACTCATCGGATTATGACACTATCCCTACAAAAGCCCGTAAATAATTTCGTTATCAGAGTAGTGACATCACTGCTCACCTGTCATAAAATGACAACAATACTAGTCCACGCAAAGTCGTGACTTTCTTTTCACATTCCTTTCTTCTAAAATAGCTCCCTGCGACACTTTGCAGTCTTAGTTGAAAATAACTGTGTATGCCGATATGTGTGTATTTTCTTTACAGCTGGGGTCCAACACAGGAGACGAAACAGCTATGTGCATGTTGCCACTTATTTTAAAGAACTTATACATGCATTGTGCTAAACTGCTTAAAATATTTCTCTGCAACTCATTGAAAGCTGCCTATTGGTGTTTTTTAATTTCATCACCCAGATTCTACATTGAGTACATGTATCAACAAATGGGCTACCACGTGCATTCATTAGAACAGTGAGATAGCGAGTATTAAATGGGATGACGGTGCAAGCATGTATTATCCGTAATAAAAGACCCCAGGCATACTTTAAAGGGATATTGCAATGTGGGGTTCTGCAACCTTTTGAAGGTACGAGGCCTGCATCATCATCCTTCCTATTTTGGGTCAGGAAACTCATTGGTGAATGCCACTATTCGTATAATGTACAGCATCCCAGATTTCTGTATTTGTATTTCAGTGAATGTATGTAGTGCTTACCACAAAGTGCTCAACAAACAGGGAGAAACGGGACCAAAACAGTGTGAAGCTATGAAATGCACATGTGGATAACTAGTGATCCTTAAAACAAAAGTGTAACTGTGCACAAGAAGACGGGGAATGAAGAGGGAGAGGAAGTGCATTCCAGTGTTTAAGCACAAAAAAAGAGAATGGATGGAAGGAAGATTGAGCACATAAGAGGACGAGGAATAGGAAGAAGGAACTGAGACTGTGAGCGAAGAAGACGGAGAGGAGAGTAGAGAGAATTCACAGAAGAAAGATAGGAAGGAGTCATACCACGAAAGCGTCTAAAGACAACACAGAGAAAGTTAAACCAGTGAAGAGATTCAAAGAGGACCCATAGTGATACAGGGTAGGTAGGATCAGAGGGAGAAAGGCGGAACAGAAGGAGGACAGAAGAATTCTAAATAGAGTGGAGAGGAGCTAGCTGATATGCAGGGAGGCCAAGAAGAAGACTGGAGCAATAGAAAAGCCGAGAAAAAACAAGGCACGAAACAAGGGCTTTGGTGGCGCAAAAAGCAAGAGATTTTCCCTCTGAATGTCAAAGAGCTGAAAACAACAAGCGCGAGCAATAGTGGAGAGAATGAAAGAATAGAGTCGAAGATGACTCAGAGGTAACGCCCAGATGAAGGAATTGGAAGAAAAAATGGACAAAAAGAAATAGAAGTAGGAGGTCACGGTGGAAGAATAGTCATAACAGGGAAAAGGAGAACCTCAGTCTTGGATGGGTTCATGATATATCAGTGACTGTGGGAAGGAGGTTATGCTGAAAGTGTCACAGGTACTGAAGTTATGCTAATAGCGGGTGATTGTATGGTTTTTGTCTCAGCTGAAGCAGCTCTTAGACAAGACAGGAGGCTCATATTATGCATTACAATCTTTACTCTGAAACCACAGCAGCAAAGAAAAAAAACTTTTACAAACAAAAAAGTTGTAAAGAACAGAACTAAATAGAGTTCAATGTCAATGTAAGGGAGCTCCCCAATCCATCATGGAGGACAGGTCATGACTTGCAGGAGACCAATGAGCAGGGACCCTTCCTTATATAAGTCCATTACTCTAAACCCAACTCCTCTTTCTTTGCTGCTGACACCACAGCTAAGACACTCCTTTTCGTTGTGTCTTGCATGTTAGTCAGTAGTGGGCCTTGTTAGTACATTAGGCCTTAAAAATGTGTAAATATAATGTATTTCTTAATTTCTATTGGGTTCATCTATCATGTAAGGAATATTTATGGTTTTGTCATTGTATCTGGAAAGGCTGTGGCTGTGGCTGCGGCCGTTACTTTTGCTAATGTGTTTTCTTTTCACAATGTAGCGCTCGCGCTGGTATGCCTCTGAATATTAAGCCTGTTTTGATAATGTTTCCTTTATAGTGTTTATTTAGCCCACACGAGCTGGGCTAATGGAAGCTTCTGCTTCTCTCCAGGCACGTGCAGGCCTTTGATTAATTAATGTCCTGGGAATTCCAGGTGCTGAAGGCTGGGCCTGCGGTGCGCACTGGTCTCATAGGAAGCTACTGCTTCAGACACGGTGCTCACAGGCCTTTTTTGTTGTTTCAGGAAGCCTACTTGTGTTAGGAGACACTGGGGAATATTAGGTCTGGTCCATGAGAAGCTTATGCTTCAGTCCCAGTGCGTAGCCCAATTTCATTTAATTTGTTTTCATTCTTTGGAGCGTATTGTGTCTGTGGCACAGCCAGTAAGCTTTGTGACTTGTACCTGAAAGGTTGGGGATTCGAGCCAATCCTCCTACATCAAAATTCTGACAGTGTTATGAAATAAAATTATAATTTTAAAAGAGGCGCATGGCCCTCTCTTTGTTGGTAAAGCTCTTTCAGTGAGCATATCTACAGCGTGCAGCTGTAACCTCCTTTTAGGTTAAAAAGCCTCTATGTTTTTTCTTTATATATATATATATATATATATATATATATATATATATATATATATATATATATATATATGGGTATATTGTTTCTGCTTTAACTTGGCCCTTAATTGTGGGGAAGTATAAGGAAGGCTTCTGTTTCTGCACATAAGCGAGATGGCTTCATAAGGAGGCTGCAGGTTTACCATGCAGAGAGACCTTGGTTCGCTTCCGCCATTGGCAGTGTACACATATAGATGTGTATATGTATATATATATGTGTATTTATATATATATATATTTAAAAACTTGACTTTTTATTTTGTTTTTAAATTGATATTTTCAGCTATATTGACACTAGTTTGCCTACTGAAGAGCCTCATATGCTGCCAATCTGCTGTTTTATTTATTTATTTATTTAAGCGCTGCACAGGGCATAGGTGATTTGCCTTCACTATAGGTGCATTAACCTCTTCGGTTTCAGGTTCTGCCTGAATTCCAATGAGAGGTTAACCCCTCATGTACTGCTGGTTACTACACCCTGCTGGGGTGAGCAGTTTGAGGTACACTTGCTCAGTGTATTCCTCCCTTAACTTGGCAGTTTTGATTAGGTGCTGCTTGTGGCAGATGCCATTATCTTCCCTGTAAGGGTGCCGTTATCATGGTGCAGGCACCCAAAACCCTGAAACTGGTGGGGCCATCCTGGACTTTGGCCCCCTTGGGGGCTTATCAGGCCGCAGCCAGGCTCATGGAGGTGTTAGTTACCTGGTCCATTAACTTGTCTCTGAGAGGCTGAGCCATTCAGTTCAGGGTGTGGCCTGGAACTACTTTACCTGAGAGAAGGGATACGGAGAAGAGGACTATTTTCTTTGAACTACTTGCAAGGCTATTTAAACCGCACCCAACAATCTGAACACGCTTCGTGTTATTCTGCACTCCTGCAGTGTAACGCTCACCGTGTCAGATAAGTTCTTGCTTCCTTCTGCCACGCCCGTCCAGAGTCTTCCATCCATTGGCACCTGCGAACAGAGAATAACAGAAGTTATTTAAGCATCGAAGGCTTTACCTGCAGTACATCCAGATCTCATCTCCTGCTTTCCCACGGACCGGCGCATCTGCAGAACAGAACGAAAAGCTCCCTCTCGGGTAGCTACTCACCTGATCGCCCTGCTCCAGGAACTTCACCAAACAGTTCTTCACTCGGCAGCGCGCCACAGCTCGACACCGCCACACGGATCTTCTATTCTTCTTCCTGGACTCGCGCCGTACCTGCTGAACAGAGAAGGACAAACAGGTTAGTCGCACGTAGCAAAGGAAAGCTACAGAGACGAACATTCGTACGCCCAGCACAGCGCTATACTTACCGGCAGGAATCCTAAGCATCATTGTCAGGAGGGTCATCCATCATCCGAAGGTCGCTTAACGCCACACCTGTAAGACATTAACGGACATTAGTTATCTTGAACAGAAAGACTTAAAGGCAGTCATTCCAAGCAGTTATTGGAATAGAGACTTACCTGCTTACTCCCGGGCCTTCTACTTCAGCAACTTCCTTAGGATCAGTGACGTAACTCGATCCAGGAAAGACTGTGAATCGTGCCCCTGCCAGAGTGTGCAGGATGGAGAGCTCGCCCATTAAAAAACAGAGGGGAGCCAGAAGAAGTGAAGGATAGACCGGAAGGAGGTGAAAACACTGACCAGCTCCCTTCGGTAGCTAATATCTTGTTTCGACTTGCAGGCTAACATCTCCTGAAGCAAGGACTAAGGGGAGACGCAAGCTAGCATCACCAGCCAAGCAGAGCAGCATCCGGACAGACAACACCCTACGCACACGAGCACGCCCCGTGGAGACCAGGTGAGCGTGACAGAACGCGAAGCCTACACAAAATTCTCTACCTGGGCGTCATGGAAACCTCGGAAACTGATCAGCTAGCTCAGCTTTTGGGGGAACTCAGGGCCGATGTGCATTTGGCTAGACAGGAAACCAATGCCTTACAAAGAGAACTGATTGTAGCCAAGGAGCGCACCGACAATCTCGCCAGACAGCTGCTCCAGTCACAGGCGGGGCAGACGCCGCTACCCGGGGTGGGGTCAGCGGTACCCCCCGCATCAAGCAATCCAGTTCAGGTGGTCCTCCCAGGAGCTGTACCCTTGGCACCCCCAGAACAATTTGCTGGGGATCCGAAAAGGTATGCAGTATTTATGAACCAGTGCCGTCTACATTTTCTATGCAGGCCAGGAGCCTTTCCAAACGACCAGTCCAAAGTGGCTTTTGTACTTTCATATCTTAGCGGGAGTGCTGCTGACTGGTCTGTACCGCTGGTCAGTCGGGATGATCCCATTTTGTGAGACTTCCAAAGATTCCAATTGGATATGGAGAAGCTGTTTGCCCGGCGTTGTCTAGGTTTGGCATTAGATAATGAGCTCTTGTCTTTGCATCAGGGCAATCAGGATTTGCTAACATACATCGTGACCTTCAACAGACTGGTTGTGGAAACTGATTGGCCGGACGACAAGAGAACAACGCTTTTTTACCGTGGTCTGAGAGGGGAGTTAAAGGACGTTTTAGCTCAAGTGGTGAACCCGCCCAGGGACTGTGCTGAGTACATAGACTTGGTAGTCCAGCTAGATCACAGACTGCAGAACCATAAGGCAGATTGTGCTAGAATTGATTCTAGAATATTTGTGCGCCCCAAGGAAAATGCCTCCAGGACCACTGATGTGTCAGAACCCATGCAAATCGGGGGAGTACGGGGGCCGTTAACCAAGGCCGAAAGGGATAGGAGAAGACAACAGTTGTGTTTATATTGTGGTTCAGCCAGCCATTTTCTCAGAGAATGCCCAGTGAAGCCACCCAAAAAGGCAGTAGGAGTCGCCGGTAAGGTTGAAACAGAGTCTGAGCCGGAAAACTTCTCCGCCCGGCAGGCATAGAGGTCCGCTTGCCGAGCGAAAAGAAGGACTCCCAGACCTCACACCTAGTTTTGCCTATGGTTCTTATAAACCACCAGCAACCGTCTCGAATGCATGCAGTCAGAGCATACATCGACAGTGGAGCCATTGGAAATTATATGGATCAAGAATTGGCTTCAAGGATGAACCTTTCCCTTTGCGAAAAGGCAACAACAGACTTAGTCACCACAGTCGACTGAACTGAAATAGCTTCGGGTCTGGTAACACACTCTACGGCTGAGATGACTCTTTTGTGCCAAGACGGTCATCAGGAAACCATATTGTTTGATATAATCAAGGCCCCACAATTTCAGATAATTCTGGGTATGCCATGGTTGGAATCACACAATCCTTGCATAGACTGGCGTGCCAAGAGGCTGACCTTCTCAGTCGACTGTGTTCAGACTTGTTATCCAACTAAAGGACCTTTGGTCACTGGAGCGACAATGATCATGAAGCCAACCAACTCGCTACCCCTGGTATATCAAGACTATCAGGATGTATTCCAAAAGGATCAAGCCAACACACTGCCCCCTCACAGGTCGTATGACTGCCAGATCGACCTAGTACCAGGTGCAGCGATTCCGTGCGGTCGAATCTATGCTCTCACAGAACCCGAGAACCTGCATTTGAGAAAATATTTAGACCAGTATCTGGCTAACCTTTTCATCCGCCCATCCAAGTCCCCGGCGACCTCACCGTTATTCTTCGTGCCTAAAAAGGAAGGTGACCTTAGGATTTGCATCGACTACTGCGCATTGAATCAGGTCACTGTTAAAAACCGTTACCCGTTGCCTCTGATTCCTGACTTATTGGATCAAGTTAAAGATGCCCGGATTTACACCAAGTTAGACCTCCGTGGAGCTTACCACCTGGTGCGGATCAGGAAAGGGGACGAATGGAAGACCGCTTTCCGCACCAAATACGGGCTATTTGAATACCAGGTGATGCCTTTTGGCCTTTGCAACGCCCCAGCGGCGTTCCAATATTTCATGAACGATGTTTTGCGAGAAATGATTGATGTGTATGTCGTAGTATACATCGACGACATTCTGGTATACTCCCGTTCAGAGCAACAACATGTGAAACATGTCCGAGCAGTTTTGGACAAACTTCGACAACACAAGCTATTTGCAAAGTTGGAGAAATGTTTTTTCCATGTTACTGAGGTTGAGTTCCTCGGATTTGTTCTAAGCCCTCATGGTGTGTGCATGGATTGACGAAAGGTGGATCCCATTCTCAACTGGCCATCGCCAACCTCGATTAAGGAGTTTAGAGTATGCTAGGATTTGCATACCTCTATCGGCGCTTCATTCCAGGATTCTCACAACTAGTGCACCCCAACTAGTGCGCAAAAACAAACATTTTCAATGGTACGAAGAAGCTGAGAAAGACTTCCAGGAACTAAAACAAAGATTCATCTCAGCCCCGATCTTGAAACACCCTCGTCCAGATCTACCGTACGTGGTCGAAACGGATGCTTCCAGTTTGGCAATGGGCGCAGTCATTTCACAAAGGTATCCCGAAACTGGTCAACTGCACCCGGTAGCCTTTTGGTCACGGAAATGTACGGCTCCCGAGCTGAACTATGCGATTACGGACAAGGAACTGTTAGCCATCAAGGCGGTCTTCAAAGCCTGGCGACATTACCTCCTCGGAGCTAGACACACCATCACAGTAATTACCGATCATCGCAATTTACAGTACTTGAAGGTGGCAAAAGCCCAATCATCTCGTGAACTCTGATTGGCATTATTTTTTGCGGAGTTTGACTTTGTAATTACCTACAGACCTGGCTGTCGAAATGGCAAGGCAGACGCACTGTCCCGTATAGGAGTAGATGAGGAAAACGCCAAATCCGACCCAGTGCCTATCATTCCTGGTGAGAAGATTCTTGGGATTACTACGTCTCTAACATTAGAAGACGTTCAAGAGAGTATCTCTCATCTCATGGATTCCAACACCCTAAAAGATTGGCCGACCAAAAGTCCTCACCATTCGGTCACTAACCAACTACCCTATTTTCGAGGACGTCTCTATCTACCCAGCAGAGAACTTCGGGAAAAAGTCATCTCACATTACCATGACTCATTAGCAGAAGGACATCCTGGAATTACAAAAACTGAGGCCAAGGTCAAACGACAATTTTGGTGGCCAACATGGCGTAAGGACATCAAGCAGTTTGTGCTATCCTGCGGAGTTTGCGCTCAAAACAAGGCCCAAAAGAAAAAAATCACCAGGCCTGCTTCAGCCATTAGACATTCCACCAACGCCTTGACATACACTATCTCTTGATTTTATAACAGACCTCCCTCCGAGTAACGGATTCAACACAATTTTAATAGTGGCGGATTTGTTTTCAAAAATGGCCCACTTCATCCCGTTAAAAGGACTACCCTCAGCTTCAATTCTGGCTAAAGAATTTCTGGAACAGATTGTCCAACTTCATGGATTCCCTTCCATTCTGATCTCAGACCGTGGCAGCCAGTTTATCTCACGCTTCTGGAAGAAGTGTTGCGAGTTAGCTCAAATCGACATAAGACTTCCACCAGTCACCATCCCCAAACCGATGGTCAAACAGAGAGAACAAACCAGACCTTGGAGCAATATATCAGGTGCATGTTACATCAAAGTGAAGGCAGCTGGAAGGATGTTTTATGGATCACCGAGTATGCCTATAACAACTCACTCCATTCCAGCACAGGTCAAAGTCCCTTCTATACAATCTACGGGTTACACCCACGAACTTCCAACCTTGACCCGCCACAACTTCTGGAAATGGCAGCTGTTTAAAGTTTGTACTCTACCATCTTCCAAGCCTTCAAACAAGCAACAGATCATCTAAGGCGGGCTAAGGAAAGGTACAAAAAATCAGCCGACGCACATAGAAGTGAAGCTCCAAGTTATCAGGTTGGGGATGAAGTCTGGTTGGCGTCAAAGCACATACCCGTTAAAGGGCCTCGTACCTTCAATCCCAGATATTTGGGTCCATATACCATCAAGGCCATAATCAATCCAGTGGCTATGAAATTGGATTTACCCCCGCATATGAAAATTCATCCAGTGTTCCACGTCTCACTTTTGAAACCGGTGCAACCTGGAACACGAGTTGTGAAACCACCGAAACCGGCCACAGTGAATGGAGAACCCGAGTTCGAGGTTAAAGAGATTCTGGACTCAAAAATCACCAAATCAAAACTCTTTTACTTGATAGACTGGAAAGGGTACGGACCACATGAAAGATCATGGGAACCCAGTGAGAATGTATGCTCCACGGTTATTGAAAAGGTTCCACCGTAATCACCCAAACAAACCAGGACCAATGAGTGGATCAGCCATTAGGGGAGTCTTGGGGGGGCGTGCTGTCATGGTGCAGGCACCCAAAACCCTGAAACTGGTGGGGGCATCCCGGACTTTGGCCCCCTTGGGGGCTTACCAGGCCCCAGCCAGGCTCACCTGGACTCAGTCCTGGCGCCGCTGGCGCCAGGCTCATGGAGGTATTAGTTACATGGTCCATTAACCTGGCTCTGAGAGGCTGAGCCATTCAGTTTAGGGTGTGGCCTGGAACTACTTTACCTGAGAGAAGGGATACGGAGAAGAGGACTATTTTCTTGGAACTACTTGCACGGCTATTTAAACCACACCCAACAATCTGAACACGCTTCACGTTATTCTGCACTCCTGTAGCGTAACGCTCACCATGTCAGATCAGTTCTTGCTTCCTTCTGCCACGCCCATCCAGATTCTTCCATCCGTCGGCACCTGCGAACAGAGAATAACAGGAGTTATTTAAGCATCGAAGGCCTTACCTGCAGTACATCAAGATCTCATCTCCTGCTTTTTCGAAAAGCACCCTCTCGTGTGGCTACTCACCTCATCGGCCCGCTCCAGGAACTTCACCAGACAGTTCTTCACTCGGCAGCACGCCGCAGCTCGACACGACACACGGATCTTCTATTCTTCTTCCTGGACTCGCGCCGTACCTGCTGAACAGAGAAGGACAAACAGGTTAGTCGCACGTAGCAAAGGAAAGCTACAGAGACGAACATTCGTACGCCCAGCACAGCGCTATACTTACCGGCAGGAATCCTAAGCATCATTGTCAGGAGGGTCATCCATCATCCGAAGGTCGCTTAACGCCACACCTGTAAGACATTAACGGACATTAGTTATCTTGAACAGAAAGACTTAAAGGCAGTCATTCCAAGCAGTTATTGGAATAGAGACTTACCTGCTTACTCCCGGGCCTTCTACTTCAGCAACTTCCTTAGGATCAGTGACGTAACTCGATCCAGGAAAGACTGTGAACCGTGCCCCTGCCAGAGTGTGCAGGACGGAGAGCTCGCCCATTAAAAAACAGAGGTGAGCCAGAAGAAGTGAAGGATAGACCGGAAGGAGGGTAAACCACTGACCAGCTCCCTTTGGGAGCTAATATCTTGTTTTGACTTGCAGGCTAACATCTCCTGAAGCAAGGACTAAGGGGAGACGCAAGCTAACATCACCAGCCAAGCAGAGCAGCATCAGAACAGACAACACCCTACGCACACGAGCATGCCCCCGTGGAGACCAGGTGAGTGTGACAGCCGTCACCTGCTCGGTGGCAGGCTTTGCCTGTGTTCTTCTGTGAGGTGACCCCTCGTATACTGCTGGTTCCACACCCTGCTAGGGTGAGCAGTTTGAGGTACACTTGCTCAGTGTATTCCTCGCTTAAAGTCGGCAACTTTGTTTGTGTGCTGCATATGGCATTGGTGATTATCTTAACTGTTTGTGTGCCATAACCTGCTCGGTTTCAGGTTCTGCCTGAGTTCTAATGCGAGGTTACCCCCTCGTGTACTGCTGGTTGTCACGCCCTGCTCGGGCGAGCAGTTGGAGGTACACTTGCTCAGTCTATACCTCCCTTAACGTCGGCAGCTTTGTTTTGTTTAGGTGCTGCATGTGGCAGTTGTCATTATCTTCCCTGTAGGTGTGCTGTCACCTGCTCGGTGGCAGGCTTTGGCTGTGTTCTTCTGCGAGGTGAACCCCTCGTATACTGCTGGTTCCACACCCTGCTAGGGTGAGCGGTTGAGGTGCACTTGCTCAGTGTACTCTTTTGCTAAACAATATGTTTAAGTGAGGCCTGGAACACATTTGCGTTTTCAGAATTGTCAGTAGCCCGGATAGCTCAGTAGGTATCAGCTTCTATAAGGGCCGGGGTTTCGACCCCTGTGAGGGCGTAACCCCTCTTCCTTGGATATTTTATATTTTATATTATTTTATATTATCTTATTTATTTATTAAGTACTTTAAAGAAAAGAGTGTGTGGAGTTAGTTGTAAACAGACCCATGTGGTGGGTTGTACCTTTCTCTCTAGCCATCACTCTGGTGTTAACCTTCGTCTTTTATTCAAAATTCTGTCGCCTTTTACCTTAGTTAGTTTCAGGACAACTCAGTCCTTTCTTTAGGTTTTGCTTTCCCCAATAACAATTGCTCCACCCAATACCCGTGCTGATTAAGCTGCAGAATTGTCTCTCGACATGAGGAAGAAAAAATGAGGCGTTATGCCCCTATTGAGGTCTGCAGGGCTTGATGCTTTCTTTAGTGGGTGGCGTGTTTCCCTTACTATTTGTCCCATTATGAAATTCATTATACTATTTGGACTATTGGTGAAGACAAGGTCAGCTCAGGGGTATCTGTTCAGTTTTGTTGCAAGGCAAGTTGGGCAACCATGTTCTAATTGGATGGAGTGTTTGGAATCACTTGTTGGTATCAGTGGGACGAGTTGCCAAATAATAATTTTCTGGCTCCTGCCCCATGGTTTTCCTCCCAAGGCTTGGCCTGTTTTCGGCTATCCATCTAGCAGTATGTTACAATTTCTCCTCTGCTCGAGGAGTACAAGCAGGCGTCTGTACCTTCAAGAGAGTTGTTGAGCCTCTTTCTTTATATATATATATTTCTTTGTTTTTTTTTCTACAGTGCAGCAAATAGAGTGCTGGCTTTCAGATCTGTGCTGAGCCTACTGATGCAGGTTCCTAATTTGGGAGGGTCTAAATCAGTCTTTCATCCTTTTAAGATTGATAAGTGAACACCTCACACCACACCCCGTTGGTAGTAGTGATGAGCAACAGTAGTATACCTGAGGGTTCGTAGCACTATACAAGTGCTATTTTGCTATGGGCAATGTGCTTAATTTTTTCCTTCCCCTGATCCCAATAGTGGCCAGTCAGCCTCACATGCATACAGAGACTCAGACCTCAGTGTTTGAGGGGACAGTGGTCCCAGTATTCTTTCATAACCTTTCATTTACGGGGCATGATAATTATCCCAAAGTCCTTTTCCCCCTCATTCTCCTTCCCGCCCTTCTTAAGGGAGATGGCATCATAATATTACACCTCTTGGAGTAACACCTGATGGTTTCCATTTTTCCTTTTACAGGAGTTCTGGCTCATGACCAGTGCAGACTCGCACTGAGCATTTCCCTCCCGTCAGTTTACTCTCTTTTGCGCTACTTCCTAGTATTTCACTAAGTTAAGCGGAGCCCCCTTCCACTGTTAGGGGGTTGGTTAGAAGTGTAAGAGTGTATTTATTTTAAGGGTGTAAAGCGGGGCTTTAGTGTGGTCCTCAGAGTAGCCTTCTTCTGGGTTGCAAGGTTTTTCTTTAGATAAGTGGGGGAGGTTTTCTCCTCCTTTGGGAAGGCACAATATCCCTTGGTGGGATAGAGGGGTCTGGGAGTGCTACTCATCTTGCATCCAAGTTATTACAGCCCTCTATCACAAGGTGTTCCAACGTCTCTACGTTATCTATCTCAGAAGGTGTCTGTCAGTGCGATCTCGAGAGGGTTGGGATATATATTTAGTTTTTGACTTGTTTCTCCTACTCACCTGCATGGCAGGTAGACCTTTGGGTTTTCACAGGAGATTGTTTTGCAGTAAAGTGCCAGCACAGGGTGATGGGGGCTTCAAGGTTCTTCAGATTTGCTAAGGTAGAGGTTAGACTTCTTCTGGTGAGCAACTTCATTTTAACTGTTTAGTGATCAGTTCTTTGCAGTTTAGAGTCTTTGCTAAGACTATGGAATTTAGTGGTCTTCCTTTGGTTAGTTTATGATCCTCTAGGGGATTTTTCAACCATGGAGGAGGGAACAAGGTCCAAGCACCTGGCACATCTACAATGGGGTTCAGATATCACTATAATGGTAGCGATTGGATGTAAGATAAATTTGTTCTCCTTACCAAGTTCGGTCTCTTTAGGGTCAGGGTTTGTAAATATCTTCCTTTTGTCAGGGTAGCAAAGTCCTTCTTCAAGAGCTCTGGAGATCTGTTGGTCTCCGTCTTGGCGGTTTGGCAGGTTTAACTTTTCAGGTGGGACCCTCTCTTCCATTCTGCTTCTGCCTCCAGTAGACATACCTTTCTTTGTATACACATATGTCTGGGGACAATTGTGTGTTAAGTCTATTGCTTCAGCTCCGCTCAGGATAGGTTGTCCTATTACAGATTAATAAAATGACCTTTTACTCCCATTTTACCTTTTATGAAGATTTTTCTTTCCCACTTGGTTCCCCAGTGTAGCTATGTGACATGTCCTGTTTCTAATACGATATCTTCCTTTAACGCATGGGATGGAACCTACAAAGCTTTCACCCCCTAAGGGGTATTTTTCTTTATCTCCAGGAGAGCTAAGTGTTTATCTTCTTTTGTTTGCTAGCTAGGTATGAATTTAAGTGCTTTAAATGTTTGATTGGACAACAGGGGAGTTTATTACTCTGATGGGTTTTTTCCTAACCTATTAGTATAGGAAAACTTTGTTCAGTGTTTTTCCCTCTCTTTTTAACCAGTGGTTTTGGTGGCCTGTAATGAACGCTGGAATTGGCACATCTTCCAGTTGTTTTTCTTGCAGTGTATTTGGCTATGCCTTATAAGACAGTTATTCGGCCAGCATAGCTTTGGGCAATACTCTTGCTGTCAGCTGAATGATGAAATGAAAACATTTAAAAACATTTCTTCTACTACTATTTTTATTATATTTTCACTATTGTATTGATCATGTTGTACTAATGGGATGCAAGGGCTTCAAACTTGCATAATATGAGCCTCCTGTCTTGTCATAGAATGGCTAATCCCCCACACTAACGTGAGATGGGGGTTTAGATTCTATTAAAGACAAGTAGGCGAGTATTATCCCACCCACCCACCCTTGATATGATATGATATGGCAGTTATGACACGCATATACACAGGTGTTTCAAGAGAGAACATTCTTTGGTTTGTTGTTCTTCCCATCCACCCACTCTACTTGCTTGTTGTTCTTACAGCTACGAGTTGAGGTTCTGATCAGGAGTATGGATCACAGTTACAAGATGTGGAGTGCGTGGTACGAGAGCTTCGCTGGATTTGTCGTCATCGTTTATCATCTGATCTGTGCAGTGGACGTCTGGTTCAAGACAGCTACAGAAAGAGGAGATGGGTTTAGAGTAATGGACTTATATAAGGAAGGGTCCCTGCTCATTGGTCTCCTGCAGGGCATGACCTGTCCTCCATGATGGATTGGGGAGCTCCCTTACATTGACATTGAACTCTATTTAGTTCTGTTCTTTGCAACTGTTTTGTTTGTTTGTAAAAGGTTTTTTTCTTTGCTGCTGTGGTTTCAGAGTAAAGATTGTAATGCATAATACTTGCCTCCTTGTCATTAATAGAATCCAAACCCCCATCTCACGTTAGTGTGGGGGATTAGCCATTGTCACAGGTAGCAAACTAGCCCTTGACCTCCAAGGGAACGGCCCTCCAGGCTTCGATGCTGCATGCAAATGACAATTTTTAAGTGTACACTGGTACATTAATATTGCAATTGCAATTAATATTTGCAATTATATATGTTTTACAGATTTGCAGAAACCGAAAAGTACTCAGATAAAGTAAAAAAAAAAGAAATACGTTTACACAGTGAGAATTTAGGATGAGAAAGAAATGTATAGCTTATCCCAATCAGAGAACATGACTAATTATCGAAAGGAGCGTGTGACAGCCTCGAGCCCACATCCCTGCCTGTCCTTGAAGGAGGAAGCCTGACGTCTCGCATTTAAACGCAGAGTAACACAAGCGAACAGATGGGAGCACTGGGCAGGACCCAACCAAAAATGTTCCTACGCGCTGCATGACCCTGCCTGCCAGATGGATGGGGCGAAGAGGAAGTGAGGAGCAGCCAGCACGCGCCAGCTTTCAGGAACATTCTTTCTTTGACAAAATAGTCTGAACCTTTCTCGCAATCTGGCACATTTGCTTTGGAAAAGGCCAAGATTGCGTCCTCCGGCCCAAGGTAAGCAGCATCTAATATACTGTGTTTCTGTTGGCCACATACATGTGGCACAAAATTCTATGTTTGAGAGTGTGGCTATACATGCTTTGTTACAGAGAGTTTAGTGCTACCTAAAGGCAGCTTCCAAGTCCCCCCGCCCCCACCACATTATTTCGTGTGATTGCACAATGTGTGGCAGAGCCAAGAACTATACCCATGGATGCAGGTCAGTGAGTTTATCTCCAACAGAACACCTCTCACTCTGACCATGATATACCTTAGAAGCACTCCTCAACTCTGTCAGCATTCTGCCTACGCTATAACAGTGGAGTGGAGTGATATTTTCGTTTTATTTTAAACGGAAAAAATACATCTTGAGTTAGAAAGACTGCTTAGAGAGCGCTTTGAGCGCTCTTTCTAAATGAAACTGTCAGCCAGTGGTCGAAGTGGGCGGGAACGGTTGGGAGCGGTGCTCCTCTACTTTTTAAAATTAAGTTCTACTGTTCCTATATACTTTTATTTTTAAAAGAAATCGTTCCGGAATGGTTTTGTTTTAAAATAAATGTAGGAAGAAGTTGAAATCTTGCACTGCGCTGAACATTCACTTAAACAGCAGGCACATCTTATTAAGGTTTTGTATTGCACGTCGAAGGGGGTGTGGTGACTAGGTATGTTGTTAGTGGGCACAGGCCAACAGGAAACATAGTTCCACTACTTCTTTTCGTACACTTTCGACCACTGCTGTCAACCCCTGCAACGCACACGTGGCCGGAAGCAGGGAGATGCCGGTGACCGAGGTGAGTGTTTTTGATGTGTGTGTGTGTGTGTGTGTATGTGAGAGAGTGTTGGTGTGTGGTGGAGGAGGGGAATGTTTGTGGCGGGTGAAAGGGGAGTGGGTGAACGTGAGTGGGTATTTATTTATTTTTATTTATTGAACATTTGTATGTCGCCCGTACAGCAAAAAGAGATTTTCGGGCTGGAGAGATGCGGTCTCTGAACTTTAGGCCGAGGAGAAGTCTTGCAGTCCTATTCTGGATTAGTTGAAGAGGGTGTAGGGAGGAGAGAGGAAGAGTAAGAAAGAGTCTGTTGCAGCAGTCCAGTCTGGAGAGAGCCAGAGCTTTGGAGACATTGAGTTTCTGGGGGAAGGTAAGGAAAGGGAGAATGCCTCTGAGGAGGTGAAGCGGAAAGTGGGCCTCTTGGCAAGGTAAGAGATATGAGGTACGAACGAGAGAGAGGAGTCAAAGATGATACCCAGGTTCTTGGCCTCACACAAGGGTGAGGGGAGAGGTACCAGGGAGGGCAGCTAGAGGGTAGTAAGGAAGGGGCAGGGGTCCCAATGAGAAGGATCTTAGTCTTACTGGTGTTAAGGCAGAGATCATTACAAGCACACCATGCCTGGATAGCAGTCGGACAATCAGGTATAAGAGAGGAAGAATATGAAGAGGAGGGAAGCTTAAAGGAGAGCTGTGTGTCATCGGCATAGCACTATCAGTTGGGCAAGAGGGGAAAGGTAAACGTGGAAAAGCCAAGGCGAGAGGATAGAGCCCTGAGGGACCCGCAAGTAGCAGGTGAGATAGAGGAGAGAAAAAGGCCCAGTTGCAGTTGGGAGGGCCGATTTGAAAGGAAAGAGGTCAACCAATCCAGTGCCTGGTCCGTAATGCTGAGGATGTCACGGAGCCGATTTATGAGGGTGGAGTGATTGACCGTGTCAAAGGCAGAGGTCAGATTGAGGAGGATGAGAATGGAAGGAGAGTTGGAGGCGAGGTTGAGTGCAAGTACTCACTTGTGTTCAGGAAAGCAGTTTCCGAGCTTCTGGTTGCTCTGATGCCAGATTGGTGGTTGTGGAGACAACCAACAGATTCAGTGTGATGGATTAGTTGGGAGATTACCATCTTCTCCAAAAGTTTGACCAAGAAGGGGTAGTGGAGATAGGGTGGTAGCTAGCCGGGCAGGAAGGGTCAACAGATGGCTTTTTTAGGAGAGGGTGCACAAGGGAGTGCTTGAGGGGTAATGGGAAGCAGCCAGTGGCAAAAGAGTGGTTACAGAACTCAGCCAAGGAGGGAGCGAAAGAGGCATGTTTGTGTGTATGGATAAGTGTTTCTGGGGTGGGGGTGGGTGGGGAAGCAGCTTTCGAGGGTTGTTGGGGGGTGTGAAACCCCTCAATAGCTTATTATTGCTTTTGAAGGCTGCACACAAAACGGCCAAAATAAATCAGTCTGTTTGATTTGCAGCCTTTATAAAGTGGAAATATGACATAGAACCATAACAGAACCTTCTGTGACAAAGGGCCTCACTATAAGTTAGGAGGTGTCCCGGCAGTAAATCTGCTGGAATACCGCCCAACGCAAATATCATTAGTGGCGGTGGCAGTGTAAGTCCCATTTTTTACCCACTCAATGCGACATTTTTGGCATGTTAGGGAGAATTCTCATAAATGTGCTAATTTCCTTTACCCTTTGAGACCCACAGCAACTTTTCTGGATTTCTAGGATTTTCATTTTTACCTGGAATGAGTGTGAGCCTTTTTTCCCATTCTTTCATGTATGTTGATGTGTGTTTTACTTTTGTGTTCTTTGGATATGGAGTTTTAGACAACTCCATAGGCATCATCTCTTTCTTGTGTGTCACACAGCACCCTCAGTTCAGTGGCACAGGGATGTCTTTCAGACTTCCCAAGGTTTAAATACATTCTCTGGGACTGACTACTGTCTCCCAGTGAATGTAAAGTTAAATTGACTTTACTAGTCTTTTTAAATTGATAGACCCAGCTCACACCGCCTTACAGCAGAGTGCTGGAGGGAATACCTAGTATTCCCTATGCCTAGAAAACTCATTTAGCCCTCAAAAGGTACCCTTTCCTCTTAGAATGGCTGGTGGCAGTGGAATTACCATGATTTTCCCGACCACGACCCGTTTAAACGCTCCGGTAGCTAAAATCCACCAGAGCCATGTTTTTCAAGATGTCATCTGAGCTCCCTCTGTAAAAACAGGTTCTGATCGACTTTTCTCGCCATTTCTTTTTGGAAATGTCCTTCTAGTGTTTGTCTCTGTGCGCCAAACCAGGTTTGGTCCCTTTGTTCGTTGGCCTTTGGGGGGCTTCAGTGCTGAAGCCTTCCTCTGGCACGAGAGTGTCTGGGGTGGACAGGATCTGAGGGAGGGGCCCGAAACTCCCTGTGCTTAGTCTCCTAGGAGACCTGAATGCACTCTGGCGTGATTGGCCGGCTGGCTGTCCGGCAAGGACAGCCACCCTGCTGTGTGAGTGACAGCTAGGCTGGAATGAATGGGGGAAAACTGTTTAAAAGCAGGTCTCTGGGACTTGGAAAGCAGAGTCGACCACTGGAACGAAAGAACCGAAGACGAGCTGAAGGAAGACGACTGCTGCAACTCCTGGACCGTTGGTTTGCCCGGTGAAGCCCTGTTGCAGGTCCGAATTTCCTGAAACTCCCTCGACAGAGAAGCCCTTCAAGGACGACTTCTTCCCTTGAGCTGGTGGGAACAACCAAATCGCAAGCCACCTGGAAACCATCTCCATACTGGTCGAATTTTCATCATTTCACTGTGTCTCTAAGAAGTCACACTACCAACTACACCTCCTCAGAGGTATCCTTCCTTTCCTCTCCTTCCCCCAGAAGCTCACTGTCTCTAGAGCCCTGGTTCTCTCAAAGCTGGACTACTGTAACAGCCTCTACCTAAATCTGCCCGCCTCTACTCTCCGCCCTTTGCAACTCATCCAGAACAGGACTGCGAGACTTGTCCTTGGCCTCAAGCCCAGGGACCGTATCTCTCCAGGACTGAAATCACTACACTGGCTCCCAGTGACTGCGAGGATCAAGTTCAAAACCCTTTGCATTGTCCACAAGGCCGTCCGGGGCCTTGGGCCAAAATACCTTCAACTCTCTCTTCCTAAATATCTTCCTTCTCGTGCTCTTCGCTCATTCGCCTCCAACTCCCTCAGGGTCAGCCGCTTCTCCAAACAACGAGTTGGGGGCAGATCTCTCTCCGCTGCAGGGGCCTCCCTCTGGAACAGCCTTCCTGCCTCCCTGAAACTTGAGGAGAACCATCTCCGGTTCCAGAAGCACCTCAAAACCTTCCTCTTTGCCGCCGCCTTCTCTCCTCTGTTAAAATTACTGAAACTGCACTGAATCTGCAACTGGGCCACTCACTGTTCTCGGTACTTGGCCCAGCCACTCTCCCCTGCACTGCCTCCCTGGCAACCCCTGCACTGTGGGACTGTGTCTGTATCCCTACAGCCCCCCTTCCCAGCACTTGTCTGCACTTACCTCGCACTTGCCACTAGCTGGCCCTTGTAATTTATCCTGTATGCTATAACCCTGTACTGCACTTTTCCCTCCAGCTCTCCCCCCCTGCACTTTTCCCTTCCCCTCTACCCTTGCACTTGCGCGATCTGAATGACACCTGGCCTAGTAGGATCATTGTCTGTCTCCCCTTGCTCCCCCCGCCCCGCCTTGTCGCGCCTTGAAACACTTGTGTATAGGCGCGTTACAAATGCCATATCATATCATAACATATCATATCATATCATATCAGAGTGCTGTTGAAAACCGGATAGCCAGTAAGAAGGATACCAGATTATGGACTTTAAGACACTCACACCTTAAACCGACGTTTTGCCCAGCTTGTGACTACTTCCCTGGGCGGTGCAGGAACCTCCCGACGTCCTCCCTCTTATTCCCATGACTGAGGCTCAAGAACAGCGAGATCTGCAGGAACTGCCAGGAACAACTGCCTCAGCTACAGCTTTTCTTCATCCATAAGGTTCTGTGCAAATGCGGTAGGTTTGTGAAATTTTCCCAACTTTGGAGTCTTATTCGCACCTAAACCGACCTATAACTCTTTTTCATGCAAACTACTTCCAAGAACATTGGCAAAGACTTAACTGTTTACTACCAGAACTGTGCTATCCTATCCAAGACACAGAATCATTGGGCCTCATTACGACCCAGGCGGTAAGGGGTTTACGGCAGCGTAAACAGCGCCGACCCTTACCGCCTGATTCCGAGGTCCCTTAGCGCCATGGAGGATTTAACACCTGCTTTTAGCAGGTGTTAAAATCCATGGCGCTAAGGGACCTTGTTGTTAATTACGCCACCGTAATTTACGGTGGCGTAATTAACGCCTTCCCCACTCCCATTATGCCCTATGGGGCAAAAATGGGAATGGGGAAGGGTAAATGGGGATTGGGGACTTACCGCCCCGCCAACCTCGGAATGGGGCGGTAAGTCCGCCAACCACCATGGCGTAAACGTAGTTTACGCCATGGTGGTAAAGGTACGACCCAGGCGGTAACTTACCGCCTGGGTCGTAATGAGGTTCATTGACTTTGGCCCAGGCCTATTGAATTGAATTGCCTCTTGTAATGAACTGAAACTATTTGCCCTGCCTATGAAAGTAACTGTGTTTGGATTCTTATAACCTTTGTCTTTCTAGCCCTTTTGAAAGTTACTGAAGTGCCATTTTGCTCCCACTTAAAGGGTGCCTAACTTGTTCAGAAACCTATTGGTTGAGTACTGTAGTGCATGATAGTGTGATGTTGAGCTGCTTATTACTAGTGGAATGTTTCCTAACTAAATGTGTAAATGAATATATATTCTTTTACCAAGAAACCTTGCGTAAGTGTTTGTTTGAACTACTGTGATTGCTAGTCCTTTGTGTAACCTCTTGTACTGCTCACATCCCTCTTGAGATAAGTCTGGCTGCTCAGCCACTGCTACCACATAACTTTAGTACAGGCTTGTACCAAAGGTGAGATTGTGCTTACACCTCTAGTCTTAATTGTGTGTAGTGCTCCCAAAGGGTACTGCATGTAATTCTGCCTAACATGGCACAATTGACATGGTGGTAATTGCGCTGTGGTAATTTTGCTCAAAAATGGGTGGAAAGTCTGCGCATTCACCTCCAGCTCCAAGCTGGAGCTACAACTTTCTCCCAAACTCGGGGTTGGGCAGTGCGGTAATACGGCAGTAACGCTATTACCACCACTTTTTTATCACACTGCCCAACCCTATAGTGAGGCCCAAAGTCTCTTTAGGGAGTCTAGTCCCTTTGGAGCAAAGAGTGCTTAGCCATAAAGTTCTAGTAGGCTGTGTGTTAGATGCTCTGAAGGGTATGTGGGGTCAGCAGTTTCTGCAGGAATTTCTGGTGTCCAGACACACCAAGACCGGACCACTCTGGAGCTGCATCCTTGGTGGGAAGCCGGGCACCTCTGAAGATTTAGACCATCCCTTACCTACAGATGGGCAGTTGCCCTAATTCCAACACCACTGAAGCAGCTCGACGAGGCCCACAACAGGGACAAAACACAAGCTCCCTGGAAAACCTCTCCATCTATTTACTCAAATCCAGTAACAACATCTAGACAAGAGGGTATAACACCCGGATTTACACCCGATACCAACATGGCCTTGATGGGATGTCTAAACAGAAAGCCATAATTGCCAAGTCTACAGGTGTGTGTGTGTGTCAACCTCCTACAGAAGGCTTGCATAAGTATTGTGAAGGAGAAGGCACTGAAGTTTTCTTCACCATTTTTGAGTGAATGATGGTGACTGAGAAATGGGAAAAGGAACAATGGGGAGGATTCATTGCTCCTCTCTTGACACGTGATTGCTCCCTATACCAGCTAAAACAAGGGATCCTGGAAAAGCTTGCCCATTATCCAGATTACCACTAGCAGAAGCTGCAGGATCTTAGGATACAGCCCTTGGAGACTCCCTGTCCATGTCTTCACCATGCTACAAGGTCTGTTCCTAAAATGGATAAAGGGGATGACCTTTAAACAATTAAAGAGGCCCTGGCATTGGAGCAATTATGTATTGCACTACCCTCATACCGTCAGAGAGCTGTGCATCAACTTCGCCAGCCTATCAGAGTATAAGCTTCCATGCACTGAAGGGGCACAACAGTGCATAGCAAACATAATCCAAATCTCCAGAACCTCCAGCAAGGAAAGCACTTCACACAGAAACAAGGAGAGAAACAGGACAACCTCTTCCCAGACCACCAAGCCTTTCCTGAAGCAGGAGTCATGGCAGTAACTGAGGGCTCTCTTGACCCCTAATCCAGATTGGGGAGAAAGACCATTGACTGAAGCTGCTGTTCATCTGCTGGAGTGATGGACAAGCCAACCTCTTGGTGTTGTGCATGTGCAAAAATGATGCATACTATCAAACCTGACCAGAAAAAAACAAGCAGAAGAGCCAAAGGATATGAGCTACTTCTACCCAAGACAAGACCTCAAAGATCAGTAGGTCTGGTGGAGTAAACCATACCTATGAGACTGGAGCACACCACTTGGAAATGCTGGCCCAAAGCTCTAATGAGAACAACTATTAAAAACTGGTTGCCTTCAATGGCCACCCAATCACGTCTTCTTGAATTCCATGAGCTGTCAGGCCATCATAAGGGCTGACTATACCTACCTGAACAATCTCACCTGTGTTTATGGAGACCAGGTAGTATTCCAGAAAGTGAAAGCTAACCTAGAAGTCGAGGGTGAGTCTGTACAGGTGGAGGCAGCAGTGATGCCGGGTTTCCCAGCGAAAATAATACTCAGAATCAACCTTCCAGGAGCCTTATCCAAATAAGGAGATGAGGATTTCCTTTTTTTTGGACAAGACTCAATGGGCCTCATTCCGAGTATGGCGGTAAGGGATAGCGGCAACCGCTAACGAGAGCGGTGGCGGTAATCCCTTACCACCATACTCCGAGTTCCCTTTGCGCCATGGAGGTTTTAACACCTGCTTTTAGCAGGTGGTAAAAACCATGGCGCTAAGGGACCTTGATGTTAATTACGCCACCGTAATTTACGGTGGCGTAATTAACACCTTCCCCACTCCCATTATGCCCTATGGGGCAAGAATGGGAATGGGGAAGGGTAAATGGGGATTGGGGAATTACCGCCCCGCCAACCTTGGAATGGGGCGGTAATTCCGCCATCCACCAAGGCGCTGCCGGTCCGGGTACGGCGTCAACCAAGGCGTTAATAGCGCCATTGGTTAGCGCCGTACTCGGAATGAGGCCCAATGAAGATGACAAAAAGTCACACCAACTAACAGAGAAGTAATATACATGAGGTGAGCTGAGTGACTGGTTATGACTGTGGAACAGGACACCTGCAAGTGATCCACGGAGTTTGCAATCAATTCAATGCACTTTTCCATGCTAAGACAAGGAGTCAGGGTGGAAAAATATACCCCACCCCTTCTACGCTACAAGGTCCAAGGGGGAGGCTTAGGGAATGGGAAGTATGTGACAAAGTCACTTTGGGGAAGTTAGGAAATGGGTCTTTGGAGACCCTAGAAGCCGGGGACCACAGCGGGCACCACAATTCAGGACCCAGATTCTGTATATGGGGGAATCACCTGTATCTCTAACCCACCCATAACTACCACCCACATAGTGGCCAGAGGCCTTCCCGGTGAGGCCCAAGCATAAGTTGGATAATGCATATAAATTGCAAAAGATATGTCTAAACCTTATAGCCATCACCTCTTTTTATTTTTCTTTGTTACACCGAGTGGGACGGGTTTGCCCAGATGTCGGTCCTGAGCCTGCTGAGCCTAGCAACCCAAGCTACACCTCACTGATGATGCCCAATGAGGCCAAAACATGTCTTGGGTTGCTTGTGGTGTTGTGCAGAAAGGATGTGATCTAGTGGTTCGGGCTGGACTACAACTTTGGGGGTGGGCCCAAGCCTGAATTGCATATGGTCTTTCCCCTTTCTGTAATGGCTTGGCAGGCGAAAGAATGATGGTATGGATGGTTGCTGAGAGCACTTGCCAGTGGTTTAAGGTTAATTCTAAACCTTCCAGTCATCACCTCTTTTGTTTTGCTTTGTTGCCATGAGTGGGACAGATATGCCTAGCCGTGAGTCCCGAGCCCACTTGGCACAGACACCCAAGCTACACCTCCCTGATGATGCCCAATGAGGCTGAAAGATGTCTGGGGTTGTTTGTGGTCTCGTGCAGATGGGATGTGATTGAACAGTCCCGCTGAACTGCTCCTTGGGGGTGGTGCCAAGCTGATTTGAATCTGATCTTCGCTTTCTGTAATGGCTTGGCAGACTGAAGAATGATGGTTTGGAATGTTGCCCAGAGCAACTGTCAGTGGTTTATGATTAATTCTAAATCTTCCAGCCATCACCTCCTTTGTTTTGATCTCAGAAGGCTGTTTTGTGCACCTCTACCCACAGAACTATTCAAGTCTTGTATGGCAATCCTTAGAAAGAAAGCATAAAACAGACAAAGTGTGCAAGCTGTGCTAAAGAAGCAGGGGTAGGCTTGTGGTTCCTACGTCGGTTTGGGGAAGTGTATATACAGAGAAGCACCACAAAGACAGACCAGTACCGCCGTCCTACTCTTACTTCCAATATTAAGATACCCCAATCCATTAGACCCTTCCTATACACTATGATTCCCCTATCCATGAGATCACTCCGCACCACACACTAAGCTATCCTCTAGCCACCAAACCATGCCCCTGCACTGAGCTATCCTCTATCATTGGCCAACACCCAAAAACGAAGGTATCCCCTGTTTACTAAATGAAACACCTGAGCTAAGATTTCCCCTATTCAGTAGGCCACACTCATACACTAAGCTGTCTCCAAACTACTAGGCCACACGGCTGGACTAAGCTATCCCCATTAATCGGTTATACCACAAACCTATAGTTAGCAACCCTACTGAAATCTGATTAACATGCTGAGAAGTCTTCTATGACCGATGAATTGGGAAGGCTTTGCTTAAATCTGAGCATTTCCCATCCACCACTGTTTCCTTGGGCAAAGTGTCACATACTTCAAGTTTGTGAGTCTGCAATGATTTTCCAAAGGTAAAGCCAAGATGCGATGCAGAGTGCAATCCACTAATATTAAGAAATTTGACTTTTCTTTCCACAGAAGGGATTACAGCAATGCAAGTCCCCTTCTAGAAATCCACTTCTATGTTTATCCCTACACTAAACCCAAGAGACCACACTGAGAATAAACCATATCATATCTTCCACCATCGGTATTATATAGTGCACAAAAAAGTTTAATTTCCAGTCAGAGGACCACCAGCAAAGCTATAGGTGCATCAATTATGATCATTACGAACATGGGAAGGGCGTATGTGCTCTTTGCAAATGGTGTTCCCTTGCAGATTTCTGGCTATTTGCACAACTATTCATGGCAGAATTGCTCAACTTTGACTTTGCCGTGTTGCAATCCGTGGTGAGCAATTTTCACAAAGTGCCATTTCTGATCAGATACATTTGTTGCACCTCACACAATTCAGCAATCTTCTGGGAGGGGACCCCTGGTCAAGTCTCACTCTCCAACTCACCCGCCCTGCTAGTAACCTCCCTTTACCAAAGTTTACTCTATGCCAGGAAAGCAGTTGTGTATCTCTCGCACACCAGGCACATCATAATGTCCTGATTCATCTTCTGCATCCAGTGTTATCCTTCCCCAGCTCGAGATACCTGTCTACTTCCATCATCAGTAGTCACACCTCCAATGCAGTCCATAATGTGTTCTGCATTCCTCAACACCCTATCTCAGGAACTTCAGTTACACAGTGAGTTTGGAAACGAGCAAGCTTTGGTGACGATTAAGCATGCCATAGAGAAACTAAAGAAAAGCCTTCTAACTTTCAGAAGAGGCCACCAGGCGAAGAAGAGAGGGAAGGGAAGTGAATGCAGTAGTTTAGGCCTCTAATCTAAGATCTAGAATTTACTAAATATTTGTGTGGCTTCATTTAATTGTAGATCCAAGACTGATGTAACAAGTACCTGTGACGCGAGATCTGGACATTTGTTTTTTGTCTGCTTCCCCTCTTCCCTCAGATGTATCCAATCTGCAGTTGTAAACATAGTAGTAGCAGCAGGTGGGATAATCCATTGGGGTAAGAGGGTTCAGCATCAACCCCTGCAGGACTGGTAAACTGTTCCTCAATGATTTTTATTTATCCTGCCCTGTGTAAGGCTTTTTACTACTTTCTTCTAATTTGGATAATCCAGAGATACGACTTAGCCTCCTACTAATTTGGTTACTCAGATCAAAATCAGTACCATCCGTTGATGGAAAATTGGCCAAGTGAGTGGCACATCCATTGTGGCAGGATGCCTTTCTCCAAACCTCAGGTGGGTTTCAGATCACTGCTTTGCCTCATGCTTGAATGGCTGGAATGGAGCACCAAACAATGTTGAATGGTCAACCTAGATGAGAATTTGCCTGCGCCAATAATGAGCTTCAAGGTAGGAGCTGACAGCACGCTATGCCACGCTGGTAGCTTGTCTCTTGGCAAGAGATGATCATGCGCAATGCCCTCACTGGGAACCTGCCTCTAACACTGGTCAATCTCGCACTATGCTCACGCTTGGAACGTTCCTTTAATAATAGTCTGATCACGTGCTATGCCCGCGCTGATGACGCTTGTTTATTCAAGCCCACTTAACACTCCTTCCTTTGTGGTGCTCTTTTCAGCAGAGCATAGGGGATAGCTGCTAGTCTGATGTCTCTCCTGCAATGCTGACTGTCTCACTCCTCCCAACTGGTCAAGTGCTCTTAATCTTGGTTTCAAGTCACAAATTACTAGAAATATTTCTTAACATATCTCTGTAGTAGCTGCATGCTAATGTACCACAATGTTCTTGGTCTCTTTTATATGTTGTCCTCAGGACTTTTGTTTTAAAAGGGCACTATATCTCTTCCAGAGGTAACCGTGACCTGCTAGTCCAAGTGCTTGGAAGAAAGGCAGTTTCGAATGTTTCTCAGGGTTTCACAATGCCTCATGATAACGTGCTTTCCTTGGCAACGTTATAATTTGCGTCCCAGGCTTTTGAAGCATGCAAGTCGGAAGGGGGCTTATCCCAATGACTTAACACTTGTTCCATCATCGAGGACTCCATTGGCAATACTCACTTAGCCGGTTGTGCAGTCAATTTCCCTGCATGGCTTTTGACAGGGTCTCATGAAATAATTTAATTTTGAAGGCGAAATAGATGGATGTCCACGTTCCGAATCTGTGTCTGCATTGATCGACACACGTTTTCTGGTGTAACGGCCCACCCTTCATCAGTGTTTGTGGCAGCTGGTATATGTAATGGTGGCCCCATCCATTCTTTGATCTGTTGGGCTAAAACCGATAGAAAGTGCTCAGATAACATGGTCTCCAGTACCCAAGCTGTAATGTATTTTGGCATTTCCGAAGGTTCTACTTGGTCTTCTGCTGTCCTCATAGGGGACGTAGAACAGTCTACTCTATCTAATGGATGTACCGACCCATAATTGTTTTTGGGATTATAAATATTAAATACCACAGGTCTAGGTACTTGAATGTTTGTCAACACCACCTGAGATGTAGTTTGAGTAACTTCAGTTAATATTTCCTGAGTCTCAGGGGAAAACTGGGGAAAGATCTCTGTGGTCTTACATCTCACTGGAGTGCCAAACAGTTCTTTAGTAGGCACTGTAAAAAATGACCGATCAAATGCTTCTGAATCAGAAATGGTTCAGGTTGAACCCTCGGTACCGAGACATTCTCTTTACATCTTTCCTTCGACGCCTCCTTTTTCTTATGTCGTTTCTGAGAAGTCGGTACCGAGCCCAGTGCCAACCGAGAAAAAGCCATTTCTCTTCTAGAGAGATCATATACATTTTCTTCAATACCGTTGTTTTTGCAGTTTTTTTCTGCAGTAGCCAATTATGTTACCGATGCAGCTACAGGCAATCCAGTTCATATCGATTCGACCCCGGAGGATCTTGTCTCTTTTAGGCTAAACTTGCCTGCTACGGCTCTTTCCCATTACCGTAACGATATTGTCAGGGATAAACAAATCTCCCTGCACTTGTGTTTTCCCACCAAGAGGTACTAAAGGTTTCCCACCCAGGGACACTTGTAGATGTAGTCTCTCAGTGTTTCCACCTAAACGGTCCTGTGAAGACCCTGAAACATGGATTGCCATCTTTACCTCAGTACCAAAGTCAGGCGCTGAAACACGTACCCCACCTGCAGATACGGTCTCCATCTTACCAATGTCGACCTCCGTCCTGGTTCTTATGAAGTCCTTGATTGCTTTTGTTACTGGTCCCAAATCCGACATGTATCGAAGGTGACTTCGCAGAGACCTGGGGTGAATTCCATGGCAGAATACGCATGAACTCACTGGATGACAGATCCCAGGCATCGGACACAGGCATGATGTGGATCGGCTGCAGAGAACTGCTTTCTACAATGGATGCATTGCTTGAATTGCGTGGTATACAGCATATGTGAGAGGGAGGCACCTCGAAGAAAAAAGAAAAACGCTCCGATTTGAATAAAAATGGGAGTGCAAACCGAAAAGTAACGCCCCAAAAATCTGGGATGTCATGGAGCACCGAAATTCCGACCCACAAAGCTGGCAGAAAAAACAGGAATTGGGGGTGGCGGTTGATGACCTAGGGGTGGAGGGTGGGTTGGCATGATGAGGAACACAAGTGCATAAAAGAGTCTCATAACTTTCTCAAGTTCTTAAAGAGGCTGTTATCTTTGGAAGCCAGCTCTTTTTGACCAGCCTGCAGACACAGGAGTTCCCAACCAGCTGGTAAGGAGGGAGAGCAGGACGACAGAACTCAAGGTTCCACACGGCCTCACAGGTAGACTCCAGGCCAATCAGTTCTGAGTTAGCTCACCTCCATCTTGAAAAGGGTTGGGTCCACCTTCATGAATGAACTTTAGTTAAGGAAAAGTCTGCACTAAATTCTTATGCGTTCACCCCAAGCCAATGTACCTCAAGGAGCAAACTAGCCCCAATAAAACCATGTGCACCCTTTGGACAAGAAGCATCTCCCCACCTTTTGAGTAACGTGTGCCAACCTCTTAGAACCTCTACCCCGAGGGGACCTGACAGTAGGGGACCTGGCATCTTGTTGCTAATCAACGCTCACAGAGCCATCTGTGACACGTCTGACATTGCTTACCTCCTTTCTGCCCACACAAGGCCCTTCATATAAAGCCCATACACAGTTAAAAGGATCACAGAATTGCTAAGGATTGATACGTCACTAGTCATTATGTGGGACAAATTGTGGGTGAGACCACTGAACTCAATGGACCCGGAGAGGGAGAAGTGTGGTGGTTGTGATGCAGGAACATTGAGGCCCCATATGAAAGATGGTTTAAAGCAATAGGTTTTAAATAAACAACTTTAAATTATTTTAGTGCGAATGGAAGGTTTGATGAGAGCTTAACACATGATTGCGAGACCGCCCAGAAGTAGGTGCACTCTTTTCTGAATGAGCAGGCACGCATCACCTGCATGTCGTTTGTGGACTGTAGGAATGTAGGAGCCCAAAATAACCTCAAAACATTGGAATGTCCACTTCCTCTGCTGAAGGACCAGTCTGTACCATTGGAAATGCTATTGACCAAATAGGCCTAGGACGTAGAATTCGGCTTTTCGTTCCTAGGACAACTCTTTGGAATGCTTTAACCGAAAAAAGGAGACTGCAATTTAGCAAAGATTCCTCGATTAAGGAAACTCCTTGGGAATGATTCTTCCAAGGTTTGGTCTTGTAACGTTCCCTTTCAGTATGCTGTTACTTAGCTCATGTGATTACCATCATAACTTGTGCTCGCTTAGGTGGTGGTGTACTATGTTGTTATGTATCTCTGATACCTGCATGTTATTATGACTAGCATTGGTGAAGTGTGTTTGGTTGAACCGTATCAGATATTATTATTATTATTATTATTATTATTATTATTATTATTATTATTATTATTATTATTCATAGTCATTTCGTTTTTATTTGTTTTTAAGTGCCATTGTTATGACATTAGGACTGAATCAATTCAAACCAATAGGCGTGGAAGGTTTGCCCCTCATTAGAGTTGAGCACTCGCCCATCGTGAGTTTTATGTGTGCCTAGTAGCATAGTTGTATTGTATTGTATTGTATTGTTTATTTCTATTGCACACCTAACCCAGAGGGTAGCAAGACGCAGAAGTAGCAAGAGGGTTGTTAAACTTAGTTACATAGCAGCCCAGGATGGTCCAGCAGAGGTTACTTTGCTAGAGGCACCTGGACAATAGTGGACAAACAATCAAGTAGCACACGGGATGTACAGTATATACACATAATCTAGCATGAGTCCTCTAGTAGGCAGGAGATAGACCTTGGTATATGCAATTGACAGGAGATATGGTAAAGCACGACCTAGAGGGATATTAGATATCATGTTCCTTAAGCCAAAGGATAGAATTAGATCTAAATAGTTGGTACGGGAGGTCCTCCCTAAGTAGTGGAGGTAGTGAGTTCCAACATTGAGCTGCTTTGACGGGGAAGCTATTCCCCCCAGACATCGTACGTTTGAATCTGGGCACAAGGAGGAGATTGGAATTGGCTTTTCTAGTTGGGTGGGAGGAGCTAGGTCTGGTAAATCTGGTAATTAAATATTGAGGAGCTGCGTGGTGGAGGCACTTATTCGTCAGGGAGACAGATTTGAGGAAGATTTTGTCTTTGGTTGATAACCAGTTGACAGATCTTCTAGTATCCGAGATATGTGCTTTTTTCGGGATGCTCAGGGCACCTCTTAGAGCGTTATTTTGGAGGATTTGGATTTTATTGGTAATATATTTGTTGCAGCCTGCATATAGGGCATTACAATAATCCAGCTTGGATAGTATTAAGGCTCTGGCTAGTATAATGCAATTAGATGATGAGAGGAAGGGTTTAGCTGCTCTAATAAGTTTACAGGTGTAAAATGTGGCAGATGCCATAGCGTTGACTTGTTTTGAGAAGGTGAGTGTAGAATCTAGGTAGAAGCCAAGGGTTTTGACCTCTTTTGCTACTGTAATCTTGTTGTTGTCGATTACAAAGGAGGAGTAGTTTGGGCCTAATTTGGTGAGGTTAGAAGAAGTGCCAAGGATGAGGAGTTCTGTTTTGTCATCATTCAGGCATAGCCCATGTGAGGCCATCCCTGCCTGAATGATGAGGTACACTTTATTTACAAAGGCCAAATCCTTATCGTAGTCCCCCGTCAACGGGATGAGGATTTGGGTATCATCAGCATAGTTAGTGTAGGTGATACCCAAGCCATCTAGATCATCGAAAAGGGGCTTTGTAAAGGTGTTGTACAGGGTAGGGGAGACACAAGAGCCTTGGGGTACACCACAGGTAATAGGTGTAGGGTCAGCGGCTGCTAAAGGGGAGAAGACTCTCATGGTGCGGTTGTTAAGAAAGGATTGGATCCAGTTAGTTGCCTCTTGAGAGAAGTGGGCTGCTGATTGTAGGTGATTACAGAGTATCTCATGGTTGACCAAATCGAAGGCGGCTGAGAGATCGAGGAGTAACAATAATGCAGTCTTTCTCTTGTCTCTCAGCTCGTCTATCTGTGTTTTGAGATCCAGGAGAGCAGTTTCGGTGCCATGCAGTGGCCTGAAGCCGGACTGTCGGACTCCTAGGAGGTGAAAGTGTTCAAGGTAGTATTGAATTTGTTGTTATGCTATTTTGTCAAGGATTTTAAGTAAGAATGGTACAGTGGTAATAGGGCGTTAATTCGTAGGAGTCGAGGGATCTAGGCTAGGTTTTTTGAGGAGGTGGAGGACCCACGCTTGTTTCAGATTATTGGGTATAGTGTTTGTGGTGAAGGAGGCATTTATTAATTTAGTAATGAATGGTGCAAGTTCACGTGCTGCATCCTTTATCAATTGTGCAGGACAAAGGTCCCCATGGCAATTTGCGGGTTTAAGAGTGAGGATAACCTTTTCCACCTCTTTGGTAGTGTCTTTGTGGAACTTGAACTGGGGAAAGGGAATGGGGGTGGGGGTGGCTGAATAGGTAGTCCCGTTGTAGAGCTGGTGCTGCTCATTTTAATGGTTGGGAGCAATGAGTCTTTTTTATTTTTTATCTTAGTTTGCAGGGAGGTGATTATTTTAGCTAGGGCATTTTGTATGCTTGTGCACCAATTTTTATCCTTAAGACAAGAGTCAGGCGTTTGTACAGGAGATTCTACCTCTTTCAGAACAGTAAAGAGCTCCTTGGTGTTAGATTTGGCGAGCGATATTATAGGACGATGAGTCAAATGAAGGGAAGTGAAAAAAGGAATCACCTTATACAGTCGGAGGTAGCACCTTTGTGTGTTTGTGTAACATAGATGGCTTTGACTCTTTGAGTTACTTACTACATGAAGGTACTACACACAGGCTTGTGTTGCCATAGGTATTCTGGATGCATCTTTCTTGCTGATTTTCTTTTTCCTGAATTGTTCCTCCCTTTGCCCTTTATGTCGTAAGCCCACGCACGTGCTAACCATCTTAACCCTGCCGTAACCCTCCCCATTCTGTACTATGCCCATTAACCCCACTGTATGTTCACCTTTCTTTTTCAGATCGACACGTTGCTCTAATTTTGAATGCAGCTTTGCTCATCTTTGTGGGGTTGTGGGGGAAATAGATGCAGACCCCAAAAGACTGGAACCGGAATGAAGGTGAAGTATAACCCATGAAGGTCAGTGACTGAGGTGACTTTTGCCCCAGTGTGACAGTATAACCCATGAAGGTCAGTGACTGAGGTGACTTTTGCTCCAGTGTGAAAGTATAACCCATGAAGGTCAGTGACTGAGGTGACTTTTGCTCCAGTGTGAAAGTATAACCCATGAAGGTCAGTGACTGAGGTGACTTTTGTTGCTCCAGTGTGACAGTATAACCCATGAAGGTCAGTGACTGAGGTGACTTTTGTTGCTCCAGTGTGACAGTATAACCCATGAAGGTCAGTGACTGAGGTGACTTTTGCCCCAGTGTGACAGTATAACACATGAAGGTCAGTGACTGAGGTGACTTTTGCCCCAGTGTGAAAGTATAACCCACGAAGGTCAGTGACTGAGGTGACATTTGCCACAGTGTGACAGTATAACCCACGAAGGTCAGTGACTGAGGTGACTTTTGCCCCAGTGTGACAGTATAACCCATGAAGGTCAGTGACTGAGGTGACTTTTGTTGCTCCAGTGTGACAGTATAACCCATGAAGGTCAGTGACTGAGGTGACTTTTGTTGCTCCAGTGTGAAAGTATAACCACAGGCAATTTCTGTCAGGTGGGGAAAGCCAGTGCGGTGTAGGAGAGCAGTAGGTGGGATGCCGATTCTGAGAAGTTACGAAAATGAAGGAGTGACTTGAAGGAGAAAAAGAGGGAAACTGAGGGTGAGAGAGAGAGAGAGACAGTCATCAAATGAGTTGTTAGGTGGAAGGTTACACGGCACAAACCCAGGCAAGGATCCTTGTTAGGGCACCCCGGGTGGGGCCCTCAGCTTTTCGACAAGTGGAGGGCTCATCACATACAGTCCCAGATAAGATGCCTGCCCAGGGAAGGCATAGGTCCTGCGATGGAATGTGTGAGCCGCTCAGGGTGCACAGGCTCTTTCTGCATTCAGAACGCAGAAGTGATTCTTACTGCTGCTGCTGTCTGCGTCTCGTCTGACGCGGAGAAAGGGACTCTGGTGGTTGTTATTTGGGTTTTGCATGGGCAGTGTTACTTGGGGTGTGGCTGGCACGCCCAGGCGGACCAAATCTAGAAGATGCTGCTATGCAACAGGCTCCTGTCCCATCCCAGCTCAGTGCTACGTCCCATTTTCTTCTTTTCTGCACTTATCAGTGTTACCCAGTTCTGCTGCCGTAAACACAGCACTTGCCACTTGCTCGCTGCACTACCCTGTTGATTGCCTCCATTATCTCATTATTTGTATTTTTTTTATCTGTTTCTCCTCTGCTCCGCACTTTCCACTCTCCCCCTTTCATGCACTTTTCCCCTTTCCCATACACTTGCACGTTCTCAATGTCACTGGGCCTAGTAAGATTGTTGTTTTGTTCTCCCTTGTTCCCCTCCCTTGCCTAGTCGCGCTCTGAAACATCTGTGCATGAGCGCGATACAAATAACATTTCATATCATATCATTTCATATCATATCATAGAGGAACAGGGACCGGACACAGGAGTACTAGAAGCAGACATGGCAGAGAGGCCATGTAGAAAATAACAGGATGTCTAACTCTGGGAGTGCAGAAACTCCATGACAGGGCTAAAGCAGAGTTCTCATACAAAAGGAGTCCTCCATCTCGTTAACCAACGAGATGGAGGACTGTAGTAAGAGTACATAAAGGAGACTACATCACCAAAGACCACCTGATACATTGCAGAACCAGCAGCATCTTGAATATGATATGATATGGCATTTATAACGCGCCTATATACGAGTGTTTCAAGGCGCGAGGATAGGGATTTTAACCATCATTTTCAGGCATAGCAATGTTTTGTGGGTGATTTCTAGAGGCTGGAGATTGCACACACTCCCAGGAAAAGCGGTTCCATGTGATAATGTCGCAGTGAAAATCCTGGCGACTTTATTTCCCTGAGCCCTTACATTCTTTCCCCAAATAATCTAGGAGATGACAGGGACGTCATTTCACCAAAATGCCAAGGGTAGCGGAAGTGACATCACACAACTCTTGACCTCTGATGACATCACAGGAAGTGATGTCAGTTGATTCCACCCTGAAGTGACATCACGGTCTGCTATGGAACACAACATTTCACCCCTTGACAAAACAGGAAGTGGCATCACATAGCATTGTTCCTAAGTAGACTATGAAAAATATGGTTATATCACTATAATGTGATATACATTGCATACAAGAATGATCAGCATATGTATCGTTGATATCAGTGTGTATAGGCCCATATTACCAAATTACTGTGAATGCAAGCAGAGGCCAATTGATAATGATGTGTTACTATGTAGCACTTACACTTAAACGCTTTACATAGAACAAATATACATATAATATCAACCAACCTGTGTTGATACTCATTTACCGACCTCAGAAGGATAAAAGGCTGAGTTGGCCTGCCCGCGATTCGAACCAGCAAATCTCACACACACACATTGCAGCCGCAAGCGCTGAACCCACTGAGCTATCTTACCGGCTATAGCTATCTTACCGGCTATAGTAAAATGAGCAAGTACATGTCTGAATATTCTCAAAGTCAGAAAGCAAACTACACTCTGTAGTGGATATCATTAAACTGGTAACTGAGATTTAACAGCAGGCCAGTTCATCTGCAGGTCTGGTGCAAAGTTGCCATATATCAAGCTTGCATGGATCTAATTTTCAGGCTTCAGAGGTTGACAAAATAGGGAAAGCAGCACACTCACATGACATCCCGTACTCTAGGCACTCGTTACCTCATACATGCTGCTAGGCAAGATTGTGTGCAGTACCCTTGGGGAGACTACAGCAACTTTGACCTCCTGGCAATAGGAACCCAACCTTTGGTATAAACCTGTACTACACAGGTTGTTAGTGTGGCTGAGCAGCCAGACTTATCTCAAGAGGGGTCAATGTGATCAGTAGGTGTTTTTATAAAGAGATTCACAGTGACAAGTATTCAAACTAACTCTTACACTCAAGGTTTCCTGATTAAACAATTATTAATTTATTTAACAGTCAGTTCAAGACTTCTTCAAGCTAGAAGGGAGCAATATATAAGCAACACACAAATACACTTCAAAATACACACTCTTAGTTTCTCGAAATCAGCAAGTACCCATTTGGGATGGCACACAGATGGTTCCTACACCCTGAGGTGACTTAAGTAACTAGGACACTGTGGACATTAATACATCACTGGTACATTTAGAGCAATACTGAGTTGGTGTCAAGGAAAAGGGTTTGGGAACAAAACAAAAGGTTATACAAATATTCTGCAGCAGGCAAGTACTTTTTAACCGCCAATGCAAAGTAAATGAACCCTTTCCTGGAGGAAAGGTAAAACACAATGGGCCTCATTAGGACTCCGGCGCTAAACCATGGTGCTACTAGCACCATGGTCCATGCCGGAGTCCGCCATGGCGGAATGGGGAATTACCAACCCATTCCGAGGTTGGTGGGGCGGTAATTCCCCATGCCGCCATGGCCCTTCCCCATTCCCATTTTTGCCCCATAGGGCTCAATGGGAATGGGGAAGGTGCTAATTACGGTACCGCAAATTGCGGTACCGTAATTAGCACCAAGGTCCCTTTGCGGGTCCCTACAAGGTCGGGTCCCGCAAAGGGACCTCGTAATTAGGCACTAGGTGTTTAACGGCGCCGCAGCTTTTTACGGCGCTGTTAAACACTTAGCGCCTGGGTCATAATGAGGCCCAATGTCAGAGGTAAGAAGAGTCTTTCAGGGAGCCAGGCCAGCCAATGTCAACTAGAAAACGTCTAGGTAAACTGAAGCACTTCTTGTAGGTAAGTAAAAGTCTTGCACAATGTTTTAGAAGTCTTTGTAGAAATAAAGAATCACAGGAGGGCCGCAAGCTGGGAGGCTTGTGAAGGGCAAAGCTGCAAGCAACTCTTCAAAACGAACCAAGACAAGTCTCAACTGAGAAGAGGCAAGGCTGCACAACAAGAGGTAAGTCCCCTTAGTGTTACAGTACCTTTGGTTAGAAGAAATGGTTCCAGCTGGCTTCTGTTCCTGTACAACTCTGCAGATCCTGTTGTTCCTGGGCCTCAGTCGTGGAGACAAGAGGGAGGACATCTGGGGACTCCTGCACTGCATTGGGAAGGTCAGCAACAGCAATGGGCAAACTTCAATTCAGCGGCACTTTGCGGTTTCAGCTCCTCGCATCTATAGCAAATAGCAACCCGCGGTTCTCAGATACCACTTCAGACTTTCCTCGCATCTGGGATCCAGCACTCTATTGAGGTGGCTCAGGCTTGGTCAGCCCTACTTCCTGGGAGTCCGGACGATCTTCCTGGAGCTCCGGTCTGACTTAAAAACACTCACTCGATTCTGGTGTTCCTCTCCCTGGCAATTCGGTTCCTGCAGCAACAATGGAAGTACAGCCAGCTCTGAGAGGATTTCCAGATGAGCTTGTCTTGGGGTCGATTGGTCCCACCAACCCAAAGGGTCCTTTGCAGGTCTTCTCTAGTCGAGATGAATTCGGAGCTCCAGCACAGCAGCAGGGCTTCACCGGGCAAGCCAACAGTCCAGCAGGAGTTGCAGCAGGCGTCTCTTCCAAGTTCATCTTCGGATTCCTTAGTCCAGTGGTCGACTCTGCCTTCCAAGCCAAACGTCTCGCCTTTTATGAAGGTTTCTCCCATTCATACTAGCCTATCTGTCAATCACCCAGCAGGGTGGCTGTCCTCCAAAGACAGCCAGCCAGCCAATCACCTTTGGGTGCATTCCTGTAACCAAGGGGATTAAGCACAGGGAGTTTCGGGTGCCCGCCCTTACTTCCTGCCCCTGCCAGACATACTGGAGCCAAAGGCGGGCTTCACTCATGAATCCTGCAAAAGGCAAAATGAACAAAGGGACCACGCCTGGTTTGGCGTGCACAGTAAATCTCAAGAAGGACCTTTCCAACAAGAAATGGCGAAAAAAGAAGACCGGGGCCATTTTGACAAAATGGGCACCCATGGGTGTCTTACTGCAGCTGCAATTGCAGCCCGCGGTAAAAACACACAATGGTAGTAAAAAGTAAACCACTACCACCAGCCATTAATTGATGAAAGTGTAACATAAACATGTTACATTAGAAACTAGATAAAGGGGATACTAAGTAACCACTGCAGCACCCTATTGTAAGATAGTGTGTGCTGGGTCTAGAAAGTTACAAAATGTAAGTAAAGTCGATTTCACTTCACTGCTCTTGGAAACAGTAGTTTCACCAAGAGAAGGTATTTTAACCTTTGGGAAATCTAAGAGACTTCCCTGTGCCACTGCACTGAAGGTGCTGGTGTCACAATGCAAAGATGCACAGAAATATACATGAGAGAGTGGGAAAAAGATCTCACTCTCTCCAGGTTAGAAATTAAAAGTCCTAAAGTTCAGCAAAAGAGCTGGGGGTCTCTAAGGGAATTAGCACATTTCTGATAATTCTCCCTAACACATGCAAACAAACATCCTGAACAGCATGCCAGTGAGATGGGAAAGATAGACACATTAAGACAAAGCATTAATTGGGGCATTATGAAATCAAGGGCCACTTGATGTGCTATGGTCAAAAATGTCTACACTGTACACAAGCTTTTAGGCACATGGATTTTTTTCACGTGCCAGGGGACACTGAGATGGAATGTCTTGTGATGATCGCAACAGAGACAACGGCAGAAAAAAACATGCTATAATTGCAACTTGCAAAAAGCAAAACACATAGAAATGGATTCTTATTCTACTCTAAATGCTTTTTGGAAGTTTTTGTCTGCATTGTGAATTTGAGGTGTTTAAGAACAGACTAAATTAGTGGCTCAGCCCCTGAAGAGTGCCTGAAATAAACCTTTAATGAGTCTAGCAATTGTTGTATAGAATTTCAGAAAGACAAATTATTTGTTATTCCTATTCTTTCTTATTTAGGGTCACTGCTCAAAGTGTCATACTTGTGGTACCCCCTGTTTTTTTAAGAGGCCTGAACATGAAAGCCAGCCACTCCAGAAACAAAGAGCCACATGGTGCTGGCCACAGCCCAGACGCTTCCCTTTAAAAAAAAAAGTTTATTTAAAAAAGGGGTTTAGGGGTAGCAAGGGAGACCTCAGTGCTCACGGGTGTGACCCCTGCTTACCCCAAATGACGTCCGTGGGAGGAGAATACTTTTATATTATTACCTCCAATCCTAGAATATTTGGGGAAAGTCTTTGATTGTCTGGAGTGTACATTTTTAGGGAAATCTTGCCACCTGGCGGCCATTTTCATGGCAACATTATCACTAGATACTGGGAAAGACTGGTCCACTTGTGGAATGGTGGCAATCAAGGTTAGCAACAATTTCTACAGGTGACCTCTCACATTAAGTATTACACAATCTATACATGCACACTCACTGAAGTAGTACGAGTAGTGCTTGGTGTTTAAATGGCTGTCTACATACCCATGGAGTATGTTCAAATAGGTATAAACAGTCCCTATAATAACATCCTACTCTACTGAGAGGGATATCAATATGTATAATACAATAAAGAGTAAGATAACACGTCTTGTTTTACTTACATCCAACCCCTTTTACACAGGAACTCTATAAGGTTTTCCGGCATCACTAGTCCTGAAAAAATGGACCGTCTGCTATGATTGATTAAAAAATGTGTATAACAAATTTTTATTCAAATAATTCGAACTGAATTTAAACATAAAACACTACCCTCACCTAACACAGTGTACTAAACACTAAAAAACAGTTACTAAAACATGAAATACAAAGTTCACTTATTTGCATGACACAAAAGATATCACATAACATAACACAAAAAAATCTCAATGTGTCTCTAAAACAACAACCATCCCAACATGTTTCTGTTCTTCACTGCCCAGTTCGGGCGAACATTCTTCAGGGGAAATTTTTTTTAAAAAAAGCATCCACTAATCTCTTCAACACCGTGCTGAAAGGGTAGATTCAAACTTCTATACAGGCAAAGGAAGGAAAGAACCTCCGAGCCTGTATGAGTAAAAGGACAAACTAATGAGTTCCAAAAAGAGGGAAAGGAAGTACTACAAAATGTAGAAAAAGAACATGGCATAGAGGTTATGCCACACTCACACGGGTCCCAACAGGGCACCCACAAATTTACCTTTAAATGGTGAAACTTCAAAGCGCGTCACAGGATGACAAATTCACTGGTTTCTCGCCAAATGAGAGACCACTACTTCACAAAAGCGTCATAGTCCGCTAAAGTATCGCCACACCTAAATGAGACAGAACCAATACACAGAGACCACATGCTCTGTTATATCCAGAAAGGGGCTTCAAAATGCAATTACACATGAAAACAGGGCTCCAAATATCATAAAATAAATTACCTTCACAGATGTAGGGATCAAGACTGTAACAAGCAAAGCAGCAATCAACGTGTTTGCAAAGGAGAAATCCACACAGTCAAGCCGTAAAGTATCAATCTGGAAAACAATGGATGCATGGCAATGAACACCATATGTCTGGCATCACCCTTCAACATGTACCGATGGGAGTGCTTTTATTTCACCCTCGTGATTAAGACTAAGTGCCCGTACAATATATAGAATGCAGAAAAAACTTCCATGCTGTCCATCCTACACAACGTGGGAAACCCATGGCAAAAGATAACCAAACTACCCCACGCGTACAGGAAGGGAATGTACCGGCAGTGGGAAAATTATCACACACAGAACCACAATGCTAATGACTCACCTGTACACTCAGAGGGATTAAATCACTCTAATGGCAGCTTCCAAACGCACACAGCCAACACTGAAATCAGTGAAACCAAAAACTGCTGCACACTAACAGTACGTCTATGGTCGTGCGGCAACACAAAGAAAGGACTACACTACTCAGTGTAGGAAGGAAAGTCCATCAAAAGGAAGGGCTATGTTGGAACGGACCCAGCAACATAGAAAAAGGACTACACTACTCAGTGTTGGAAAAAAAAGTCCATCAAAGGGAAGGGCCATATTGGAACGGACCTGAAGCCTACTGGTGTAGAACAGATTAGTGGACACCACGAGCACTAAACAGGTGTTTTTTAAAACAATGATATGCTGGCACCAACACAATATGGTATATGCATCTCACACTGTCAAAAATCATACTTGGCTGACCAAATGCCAATCAATGCTTTCGTTGAGACCTAGCACATTACTCTGTAATTTAAAAATAATTTTTTGCTCTACATTCAATAATTTTCGATCTGTTTCAATTTTGGTATGTCCATGCACCTTTTTCAAAATCAGCCATGTGAAATCATTAAAACCATGTTTCTTTTCAATAAAGTGTTTGACAAGGGGAGCAGTAATCACCTGGTTTTTGAGACAGCTGCGATGTTCCACCATTCGAACTTTACATTGCCTATTCGTTTTTCCCACATAATGTAGGCCACACGGGCAAGTGATTAAATATACAACATTGGCTGTGTTACAATTTGTCATTTCACTGAAGACCCACTTTACATCAGGTAGAATTTGCAATACTCTAGTTTCTTTTGTTTGTCCACACATGCTGCAATTCCCACATGGAAAATGTCCTTTCACTTCAGGCATACCCCACAGTCTAGTTTGTCTAACCTGTGGAGTTCGCATTTCTGTCACATCATTTCTGATTAGAATATTCCGTAGATTTTGACTTTTTCTAAACGCCACTAAAGGAGGCAACACTTCTTTACCACAATAGACTTTCTTCCAAGTTTTCATCACAATGGTTTTGATTTTATAGGACAAATTCGAAAAAGTGTTAACAAAAACAGTGCCAATCTTTTTAGTAGTCTTGTTACTTTTCTCCAGCAATGCCTCGCGATTGTTATTGTAGGCTCTTTTTGAAGCATTTCTTATTACTCTAGACGGATAACCCTTGGCCAACAGTTTGTTGGTCAATACATCCGCACTTTGAGCGAAATCATCTTTTAGACTACTGTTACGCTTCAGCCTCAAAAATTGTCCGAATGGCAAATTATTCTTTAAATGTTTGGCATGATGGCTGTTGAAGTGTAATAAAGAGTTCCTATCAGTGGTCTTATTGTAGGGCTTCACTTTCAAAAAACCATTGTGATGAAAAATGGTAATGTCTAAAAAATGGGTCTCCAAATCACATATAGACCCAGTAAATTTCAAAAACCGGTTTTGTTGGTTGAGCCATGTCACAAAACTATCAGCCTCTTCTCTTGAGCCATCCCATACAATCAGTATATCATCTATATACCTCAGCCACTTCCTCAAATGATGGATAAAGGGGTTGGTGGCTGGGTATATCACTGCTTTTTCAAAATACTCGACGTAGAGATTAGCTAAATTGGGAGCCATGGCAGCACCCATAGCAGTACCCTCAATCTGTTGAAAAAAAGTACCTTGAAATTGAAATTTTTTTTGGGTCAAGGCAAACTCCGTACACCACAAAATAAATGCATTGCTCACAGGATGACCATCCTCTCTATTCATCAACACTTCTTCAACCACCTCTAGTGTGGCTCTTTGGGGTATCACAGTGTACAAAGATTGAATATCCAAGCCTATCAGTAGAGAATGGCCCGGAATAAACTCTATGCTTTCTATTTTGTTAATAGCATCCGTGGTGTCTCTCAAATAACTTTTCATTTTCAAAACAGATGGTCTTAGATAAAAGTCTGCAAATTTGGACAAGGGTTCCAAAATTGAATTAACACCAGATACTATGGGTCTGCCAGGGGGATCAACAAGTCTCTTATGTACTTTGGGCAAGATGTAAAAAACAGGTACCCTTCCGTGATCCCTAATTAGAAATTCACATTCCTGCTTACTGATCATTTCAGCGTCAAACGCTGAAGTCACCTTTTCTTTGATAATATTCATAAGTTTAGCAGAGGGGTCATTAGCAAGTCTCAAATAGCTCACATTATCTGATAGTAGTCTTTCACATTCTCTTACATAATCACTACGATTCATCAACACAATAGCTCCTCCCTTATCCGCTTGTCTGATAATCAAGTTATTATCTTTTGCTAACTTTAGTGCCGATGCTTTTTGTAGCCTACTAAAGTTAGAGTTGCGAGACTTTTCACTGGATTCTAACTTCAGAACCTCCGTCAAAACCTGTCTTTCAAAGACAATGGATTCGGCGGTATGGGAATGACTAGGAGCACAGAACGTAGATGCATTACGCAACCCACTGAAATTGTTGCTGACATATCCTTCATGTTCACTGAAGTATTCGTTCAGACGTACTTTGCGCATAAACGCAAAAAACTCCGTTCTAAATTCAAAAGGATCATGTGATTTAGTAATGACAAAGCTCAGACCCTTATTAAGGGTACTTTCCTCTTCCGAGGAGAGGACATGAGAAGACAACCAGGTCAGGACAAGGAGTCGTACAAGGAATCAATGGTGATAAATTTGTCTTCTCATGTCCTCTCCTCGGAAGAGGAAAGTACCCTTAATAAGGGTCTGAGCTTTGTCATTACTAAATCACATGATCCTTTTGAATTTAGAACGGAGTTTTTTGCGTTTATGCGCAAAGTACGTCTGAACGAATACTTCAGTGAACATGAAGGATATGTCAGCAACAATTTCAGTGGGTTGCGTAATGCATCTACGTTCTGTGCTCCTAGTCATTCCCATACCGCCGAATCCATTGTCTTTGAAAGACAGGTTTTGGCAGAGGTTCTCAAGTTAGAATCCAGTGAAAAGTCTCGCAACTCTAACTTTAGTAGGCTACAAAAAGCATCGGCACTAAAGTTAGCAAAAGATAATAACTTGATTATCAGACAAGCGGATAAGGGAGGAGCTATTGTGTTGATGAATCGTAGTGATTATGTAAGAGAATGTGAAAGACTACTATCAGATAATGTGAGCTATTTGAGACTTGCTAATGACCCCTCTGCTAAACTTATGAATATTATCAAAGAAAAGGTGACTTCAGCGTTTGACGCTGAAATGATCAGTAAGCAGGAATGTGAATTTCTAATTAGGGATCACGGAAGGGTACCTGTTTTTTACATCTTGCCCAAAGTACATAAGAGACTTGTTGATCCCCCTGGCAGACCCATAGTATCTGGTGTTAATTCAATTTTGGAACCCTTGTCCAAATTTGCAGACTTTTATCTAAGACCATCTGTTTTGAAAATGAAAAGTTATTTGAGAGACACCACTGATGCTATTAACAAAATAGAAAGCATAGAGTTTATTCCGGGCCATTCTCTACTGATAGGCTTGGATATTCAATCTTTGTACACTGTGATACCCCAAAGAGCCACACTAGAGGTGGTTGAAGAAGTGTTGATGAATAGAGAGGATGGTCATCCTGTGAGCAATGCATTTATTTTGTGGTGTACGGAGTTTGCCTTGACCCAAAACTTTTTTCAATTTCAAGGTACTTTTTTTCAACAGATTGAGGGTACTGCTATGGGTGCTGCCATGGCTCCCAATTTAGCTAATCTCTACGTCGAGTATTTTGAAAAAGCAGTGATATACCCAGCCACCAACCCCTTTATCCATAATTTGAGGAAGTGGCTGAGGTATATAGATGATATACTGATTGTATGGGATGGCTCAAGAGAAGAGGCTGATAGTTTTGTGACATGGCTCAACCAACAAAACCGGTTTTTGAAATTTACTGGGTCTATATGTGATTTGGAGACCCATTTTTTAGACATTACCATTTTTCATCACAATGGTTTTTTGAAAGTGAAGCCCTACAATAAGACCACTGATAGGAACTCTTTATTACACTTCAACAGCCATCATGCCAAACATTTAAAGAATAATTTGCCATTCGGACAATTTTTGAGGCTGAAGCGTAACAGTAGTCTAAAAGATGATTTTGCTCAAAGTGCGGATGTATTGACCAACAAACTGTTGGCCAAGGGTTATCCGTCTAGAGTAATAAGAAATGCTTCAAAAAGAGCCTACAATAACAATCGCGAGGCATTGCTGGAGAAAAGTAACAAGACTACTAAAAAGATTGGCACTGTTTTTGTTAACACTTTTTCGAATTTGTCCTATAAAATCAAAACCATTGTGATGAAAACTTGGAAGAAAGTCTATTGTGGTAAAGAAGTGTTGCCTCCTTTAGTGGCGTTTAGAAAAAGTCAGAATCTACGGAATATTCTAATCAGAAATGATGTGACAGAAATGCGAACTCCACAGGTTAGACAAACTAGACTGTGGGGTATGCCTGAAGTGAAAGGACATTTTCCATGTGGGAATTGCAGCATGTTTGGACAAACAAAAGAAACTAGAGTATTGCAAATTCTACCTGATGTAAAGTGGGTCTTCAGTGAAATGACAAATTGTAACACAGCCAATGTTGTATATTTAATCACTTGCCCGTGTGGCCTACATTATGTGGGAAAAACGAATAGGCAATGTAAAGTTCGAATGGTGGAACATCGCAGCTGTCTCAAAAACCAGGTGATTACTGCTCCCCTTGTCAAACACTTTATTGAAAAGAAACATGGTTTTAATGATTTCACATGGCTGATTTTGAAAAAGGTGCATGGACATACCAAAATTGAAACGGATCGAAAATTATTGAATGTAGAGCAAAAAATTATTTTTAAATTACAGAGTAATGTGCTAGGTCTCAACGAAAGCATTGATTGGCATTTGGTCAGCCAAGTATGATTTTTGACAGTGTGAGATGCATATACCATATTGTGTTGGTGCCAGCATATCATTGTTTTAAAAAACACCTGTTTAGTGCTCGTGGTGTCCACTAATCTGTTCTACACCAGTAGGCTTCAGGTCCGTTCCAATATGGCCCTTCCCTTTGATGGACTTTTTTTTCCAACACTGAGTAGTGTAGTCCTTTTTCTATGTTGCCGGGTCCGTTCCAACATGGCCCTTCCTTTTGATGGACTTTCCTTCCTACACTGAGTAGTGTAGTCCTTTCTTTGTGTTGCCGCATGACCATAGACGTACTGTTAGTGTGCAGCAGTTTTTGGTTTCACTGAATTCAGTGTTGGCTGTGTGCGTTTGGAAGCTGCCATTAGAGTGATTTAATCCCTCTGAGTGTACAGGTGAGTCATTAGCATTGTGGTTCTGTGTGTGATAATTTTCCCACTGCCGGTACATTCCCTTCCTGTACGCGTGGGGTAGTTTGGTTATCTTTTGCCATGGGTTTCCCACGTTGTGTAGGATGGACAGCATGGAAGTTTTTTCTGCATTCTATATATTGTACGGGCACTTAGTCTTAATCACGAGGGTGAAATAAAAGCACTCCCATCGGTACATGTTGAAGGGTGATGCCAGACATATGGTGTTCATTGCCATGCATCCATTGTTTTCCAGATTGATACTTTACGGCTTGACTGTGTGGATTTCTCCTTTGCAAACACGTTGATTGCTGCTTTGCTTGTTACAGTCTTGATCCCTACATCTGTGAAGGTAATTTATTTTATGATATTTGGAGCCCTGTTTTCATGTGTAATTGCATTTTGAAGCCCCTTTCTGGATATAACAGAGCATGTGGTCTCTGTGTATTGGTTCTGTCTCATTTAGGTGTGGCGATACTTTAGCGGACTATGACGCTTTTGTGAAGTAGTGGTCTCTCATTTGGCGAGAAACCAGCGAATTTGTCATCCTGTGACGCGCTTTGAAGTTTCACCATTTAAAGGTAAATTTGTGGGTGCCCTGTTGGGACCCGTGTGAGTGTGGCATAACCTCTATGCCATGTTCTTTTTCTACATTTTGTAGTACTTCCTTTCCCTCTTTTTGGAACTCATTAGTTTGTCCTTTTACTCTTACAGGCTCGGAGGTTCTTTCCTTCCTTTGCCTGTATAGAAGTTTGAATCTACCCTTTCAGCACGGTGTTGAAGAGATTAGTGGATGCTTTTTTAAAAAAAAAATTCCCCTGAAGAATGTTCGCCCGAACTGGGCAGTGAAGAACAGAAACATGTTGGGATGGTTGTTGTTTTAGAGACACATTGAGATTTTTTTGTGTTATGTAATGTGATATCTTTTGTGTCATGCAAATAAGTGAACTTTGTATTTCATGTTTTAGTAACTGTTTTTTAGTGTTTAGTACACTGTGTTAGGTGAGGGTAGTGTTTTATGTTTAAATTCAGTTCGAATTATTTGAATAAAAATTTGTTATACACATTTTTTAATCAATCATAGCAGACGGTCCATTTTTTCAGGACTAGTGATGCCGGAAAACCTTATAGAGTTCCTGTGTAAAAGGGGTTGGATGTAAGTAAAACAAGACGTGTTATCTTACTCTTTATTGTATTATACATACCCATGGAACCAGAAAACTGGGCTGAAGGTTGGTCTCCCTACCAGAAGAGACTAACAATGTGATTTTCCATTAACTGGGCTCCTTACCTCCAACAACCTACATGCCAAAGCATAGTACAGTCATCTCCATTATCACGGCAAGATATCCACTCTCTCTCGCCTTCTGCATGAGCCACAGCGCTGTACACTACAGCTCATGGAAACTATGGCATCAGATAGTAGAATCCTATACAGTGTGTTCCCCCTATGTGTAGTTCATCTACACCTGCAAGATAATATACATGGGTCGTTCTCTGTTCTGCCCCACCTTTCGCATTATTGGCTAACTTGGACTAGCCAGAGTGTGGCCCGGATAAGTCCTCTCTACCACCACAGTCGATAGTGGTGGAGTGCCAATACAATGTCACTGATAGAAATTCTACTGGGGGTTTATTTTATCAGGACGGGGTATCCCCCAGACTCTGCAGCTCCCCCTTCTAAATCCCTACTACCACTGTAAAGCAAAAATAAATTAGTATGTTCCCGGCCCCATGTTTTATCGGTTCTATGTTCATTCATCCCCTATTATTTTTTCGCAGCTTTTGCCAAAAATATTTTGCCAAAAAAATGAATCTAATTGTTTCTTTTTTTATTTGTGGGGTCCCCCCAAAACCCCTCTCCTATTATTGATCCCTGATACTCCACCCCATCCTACTCCTCATATGCCCTCCATATTTTTAGATGATTTTTTTCAGCAAAAAACTTTCGGCAAAAAGTGCAGCGAAAAATAAACGGACGATGGATGAACGTCGTACCATTTTATCGGCGACATTTTAGTGCCAGCAAAATGACCTGATATGGAACAATCCTGATTTACGTTGCCCCATTTACTGAAATTGAACTTGTCCATTTACCTGGTGGAGTTACAGCATAGCAATGCAGGGCTGTGGTTTGTTTGCCCCATAGCTAATTACTGGCAATACTTTGCCCTGGCAAAAACCTGTTCTTGTGATGGGCTGAAGCACACCATTTTGAACAAAATGTATGTGGATGTTGCAAACGTCCCCACAGGGGTGTTGCTAGGTCTGGAAAAGATCCTGGGCTACACTAATTCTGGGACTGTCGGGACTGGGGGCTAGCTAGCCTTTTTGGTTGTAACCCCTGAACTTCTATCCGAAGCTACAACCAAAAGACCCGGGGCTATAGCCCCCTCAACCCACCCTCTAGAAACGCCTCTGCGTCCCCGTTTGTGTTTTCACCCATCCAATCCACCACATTTTTCCAATGGCCACCAGAAACTGATTTATCTGTGTGCAGTGCAGCATTTTATCCCAATAAATAAACCCATTCAAATCAGGTCTCATCCACCATGAACGCTGCTTCCACAGCTGGGAATCAGCAATGTAGCTTAAGACAACACTCTGGGTTTCTTTCTGGTCACGTGTCTGCAACCTTCATCTGTCCATATATTTTCGCTTCGGGATCCCATGATCCTGCTCCATTGGCTATGCTGGCTAGTGCTGAAGGAAGTTGCCGTCCAAAACATCTGACGAGCCAATGGTGGCAGATCCCTTTTACAAAAGTCATGTGTAGGCTTAAATACACAAACGCCATTTAAAATCCATTCTCAGCCTATTTTCTGCACCCTAGAGGAAGTGGGGTGTTAACTCTCTTATATCAACTGCAGCTGCCCGGTGGCAATTGCTAGATGCATCATGAATCCATTCTCAGCCTATTTTCTGCACCCTAGAGGAAGTGGGGTGTTAACTCTCTTATATCAACTGCAGCTGCCCGGTGGCAATTGCTAGATGCATCATGCAAGACGTGGCCAATGGAGCTTGTGTAATAAATTAACTTAATTGAAAGGAACATTTCATGAAATCACAGTAACAAATGCTAGAACATAACTATCTTGGTGGAATTATGATTGACTGCATCTCAAAGAATTACATAATACCAATGATAAGTTTGACATATATGCAAATGTAGGTTCTATGTGATGTTTGCAAAATGAAACCATTTTGCAACTCCTGTAGTGCTGGCACTCTTGCGCCATGGGAAATAGAACCTTTGTCACAATTTTCCACTTCAACATCCACCCAAATGTCCATTCGCGGACTGTCAAGGGACACCCCCGGAAACTATGCCCCTTGCCCTGCCCCTCTCACCCTCATGCTCCATGCACCTACATAAGCTTAATCTAGAGGACTCACCCTCCCTACCCCCCCGGAACCCTTGCTATTTCCTCCAACTCCCCACTCCATTTGCCCCCTACTTGCCCTATTTCCCCCAAATCACCTCCTCTTCTCGGCCGATCAGCCTGGCACCCCATGCAGAGGAACATTGCAGAAAGGACCTTTGTCACTGGATTATATGCAAAAGGTTTTTTCCGCAATGTGCACCAGGGGCTCAAACTGATGTCATGGGTTGCTAAGAGGATGTAATTGATGAGGATCACCGCATGATTGCGTATTGCCGAAAAACCATACTATAGATGGTGTAAGGATCTGATAGTTGGATTCTACGTGAAAATATGTAAAATGAAGCTTGTCCTCGTTACTGTTTTCTCCCACAGTCATACATATCTGAAGAATCCTGCAAGAAGTCCAAAACAGTATCACACCAGGCTACGTTGGACTGCATTTAAGGCTAAGTCTTCACACCAGTGGATGGGTGTAAATATATCTCGTGATTATTTGGAGGGCAACTGAACATAGTGAAAGTGCACAGAGCGTGCCATCACACCGTTATCTGGCAGGATGGCATGAGGCTTGGAGGCTCACACAGAGGACACGCACTTATCCTAGGAAGTGGCAACCAAAATAGGCTTGGACGCTATTACGGCACCTGCAGATCGGGTAAGCTCCTCGCGCAGCATGATGCTATCTTCTCCTTCTGAGGATGCACCGTATGCCCTTAGGCACCCATGACTCGCTCAACCAAAAGCTAAAACCAGCATTGTTGACACTACTAAAAAAACAAAAACACAAATTTTCCACTGTCCAAAATCACTCATTCTTTTTAACCTAACTCCTCTTGGGATACATCGACCAAAACACAGCTGGGAGCTGAGCTAACCTTTTCTCTCTCCTACTTGGGAAGTAAATTAACGGACAGCATTGCACAATCCTAACATGGAATTCCATGCCACAGTAAGAAAATGTGTCCTTGCTGCCTGCACCAATGTAACCACCCCTGAACCCTCATGTAAGAACATTCATTGTGTTGGCTTTGCCCCTAATGTCAGTAGCAAATGCCATACCACAATAAAGAAAAATGTCCTTGCTGTCTGCTAAAATGCAGCCCGGTAACCCCTGCACACCATGTAAGAACACTCATCATTTTGGCTTTGTCCATAATGCCAATGAACATTTTAAGAAAGCATGCTTGTGCTGGCAAACGCTGCATCTGTGTAGCCTGCCACCCCCATCAGAGGATCACTTATTAGCTGACATGTGTGCATGCAGACACATTCAAACACACGCCCAAAATACACACTATCCCATTCTAGCATGGACCCATACAACATACACACTCTCATTCTCACACACACAAACACACACACACACACACACACGCAAACCAATCTTTCATTCACACATGCACACAAACATACACACTGCTGCCTCATTCACATGCTCACCCATACATTACAACATAAACATTAGCTGCACTTTTCACATGTTACACAAATTCACATTCCCACTCACACTGAGACAGACACAAACCCATGCATACATGCATTCATGCACTCATACACACAAAATGTTGTTCTTCTTACCTGCAGTCCCAGCCTCCTGACATGGCCATGGCCCCTATGTTCCTGCACAGCATCCAAACATGATGCAGGGAGAGCTTCTTGGTTCCTGTACAGGCATGGTGGAGTGGCAACGCCACCCTCTCACCAGCCCAGGCCCTCTAAATATGTACATTCAGTCATGCAGTACCACAGCCTGAACCCCTAATGAGCGATACAAGGCTGGGGAAGTAAAATGTCCCCGACCTTGCACAGCCCATTGGGAATGCACGCTGGGGTACTACTGCCAAAAGGAAACCATGTTTGCCTACACACAGTGAAGAGCCAGCCCAGAGGCCTTTTATCAGCTGCAGATAACGGTTGAGGATGTGCTCAGTGTTTTCCCTGGGCTGGATGGGCTCCTCCATAATGGGTGGTGGTTGGCACCCTGCCCCCCGTTGTGGCCGGCCCCCATAAGAAAGCAAAAAAGGAGAGATAAGTGTCACTTACCGGTTTCATCAAAATCGTCAAGGTCATCGTCTCCAGCGACGGCGGGTAACCCCACTTTAACAGATGGCACAGTCTTAAGGAATGCAGCACCACCTAAAAAGGGGTTGAGTGCGGTGTCAGCGCCGTCGGGGTCCTCCGACTCTTTATAACGCACCAAGGCTTCAACTCTCAAGAGTTCATTGGCTTTTTCCTCAATGATACCTAGAAAGAAATGGTACAAGAGTATTATTACCTCATTAGAATAGGGTATTATATTACCAAAGGAGTTAGTGTGAAAAGAGAGCATATGGTACACAACTACTCGAGGGATATTACATACGTGGAAAAACTCGGTATGCCCTGACACAAAATGAGTAAAAAGGCGGCATAAATACACTCACTCAAATGGCCGAAGAAGGTCGCTGGGCATAGAAAATCACAAATGCTCATTTTTAATAGGGCAGTTTGGGCAGTTTTGGAACTGTGGCCACTGAAGGAAATCTGAGCAAATGTTCTGCCCAAGATCTGAAAATCCAGATCACCAAATTACTGTGAATGCAAGCAGAGGCCAATTGATAATGATGTGTTACTATATAGCACTTACACTTAAACGCTTTACATAGAACAAATATACATATAATATCAACCAACCTGTGTTGATACTCATTTACCGACCTCAGAAGGATAAAAGGCTGAGTTGGCCTGCCCGCGATTCGAACCAGCAAATCTCACACACACACATTGCAGCCGCAAGCGCTGAACCCACTGAGCTATCTTACCGGCTATAGTCAGATTTGGAATATGAGTTTAAAATCCATATCTCCTCGTTCCATGGTCCTTGGACTTTGTTTTTTTGGGGGGCCTTTGCCATGTATTTTGAAGAGGATGTTTTGCATGAAATCCAGTGCAAAACGTCCTCTCTAAAAAACATGGAGAACGAAAGGTAGTATGATGGGCAGAGCCAGCGGAGGAGGAGGCACACTGACTTGGAAATGGTGAATGATGGGGTCTAGAGGTGAAGGGGACGCCGGCAAACTAGGGAGTGGAGGAGGGGGGAGGGGAGTGGCGGGGCTCTAGGGTTGACCCCTCGTATAAGGCGAGCTGAGAGATGGGACGTGTAGAGGAACACATTGGTTGAAGTGTCTGGGGGGGGGGTAGAGAGGCAGTGGTCAGACTGGGAAGTGGGCGAGGTTGAATAAAGAAAAATCCAAACCAATAGCAAAACCCATCCATTAAATGTTGATGTATGATGAGATGTACACAACGCTATGAAAGAATGGTGCAGGTTAATCTTTCCTAAATGTAATAGGCAACACGCTGGGATTGGTCTGTTTTATTGACAACTAGCTGGGGCACGTTGCCCGTGTCCTGATCGAGTGGTGTCTCATGTGCCCCGGAGGATGTTGCTCTTGTCCTCTTGTCAGCAAGTCGTGCTTCAGTTTGCTCTGGTGTCTCATGTGCCCTGGAGGATGTTGCTCTTGTCCTCATGTCAGCAAGTCTGGCTTCTGTTTCCTCTGGTGTCTCATTGGCTCTGGAGAGAGTTGCTCTTGTCCTCTGGTCGGCAAGTCATGCTGCTGTTTGTTGTTGTGTTTCAGAAGCTCTTGATATTGATTTCGCAGATGGAGCTTTTTCAAGTGATGTTTGCTTTTTGTGCGTCATGTTTCAGTCACTCAATGGCTTCAGCACATTTGAGAAAATGTCCAAGGAAGATTAATTGATTGTGCTCTGTTCTTGTGAATAAACTCAAGTAAACTGTAACCTTGCCAGTTCCCATATTTGGAGTGGCGTGATAAAAACATATTTTTTTTATTCCCTTTAAACATGCTTTAATAAACACTTTCAAACTGTACACAGTAATGATACATTTCAAAACATTGAACATCTTTCTTCAAACACTTTCCAAATTGTGCCTCCTTCTAGTACCTACTGTAATGAATCGGTGTGATCATCAGTAGATGAGGGTGTCTGCGGAGTGATTTCTTTGCATCGAAACATAGACTACAATCTTGTGCCAGACAAAAGAGGAATCCATGTCAAATTTGGTAGATGTGGGTTCAACGGTGTGGACAAACATACAGACACACATCCCAAAAACTGTTTTGCATTGCGTATAAGAATTTTGCATCCAAACATTGACTACGATCTTTCCCCAGACGAAGAGGAATCCATGAAAAATTTGGTAGACATGGGTTCAACGGTGTGGACTAACATACATAGACACATCCAAAAAATGTTTTGCTTTGCATATAAGATTTTTGCATCCAAACATAGACTACGATCTTGCACCAGACACAAGAGGAATACATGTCAAATTTGATAGACGTGGGTTCAACGGTGGGGATTTGTATAGCCGGACAAACATACACCTACATACATTCCGCTTTATATATAAAGATGCTGAATTTGGCACTATCATCCTTCTCTCAGATTTGTAAAACAGCCTCCAAATGATCCCATTGATTGCCATTCTGTACATGTAGTCATTTAAAGCCCATCTATTACATCTTTATTTTCTGGATGTAAGAAATGAAGCCCTTTTAATGCGTTCCTACAAACCACTGACCCACCCTGAAGTGGAAGGGGATGTGCTTTATTTTTTAATATTTGTTTTTTATTTACTTGTTTAAAATCAAAACAGAACTGATTTTTACAAGAAACATTTCAAAGAAAATGTAGGTATAGGAGATCGTAGTTGTAATCGGGTGGCTCTCACTTAGTTGTTAGTAACTAGGTTTTCAGTCTCTGTGGCCATTTTCAAAGCTGCTTCTAACATCTTAACTGCGGCAGTTGACCATTTTGTTTTTTCTCCTGCAACCAGGCGGCATCAACATGCATCTTCATCTCTAAATGGGGAGTCGTGAAATAAAGGAACCAAAAAAGCTTCCCGCAAATGGGCTGTTTTAACACAGTTCAGAAGCAGATGTCTTGAGGTTTCCACCATTTTGACGTTTTCGCATAGTCTGCAGGTTTTCGAAGCTGTATGAGAGCGAATGGCTCGGATTTCTTGAGTAGGGATTAGATGTAATATAATTTTGATTACAAATATTTGAAGTTTCTTATTTGGAAATGTTATACAGTAATTCATAGGTAATCTTAACTTGTTGGTGGTTGATGGCAGGTGACATAATAGTTTGTTGGCTGTTGCCATTTCACACGTTTTAATCCAGTCTTCTTGTGCCATTTTGGATTTGATCTTTTCAGGATTTTGGAGTAGATCGTCTTGGGTAGTACAGGCAAGATCTTTGAGCTTCTTCTTGATCTTCTGTTCCCAGGAGTTCAAGGCTTTGCAGCGGCCTTGGTAAAGTTCCTCCTGTAACATTTTATATGTCGGAAGGCTTTCTGGCATTATGATTTTCCTGAGGAGTCTCATTTGACTTTGTTCCACCGAAGCCGCGAGCGATAGCAGACCTTATTCGAGTCTGATAGCTGGTATCGACGTTGATTTGGAAAAGTCCCAATACAGCTTTCCAGCGGTAACCTTCAAGTTTTGCCCATATTTCGTCCAGTATATTTAGGGCCGCGTCCATTCCATAGGTTAATACAGGAACCACCTTCTGTTTGTAGAATTGAATCGCTGGTAAAAGGGAACATTTCCCATATTTGCGGTTGACTAGCCTCGTTTGGGTAGTCAACGTTTTTGTTTTGCTCCACAGAGCCAGGTGTATTGACTTTTCAGACCTTGTTGCATCGATCATTATTCCCAGATATTTGATGCCTGTAACTATCTCGATCTTTGTGTTGTTAAGAAACCAGTTGCCGCTTCCTCTAGCTTTATAGCGACTTTTCCCCATGATCAAAAGTTTGGATTTTGCAGTGTTGATCTCCAGATCGTTTTCACTTATGTACTTTGCCAAGTTAGTTAGTTGGCGCTGGAGGCCTATTTGCGTTTGATCCCGGAGGATCAGATCATCGGCGTAGAGAAGTCTTGATATTAAATAGTTCCCGACTTTTGGCGGAAATGATCTGACCGATGGTTGGGTACGTTGAAAATCTCCCAAGAACGCAATAAAGAGGGCCGGAGCAAGTGGACAGCCTTGTTTCACTCCACGTTCTGACTTAAACTGGTCAGACAACATGCCCTGCCGGTTTAGTCGGACTCAAATTTTTGTGTCAGTGTGGAGTGCGATCACTGGCTCTAAGATTTCCCTGTGGCAATTCCAGTTGGTTAGTTTAGTCCAAAGCTTTTGTCGACTGATTTTATCGAAAGCTTGCGACAAGTCTATGAACGCTAGGAAGACTTGTGGCACACCGTTCTTTATGTTTTCTTTTATGATGTTCAAGATCATGATGTTGATACTGGTGCTTGCGTTCTTCAAGAAGCCCGTTTGCAGTGGATCTACGCATAGAGAATTTCGTGCCCTTTTTTGAAATCTTGTTAGAAGAAGAGTTGCTAAGATCTTGCCCATAATATCTAACAAGGCTATTGGGCGATAGTTGGCCGAGTTGTCTCTATTTCCTTTTTTGAAGATTGGGACTACAGAGCTTCAGTCCATGTTTTTGGAATTAGTTTGGTAACTTGGCATTGCTCAAAGATTCTGGTTACGAGGAAAGACCATTCCAATGGGTGCTGTTTCAAGTCTATGTTGGTTAGGCCATCCGGATCAGGAGCCCTAGGTGATTTCAGTTTAGAGATTGCTAGAAAAATGTCCTCCTGGTCTGCTAAATTCACCCATGCTGTTTCTTTTTGAAATATGGGGGTGCTTGTCGAGAAAGGGAGGGGTGCAAATTGATTAGAAAAAAAGGTCATCCAAGGTGATTCTGGAATGGTGTTTATCAATTGGTTATCGGTCTGGGTATCTTTGTTCTTTATTAGGGCCCAAAAATCTCTTGTGCTCTTTGAGGTTAAAGTTTTAAGCATTTGCTCTATGTCGTTTTGAAACATTGCTGCTTTGTGATATTTTAGGCATGATCTATACAATCTTATTGCCGCTTTCAAAATGCTTTTTTGTTCGTCATCGTCATTGAATCTGCATGAACGCCTTAGTTTTCACAGTTCTCTTCTTTTGCAAACTAATTGCGTATCATATTCATGCGGTCCATATTTCTTTGTATTACTTTGTTTCCCTTGTTTTGTCCTGTGAGTTAGGAGAAGAGGGAGGTAGTTCGGCCTAACTGGCGCGCCGCTGGAGTTTCTGATTTCTTCATCATATCTATTTGCAATCTCTATTATGTTTGTCGCCGTTAGTTGGATTTGTGTTTGTTTAGTCGACGATTCTATGTTAGCTGTATACGTTTCTTTCTGAACACTTGTTGTTTCGAAAGCCATGGCTAACAAATTGTGATCGCTTTCCTTCATTCTATAGACCTCATAGGAGCAGACGTATGATAGTAGAGCGTGTGAGATGAAGATGTAGTCCAACTTTGCTGATGCTTCTGCTCGTTCCCATGTTGGCATGGCTGGTAACTGGCCTCGCACTATTGCTACGTTGTGAAAATTTCTGGCATCCATAAGGTTTGACCATAAAACTCCCCTTTCGACGGCTGCTATAATAGATGGAATGGTGGAAGGTCGATCACACTTGGCGTTTAGATCACCACAGATAATGATGTGATCAGTTCCCAGTTCAGTTGTGAATTTATCCAATATTTCAGCCACTGTGTCACAAAGGTCGATGTTATTGACTCTTTGGGGGTTCCAGTAAACATTTATAATGGCTAACTTTGACTTCATTCTACCCCTTGAAGCCTCCTTTGGGTGAGACCACTCCGTCTGTAGAGCTAAAACACCATAAGTTTCTGCCACCTTCATTTTGATGGAAATAACCGAGCCGACGCGTACTGCTGTTAAAAGGCCTGACGATGGTCTGCCTAAGATACCTTTCACCGCTGGTGATATTTGAGTTTTCGTAGCCGTCGAGCGCTGGTTTTTCCATCAGCCAAATCTCCTGGTGACATATTATATCGGATAGGGCTAGATCTTGTGTGTCGGGCTTAGTCAGGTGTTCGTGCCCCCTCGTGTTCCATGAGCACATCGTTGTTACTTGTGTGGTGTCTTCAACGGGCAATTTCGATGAATGGGCAGTGGAGGGTGTGTCGGTCTTTTTCGTTGCTAATTTTTGGGGTTTGGGTTCAAGACATTTTTCAACCATCTCCATGGGCCTGTCGGTTCACGTTTTTTACTTTGCCCCTGATTGGATCTTTGTTTTGCCGAGCCATCGTATACGTATTTTCTATCTGATCTTAATCTCCTTCTTTTTGAATTTTCTCCATATTCTGTTCTTGAGTAATTTATTCTTTCGTTTCGGGAGTTTTACACAGGTTGAACCCTCCCACGGCGTTGCCCACCTGCGTCTTTGTGGCCGTCCATCTTTTATTTTTGTATAGGTCTTCTGTTTTTGACCGATAATGGTCACGTGTTTCTTCCATTTTGTTTAGTGGAGGCAGGTTATTAGCCGGAGGTGGCGAAGGTAATATTTGTGAAAAGGCGAAGCCCAATTGCTCTAACACCATGAAGACTTCTTCATTTAGTTCATGTCTCGCTAAGTTTTTGACATGGATGTATGCTTTATCCTTTTTTTCCCTGTTGTAGGGCTCAATCAAGACGAAGTCTGTCGTGTTCAACGATTTCAATTTTGATGCTTTAGTTAAGATGTCTAGGACTGTCTTCCTGTTTAAGGCCAGCACGTTTTTCCCTACTATCAACTGCTCCCTCTTGAAAGTGCGAATAGAGCTTGATCTTTGTTCATGTGGGTACGGGAGATCAGGTCGCATTTGATCTTTTTTCTCTAGCTGGTTGATTTTCGAGTTAGTCACCTCGGTGATGTTGGAGCCGCCGTTTCCGTGAGACTCTGGCCTTTCAGTATGCTTGATTTGTGTTTTATTAGGTATTTTGTCATTCTGTTGCCTTCTCAAAGTGTCCTGCCCTGTTGTTTCTGTTTGGTATGTTACTGGTTTAGTCATAACCAAAATCACTTTCTTGTTTTCTTTGGGGGGCATAGTTTTAGAGTCTACATTGGACAGTGGTTCCAAAATCTGTTGTGAGGTACGAATGAGTCTGTTGGAGATGACTGGGAGTTCTCTAACTCAATTATCATCTGCAATGTCTCTTTCGAAGTGGTTTCCTGAGTCGCTGCTGCAGGTATGGACGGTTTAGTTTGAGGTGTCACAACAGGTTTTGTAAGTTCAAAGATGGTAGCAACTTTTGGTGGTTCTTTTTTTTTTAATGAATACTCCGGGTTGAAGTTTTTGGGCCGGACCGAGCCATCTGCCCACTGATTCCTTCACTTTCAGTTTCACGGCCCGCTAGGCCTGTTTCGAGTGGAAGGTTGTTTTTTTTGTCGAATCATTTTTATTGATATCAAATCTCTGAGCCGCTATCTGAGGTTCAGTTTGGATATTTGATTGGTGGACCAAACAGGCATTTAGGGAGGTACTAGTTCTGATTTGGTTTTGGAGGCGGGCGATTCTTAATTCCCAGCATCGTTTCCGCTCAGTATTTTGATGGTCTGGTGCTGTGATAAAGCCCTCCAAAAAGGTTACTTTTGAATTCGTCATTGCTGTTAATGTGAGAGAGTCTTTCATTGTGTCGTTTATTGACTCGTACAACTTTACAAAAGGAGCAAGCCCCACCGTGATCGCTGACATAATTGTTAGTAGGTCGGGCTTCTTTCCTAGTGTGTCTTTTAGCGAGATCGCAAAGATGTCACTAGATCTTCTATTTCGTGTTAGTGTAGATGCGTCTTTTGGATGGCCATTTTGTGTTGGTGATCCTCCTGTGGCTAGATCGATTATCTTAGTTTTTTGTCCCACAGGTATGGAGGGAAGACTGATCAGTATTTGGTGAGTTTTACTCCTTTGTTCGATTTCGTCTGAGTGAGTATTCACTGATGGTACCAGTAACTCTTTTACCATTCCATTCTTCCCAAGTAGTTGTGATGGATCGCCTTTGTCAGGCAATTGGTGCGGAGCTGTTGCCGCTGCCAGTGGAGGCAAGTTTGAGTGGATACTCCGTGGTTGCAGGTCTCCTGTAGAATCTTCACGTGTTGTGCGCCTGCAGAGGAGAGGACCCTGTGGGTAAATTCTGTGGGATGTCTTCACTGTTTTTCTTTGTTTAGGGGCTGATGGAATTTCTAGGACCGCATCCAACATTTCTGCGTCAGAAAGCTCTGCGTCGGTTTCCAGTTTTCTCTTCATTTGTTTGGTGAAGAAGTCTTTCAAGGCATGAGACATTAGGGGGTTTGGGAAGGTCGCTTTTCCTGGGTCCGTTTTCTTTGTTATTGTACGATTTATTTTTTTGCTGGAATCCTTGGGTTACTGTCTCCCTTTGTTCTCTAGATTCTTTTTTTTAGATTTTTTTGAAAAAAATATTGCCATTGCTATTTCTCTTTTTTGTGCATATGGCTCACTTACTGGATCTTTTGCAGTATTAAGTGACATTTCTGCTTCGGTGGGATTGCCTGTATGCTCACCCTCGTTCAATACTAGAGGGGGGCATGACAGGGGCTCCATTATTTTGTTGTATGATGGAGATTGTGGAGAGGAAGAAGGTATCACAACTAAGTCTTCCTCGAGCATGTCTGGATGTTGATAATTAGGTTTTTTATGGACTTCCACTTGAGTGGTAATTCGCAGAATTAGCTGAGTTTCCATGTTTAACACAGCTGGTAGCAAATTGTTTTTGATGAGAATCTTCCTGGTGTTGCGCCGTCGACTTGGTCTTCGTTTGTAGGCTGTACCACAAGCACAAGGGACTTTAGAGGGTCGTTCCTGGATAGTTGGCAGACGACTGGCAAGCTGGGGTCAGAACGGCAGCCTCCTTAGACCCGTTGGACATGGCCCCACTCGCCGCAGCGGCGGCTTCCCGTCGCTGGAGATCGACATCAGTTTGTTCCGTGGTGGAGGTGGAGCTTCAGCAGACGGTACTTGTCCACCCCTCCCTCCCGTTCCCAATAACCCTACCGGTAAGTGTGGAGCATTGAGGGTGTGGGATGATGTTACGGGAGGGGGCTAGTATGGCCAAAAACCTCATCCTCCTCTGCACTTACTTCAGAATCTTGAGAAAGAGACCCGCGTTGACTGTCACCTCTTCCAGTGACAATGGAGTCTCCTGCGAGAGGGTGAGCGTACACGGGGCTGGATGCGGCAGAAAAAGATGTTGTAGCCTCTCCCTTTCTTGGCGCTGAGTGACTTCGGCTGTTACCTTTTCCTTTTTGATGTTCTAGTCGGGAGTACTGACTTCTCAGCACCCGGCCTGGAGGGCTTTGCGACTGAAGTGGGTGGACCGAATTTTCAATAAGTCTGTCTGTTTTTCTGGGAAGCAGGGGTGTTCCCAAGTCCTCCGGCTGGTCCATGGCTTCTTGGCTACTGTGGACTGTTGTAGACTGCTTGCAACTCGGCGAGCCAACTCTGCGTGCCGCTCCGCGTGGTTGCTGGAGGTTTTACCAGCTCCTCCTCCCAGCAACAGAGACAGACACTATGAACAGACTGCAGGCAGGTAGAGACGGGGACTGCTGTCGGCTGTAGACTGCTCGCAACTCGGCGAGCCAACTCTGTGTGCCGCTCCGCGTGGTTGCTGGAGGTTTTACCAGCTCCTCCTCCCAGCAACAGAGACAGACACTGTGAACAGACTGCAGGCAGGTAGAGACAGGGACTGCTGTAGGCGCTTTATTAGAATTTGAAAGAGATTTTTTTTCAGCCTCTACTATGCCTTTTTTTATGCTTTTTATTTATTTATTTGATTACGTATCGACCATTGAGAAGGTGCCCATCACAGGCAATCTACTTCATGATGACTACAGTGGACTGGGTCCAGTCGGAGATAACAGTGGGTAGGCTTTACGGATCTCCATAACTTGAATGCCTTCCATTACTTTCAGTGCACTTTTATGCCACTTTAGGTTTACCACACCTTTATTGCACATCTGTGCCCTATCAGGCCTCTAAGAAAAATCAGTAATGCCTGTAATGCTTTCTAAGTCTTATAAAGCTGTAGATGCCTCTTATGCACGCCAAGCATTTCATGTCATTCATGTTTGTTTGCCTTTATTCGCTTCTCTTGCCTCGTACCACTCTACTCCCCCTTCCCCACCCTCTGAATCACTCCCGGTCGCCTTTTCACTGGTCCCTCTGTGCTCCCTCATACTCTCTAAACCTACCTTTTCTCACCTCCTCACTTGCCTCCACGCTCCACTTTATCTGCTCTCGCCTAGTAACTCGTTCTGCCCTTCCCCTGCGCATTCTGTATTCTCCTGCTGTGGTGTTTTAACAGAGGATCGGGGAATTCCCAATCAACAGCTATGATGTCACCAGACGGGGATACCGCTTTGTCTCCATCAGGTATTTTATTTTGCTTTTAAAGGTGCTGAGGGGAGATGGAACATCTGGGGGGATTTTTTATGGAAATACTTGTTTACCATTTCTACAACTCACAGAAAACCCACCTGATTATGTGTGCTGCAATGGCAGTGTTGGTCCCCATTGTGATTTGGAAGAATGTACTGCCATAAGAAATGCCACCTGTGTGATATTTTCGAATATTGTAGGGCGCACACAAAAAAGACTGGGATTTTTTGCCCGATTTCATGCGGCCTTCAATACTCGAAAATATCACGTTTCAGGTGGTTTGTACCCCCTGGACCTTTTTGAAAGCAATCCCCCAGCCACCCTCACCTTTAAAATCGGGGGAGTTCCACACTCCCAGACCTCCCTTTGCTCCCCTCCCCACCATAAACATTCATAAACAAAACACACCCAAACAGAAATACACACAAACAGAAACAGAAACACACTTATTTGCCCATCCACCACATCCCTTCCACGCAACAAACACGCACCATCGACCCACACAAACACTTACACAAACACATACTTTCTCCCTGTCGCTCTAATCCCCTTCACACTACAAATATTCCCCCACAACATACACACAGATACACAAACACCTCTCACAAATACAGCTTTTGTCTTCCCCTGCGCAGCCGCGTCTGTCAGTGTGCGGCAGGGGCATGACAGCACGATTGAGAAAGACTGTTCTGAGCGGTCTCAGAGTGCTCTTTCAAAATGTATCTTTTTTATTTAAAAAAAAATGAAAACAGATATTTTCAGTATGGACCATGGTAAATCCTCAATTTTTTAGCTAACCCGCAGGAAATTGTAGCGCGGTGATCATCCAACGCACCTTATAGGGAGACAGGTGTAGGCGAGCACACAATATACAACTTAACCCTTCACTTATAACTTGACCAGCCTCTTACCTGTCTACAAACCCCCCTCTCCTGGGTTAGAGAGCACCCTGGTGTACTTGGATAGGCAGAAGGTAAGGATAGGGAAGATCTAGAGGTTAGTGTTATGATTATGATTGGTCATTGATAACAAATAGGGCAAATAGGTTCCCCAAATACCCCTAAGGAGGAAACACAAGGTTAGAGTAACTGGAGCACACAAGGTGAGGCGGACAAAAGGAATGCTGGTGTACGGTTCTTTTTAGTTGTTTTAAGCTTTCTTATATACTTTCCCAGTACCCCAGCAGGTTTTTGTGAGTTTTTTACAAAAAGGGGCAAAACACTATACAATATATACAACTTAAATTTTCCTAAGCAGCTGCGTTACTAAAAAAATGAAACACAAAAATTGAAGAGTCTTTTAAAACTATAAAATGTCTTTAAAAATATATACACATTCTATATAGTGCACTGTATTAAAACCTGTTTAAAAAGACCTCATTTGTAAGACAACCTGGCCAGAGCTGTCTCAAGGTCCTTGCTGCTCGCTTAATCTTCCTTTCTCCTTCCTACGCTCCAGTGGGCGGGAGGCGGCAGCAGCAGCAACAGTGTGTGGGGGCCCCAATGTCTTTAAATCTTTATGTAGACTGGGCTGTGTGTGTCAGATGCAGCCCAGCACTCAGAGGCAGCATGGGGGGCCCCACACTACTCACTCTACCTTGGCCACGTCTGGCAGGTGTGGCCCATGGAGTCCTGGTGGGCCACCTGTAAAGGAGGTGGCCATTATTTTTAAAGTAAGCCCCAGGGGGGATAAAACAAATTTTATGCGCTCCCCTACTATGGGGAACACCAGTAATTAAATGTGCCCTGGAATGAGGGCCACCTCAGGGGCAGCAGCAGTGGTTAGGGTGCTCCCCTGTCTATCAGCGGAGCGCTTACAGGGCCCAAGCAGTGGTTAGGGCTATAGGTGCTGAGCAGAGCGAGTGCCATGAACCGTGATACAGGGTTTCACCAACTGACTCCAGTGCTCCGCTCGCGCGCCTGCAATGTTTTTTTCTTTTCTTTTGGAGTAAAGGGACCCTTGTGTGTACCATGCTTGGTGTCCCTTAATCTAGTTTTTTCTCCCTCCCCTGATCCCCGCAGCAGCTCTCGCGCTGGGGATCTGATTTTTTTTCCATTTTGAGGATCCCCGGCACGGCCTGCATCAGGGACCCGATTTTCATTTATTTTCATATTGAGATCCCTGGCGCAGCTTTACGTGCCGGTGAGCATTCCTTTTATCCCCCCCGACTGGGGGTTACAAAATTCATCCACTAAGTGCTGGAGCTTTTTCCTCCACTTTATTTCCAAACTCAAAATTTGGGGTGTGGGGCAAATAAGGGGAACCAAGATGGCCACAGGTTGGAGAGCAGCATGAAGGCTTGGCTCTCACCCACTTCAGCGCCAGAAATAGCAAGAAAACAATAAAGATCCCTTCCCCGGGCAGGGGAAACAAAGTACGTGATGGGAAGTACCCACTGCTAGGGGCAAGCGAGCCAACAGACTGGTGCAGCATCCCAGTAAAGGGGTATATCCCGGGGACCGGGAGCCGCAAAGAGAAGGCGCAGAGAGAGAAACGTGCCGGGCGCTGCAGTGGAGGCACTTCCGTCGTTGGTGGGTAGTGCGGCAGTTTGAGGGAGACGCATAGGAGAGAGGGTAAGAGCAGAGAGGATCCCGCTGGAGACGAACACCTCGACATCTGAGATGAGCTGGGTGTGATCGTGTGCAGCCCAGGCTGAGTAACGGGCAGTGCCGGTGAGCCCGTGGGGAGGGAAGCAGGCCCAGACCTCCCCCAGCTGGTAGAGAGAAGATGTGAAGAGAAGCCCGGCCTGCTAAAGGAAGATGAGCGGTCTTCTTCACGGCCCACTCCAGAGAACAGCAATAGACTTGCACAGGGAAGAGAGGTGAGCTGAAGCACTTAAACCATTTAGAGAAGATACCTAGCGGGATGGGGGCTGGAAGGGTACAGTTTGCCCAAATCGAGTCCTCCAGTAAAGGCCCATCAATCCATCCAGAGACCCTCCCCAGTAATGCTTAGGGGCACTGGTCCAGGCCCCCAAATAACACAATTCTACGGCATCACAAGGGGGGGTGCAGGGGCCCAACAAGAGAGGTGAAGGATCCAGTCGACCGCTGAACAAAGCCCTGTGGGGCATGGAAGAATAAGAGGAGGGGGCAGGCAGAGAATGGTTAAGGCAGATCTGGTGAGCACCACTGAAAGTTGAGCCCCAGCCAACAGCCATGCATAGACCAAGGGAGGAGAGATGAGACCGGGTGGGGGCAAAGCCTGAAGGCCCTGTGGAATGGAGCCAGGGTAGGCCAGACAGTGCATCAGGGAGCCACAAGAGGGGTGGGGTACTAGCCCTTGCTTGCAGACAAAATGAACAACAATGTTTAAGCACAAGAATAAAGACATGCAAGTAGCAGTGAAGGCAGCCAAGAAGGCCCAGGAGAGCACCCTACAAAAAATGTGGCGTAAAGGTGATGAGAATGCCGAAGACAGTGAGTGGGACCCAGCTTGACAGTATGAAATCGAGCACTCTGGGAGCACACAGAATGTCCAGGTGGTTACCCAAGAGGTTCTTTGCCAATGTTTGATGACTTTGGAGAAAAGATCTCAGCGACCATACAATCACAGTTGAGCCTGATGGGAACAGAGCTCGCCCGTCCTTGCAGGAGGTGAAGGGGGACATAGCGAACCTCGACAAACGAACTGACGTGGCAGAGAAGGCGTTCAAGATAGACGAATGTATGGAGCGGCTGGCGATGGTCACCCAGAAACTAGAAATCCAAAGCGAAGATTTGGAAAATCAATAAAAGAGGTCTAACATTAGGATAAAAGGTTTGGCGGAAGCAGTAGCGGACAAGGATCTCCGGGAAATGGCGCAACACATGTTTGCGGATCTGCTGGAAGTAGAGGACTGGGCTGGGATTCAATTGGACCACAGTCACAGAGTGGGTCCGAGGAGGGGAGTGCCGGTGGCCAGGCCCAGGACGTGGTAGTAACTCTGCATCAATACAGCCAAAAGGAGAGGGTTCAAGCGTCCACCAGGAAGGCCAGAGCAATCAAATACAATGGATATGAGCTTCAGGTCCTGGCTCAGACATCCCTGGTGAAGTTTTGGCTGATGGGCCTAGTAGTGCAAGCACTGACAAAAGCCGAGGTGCGATATAAGTGAACCTTTCCCTTAGGCCTTTTATTCAAATGGGAAGGGAGGCACCATCGGGTCACATCATGCGAGCAAGGTCTGAGGGTAATAAAGATTGAAGAGGAAGAGTACGCCCGACAGGAAAGACGACCGAAGAGAGATGCCATCAAACGGAAGGTGTGGGAATGGACAAATGTCCTGCCAAAGGGCCTCAAAAAGTGAGCACCAATCAGCCTGGCCAGAGCCCTGAACTTGCAGGGTGGTCCTGAGGACTCGCTTTCTGTGGCAAACAAAGCTCTGGCAACCTGAGGGGACAAGGGGCTTCACTTAATCTTGTGCAAACATCTGCCTGAGGAAAAGTGATTGTGGAGAAGCACTGGGGGAGGTGGGGCAGTTACTATCTTGGTTACTCAAAAGGGTTGGGGTAGACTTGCCATGGTAAACTCTGGTTTATTAACAGGGCTCAACACTCAGGAAGAAAGGCTCGGGGGAGCTAGAGGCTGGTTGAGCACGACCAGAGTCGAGGGGTAATGGGGGAAAAGGGAGGGTGTTGGGCAGGAGGGTTGGAGGAGGTTGAGGGAGGGCGATGCGGGAGGGGTGGATGATAGGGGTGGCCTGCTGGGGGGACGCCTACAGGGATGCATGGGGCTTGTGAGGCATTTCCCGTTACACAGACTATGGATAGAGAGGTGAAATTCTGCATCCTCAACCTCAACGTTAGGGAGCTTAACTCCCCCATTAAGAGGAAGAAGGTGGAGAATTTCATGGGGAGAGTAAAACCCGGGATTGTAGCCTTCTAGGAAGCACATATTGAGAGGAGGGATAGGCATAAAATAAAAATCATTGGCAATAGCCACTTATACCAAGCTAATGCCCAGGGTAAGACAGGGGGAGTTCTAACAGCAGCCGAGGATATGCCGGGTTTCAGGGTGACAGCCACTGAGGGGGACGATGTAGGTAGATATCTAGTGGTGGATTTCCAGTGGGACGGATGGTCCTACACTATAGCAACTGTATACGCCCTTAACACAGGTCAAGATGGGTTTTTGCGGTCAGCACTGACTAAATTAGAGAGGTTCGCCATAAGACAGGTAATCGTATTAGGGGACTTCAATTTGGCATGGGACCTGATAGGAGCGAAAGTGTATACCATAACCAGGGAACATGATCTGGAAAGTTAAAGGAGAGTATGGCCCAACTTGCTCTGGTGGATTGCTGGAGGGAATCAAGAGGGGAGGACACGGGCTACACATTCTATTCCCATGTCCATCGAACCTTCTCAAGAATTGATTATGCATGAATGTCTAATCACTCCTGGGGCAGCTCACGGAAATGGAGCTCGGGAAATAGCACTCTTGGATCTTGTACCCATTATACTGGTCCTGCAAATCGGGATAAGGGAGTCAGGCCTATGGAGGTGGAAATTCCCAAGTCACCTGTTAAAGGAAGGGATATCTGTGAGGAGGTAAAGGGTAAAATCGAGGATTTTTTTAAGTTGAATACTACAGAGGGTGTCAAGGAGCATGAGGGGGGAGATGATTGCTATGAAATCCCAGAGGGACAAACAGATGGGCTAAATGCAGAAATATGTGGAGACCAGGCTCAAACAAGTAATGGGAAAAATGGTAGACAACGGGGGAAGTGGGCTGAGGAAGGCATACAGGCAGTGAAGGGGCCAGCTTGACATCCTACAGACCAGAGAGGCAGAACGGGCATTACTATACCTCCAAGAGAGGTATTATGTAAAGGCAAAGAAGGCATACCACCTCCTGGCTTGTCAGGTTAGAAAGAAGGAGGCAGCAAGGACGATAGTTAGAATTAAGAAGGAATCAGGGGAATATAGTGTAGCTACACCTAATATACTTTCGGAGTTTTCAGGTTTTTTATTTTTTATTTTATTGTTCTGTTGATTTGTTTACAGAAAACCTTACTCAACATAGACAGCATATAAAAAAAAACAAATAAATGAAAATAAAAAAGGACTTAGCTCATACAAATCTCCTTAAAACATACATTAAAACATATTTCAAGCATAAATAATTCAAACATGCATCATAAATTAAAAATAAAAACATCAAGTTACAGACAAGAAGGAAAAAAAAGTTATTTCACGTTAGTAACCAAACCTCATGACAAATTCTATCCATTTGACCAGTTCTGTTCATCTAACGAAAATCCCATTAGGGACTGAGATTCTTTTTATCCTATTGTATTGTGGCTAGCGTAAGGAACTAATTCAGGGCTAGGGTCAATGAAATACTCATACCCCACATACATCTACACCAAAATAGATTCACTGAGACCTCCATGTTTTTATCAAATTTATCTTTGAAAGTATCAAGACGCATAGTATAAAAGTAAAGACACGTGATAACTATATGTCTAAGAGTTTCAGCAGAATTCATGTTCCCGTAAAATCTACAATGGTTCAGAGAGGAGTTGAATGCAGACAATTTGGAGGAATCCTTCCAATACTTGATCCTTTCATAAGTGGGAATCTGGTTTAGCCTAAATCGCATATAGGTCATTTGTACATTAGCACATGGAAATCTTTGGAGCTAGAGAGGCATACATTCCCTTGCATGCACAAAGTTGGAATATTCCCTATAGGTAGAGTAAGTGGCAATGCAATTGACGGTCTCCGTCCAGTCGACCATGAACAGAGACCTCTTAACGATCCCTGGTCGTTGCACTAGATCTTCCACCGCTAACCCAAGGGAAACCAGGACGGACTTCATCTTAGAGCATAACTCTTATATAGAAGAGACAGATTCTGTATGCATAACCAAACCAAGTGTCTCATATAACACATATTTTGTGGGGTCACTCATTTTCTTAAAGGTGGTGAGTTGTTTCCAGACATATGTAGCTTTCAGAGATATTAAACAAAGCTCATGTCTTATGACTGCGTTGGGTGCGGCCATAGACAAACCCAACAGCTCCTTCCAAAGTTTCCCTTGTATCATATACAGGGTAGAACCCAAATCGTGAGTGGAAAGGTCAAGACCATATAAAATAATGGGTTTGAACTTGGCAAGATAGTAACCCCTTACTGGGATTAGAGAAAATTAGCAAACCTTTTGTTTCAAGAATTTCAGTTGAGCTTTGTGTTTATAGGCCTTATCAGATAGACTAGTATTCCAGAATTCAAGGCTGACCCTATTCGTAAGGTTATACCCAAGATAAGTAACAGCCTTGACCTGGTCCACTTTTTCCTGGCCCATATTCCAATCATATCTCTGCACCTTAGTTCCCCTAGAGAAAACAAGAACTGAGATTTGGACGCGTTGGGCTGGAGATTATTAGCTGCAGCATAATGGAAGAACAACTGCATTTTCATCCTGAGTCCCCGCAGAGTACGATCTAGAAGAATAAAATCGTCTGCAAAGGCCATCCATTCTAGCCTAATATGTCCCAACCTGGCGGGTGCAATAGAAGGACCCTGCCACAGTCTCTCCACATCATACATGCACAGGATAAAGAGTATAGGAGCCAGTGTGCAACCCTGTTTAACCCCAACATAGGAAAAGGTCTCCTGAGAAAGTGGCCCCTCCTTTGTCAATCAGACATGTATTGTGGTGTGGGTATGCAAGAGTGCAAGAAGCTGGACGAGCTTGCACGGGATATTCATTGCAAGCATCTTAGACCATAACTTTGACCAAATGACACCATCAAATGCGCTGGACAAGTCCAGTGGGCTAGAAAAACATCCCCAACACCCATATTGTGTACAAAGTGTCTCAAGTGAGCTAGTACAGTTGCATTTAAGTTGGTGCTTATATCCTCTCTAAAGCCAACTTGACATTTACTCAACAAGGAATTGCCTTTGACCACACAATTAAGATCCCTGAGAAGCAAGACAGAAAAGACTTTACAAGTAGCGTCAGTAAGCGCTGTGGGCCTGTAATTGTTGGAGTCGAGTGCATCACCCGTTTTGTAAATGGGTACAATAATGGACTGAATGCAAGTCGCAGGAACAGTGTGGGTCTCAAAGATGTAATTAAACATAGGCTTCAAGAGTTCCGCTCACAAACTGGGATCTTCTTTGAGTACAAAGGGTGGAATGCCATCCGGTCCCGGGGCACGAGAAGGCTTAAGTTTGCTTATAGCCCAGGAGATGTCATCAAGATCCCAAGTGCACTGACCTTCAACAGGGGATCCTAAGTCGAAACCTCCAGTTTCAGTAAATTTCTTGGGAAGGGCGAATTTCTTGGTATAAAAGGTAACCCAAACATCTGCCTGTATGGGGCAATTTAATCCCACCTTATTGACAGTTGACCAATAATATGTTCTAGCATGTTCTGATGTAACCTGAGATATTCATCGATCTTTAGAGATCTAACATAATTTTTATGCCTTTGGGTGATTTTTCTTTTCAAGGCCATAAATTCAAACGCTGTGAGGGTCTGTTTTTTAAGAGCAGCCTGGTCCCCTTAAGAAGCTTGGAATTATATACTCTAGTATCACCCACATATCTACCAGGCTTGTTATAAGCATTAGGGCCAGATTTACTGACCTTATAGTTACAATCCAGTATAATGTTGTAGTAGGAGTTCTCAAATCCTCGAGTTCCATTCCCCTGTGGAATAGGAGAAGTCATATCCATTAGACAATAAAAAAGAAGATGTTTAAACTGAAGGATAGTTTTCCTATTCCAGTTGACTGACCTCCCCTGATTACTGATAGATAGCCCCATCAAATCCGGTCTAAGCTGAGCAGAAGGCGTAGAAATAGTCAAGGAGAAAGAAAGAGGTATGTGGTCCCTTAAGTTGGTATGGATGTGTCTCAAGAGCTAAATATCCCTCTATGCCATGCATGCTTTGATGTAGAGAAATTAGGAGAGTGATTCAATAAAGCCAGGTCCAATCCTCATGGAAAAGATCCCATCAGATTCCACGTTTGACATTAGGTTGGAGAATAGTGGGAGTAGCCCCACTATTATTCCATAGTGCTCCATCAGCACACAATGAATTAAAATCTCAACCTAGCACACACAATACGTTTCCCATAGCCTGTGTAGGGGAGGACTGGTCCAGGAGACCCCTCTCGCCTGCGTTTCCTCCCCAGGTGAGGGCTATGGCTCATTGGGCGTTCCCTCGTGCCACCCGGGCCCAGGTGGTGGAGGGCTCACCCGCTGGAGACATTGCCCACACGTATCAATTGCCCATACAAATTTAGCTAGGCCCAGAAACCATTTTTTGTCTGGTAAAGATGGTGTGAGCTCAGCGCACTGTAGCGCGGCCCCCACCCTTGGAGAGTTTCATCCCTGTTGCCGCAGCACCCTGGCAGATCCGCTGCGAGCACGTTCCCACGAACAAGACGGACATGAGCTAGCGCAATACGCTAACATTGTAACAGTTCACCTCCCGCAGTGTACCATCACTATCAGCATGACCCGGCCATCAGGCCTGAACAATGAGAAGAACGGTAAAATGGTCATCTGATGGCAGACAGTCTTAATATATGTGTATATAGTAATGTCAAGACCACTTGCAAAGTATACTTTCTTCCACAAAATCTCTTATATTACAAATGCCTGTAGAATGTATTAAAATGAGAGAGCATGCTCCCATGATATAAGCAATGGTGAGCTCACACCATTACAGGTGGATACTAATAATAAAGGAACGCTCAAGGGATCTGTTTGTTGCATGTATCACTGGGCAACCTACCTCCCATGGTTTTGCGTCATAACTAAGCTAATGCTGCTAGAGTACACGAGAAAGCGAATGCAATTATACTATAAACTCATGTAAAGGATGCGCGAGAATGCACTGATCATGTGTGTATGTCTAAGCCCCTTATGTGCCACCACCGTCACGTACAGTGGCGGGTCGTTTTCTATGTACTCCACCGACCCAACTACTACCTCATTTACTGCAAATGTATATGCATGTAACTAAAATACTGTAGCTGATAGAATATAATGTACAAATATTGTGCTCGGACTGGGTATAATCGAGACACATCCAGCAAAGGTTAAATGCATGTTTTGAAGCGATTTTGAATAAGTATTATAGAAAGTGTTCAAATATTTGTGATGTCTTTACCTACATTCAGCAACACACGAGGGAGATACCTCTGTGAATGCGTACAAGGCCATTTCCCCCCCCCACCCTGCGAAGGCTGCCAAGACATGAGAACAGAGGCCCGCTCTGCGCTATCCCACCTCCCCCGACCGGACTGGAGCCGCTTCAAAGATTTGTAGCCCCACTGCAGCACCCAAGGCCGCGACCAGCCACCTGCATTATTTACAGCACAGCAGTAAACCTTTGTCTAAACTCACGCGCCCCCTCGTAAACCCCACAACCCACCGGACCGTCTCAGACTTATGGCCCAGTGCAATCAGGACACCCAACACTTTGACAACACACAGCGGAACATCCATAACAACTTCTAACAAGACAGAAAGACCTGTACCACCCGTCCCAGGCCCCGAAGCTTAGCCCCTCGACCTATGGCCCCGGTCAACAGGACACGGGTAACCAGGCCTCGATGTATTACCTCCAGACCCCTCACAAGGTGCATTCCTCCTGTGTTGCATTAACCTATAAAATAACCTATTGGAAGATTTACTAAAGAGAATAACACTGTAAATGACTGAATGACTGCGGTGTGCATGGCTGAGGGCAAGTAAGTCAAGAAAGGCATTCGTCTCTGCCACAAGCCGCCTTGGCACACCAACACCGCCCGGATGAACTCAAGCCGACCTGCCAGGCCCAGCCCAACCCACGAGGGTGACCAGTGACGTCCTCCAGCCAAGACCAACCACGCCGCAGCAGCACCTATAGTTAGTCGTCGCCACCCAATCCCAATGAACTTGTGCCCCCTATAGTATGTAGGTTTTGATGACGTTTTTTGTAAATATATACGCCTGTCTTTGCGATTGTCAGACAGAGCGCTCTCGGAGTTTGCAGAGTTCTTTGCATGCCCAATTCTGATTGATAAACTCCCATTTACGCTCACCCGCACTCTGTCTTGGCCTTATTCCCATTTTGGGAGAGTCCTTCATTGTCTCTCATTGCGGGGAGGATCGTGCTGTTTGGGGACGCTTGCTTTCAGTGGTGACCCCGATAGCGTTATTTTTATTTCTTCCTAACTCCTTATAACCGTCTCCTTTTTGGCACGAGAATCTCCGGTCGAAAAGGGATACGCACGGTGAGCCGGCTCCGGGAGGCTGCCCGCCAACGGCGACCGGTACACTAAGAAGTGCGCACTCAATAGAGAGGGGGTACGGGATCCCGGTTGAAAAATCCCCTTTGAGTACCGCTCGCCGGGGCTGACTGTTGAGCTGACGGCGACACTGCCTGGACGGACCCAGTTTCGGAGACTATCGGTTCAAGACGGGCACGTGAGTACTGAGTGCGAGCGATCTTAAAGGGAGCGGGGAGTGAAGTGTAGGACAGGAAACGAAGAGGGGGTACGCAGATCTACTAAGGATCATCTTAAATTTTCCTTGCTTTTTCTTTGCATATGGCCATTAGGATCAAGAGGTGAATAAGAGATAAAAGTGACGGGAACCTAGCTCCGAAAGGGGGTGGAAGGCGGCGCCGCATAGTGCTATCTTGACTAGTACTGGGAATATATGAAGAAGTGGAGTATAAAATAAAAGTGTTCAGCAAAAGGGGACACTGAGAGTACATTAGTGACCGCTATTACTTTTTTCCTTTCTTAAGGGTAGGGGGGGAGAATAAAGAACTGTGATTAGCACAAACTTAGGGAGACAGTAAGAGAAAAAGAGTCCTATTAGAAGGGGGGAAAACAGGTTAATATCTATATATATATATGCGCATCTAGATATTCAAATAAGACGAACAGGGACAGCCGGCTAGGGAGGAAAGGGAGGGCAGCTTGAATGGTGAATGGTGCCAAGAGGTGTGTGCACCTCGTATGTGCTAGAAGAGATTTTGATGTTGTGAATGTGTGAGCGGTTATAAATGCATAATAGGTAAATGGTCATGATAAGTGTGGTCGGATAAAACATTTTTCCCTCTTCAGATAACGTCAATATACTGAAGTGAGTGAGTACCTTTTTGATTTCCAGGTTGACATTGTCAAAATAAAGGATGGGTTGCTCTTGTATGTGCCCCTCAAAGAGAACAGAATAGACATTGTGTACGGCCAGTTTTGTATTGTGCAGTCAGGGAGGGGAAGAGCCCAAAGGGACCCAACATTGAATGTGAAGTAAAATATAAAGAATAATATTGATACTACATTTACATTGTAGTTGCAAACACACTGAGACACACCAGCACTAGGAGGGCACAGAGATGGGGGCTGAAACACCCTTATCACACATTTGTAAGAATCTCCCGGGATACATGGAGCGGATTAAAAAATATCACGACCAATGGGTGACCGAGCTAAAGGGGGAGGGGTTACCTCAGATTTGGCCCGAGGGAGGGTCATTTGATAAAAGTGTTCTGGATACGGTGGCCACATGCATTTTTCTAAAATACAAAGGAAAGCAGCTGCAAAATAGGAGGGAAATATTAGATCTTTGGAGGTTATTTGAAGAGATACCACCGACTAAGACACCAGCACTAAATCCTGATCTCCCGTCCACCACAGACAATCCACTACTAATACAAAGAGATGTCAAAGAAGGCTCAAGTGTAGCGCCACCAGTAGAGGTAATAAGTTTGTACCCGATAATAAAGAAGCCTGTGCCCGCAGAGGGGTACAGTGACCCCACTTACATACCTCCCCCGAAAGATACTACACCCCACCGGCCCACGGCACCTCCGCCATATGAAAGCACGAGGGAGCGAGCCCAGGCAGGCGCACAAAGGGTAGATATAGAGAAGCTCACAGATGATTTAGAATCAAGACTGACGATAGCAAAGGATGAGCTCTCGAGGATAAAAGACATATGCGAACGAACAGCACTAGATGCAACTAGATCAGGGCGTACGTCCAGTGCGCCAGGTGAAAATAGAAAGCCCGAAGAGGGGTGGAAAAAGGGCGAGATTCTGTTCAGAATTGAGGAAGAACCAACGCGAATAATAGAAGTAGGGCCCAGAGAGGGAGATGTTGTAAGCGAAGAAAGGCTTGGGGGAATTAGAGAGGAATTGCTGTGTGATATAAGGGACGAGGTAGAAGAAAGCGACCGGTTGAGTATGGCGATGGGAGGGGGAAGCGAGGGGGAGGAAGGTACGTGTTCACTGAGAACCCTGTATGATGAGTGGACGGGGCGACTAAGGAACAGAGTGGGAAAAATGGCATCACTGGGAACATCAGCAGCTAAAACGGGTCCGGACGGAACGACAAAAGGAAGGCTACAGCTCCCGTTGATACACAGGGGAGGAGGGAGGCCTAACTATATCCCATGGGCGCAGATGGATAAAGCCAATTTATTAAAGGTATTGCCCCCGTTGTCAGGGGGGGCAAGTAAGTGGATATATGCCTTTGAGAAACATACTGCCGGGGTACCCCTAGCCATAGGAGATGTAAAAAGTCTACTCGTATCAGCAGTGGGCGATCAGGCTGAAAGGGTATGGGTTAAGGCCGGTTTCCCGGGAGTAACGTTAGACTGTGACCGCCATGATGGGGCCTCCTTTAACACAGTGCGTGCTAGGGTGTGGGATGCCTTACGCGACACATTCCCAGATACACCGGACTTACAGTCAGTGATGCAGTGTACAATGAATGACGGGGAAGAGGCTATGGATTACATTTTTCGGGTCCAAGAGATGTGGAGAGCAGAAACGGGCACGCCCTGGTATCAATCGACATCTTTATTTTATTTTATTATAAAGAGAGGGCTCCCAAAGGAAGTGCAGAAGGCGCTTGACAAGATAGCAGGTATTGAAGCAAAGGGATGGCCAGAAATTCAGAGCATAATAGTACACCATTGTAAACGAATAAAGGAGAGGGAGAAGGAGGTGGCGCAGAAAAGATTGGCAGACGAGGCGAAGTTAGTACAGTCAAAGTTAGTGAAGGTTGCAGCAGCAGTAGCCGCGCTCCCACACAGTAGAGAGGGAGATGATGAGGAGGAGGGGCTGATAGCACTCCAAGGAAGGGTGGCAACTAATTGGGCAGGAACAGCACAGCGGCAGTGGACTGAGCAGGAGCAAGGTGGAAGTCCGCAGTGGCAAGAGTGGACCCCTCGAGGGGGACGAGGTGGGTACAGGGGCCGGAGAGGAGGCGGACAGGGGTATGGGGGAATGGGAGGAAATGGATGGCAGGGTCCCAGGGGCCCCCAGGGGAGTTGCTGGAACTGTGGACGATGGGGACATTACTCCAGGGAGTGCAGAAGTAGACAACACAATGGGTTCCAGGAGGAGGAGATTTATGGTCATCCACACCCAGGAAGCCCATATGGTCTCCCAATGGGACAGCAGCAATTAAGAAACCCCGGCCAAGGTACCACGGGCCAGCAACAGGGACACCAGTATAGGACACAGAACCACCCCCAAAACAATGACAGTATGCAATACACGCCAGGTAACCCTTTCGCGACAACAGCAAACGGGGCCCCCGCGCCAGCACCTTACAGCGGCATGTCAGTAGTTTCAGGGAATGTCTTTAGTGAGGGAGGGGTGACGAGATACCCCGCATAGGACAGCCCACAGAGAACACTTGCGTGTCCAGTTCTATCCACCACCTACAATGCAGCAGAGGAACCATTGGTAGGGGCGCAGATAGGAGACAAGCAGTTTATATTCATGGTTGATTGGGGAGCGGAGAAATCATGTATCAGGGAGGGCCGATTCCCGTTATCTAACAGGAAGTTAGAGACGCAGGGGTTCTCTGGGGCTGTAGTTGAAGTTCCTTACACAGAAGCTTTGGATGTAACAGTGGGGGGTAAGACTGTGAAGGCACCCTTATTGTATTACGAACATTCCCCAATTAACTTGCTAGGGAGGGATCTCCTGAGTAAACTCAATATGACCATATCATTTACCGAGAGAGGGATAGTGTGTTCTACACCCGGGATATGCCCCTTGCGTGCGATGTTGGTAGTGCAAGCCTACACAACCACGCAGGAAATACGAGGGCTGCCACAAAATGAGGAAATGTTTATCAAAGGGCTGAAGACTCTGGCCCTCATAATTCCCGAGCTAAGAAGCATGGACTGGAGGATTGCGGCGGAGTTCCTCTTCCGCCCCATAGTATGTCCCAACACAGCACCAGGATCAGTGGTATCATTAGACTTGCACGCTGTGCAAGTGTCAGCAAATAGAATGGCTGTGATTGGAGTGGACGAGGAAGGGTGTGAGTGGCGCACAGTGCTGTGCACAAACGCCAACATCGCCCTACGAGAGGTAACAGATGAGGATCTCTTTTCAGACACGGAAGGGGATGGTGAGATAGTAATGGAAATAGCGATGCCCTGTGACATTTTAATACAAGCAAGGGAGACCCCCGTGCAATTGATGACAGTGGTAGGAGCACCACCGTCCTTTTTTGATGATGACATGAGGCTCGTACCAAACAACTTATGGACAACAGGCCCCCATGATGTGGGACTGTTGCATGGAGTACAGCCTGTGGTAATAAAGCTAAAGCAAGGAGCAATTTTACCGCGAGTTAAACAGTATCCTTTGTCTCGTGAAGCTGAAGAAGGGATAAAAGAGACAATAAATGCCCTACTAGCACAAGGGATAATAGTGCCTTCAAACTCCCCATGTAACACTTGTATTTATCCAATCAAAAAAGCAAAAGGGGGTCTTGGAGGATGATACAGGACTTACGCCCCCTCAATGATGTAATACAGAAGGAGTTCCCTCTAGTCCCTAACCCGGCATCAATACTATGCAGCACCCCGAAAGAGGCATCACATTTCACAGTAGTAGATTTGAAAAACGCATTTTTCTCCATACCCCTGGCTGAAGAGAGTAGATACCTTACTGCCTTCACACTGGGGGGTAAAAGATATGAACATTGCAGATTACCACAGGGTTACTGCGAGAGCCCGAGCATCTTCAATCGCACATTACATGAAGACCTAGGAAACCTATCAGTTGAGAGCACCATTATTCAGTACGTAGACGATTTACTAGTCTGCGCACAAAACGAAGAGAAATGCAGAACAGATTCCATAACATTACTGACTTTGCTGGCCAACAAGGGGTACAAAGTGGACAAGGGAAAGCTACAATACTGCCTGACAGAGGTCCTGTACCTAGGACAGTTGATTTCAAAAGATGGGAAAAGAATAATACCAGACAGAGTAGAAGCCATAAGATCAGTAGGTGAACCCACAACAGTAAAAGATATGCAGAAATTTTTGGGAATGTGCAAGTACTGCCGAGCATGGATATTAGATTATGCGGCATACACCAGGCCCCTATTACAAGCATTAAAGGTGGCCCAACAGGAGAACAGGAAGATGGAATGGACGGAAGAGATGAGTTCCTCTTTCCAAACACTAAAAGAGTTGATTTCAAGCGCCCCAGTACTCGCAAACCCTGATTATGGACGCGAGTTTTACCTATTCTCACACTGCAAGGAAACACTGATGACAGCAGTCCTGACACAAAAAACGTCCTTAGGACACAAGCCATTGGCTTACTATAGTGGTACTTTAGATGCCGTGATGCAGGGCCATTTCGCGTGCGAGCAATCACTCGCTGCAGCCGCGTTCGCGATTGAGAAAAGTGCCACCATAGTAATGGGTTGCCCGGTGACATTGTTTGTGGAACATTCATTATTTGCAATACTAGAGAGATCAAAAAGCACACTGACCACACAGCGGGCGACAGCCTACGAGATCATATTGTCCAGCGCCAATATCCATATAGTGAGATGCAAGACAGTGAACCCCGCCACATTCATTACAGAAGCGTGTACACTAGAGGACATGCAGAACCACGATTGTGCAACCTACACAGGAGAAAGAGGGGAGGAGACAGTGGTGTGTGAGAACGCTCTAAGCGAGGGGGAAGTGTACTTTGTGGATGGGTCTGCATCAATTGACGTGGACACGGGAGAAAAACACGTTGGCATGGCAGTAGTGAGGTTAGAAGACGGTGAGTATGAAACACTGGTACAATACCGCCTCCCATCACATTACTCCGCACAGGCAGCAGAACTGATTGCGCTCATAGAAGCACTACATGCAGCAAAGGGTTGTGCAGTGACAATATACACAGACTCAGCTTACATGACAACGACAGTACATGGAGGCCTAGCAAGATGGGGGCGTAGGGGATTTAGGCGGGCAGATGGAACACCAGTACAGCATGCAGAATTGTTGAAAGAGTTAATTGAGGCCCTGCAAAACCCCACTGCAGTAGCAATAGTAAAGTGCCAAGCACATACGTCCAACACAGACGTTGTGTCTTTAGGGAACGCAGCAGCGGACGCTGCCGCCAAGGAGGCTTCCTATTTTCAGAAAAATGCCAATCCAGCTACTAGAGATTGCATTTCAACAGCTACACTTCCCTGCACATAACACCAAACAGCACATCGCAGAAGAAATACAGGAAGAATGGTTCGTGCCCTGTCTCCAGGAGCATGTGTCTCGATTGGCAATGGAATGTACAACATGCCAAATATACAATTCAGGAATGACATTACGCACTCTCCGGGGAACAATTCCTAAACCCATTGGCCCATTCAAGGAACTACATATAGATTACGCAGACATGGGGGAAAGGTGTAATGGTGCACGGTACATGATTGTGGTTGTGTGCCCATTTTCAAGGTGGGTCGAAGCAGGACCCTGCGCACGACCCGATGCCAAGAGTGCCGCCAAGTTCCTAGTAAGGGAAGTATTCCCGCGCTGGGGAATTTGTGACGTGATCCGCTCAGACAATGGCACTCATTTTGTGAATGAGCTTTTTAAGGAAGTGACTACATTGTTGGGAATAAAACATAAATTATGCTCAATTTATCATCCTCAAAGTAATGGCGTAGTGGAAAAGATGAACGGACTGTTGAAGGGCAGGTTATCAAAACTATGCTTCTCATTAAAGAAGAATTGGATTTACTGCCTACCCCTTGCGCTATTTGAATTAAGAAACCAGCCAAGCAAAGACCACCATTTGTCCCCGCACGAGATCGTGACTGGGAGACGGATGAACACAGCACATTCACCACTGCGCGAACACTCAGACGCTCACAGAAGCGCCGCGATATTGGGAGATGAGTTCACAGACTATTTAAAGAAATTGACAAGGGCAGCGAGCGTGATAGCAAAGCAACTGTCCCCACCCTTCACTAGAGAAGAGGGAAATGTAACAGGCGCTGTCACGGAGCCAGGGCAACAGCTACAGCTAATGCCAGGCGACTGGATTTATGTCAGAAGCTTTGTGCGTCGGTGGAATGCACCACGATTCCACGGCCCATACGAAGTAATATTTTGCACGCCCACGGCAGTAAAGGTCAAAGGGTTGAGGTACTGGGTGCACTTGACCGATGTACGGAAGGCATATAGCAACGTACAAGAGGAGGTAGATGGGGAGGCACAGACAACAGCAAACGCTGCAACTGAGCAGAATGACTGAATATGAACTTGTGTGTATGTGTTGGTACTGAATTTGAAGAAATGCACAACTGATAAAGATGCAAAAAAAAAAAAAAATACGAAATTTTTTTTAACTTTCATCTTGTTGAGTGTATATATATATATATATATTAAATGGAATGCCAAACTATGAGCTTGTATACACCCTTGTCTGTGAATACCCCTCCCCGTATCCCCACCCGCTTCCGTTCCCTGTCACATGTATATTGGCACTGATGGTGCTAGCAAAATGTTTACATGTATGCACTCAATGCACTTTTATATCTTAAACAGGAGCTTCCATGGCATCTAACGGGCAGCCTGCAACGGATAGATTTACTAGAATTAGAGAGTGGTTAACTGAGAAATGCATATATTCGTATGAATGTGGACTATCTGCGTGCATCGTATTGTTTTTCACATTGATGTTTGGTCTGGTTACATACTGGTTCATAGCGTTCATCTCTATCGAGATGAACGAGGGGGGAGGGAGCAACACAACTACTGGGACCAATACAACTGCAAGTGTCAATGCCACTACAAGGGAAGGTGATTTTTTGATATGGGACGGAACTAAACTTGTGTGGGGCTACTATACTACGTCATCCAATGTTGTCATCTCACAAGATGGAGGGCCAAAGGGTAAAAGGCAAAATAACACACTGTCCCCACCTGAGATATCTAGTTACAATGCTCACAGCTTAAACGACCGAAACCCCTCTGCTATATCCTGGTTGTATAATACCCCCACCAGCCAACCTGCCCCCATGGCCATAGACAATCAAAGAATTAAAGCAACACATGAAATATTATATGATGACTGGGTGAAGGGGGGCGGGAAGGGGAAAGGGGGGTCTGTTTTGCCCTTCGTTCAGGAGGTTGGGAAACGCCAAAGGAACAATAATAACAGACAGAAGAGGGAAGCAGGGAGGAGGAAGTATGATGAGTACTATGGGTTAGGTCTAGATAAAATGGAAGACCCACGACACCCCCACCAAACAAATAAGTGGTATGCAGATATGAGTGCCACAGCTAAACAAACAACAAACGAGAGCTGTTATGTCTGCTCCCTTATTCCTCACGCATCAGGTACACCCAAAGTACTGTTACCCAAAGAGTTGCCAATTATAGACGCCCAATGTCTCCTTCATCTTACGTTATGCAGAATTAAGAACACCTTCCAGGCACATGAAGTGACTTTTCAAATGCTACAGAACGAGAAAACGTGCTACCCAAAACCATCAGGGGTTGTATGTCTGAAAGAACCGTTTTTTGTAATTGGAGGGATACTTTTTTCTGACAACAAGTGGAAGGACGAAGAAGTAATGTGTAAAGCTGAAGCACTGAGGGGTGTGGCACCGGTGAAGTTGCAATGGATAGAAGAAACGTGCACACCCGTATGGAAGGAACACATTTCAAAACTAACCTGGGTTACGCCCATCGAAAAGCCTTTCAAGCTGCAGAATGAAATAGACTATGAACTATGTTTCGAAGGAGAGGGGAGAACGTCCATGGGGACGAACAAGAAGTGCAACAAAACCCTCACTATCCCAGACCTAAGAAAAGGGACTGCGGCCCTTATGGACACGTACTGGGTATGTGGCAACCAGGCATACCTACACCTCCCCCCGTCGTGGAGTGGCAGCTGCTCAATGGCCACTCTGCACTCAGCTCTAATGGTGATACCAGAAAGCCACATCGATGGAAGCAAAAGGACACAGGAACGCACACAACAGAGTGTGGCCCAACCAACTGCAGAACCACAAATGTATGTCCTGTCTTCCGGAAGCAAGGGAGAGGTGTTAACCCGTCACAGACGAGCATCAAATTACATCTCACAGGCATCATCAGAACTATTGGCTCAGATCCCAGACAAATATCGATTATTCAGCTCAGCAGAAACATTTTTTGCCTCACTCGTATCAAGTGTCCAAGCAAGGGCAAACGCAAAATGGCTTCAGATAACCCGTTGGGAATTGATTCAGCTGGCAAACGACACTGAAGAAGGATTTAACATAATAAAGGTCGAACTAAGAGCTTTGCGACTGATGACCATGCAAAACAGGTATGTCCTGGACCTGTTGACGGCGATGGACGGCGGTGTTTGCCGAAAAATAGGAAGTGCCTGCTGCACTTTCGTACCTTCTGAAGACGCAGAGAACGGCTCCCTGTCCCATGTGATCGAAGCAGTCCACAACCTAGGAGAAAAAATGAAGATGGAGGGCGGAGCAGAAGATAGTACATGGTTCGATAACCTCTTCTCCTGGGTCCCCTCATGGCTTGGAACAACCGTGAAATTTTTGATGCCAGCTGTGGTGTTCCTCCTTTTGATTTTCTGCCTGTGCCAGGTGGGTCTTCGGGTCTGTGCTAACGCAGTACCAAATGGTGCAATGATGATGGTGACAATGGGCAACTCACACGGTACAATAAAAACAATGCAAGAAGCACAAATACAAACAGGGATAGATAACACACCCAGGTACCAATTGGTGCCCATGTATCACGACAAGGATATTGTAGATAAGCTGTGGCACACCACCATCAAAGAGCCCCGCATACTGGAATGGTACGAGGAAGTTTGGGTAGATTTGGAGGGAGATGGTGGGTGTATATATCTCACGTGTACTCCAGATGAATACGCCAGGAGAGGTGAGAGCTTAAGGGGAGTGTGCAGAGCATGGATGCCTATCAAAGGAACTCCTGCATGGGATGAGGCGGTTATGGACGAAGCAGAATGTAGGAGAATAGAAGAGCTAAAGAATTCGTTACTTAAGTAACGAAAGGGGGGAAATGTAGGGGAGGACTGGTCCAGGAGACCCCTCTCGCCTGCGTTTCCTCCCCAGGTGAGGGCTATGGCTCATTGGGCGTTCCCTCGTGCCACCCGGGCCCAGGTGGTGGAGGGCTCACGCTCTGGAGACATTGCCCACACGTATCAATTGCCCATACAAATTTAGCTAGGCCCAGAAACCATTTTTTGTCTGGTAAAGATGGTGTGAGCTCAGCGCACTGTAGCGCGGCCCCCACCCTTGGAGAGTTTCATCCCTGTTGCCGCAGCACCCTGGCAGATCCGCTGCGAGCACGTTCCCACGAACAAGACGGACATGAGCTAGCGCAATACGCTAACATTGTAACAGTTCACCTCCCGCAGTGTACCATCACTATCAGCATGACCCGGCCATCAGGCCTGAACAATGAGAAGAACGGTAAAATGGTCATCTGATGGCAGACAGTCTTAATATATGTGTATATAGTAATGTCAAGACCACTTGCAAAGTATACTTTCTTCCACAAAATCTCTTATATTACAAACGCCTGTAGAATGTATTAAAATGAGAGAGCATGCTCCCATGATATAAGCAATGGTGAGCTCACACCATTACAGGTGGATAATAATAATAAAGGAACGCTCAAGGGATCTGTTTGTTGCATGTATCACTGGGCAACCTACCTCCCATGGTTTTGCGTCATAACTAAGCTAATGCTGCTAGAGTACACGAGAAAGCGAATGCAATTATACTATAAACTCATGTAAAGGATGCGCGAGAATGCACTGATCATGTGTGTATGTCTAAGCCCCTTATGTGCCACCACCGTCACGTACAGTGGCGGGTCGTTTTCTATGTACTCCACCGACCCAACTACTACCTCATTTACTGCAAATGTATATGCATGTAACTAAAATACTGTAGCTGCTAGAATATAATGTACAAATATGGTGCTCGGACTGGGTATAATCGAGACACTTCCAGCAAAGGTTAAATGCATGTTTTGAAGCGATTTTGAATAAGTATTATAGAAAGTGTTCAAATATTTGTGATGTCTTTACCTACATTCAGCAACACACGAGGGAGATACCTCTGTGAATGCGTACAAGGCCATTTCCCCCCCCACCCTGCGAAGGCTGCCAAGACATGAGAACAGAGGCCCGCTCTGCGCTATCCCACCTCCCCCGACCGGACTGGAGCCGCTTCAAAGATTTGTAGCCCCACTGCAGCACCCAAGGCCGCGACCAGCCACCTGCATTATTTACAGCACAGCAGTAAACCTTTGTCTAAACTCACGCGCCCCCTCGTAAACCCCACAACCCACCGGACCGTCTCAGACTTATGGCCCAGTGCAATCAGGACACCCAACACTTTGACAACACACAGCGGAACATCCATAACAACTTCTAACAAGACAGAAAGACCTGTACCACCCGTCCCAGGCCCCGAAGCTTAGCCCCTCGACCTATGGCCCCGGTCAACAGGACACGGGTAACCAGGCCTCGATGTATTACCTCCAGACCCCTCACAAGGTGCATTCCTCCTGTGTTGCATTAACCTATAAAATAACCTATTGGAAGATTTACTAAAGAGAATAGCACTGTAAATGACTGAATGACTGCGGTGTGCATGGCTGAGGGCAAGTAAGTCAAGAAAGGCATTCGTCTCTGCCACAAGCCGCCTTGGCGCACCAACACCGCCCGGATGAACTCAAGCCGACCTGCCAGGCCCAGCCCAGCCCACGAGGGTGACCAGTGACGTCCTCCAGCCAAGACCAACCACGCCGCAGCAGCACCTATAGTTAGTCGTCGCCACCCAATCCCAATGAACTTGTGCCCCCTATAGTATGTAGGTTTTGATGACGTTTTTTGTAAATATATACGCCTGTCTTTGCGATTGTCAGACAGAGCGCTCTCGGAGTTTGCAGAGTTCTTTGCATGCCCAATTCTGATTGATAAACTCTCATTTACGCTCACCCACACTCTGTCTTGGCCTTATTCCCATTTTGGGAGAGTCCTTCATTGTCTCTCATTGCGGGGAGGATCGTGCTGTTTGGGGACGCTTGCTTTCACCCGTCTCATACCATTTGCAAAAAACATTGCTCAAGCCTTCTTCAATTGCTTCCAAAAGAACCCATAAAGGGTTCCCATAAATGTTAAGCAACAGAATCGTCTGCAAACATTCCTCCATAACCAACATGATTGCTAGGAGCCATTCATTGCTGCACACAATTTTGCATTTAACCCCCAAATTACAGTCTACCGCTACTGCCAATCCTCCACTGGGTCTCCCTCCCAACCCCCTAACTGCAGGACACAAGAGGGTATGATAACTTTCAAATACATGGTTGATCGAGAGCATGGTTTCCTGGAACATATAGATATAAAGAAGACCATTTGGAGAAGGATTAGCCATCAATTTAATCAAGTTAGCTCCTCCGCACACATTCCACGAGATCAATTCAATCTCAATCGTGTCTTGGACACCCTGTTCCTTGTCTTATGTTCTCAAGTGTCTTGAGGGCTGGCTGTAACCAGGACCAATCTTGTCTGTTATTCGAAAGGGTAGAGATGAGCGTCAATGCTGAGCTTGGGTCTCGTATGGGATTGGTATTAGGAATTACCACTAGCACTGATGGTGTGGCTGTAGGTTCTTTAAAAGCAAGAAAGGTATTTGCTTCAGCAGCACTATGCAGTGCCACCAGGTTGAATCCCAATGATTCTAGATTTTTCTCCTGGCCCCTCACCATATCGGTGGCCATCTCCGGATGGAAACTACTTACCGTACGGAAATTGTTGACGATAGGCAGTGAGATTGCATCAATATCATCCGTAGTTATTGGTCTTAAAAGAGGTTTTTTTAAAAACAATATTTAATAGGTTTGTCCTGTTAAGACTTGTCGCCTGATCACATTTGTTGTTTTTTATCCAACCAATTATTTTACCTTTAATAATTGTAGGACCCGGCCCCAAGGGAGCAGCAACCTCAGGCTGTTCCCGTGGACCTGCAATAGCACGACTCTTATTATGGTTATCAACCTCAGGCAAAGCAGTCTTCATAGAAATCTCACTCCAAGTTATATCCACCACACCGTCCCCAGGAAGACCCAAAGGCAAACTTCCTTCTCCAGTATTAGGGAGGATAGCTATGGACTGCAAATCCATAGTTGGGAGGACAACAGTAGGCTGCAAACCCATAGACACCTGAGTGTGCATCGTTCTAACGATCTTCCAGAATGCAGTCATCTTAGTTTGTTTAGTCTGGGGACGATTGAATACATTTTCCACCCTGCCTCCAAGTTGGATCCTACTGATGTGCTCGGTCCATCCTTAATCCGTTCCCCACCATTCTCTGCCCCATCATGTGGAACGGCATGGTTTTTCAGCAGCTCCATAAAATTAGAACCTCAACCCCTTGCGATGGTTTACAGGGCTTATGATTACCACTTGTTCAGGTATTTGCCTGATAGCCTTGAGGTTAGAGTTCCTCCCCTTGATTTTGGCCGCAGGCATGTTTTTTGTTTTTTTAACAAATTTTAACTTCTTTTTGTATTTTTTCCCGCTGGGAGGGGAGGTCTTTAGTAATTCTATTCTTTCTTGATTAGAAGTAGATGGAGATCTCCCCCTAACCGATAGTTCAACATCTTGTTGTTGGTTAGCCTCTTCCATAAGCCCCTGGCCTCTACCAAAAGCCGTCGGACTGTCGGATGCACAAGTAAACCCTCTATCTTGTATTTTTTCCCTAGGGGTCTGGCAGAAAATCATGGGCTCCGCTCTCGATCCCGTAGTGTAGAAGAGGACGCACGAACCCCAGAGGTTAAAAATTCCACAATCGTTGTAAGCTTAGCATCGAGAGCCTAAGATTGTGTTCATCTGACATCACCCTATCCCCTGTAGAATTATTATCACCAAGAGTTTTGCCTCTACCAAGACCCTCCAGGAATGCCATACGAGAGGATAGCTTGTTCAAGGCTGTTTGTTGATCCACCAGGATCCCTCCAAGGTTGTCCTGTGTTTCTCTGAGAGTCCTAAGAGCCAAATTCAAACTGACATGCAAATTAGACTGCAAGGGAGATATCAGTCCGGGTGTCCGGTCAAATGGTCAACAGACAAATGGTCGACAGGACAATTGGTCGACACAATTTGGTCAACAGGTCGAATTTTTTTTTAATTTATATATATATTTTTTAGGTTTTCGTTTAGGGAAAAAAAGGGTTTTTTAGCAATAAAAAGGGGGTCGGGGGGGCCCCCCAAAAAAAAAAAAAATGTGAAAAAACACAAAAAATAAAATTCGACCAGTTGACCTGTCGACATTTTGGTGTCGACCAATTGTCCTGTCGACCATTTATTTTCGACCAAATGACCTAGAACCATCAGTCCGCAAACACCCAACACATCAGAAGATTTGTTGCCTTCAATCTGTGCCGTCATTCCTCCCCTAATGTCGGAATCGACGATTGAGGTGAAAGCAGCACTCGGTTCAGACAAGCATTACTTCTCAGGGACCCTTGATTTTTCACCCCTTCTCTTATCTTAGAGGTGCAGAGAACTTTCCTTTATTCCAATTCAGCAAGATCATACAATGGGGAAATGTGTTTGACAACTGTACCCAACCCATTTAGCCCCTGTGTACCTTGATTAGAATCTTTGGGTTGTGATATCTGTTTAGGTTCTTTAGTATGATTCAATGGGGCCACTACACCATAGGGCCTAGGGTCTTGATTACAGTCAACAGGACCAACTTGTTTATTACCCCCCTCAGACAAGCTCCTTTTTTCATAATGTAGTTAAATTCACTTGTACTATAGGGCATGTCTAAATCTATGATCTCTTTGAGCAAGTCCCCTGTAGCATCAGCAGCTTGTTGGAGTGAATCCTCAAAACAATCTCCCACCTCTAGCTGGTCCAGGGATATTGCCTTGTGGATATCCTTTTCCGTATTTGCAAGACAGGGTATTTGTAATTTGGTAGGACATCCTAGTTTGGCAGACTTAAGGATCCAGGTACAAATCTAGAATCCCAAGAGTCCTCCAAATACAAAAACATTAGAAGAGCTACAGTCGGGAGCACCTTTAAGGGGCCCAGGTTCACTAATGTGAGTACTTACACCACCAATTAAACAAGTTCAAAAGTCTCATAGCACTTCCCGCTCCCAACTTGCCACTTAGAGTACCAACTTGCAGTGTTGTTGAGGCATGAAAACAAACCACCCTTCTTACAACCGGTAAACATTATTGTAAACATTCTGCATCAGTCAAATCATGTGTACTCATAGTAGTGGGGGAATTTCCAACTGTAGCTTCTTCGATAGTAACCGGGTGCAAGATGTCTAAGAGCATCTCCCCCTTGTCAGTATCAGGTAACACTTTGTTTCCCAGGACGACCAATACGGCCCTGGCGTCTAGGTCATTAGTCATCCTTGACCACAATTTAGGCGTAGAGTTCGTCATCCACTGCATTTGATTCATAGAGAGAGGCTTCAGCCCCTGTGTTACTACTTGGGTCTCTTTGCCGTTCATAGTTAGAGACTTGTTAGAAGAGGAACAGGGCTCCTTGTTACAAATTTATTCGATGGAGTCAAAACCACTTCTCAGTGTAGGCATGAAGCAAGTGGATATCCACTAGGAACTGCACAGGCAATGCAACCTCCCAATAATGACTTCTCAATGCTATCTCAAAGGTTCTCTCGCAACAGAAGTCACAGAATTACACTGTATGTACCGCAACACAATGGCAATCCCCACAGTAGATGTCACAATATCTGGAACGGCAAGGCTCAAAGGCACAAAGCCCACAGTCGCCTCCAGTAGTCAATGTTGCCAGGTCAGGTTTTTAAAAAATCAGCAAAGAATGATAAACACCTCTGGATGTTTTCCTCAAAAACCACAACGGTAAGGCCCAGAAGCAGACAGCCCACAATCGCCTCCCGTAATCAAATAATACCTTCAAGACAAATAGGTCAGTAACAATGGTAGTCCTTTAAGTATAGTTATTTCAAGAACAGAAATGGTGAGGCTCAAAGGCACTATGCCCGCAGTCACCTCCCGCAAGTAATAATATCAAGTCAAACTGAGAAAATCTGCAAGCAACATTAATCACCACAAAGTGATTTCCCCAACAGCCACACCAGAGAGGATCAAAGGCTCGAGGCCCGCAGTCTCCTCCCGGTAGCAAGAGTATCTTTCAAGACCAGTAGCTCGATAAAGAATTTCAGATAGTAGGCACCTTCCGGATCAAAAAATCGAACAATACAGGTAAGCAGTTCGCTTAAGTGTTTTCTGTAAGTGAAGTAGGGATGGAAGTTCTGCCGCTCCTCTCCGTAATTCAAAAAAATAAAAAGCTCAAAGGATCAAAGACAACAAGCCCAAAGACACCTTCAGCTGCAATTCAGTCAACTATATTGTTTGTGTTTATCGGTGTTCAATGTTAAATGTTTCCCCCGACAATGTAAAATATAGGAAGCACGCGGCTCGTCTTATGAACGCTGTGAGGATGAGCTGAGTTAGCGAGCAAGTTAATCACTTGGACATGGAAGAAGTCACAGAAAACATACCACATATATCCGAGCCGGAAGGCTAACGGCAACAAAACACATACATGTAAGTAGGTTAAGAAAACTGCAGAGCAAGGGCAGAGCAGAGAAAGGAGGTATAACGGGAAGTGAAAAGACTCTGCTCACATGGCACAAGGGCAGCTATATCAAAAAATGTTACCTCAGGAGCTCACAGCAGCGAATGTGCACCGACTGCACAGACTTCTCTCCTCAACTCCGCTCCGCGGTCCTGAGAGTTTTTGATGAATTAGCTCCTCCTTGTGAAACTGCAACTGCAACTGTAGAAAGACTGTAGAAATTACACGAGCAAGGGCACATGCACAGACTGCTCTCCTCAACTCTTCTTAACTCCAGAGTTTGCAGAGTACTACTCTACTTTGTACTCCTCAGACACCCCTTCTGGGGAAAAGCAGTCTGCTTACTTGTCTGACTGCCCCCTCTCGACAATCACACAGCAAGAAAAGGAAGAACTGGACAGGGATATCTCCTCAGAAGAAATCAGGGCGGCCACTGCCTCCCTACCACTGGGAAAAGCCCTAAGACCGGATGGTTTCCTGGCAATCTTCTATCAGATGTTCCGGGCGTCCCGATTGGTCACTTTGTTTAATTCCGTTGTTAGCACTGGGTGAACTACTCCGTCCATGGAAGAAGCTAATGTTATTCTCCTTCCGAAGCCGGGCAAGGAACCTCCTCTATGTGGCTCGTATCGCCCCATCACGCTTATCAACTTAGACGCGGAAATCTATACTAAAGTATTAGCAACTCAATTGGAAAAACCTCTTTCTGGACTGATCAACCCAGACCAGCCAAATTTCATTAGGCAAAGGCAAATCTTTGATAACATAACGGCAGGTGTGCCATCTAAATGAAAAGGTCAATAAAGCCAGATTCCTGGCGCTGATGCTAGCATTGGACGCAGAGAAAGCTTTCGACCGGGTTCAATGGTTGTTTCTCTTTTGTATAATGGAGGCCATGGGAATTGGGTCAAGGTACCTAACACTGGTCATAGCAAATTATCAAATGCCGGTATTGCGCATGGCTATTAATGCACACCTCTCCAGGGGGATACCAGTTTCCAGGGCCACCAAACAAGAGTGCCCGCTCTCGCCATTACTATATGCACTTAACTTGGAACCGCCCCTGGCGAGAATCAGTGCCACTCGAGACATAAGAGGGTTCACCTTTGGGGTGAGGAGCACAAAGTCTTCTGATCACTGTCTCCAAAGCCCTGGTTCCATCTAGGCGGGAATACTGCAAAAGCCTCTTTCTCAATCAGCCTTCCTCTACACTCCTACCTCTGCATCTAATCCAGAACAGGACTGCTAGACTCAAGTCCAGGGACTGTCTCTCTGCAGCCCTGAAATCTCGCCACTGGCTCCTGGTGGCTGCAAGGATCAAGTTCAAGAACCTCAGCATCATCCACAAGGCATTCTAGGGCTGAGGCCCGCACTACACCCTACTCTCTCTTCCTAAACCCCTTTCTTCTTGAGCCCTTCACTCAACCACCCCAAATTCTCTGTGGGTCATACGCTTCTCCAGGCAGAGTGGCGGGTAGATCTTTCTCCTCTGCAGGTACCTCCCTCTGGAATGGCCTCCTTGCCCCTCTCAAACTTGAGCCGGAACACCTGAAGTCCGGAAGCAGCTCAAGACCTTCCTTTTCGCCTCTGCTTCGTCAGGTCCTGATTCTTTTCTCCACGGAAGCTGCTGGTCCCACAGGTCCCCCAAAGATGACCAGACCAGATCTCCAATTTTATACTTGGGACAAGGATTTCTCTTTTTATCCGCAAATTTCTTATAATTTTTCTGACTTAACTGTAAAGATCTAGTTACCTTTTCCAACCCCTCTCGCATAGTTTGTAATCTCTCCTCCACAGCCGGACTTAATGACTCTTCCTTCACCAAATCACGCAAGAAACGTGGATGAAAACCCCTACTGCAAAAGAAAGGAGACATCGACGTTGAATCTTTACTGGAGTTATTATAAGCAAATTCTGCCATCCAAAGAAGATCTATCCAACTTTCATTTTCATTCCAGAAACATCTTGAATACTTCTCCAATTCCTGATTGATTTTTTCAACTTGACCATTGGATTCGGGATGGTACCCTGAAGTTAAATGAATTTCCATGCCTAATTATTTACAGAAAGCATTCCAGAATTTAGACACAAATTGTGGTCCTCGATCAGAAATCACTTGACTAGGCAATCCATGCAATCAAACTATTTCTTGAAGAAATTTCTGAGCCAAAACCGAAGCAGTAGCCTGACCCTTGACAGGAATAAAATGAGCTTCTTTAGTCAAACAATCAACTACAACCAAAATTACAGAACAACCATGATCGATTGGTAACCAACAATAAAGTCCACTGATACAGTATGCCATGGATGAGGAGGAATATTCAGTGGATTCAATAAGCCGGCCGGCTTACCGCAGGAAGATTTTGCCTTTGCACAAACCTCACAAGTTTTAACAAAATTTAATGTATCGACCCTCATGGTCTTCCACCAAAAATGTCTTTGTACAAGATCTCGTGTCTTACGATAACCTGGATGTCCTGCAAGTTCTTGATCATGACATTCGTGCAAGATTCTTTCTCGCAATTCTTCATTGGGTAAATATAACCTGTCTCCTACATAAGGTAAGCCTTCATGGATTGATCTAGTCGAATCTTGACGTGCCCAATTCTCCATATCTTGCTCATTTAGGACGTCTTGAATTTCTTGTTTTAATTCTCTTCTGGTAGAAAAACTTGCCGAAACAAAATGATCTTCAGGAATTAAAGAACTTGGAACAATTCCCATTTCTTGTTCACTACCTGGAAATTGTCTCGACAAGGCATCTGCTTTTCCGTTCAATTTCCCTGGTCTAAAGGTTACAATAAAATCAAAATCTGCAAAAAACAATGACCAGCGCAACTATCTGGGAGTTAAAGTTCTTGCTGACTTCAAAAATAAAAGTATTCGATGATATGTTAGGACGGTGACCGTATGTCTTGCTCCCATCAGATAATGTCTCCATTCCATAAAAGCCGCCTTTATGGCCAGCAATTCCCGATCCATAATGGTATAATTACATTCTGCTTCAGAACATTTTTGGGAGAAATAGGCCACCGGATGTAATTGTCCCACGTGCTCATGTCACATGAAAGAATAGCTCCCATGGCTTGATATGAAGCATCAGCTTCTACGAAGAATGCTTTTGATGGATCCGGATGCATCAGAATTAGACCAGAGATACATTTGTTTTTCAAAACCTGAAAAGCTTCTTCAGCTTCCTTACTTCAACAGAATTTAACCCCCTTCTTCAACAACTTGGTAATTGGTGGAATTATCTGAGAGAAACCCTCAATAAATCGCCTGTAAAAATTGGCGAATCCAAGAAAACTTTGTACTTCCTTTACACGAGTTGGAGTTGGCCAATCTTTCACTGCTTGTACTTTTTTGTCATCCATTTCCAAACATGAAGGAGAGACTACAAACCTAGAGAAAATTGACTTTTCTCTAGTTTTGCAAAAAGATGATTTTCTCTCAACTTATTTAAAACCAATCTAACATGCTTCTTATGCTGTTCCTCATCTGAGGAAAAAATCAAAATATCATCTATATACACAACTACAAAGACATCCAAGAACTCTCTAAGAATATCATCAATAGAAAACTGAAAAGCTGCTGGTGCATTACATAATCCAAAGGGCATTACCTGATACTCATACAACCCAAAACGTGTCTTGAAAGCTGTTTTCCATTCATCTCCTTGTCTGACTCTGACTAGATGATAGGTCCCTCTGAGATCTAATGTGAAAATAGCTCAGCTCCTTGAATGCGATCTAAAATTTCTGAAATTAAAGGTAAAGGATACCTGTTCTTAATAGTTACCTTATTTAAGGAGCGATAATCCATACAAATTCGTAATTTACCATCATTTTTAGGGACAAAAAATAAGGGAGAAGCGGCTCGAGATTGAGAGTGTCTAATGAAACCCTTAGCTAGATTTTCCCCCAAATATTCCTTTAAATATTCATTCTCCTTCTCAGTTAATGAATAGACTCGACTATTAGGCAACAATGCACCATCCTCCAAATCTATCCTACAATCGTAGGATCTATGTGGAGGCAACTCCCCAGCCTCAATCTCATCAAAAACATCTCCAAAATCTGAATAACAATCAGGCAAAGTTCCCATAGCTGCTCCATTAGAATTACGTATTCCACTACTACAGGCCAACAATTGTGTACCTAATCTGTACTTAATCTGTTCAACTATTACTGAATCTTTAAAATTAAAACAATGCTCTTTACAAAACTCTGAACTAAACTTCACTACTCTTCTTCCCCAATCAATTACAGGATTGTGTTAAGTCAACCAGGGCATCCCTAGGATTATCTTTAACTGAGGGGCATCTATTAATTCAAAGGAAATGTGTTCCTCATGATCATTTCCTATTATCGAATGTAAAGGAACAGTTTCATGTGTAATTGGACCAGATGTCAAATAAGAACCATCCACCGCCTGGACCTGTTCGCAAACAACTTTTCGCATCAAAGGGATTTGCAAAGACTCTGCTAGTTTCTTATCAACAAAATTTCCAGTTGCCCCAGAGTCAATCATGGCTGGACCTGTCCCCTTCAAAATCCATTCATAATTCAAGGACATGTTGATGGTAATATGTGGTACAGCAGCCTGAAGAGTGTTAGTAGCAACCTGTGTTCTGGCGCCAAATGTCTGGAGTCTTTTTGGGGTATGAGGGCAATTACTCAGAAAATGTCCACTCCTTCCACAATATAGACATAAATTATTCGACCTGCGCCTCTCCTTCTCTTCTTTAGTCAACGGACCTCTCTTTCTTCCTCCAGATTCTACAACCTTGTTCCTTTCCTCTTTACTCGTTGGTTCTTTAGAATTTTCACCCCGCTGAACAAACCTGACCTCACCCAAACCTTTCCTCCTCTCACAACGTCTTTCATTAAGCCTAAAATATACTTGCATGAATAAATCTATTAGAGCTTCACAAGTTGAGGGTCTATCAACTATATTAGCCAGAGCATCTTTTAAATCTTCTCGAAGAGCTCGATAAAAAAAGTGTTGCCCTTTTATCCTCAGGCCAACTACATTCCATAAACCAAAGACTTAAATTGTGTGATGTAACTAGTTAAATCTCTACTACCCTGTCTTAACTCTAACAACTCCCCTTCTACCTCTAACGAGAGTTGTCTTTTTCCAAATATCTCTTTGAATTCCCTCTGAAACTGATCAAAATCTTTTAAAACTGGACTTTTCTGACTAACAAGCAACACAGACCATGCTGCAGCCTCCCCAGTAAGGTAGGATAACATAAACGCTACTCTAGACTCAGCTGTAGGGAAACTTCCTGGTCTGCAAAGAAAATGAAGTTCACATTGTGTAACAAAGGTTTGAAATCTCTTTTGATCTCCTCCAAAACGCTCTGGCGGAGGCAAAGGAGTGGGAACCCCCAAAATCTCCATTCCTCCTATAGCACCTTGACTACTTCTTGCATCTTCTCTAATCAAAACCGGAGGTTGCTGTTCTCTAGGATCCCCTGCCTCCAAACCCCGTTGTCCGAGAGATCCCTGAATCTGAGATACAATTTCCCCCTTTTCTTCTACTCTCCTACTGAGGTTAGCATTCTCTTGATGAGAAATACATAACTCATCTCTAAGTTCCTTAATCAAATTCTCTAATTCTGCCATGATCACCTAATGGTTTCAGCAGCTCAGGTGGAAACAACAATGGCCTTTCATTCTGTCAGGTCCTGATTCTTTTCTCCACGGAAGCTGCTGGCCCCACAGGTCCCCCAAAGATGTGCAGCCAACTACTGAAGGTCAAGCAGAAGTCTCCACACCCCAGAGGGAAAAGGGGAAGTGGGAGAAAATAAAAACAGAACACAGGTCGCTCTCTCTCTCTCTAGAAACAGCTGAGCACCTGTTTACCATTCCTGAGATCTGAAAGGCTTGTATTTAAGAAGTTTCCTTGATAGTTCTTAAACTTTTAGAACCGATGAAAGAAAAACTTCTTTAACTCATAAACAATAATTATTGCAAATTCTTTAAATTAATTGTCTTTTTGAGTTAACTGGTAGAAGATGCTTTATGAGTTGAATTCTTCCAGAATAAATAGTTCCACATGTATATTCACCTTAAAGCATGGAAGCTAGGAAAGCAGATTGCAAGTTCAAACTGTCAGACACCTAATAATTCACTTCCAAAATGACAAAACCATTAATAAAGTCTCTTTTTCATAAGAGATCTAAAATTGCTGGTTTGAATTGATAGACAAATCTTTAGATTAAATCTTCTTTTCAAATGAACCTTTTCTTTTCTTTAGTGAAAATGTTTAAATGTCTTTTCTTTCAAAGAACAGTTTCAATATTACATATAATTCAAAATACTATGCTCATAGTGTTGTTCATATCTAAAGAACATCATGTTCCTGAATTACATTGCTAAATTAGACATGAATATATTTAACACTTCTTCCTTGCAGTTAACACGCACAAGGAAATAAAGAAAAGTGGCTCTCCTAGGCGCATAATAAAAGAAGTGTTTGATCAAGACACCTAGTCAAGTAAGCAGATAGCGCATTATATCCAAACTGCAATATTAAACAAAACAAAATGGCAAGCAAATGTAAAGCGCTTCAGAAAATTGTAAAGAAAACACATTAACTTCCAATCTGCAGAATCTTTACATAACAACAGTCTCTGAAAAATTTTATTCCTAAAGCAGATAGCGTATTATATCCAAACTGCAATATTAAACAGAACAAAATGGCAAGCAAATGTAAAGTGCTTCAGAAAATTGTAAAGAAACCACATTAACTTCCAATCTGCAGAATCTCTACATAACAACAGTGTCTGAAGAATTTGATTCCTAAACCTAGCTAAATACCTAAACTATATTTTAGAACTTGTTCATTAACCTTCTGGTTCAACTTCTTCTTGAAACTACTTGAAAACATCTGAGTTGCAAATAGTCTTTTTTCCTAAAGTTCTAGAGCGCAGTGCTCCCACCAAAATGACCGCTTGTCTTGTTCCACGAAGGTTAAACTCGAAAGCTGACTCATATCCAAGATATTTTATCTTCTGGAAACTTATACTGGGCCAAAACTTACACTAAATAAGAAACAGGACCTTCCTGCTTCAGGTGTGACAATGAAAGGGAGTTTAGAATCCTGCTGATGCTCCCTTGTCTCATTGTTCTCCAATCACCTTACTGTTTACTAATGACCAATCAAACCCCTGCTTCCTTACCACCATGTTGAACTGGGATACTCTCCCTCTGTTATAATGAAAGTTAAGGATTAAAAGGGTACTTAGGAGGATTACTTTGGAATTAATTACAAAATACAATACAAAACATAGGAAACCTGACATGCTTTTTCTGTCTCTCTACCCTGCTGACCTACTTGTCTGCTCTGCTGACTGGGGATCTGACCACCCTCAGAGTCTCACTGGGTACCAGCCTCCTCCATGACCAGTCATCCCTGCACTGCCTCTGGACCTTCTGTGCACCTGAAGGTGTCTTGATGACTAGTGCCCGGGGGTCTGTCATCCAGGTTGGCAGGACATGGCCATCGTTATTGGATCCAGTTCCAGTGGGTGGACCAGCGCGTGAGGATCACCTTGATGGGGGGTCCTCTGGGTGTGGAAGTGGGACACCGACGGGTGAGACGCTGTACCTGCTTCCTTATAACACCATTTCCCCATCCTAATGTTGGGAAGGAGATGTCATGGCCACTTGCCCAGGATGACAGGAGCTGCACCATCAGGTTGTGGGAGCAAGGGGTAGCATGGTTCACGCATGTCCCTTTGGGACGTTTATACACAGGGGGCCCGGTTGGACTCAGTCCTGGCACCTTTGGAGCCAGGCTCATGGAGAAACATAAGCAAGACTCTTTATTATGGGCAGGAGTGCTTTTCAGGATCTTTCCAAGTGTGTGCAGTCAGTCCGGGTGTGGCTTTCCATCTCGAGCTGCACATGCAACTTTCCATCTATAAGCTGCACATGCAACTTCAAGGAGTGGCAAGCAAACAGAACTAGCGGGCGTGGCCTTAGGAGCTCAGCTATAAAAGCCAACCCAACCCCAAGGCGCATGCTTTGCGTTAATCTGCATTTGCATGCAGAGTAAAGCTCACCGCCGCCTGGGATAAAGCAGCACTTACCTTTGGGAATCCAGTCTCCTGCCCATACACTTACCTCCAGGAGTCAGCATTCACCTGCATTCTTTACCGCTGAGATTGGCTTCCATTCTGCATCCTCCGGAATGCAGGACTTCAGCTCTGGGCACTGCAGCATGACATCTTCTTCATCCTCCGGCACGCAGGACTTCAGCTCTCGGCACCACAGCATGACATCTTCTTCTTCTACGAAGGCGGACCCTGTAAAAGGACAAAAGGCAAGGTTAGGCATTACGAACTTTCAGTTTGAGGTCGCGCTTGCAAAATTCTTCCCGCTTATCCTTAAAAGCTCACTTACCTGCTGCTGGACCACCGCAGGATCCTCCGCTTGTTACGCTCACCTGGACCCCACAGGGGTGTCGATCAGACCCAGACAGCTGCGGTCTTCTTCAACGTGATGCGTAGTACAGAGATGACTGTCTGGACTGGTCCGCCTAGTCTTGTCTGCTGGACCCGAAGAAGTATTTTCCTGCAAGTGGAGACAGGGATTAACCACCTGTGGGTTTTAGTGATGGCCTCCCAACTGTTCTCGCTCTCCCCCACTAATCACCTCCGATATCCCCTTAGTAACCTCACCTTATGTTCGTAAAAGATGAGCTCTCCATCCTGCGTGTCTTGCAGGGGCGCGTAGATACCAGTTACTTCACTGGTTTGAAGGCGTTGGGAGAGTTCCGGTAAGTATTGACTCTGAAGTCCCTGGCGGGATTGGTAAGTATCAAGTTCAAAGAGTTCAATGTGCCCGATGTTCACTCTTGTCCCCTTACTTCCTTAAGTTGCAACTGAGTTTGTGAGAAGAAGGTCTCGTAGCTGCCAGATCGAAAGATGCTGTGAGAACTGGTGAGTATGGCTCCGTGCTGGAGCTGGCGAAGCGACGCGTGCAGGACTGATGTACTTTCCAGGTCCGGAGATGAAATGGTTCCGGAATTAGGTGAGGAAAGGACTGGATGCTGGCTGCAGGTATGCGGGCGTGGCAGAAGACTGGATGCTGGCTGCAGGCACGGTGAGCGTCACGCTGCTAGATGCAGAATAACGCGAAGCATGTGCTGCTGTTCGGGTGTGGTTTAAATAGCCTCCAAAGTAGTTCCAGGTAAGAAGTTCCCTAGAGCCACGCCCGAGTAAAAAATAGTCCCTGTAACAAAATAGTCCCATCCAGGCCTCAAGTAGGCTTGGACTCTTTTGCAGCATGGTCTGCATCAGGTAAGTAAAGTCTATGAGCCTGGCGCCTATGGCGCCAGGACTGATTTCCATGATGAGCCTGGACTGAACCCAGACAGCCCCTAGCCGGGGCTGCTGAGGTTTAAACAAATGTCTGGATGCCTGCTCCCGGAGCTGAGGGCCTTGGTCCTGATGCCCGGGGGTAGGCATCATGACACCGCTCCTCATCCGGGGCCACCTCATGCTCTGTAGGTCTGCTGGGCCGCAAGCACACCTGTTTAGGAGAAAGATAGACATTATTACAGAGCTGACAACAGGCTATGAGAAGGACAATACAAATACTTCAAGACAAAGGGAAAACTGAAAGACACTTACCAGAAAGGTGTGGAATAGTCGCAGCTGGACTGAACAGCCCGTATGAAGGACCAGTGAAGGAACTCAGTCCTCATCCTAAATGCGCCCCTGCCAGAAGTAGCAGGACAGAGAGCTCACTATTAATAATAAACAGGTGAGCCTTAATGGGTTGATGCATGTTCACGGAAACCACACTATTGGAAGAAGGGTTTGAGAGGGAATTCACTCACAGGCCAGCAAACTTATGTCCTCTCATATCTACACAGGGGCAGTGTTCCAATTCATCGCAGCAGCCCACAGCCTATTTGCAGCGGGAGAAAGCAGACAGGGGGGTTCTACTTCCTGGGAGGGCTGCAACTGTGTCCCAACGTCCCCACAGAGACCAAGTGAGCATAACAGGAGATGGTCCTAACCAACTCTCCTCGTCCCAATCAGGGATAATAAACTACATGTGGGCCATGGGGGGAGAAGCCCCTATCCCCGCGACTCTCATCTGCACCAAACAACATCAGCAATTATGCCCCTGCCCGGAGACACTATTTTGTATCAGATCAGACGCCATCTTTCTACTAGGCCCAAATATCATTCCTCTGTCAAACGCATCTCTCCCATCCCCAGCACCTCGCACAGAGAGCCCAAGGCATCGCCGCCCCCTGCCAGCTCCGTGCAAGCCTTTTATTGTTGCAAATGTTTAGTATCCTTTCCACAGAATGTGCTCTCCGCAGAGCGTGAGACCAAAGCCGGCCCCAGCACAAGTGCCCATCCATCTCCACTAAACTGCCTGTGCTCGCTCAACCCCCCACCCTACCAGGCCAGGGCCCACCAGTCCCGATCCCCCACTCTCTTTTATGTTGATAACCATCTGACCCCCTCGCATTCACCATTCCTGAACAGTTGTATACGAATTGATCGTTTTACAACTGCTCGAATGACAATTGACCTTTTCACAATTGACCGAATTGTGAAGGTCAATTGTACCATATATGTGGGGGGAAACCCCCCACAACCCCCCACCCAACGCCAAACCCCCCAAAGCCCATATATATATATATATATATATATATATATATATATATATATATATATATATATATATATATATATATATATATATATATATATATATATATATATTCGGTCAATTGTGAAAAGGTCAATTGTGACCCTTTAAATTCGGTTAATTGTTCATTCGAACAATTGTAAATGACCAATTTGGGTAATACCTTCCTGAACACCCACCATAGACTTAATCCTGTGCAGCAGTGCATTCTCCCCAAAGTAACACACGTCTGTTCATAGCATGAGGCACTAGGGAAAGTAAACAGTAGATCAAAACCCCCAGGGGGGAGACACCTGGGAGTGAGACACCAGTATCAAAGAAGCCCTGAATACAAAGGTTGGAATGCCAATATATTAGTCCATTTTCTCTAACTACCCCATTCATGCACAGATTTTTGTTTTCCATTATTTTCCTATTATCAGTTCCTGTTCTTTAGCTTAGACAGCTAGCCATGTATCACATTCGCCCTGACCTTCACTGCAGAGATGAGCCCAGCTGAACCACGTGCCACCCGATCGACTGGGAAGCAGCGGCCAATTGGAGCCTGGCATCTCCTATAGAGCAGGCTGTGCCATTCGCCCCTCCAATCCGCACTGTGATTTCTTACTGTATATGATGTAGCCATTCATAATGAAATTGTTTCTTATAATGTGCTGCCTGTGTGATTTTTGGAAGAGCGCTCTCGGGCAGCAGAGTTCTTTGCTCGCATACTTTATATTATATAAAGTTTTTTATCCTTGCAACTTTCCTCTTGGTCTTATTCCCTGACGGGGTGTGTTATCTTATTTTGTATTTCTCTTGGGACACGTGTAAGTGTGGTGCCTTCCCCACCCTTTAGGATATTCAGAAACGTTATCGCCCCCCCCCCCTTTCCGACATAAGCACTTTCTTACACCAGGAAAGACAATGGACTAAAACCTGGGCCGTTTACCTGACATGTCCCAACACAAGGGTCAGGCCGAGTCAGGCTATGGACAATGACTACACACACCTGACGGTCCTTTCCCTTCCCCAACAGGATAAAAGGTGGAGCATGACAGCACACTGGGAGCAAGACAAAACGCATGATGAGGCGGCTGTTCCAAGACGGCAATGCAAAAGGAGAATAGCGGTGAGACCTGAAAGGAAAACAAGGAGGGAAGTGCCTTTGCCCTTTTTGACCGAGACCCACAAAACCTCAGTGAAAGGAATCATAAGACCAGGAACGACAGCTAGCGTGTGGTGCAAAGGTGTCAATGGTGCATGGCAGCCTCCTAACCTGATAACCAAGGTGGAGAGAGGCGCTTACATCTGTGGCACTGTCCTTGACTCCAGAGACAAGAAACGCCAGGGAGTTCAGCTCAGCGGGTGAGTCGGAGGGAGAGCCGATAGCAGACCGAGCTGCATTGAGCAAAGGTTGCAAACCGAAACATGATATGAATTGAAAGAACTGTCTGTGTTAATGAACTATTGAGAATCAGGGGAAGACCGCCTGCAGAGTAGTCCGGCACCACGGGGGAGCTAATTTGAAAGACTCTGGTTGGTCTCATTTCATTGAACTACAAATACCAGGAGGCCCATGGAGAGCCCGAGGTAAGTGGTCTAAGTGGTCAAAAAAAGGTCAAGTAAAATCCCTTGTACAATAGAAAGTCTTTGACCCATAACCACGAGAATAAATGAGACACGTGAACTTTTTGGCTCGATCCTACTGCAAAGCCTGGGACAGAGAGAACTTAATCGCCTCCAGGGGGTCCAAAACAACATAGTCTGGGCGGTTTGTGGACTGCATAAATCTGATCACGCACCTATGGCTAGAAAGTACTTGCAATGGCTTCCGATTTGGAAACAAATCATGTTTTGTACCCTCTGGTGTCTTTAGGAAGAGTCCTGCTTATCTCTGCTCTCTGCTCGGCTGGCTCCCAATTAGAAGTACATTAAGGTCCAACAATTCTGGCCTCGTACTGGTCCCAAAGGTCAAACTTTCAATACTATTGGAAGGATGTTTTCCAAAAGCAGCTCCTTGCCTCGGGAATGCATTACCTCTGGATCTGGGGTCCTGCTCCTCATCAGTGCCTTTCAAACTCAACACCCTTCTGTTCAAATAAACTGTTTGTTTCCGTCTAAACTCTCCTCTGAAGATTAGTTCTCGATGACAAGTCCATTTTATGTTATTTGTTGTATGTCCTGTTTGCGCTTCCATGCCCATGGGCTACGTTCCAGCGTGTTACAAGTAAAATAAATAACATAAAATAAATAAATTGAAGTTGTGCAAAGATTCCTGGCAGGAGAGTACACCAGGTAATCTGAGAATCCTATAGAAAAGTCCTGGCAGGCCAGTACACTAGGCAGCTGAAGATTGTACAAAGATTCCTGCCAGAGGAGTATACCAAGTAATCTGCAAAGATACAAGAACTTTTACAAAAAATCTATTGCAGAACTTCTTGCTTGATGCAGAACTTTTCAGTTAAACATTAAAGACACCAATAAACTGTTAGTGACAGAGACATGTTGCCATCCTGTTTAAGAATCCAGGGTAAGGGAACCACCTTCTGGATCCAGGGATCTTTACCTTGCAGAATATTTTCATTGGAGTCATTCTGATACTTTTGGCTTTGAACACTTTTTCAGATATCAAGTTAAAGACATTGCTTTGGACCTTTTGTTGTTTGTTTAAAAGTGTGAGGATCAGGATGGATTGTTTTGGCCACATGGATGGTTTTACAGTTACTGACATCCTGGCACAGACAGATAATTAGTTTTGGTTTTTGGGTAGGGAAGGTCCTCTTTAGAATAGGGCTAAAGGGATCTTTTTTCCAACCCATGTTCTTTAATAAAATGGCTTTACTTAAGAATACCGAAACCTTGTGTCCGCCTCTCATTTCTGACCCCTCACAGAGGCATTGAACTCTCCTCAACTGTACTGCGCAACAGTTCACACATTTAATGTTTGGTTGGATTAAGTTGTCAGGGAGGTGAAGACAAGAAAAGTATTTAACAATAGCAGCGTGAAGCGGATGTAATGAATAAATCAACCCACTAATACGCATGCTCACGTGCAAATGGCTAATTTCATTCAAAAGACCCAGTACGTAATGTCAGAATGAGTGACGTAAAGAGCCAGCTGTGATAGACAAGTAAATGTTCATATGCATGTGCCAGGAATTGAACACTCTCAGCTAGGGTAAAATATTACATACCCAAGGAAGTTACCGCAACCGCAAGGGTTAAAGAGTACTATACGCATGTGTGTCAGGGAAAACACATTTACCAGAAACGTAAATCGCTGCAATCTCGAAAATCAAGACACGCATGCCCGCAGGAGTTACACAATCCTAAACTTCTTCTGATGCAGTGCAATGTGTTGAACTGAGCAAACTTGTAACATAGCTAAGCATTAGCCAAGTGTTAAGGATTTCAATATGATAATACACCTGGGTCTCAGCATAGCATGCACTGCACAAATGAAGTACTTATTTATTGTGTCTATAGGCTCAATATTCTGAGTGATATACCACTCATCAGGGGAGTTGCTAGGTCTGGAAAAGACCCGGGGCTAAGCTGATGTCGGAACTGTTGGGACTGGGGGCTAGCTAGTCTTTTGGCTGTAGCTCCTGAGATTCTATCCGGGGCTACAACCAAAAGATCAGGGGCTATAGCCCCCTTAGCCCCCCCCTAGCAACGCCCCTGCCACTCATATCAGACCCCTTCTCAAAATACACACAGGTCACAATGGAACAGGAATCAGGCTGGTTGGTAAAGGTAATATTTATGTATTAATTTATTTAAAATTCAAATCAAACCTATGTTTTAATATATATGGGGCAGTAATCATCAATGTGGTGACAATACAAATCAGAAAGTAAGTAAGGCAGTTGAATTCACTTATAGCAACACAGAATATAAAACACAGAGAAAAGAACAGTTTTGACTTGTGAAAGATAGCGCTTAAGTTTAAGATTTCCCCCTGCAAATTTCTCAACTCACAAATAAGCAATTCTGCACAGATGTAAGAAAGCAGCAGGCATTTAGGAATAAGGAACAGTGTATAGAGTTTAAATGCAATCTACCCTCCCCAAACAAGAGAGAAAAATGTTTTGGAAATTATACACTTTTTAAAATGACACTCGAAAATGGCTTAGAAAAACAATGAAAAGTGTGCAAAAATCCTTACATTTATATAAATTCCTATGGGAGCAACACTGAAAAGATCCTAACAAACATAAGCTATAATATGAGCAACAGTACACACTTTGAATCTTTATGGAAGTTTGGAAATACTTTGAATTGAAATGTACACGTAAAGCTTTTGCTAAAATGCAAATTCCCACCTAATTTTCACTAAACGGTTTTTAAGAAAAACGGGTCAAATACACTGTTGTAGCTAAAGGTCTTAGGTTTAAGTCAGAGTTGAAATTAAGTCTCTAGCTATTAAATTGAGGAAGTTATGCAAGTTTGAATGAGAGGTGTTTTTAGAAAAATCGGGCAGTGAAAACAGAAAAACTCAGTTTGGACATGAAAATATTTACTATAGTTTACTCTATGAATAGAGCATTCTGGCTAAAATACCAAGGAGGGACAAAGTAAGCTTTGGAGTTGATTCATGACTTCAACACCAAATCCCCAGTGTCCTGTCCTGGCGGAACAGTCGGATCACTCGAAGTAGGATGGATGGGTTAAGATTTACACAAGATGAAAATGACTAAAGAAATGGGGCTTAGCATGATAGATCAAAGACAGGATGGATTATAGATTTGGATAGGAAAAAGCAAGATATGCTATGGTTTACTATGATTCCTATTGATACAGTACACTTTAAATTAAGATTTTGGACCGTCAAGGGTTCTGGTCATCCGGATCGGGTCTACGGACAGCAGGGCACTTCTGGCGGGATAGGTCAGCTGGGCGGTTCTGGTCAATTGGCCTGGCACCTCAGACTGGACTGGATTGGATAGGCCCTTCTGGTTACTGGATAGTGTAGATCGACGGGATGGCGAGTTTCAGCAGGCCAGCATGAATGGTAGCAAGCCAGACTCGATCAGAATTATTTCCTTTTAAGTTTTGGGATGGTTTCAGGATTTGGGCCTAGCTGAAAAAAGAGTTCAGCAATGCTGAGGCCTTGGCTTTGTAAAGAAATTTGGAATCAGGAACAAAGATGGAGAATTCAGTATCAGAGCGTCACGCGGAAATCTGGATCGAGTCAGGAGTCAATGTCTGTCTGTGCGTTTTGAGGTTCCCTTATTTATCCTGCCAAATGACATCACTATGTTTATAGTAGGGGCAGACGTACAACCCACACCCACAAGGCTATGATTGGTCAAAGGTACAGTTTCCGCCTTGCTTTTTGCTGGTTGGATGGCAGAAAGGGTTGTCATATTTTATGATGTGACTTGGGAACCTCCCATAGTTATTAGGACCAAAATTTAACTTTCCCAATACATATTTATATAATTATGCTCTCTAAGAAAATTGGATGCATAAATTACATGGGTTGGTGGGACCTGGTCTTATTTTTCTGTGGAATCTTGGCAATTTTAATCATAAAAGTTTGGCCTAACAATTCCTAATTCGGTACATATATGTGCAATCACCCTTAGAACATGGGTACACAATATTAGATTTGCAGCATTAAGAGTTTCTGCCCAATTAATCACTTTTCATAACTTCAGTTCCTTACACAGTAAGAAATCCTACCAAGTCTTCAAATGGCTAGCCTAAGTTCAGATTTATATGCATGTATTTTTCACTCGTTTACCTATTTCTGCTGCCAAGTTAAATGTCTTGAAGTTCAGTGGCAAATAAGCATTTTAAATCCATAAATCACATGTCATTTTTTTCTTCCTTCTCAAGTGTGAGCAAATGGTCAGTCCTTTGAAGTTCAATGAGCAGCCTCTCCCAGCATCCTGCCCCTCCCCTGGAATGGATGAGTGTCCTAGCCTTCTATTGTCTTTGCCTGGGGCCCAGACGAATGTCTAATGAGGTCCTTTGTTATGAGTATGCAAGGCCTCCCAGAAGCAATTAGTCCTTTCCTGTCAGCAGTGAAGTGTCAATCTTTCCCATCCTAAGGACTGTCAACCAGAATTGTTTTTTTTAAATAGTAAGTTTCACCTAAATCTTTCATTTAAACATATAGCATGAACACAGTTTATAGGTGGATTTTTACATTAGCAATCCTTTGACATTTCTTAAAGAATTAAGCCTTAAAACAAAAACATGCTTTCACAACAGGCGATGTTGCACTTTCTTCATGGAAAAGCACATTAAACTGAGTTATTTTAAATCTGCTTTTCTTATGCAGCACATACATTTTATTCAGCACTAGTTCTTCGCTTGAGTGCTGGGATTTGTTTGCAGTCTGGATACATGTATCCTGCCTTTGTTTGGCCCGGTTCCTCTGAGCATTCCAGTACCCTTTTAATCTCAATGATTGAATGGAAATAAATGGATCTAGTGCCAAAAACAGCACTTTTTCAGGTTGCAAAGCTAACAATTTAAAAGGCATTTTCGGTTTTCAGCACAATTCTGCTGCTTTGCTCCATGTTGAATGTGGTTGAGTCCACTGGCATGATCCTGCAATGTGAACTCTGTTTTTTACCCCACCCCCCTTGACTGTGTGTGGCAGGGTGTGCAGCTTTTCTTTCTCTGGTTGTGACCCAAACGCAGTTTTGAAGATTTTGGCGTGCACAGGAGTCAGTGTATCCATTTTGGGCTATTTCTTTCAACATTTGTAACTGATGAAGTGGGACACATTGGAATGGGTCAAAATATCCCACAGAAGCCCTCCACCCCCGACTTCGGCTTGACTTCCAGTCGTGGGGAAGTCAGGCATGTGGGATTTTTCTTTTCTTTTCGTGAAGAACCCAGGTTTCTTCAGGTGTAAATTCTTCTTCCATCAGCAAATGATGCAACACACTCTCCTCGCCGGCTCTGGTTGGAATAGGAGCGATACCCCCATCTTCTCTCATGCTTCTTTTCAGGTGTGGAGCGACACTCTGGATTTCTTTGTTTTTTTTCCTCCCGGGTCCCTCAGGAGGTCCTCCTTGGTTGTTAGGTACACGCAGTGCCAATACTAGAAAACAGAACACAACCCAGTTATGAAAATGTTACCACTATTGCCCTCCAATAGGGATGACAGCCGTGGGATATATATATGCATTCAGTGACAATTTACAATATTCCCCGCATGTATTCAATGACAATTTAAAATGTTCCTAGGTTTCAGGATTCTCTCCCTCTGGATTTTGTGTAGGCTCCTCTACTTGCTGCAAAGTATGCCTGGGGTGGCAACTCTTTAGCTGATTTACGTGGACCCACTTGTCTTCTTCTGTCAAGTCGCCCTTGGGGATGCAGATTCTGTAGGCCACTGGTGAGATTTTGTCCACAATTTCAAAAGGTCCCCACCAGCTGGGCAAATGTTTTCGCTCCTTGGCTTGGTTCCTTTGGAAATTGTACAAGTAGAACCTGTCTCCTACTTGATATTCCTTTTTGGTTGTCTTAAGGTCATAGTGGGTCTTCATAATGTCTGCAGATCTTTCTAGATTCCGATGAGCATACGCAAAAGCATGTTGAAGGTGCTTTCTCAGATTCTCAACATACTCATGAGTTGTGGTGATATTTATCAATGTCTGCTCTTGGGTCCTATAGAGCAGATGCTGGAGTAGCACCATCTTTCGTCCAGTCATCAGCTCAAATGGAGACATTTTAGATGCAGAAGAAGGGGTAGATCTGATGGTCATCAGTACAAAGGGTAATCGAATATCCGAACTTGGCCCAGAGTCTACCAAAAACTTTTTTAATATGCTCACAATCATTTTATTGTACCTCTCATCTCCACCACGAGAGGACAGCCGGTATGCAATGTGTAGTTTCCTTTTTACCCCAAGTATCTTCCACATCTTTGTCATCACTTCGCTGGTGAAGTGACTACCTCGGTCTGACTCAATCCTTTGGGGTAGTCCAAAACGCAAGAAGATGTGATTGATCATCAGAGCAGCTGCTGTTTCTGCCTTGCAATTTGGGGCCGGGAGACATTTCACCCACTTAGTAAACAAGCATGTTACGGTTAACATGTACTTGTTCCCCCTAGAGGAGCGAATTACGGGCCCAATGAAATGTACTTGTAAATCTGACCAAGGAAGTGTCATGCCCCTCTTTTGGAGGGGAGCACGGTATGTGAGTGATGTTGGATGAAATTGTGCACACACAATACATCCCTTCAAGTATTGGTCGAGGTCCTGCCCCGTGTGTGGCCAGTATGCAACCTTTTGCAACATTTCTAATGTAGTATGAAACCCCTGATGACCGGCTGTGGCCGCATGATGGGCGTGACTTAGCATCAGGCTTCGGAATGAGGTAGGGACCACCCACTGGTCACAGCTAGATATGGATCTCCTCACCAACAAACGGTCTTGGATTTGGAACATTTTTGGAAATGTCATCAACACTCTGAGGTCCTCCTTCCCAATGCAATTGGGATCCGTCAAGGGAAAGTTCTCAGGGTCCTCAATGTGTTGATAAAACGTACTAATGATTGGATCACCTTTTTGAGCCGTGATTAAATTAGCATCTGGGGTCTCCTTACTCCACTGGGCAATTGAGAGTTCATTGTGAGCATTTGTCTGGGACCTAGTAATAGCAGTGACCTGGATTTCCCCCAAAAGGGACTCGATCTCAAGGAGATACCTTTGGATGGCTCTAGTTTTGGCCAGCTGATCTGCTAAGTAATTTCCAGTTTTGTCTGGTCCCTCTACTTTGGAATGACCCTTGATCTTTTTCCAGTAGATGGTCATCCCATTAGAGGTGACCAGACCATCAATATTTTGTATTAGCTTGCCATGTTTCAGTGGTTTGTTGTTAGCACATCACATGCCTCTGGTTTTCCAATTAACCAAGTGCTCCAAAGAACCTGTTCCAGGCAGAATCTGAATCAGAGATTATTACCAGTTCTTGGAGACGGTGTTGGACAGCAGTGAGGATGGCTTGATGCACTGCCATCAGCTCTGCCACCTGACTAATACGGGGACCGATTTTGTACCCAGCAGAGGGTTCCAGGGCATCATTCACCCAGGCATTCCCCATGCTGGCCACTAGTTCCTTTTCCCCATAGTTGTCAACATTGTTGGAGCACCCATCCACATATACAGTGGGTATTCCCTCACACTTGTCTTCTTCATAGACTTTGTGCAGGGAATTCAGGTACGCCTCCATGTTGGCCTGAATTTTAAGACTTTCGTCCTTGAGACAGTTTTCTCTGGCACAATCATGCAAGTCAGCCAGACCTTCGCGAGGGGACTCTTCTTGTTTTGGCCACATCTGACCTCCACAGGAAAGCCTTGTATTGACAGAATCCAGGAAGTAATTCTGGAATTACTCACATTTCCGGCCTGGATTCTGTCACTTTGAAGATATTACATTATGATGTGTTCCCCCAGGATAAACGGGCAGTCATTCTTCAATGCCCACACCGTTGCCAGGAGTGCCTTCTCACAATCGTTGAATTTTTCCTCCACAGAGGATAAAGTCTTACTTGCATAGGAGATGAATTTATTGACCTTGTCATGCTTTTGGTATAATACAGCAGTCAAGCATGTATTTGTGAACCCTGTCTCCAAGAAGAACTCCTTGTTTTTGACAGGGTAAGTTAGGCAAGACACTTGTGAGAGGGTTCTTTTGAGTTGCTTTACTGCCTCGGCTTGTTCTGGACCTCACTCCCACTTGACCCCCCCCTTTAACAGATGGATCAGGGGTCTTGTGATCTCTGCATAATCCTCAATGAACTTTCGGCTATAATTAGTCAGTCCATGGAGGCTCCTTAGCTCGCACAACATTGTGGGGTCTTTTAGTGTCAGGAGTGCCTCCACTTTGCTTTCCTGGGGACAGAGACCCTCAGGAGTTATCTCATGCCCCAAGAAATTGACCCAGGTCCTGCACCACTGTGCCTTTTGGAAAGATAGTTTTGCTCCGGCAGCCTTCAACTGTGTCAGAACATAACGGATTTCCGCTATGTGTTCCTCCACAGTTGAACTTTTGATCAGAACATCATCTACATAGGCCAGGTTACCCCTTTCACCCAAGTTGGGCATGGCATTGTGTAAGAAGATCTTAAATTCATTGCCGGAGCTGATGTATTCGAAGGGAGTCTGGGTCCATGTGTACTGATGCCCCCCAAAGGTGAAGGCCAGCCTGTATTGGTCCTCCTTACTGACAGGTACGGTCCAGTACTCATTGGTCAGGTCAATGGCAGTGTATACCTTTGACCCCTGGATCTGGGCCAGCCCTTGGTCAATGTAGGGAAGAGGCCATTGGGACGTGTGGACCCGTTTGTTTAGCTCCCTTAGGTCAGCACAGAATCTCCACTGGCCGTTTGGTTTTAAAATCCCCAGCACCGGATTATTAAAGGTGCTGTGGACTAGATAAATTATCCCACGGGACTCAAGGTTTTTAGTTATTTCTGTGAGGGACTCCATGGATGCGAGAGATATTGCTTCACAAACACTAGAGCCATGTCAGGGTCCGTGGGAATTGTTGTTGTATGAATTTCGGTGCGACCACAGTCATATGAGTCCACCGCAAAGAGATCCTGAAAATTTAAGAAAACTTGTTTCAACTTTTGCTTTTTCTCCAGAGTCTCACAGGCATCAGCTAGGTTGACTCTCTCTTCAACTATCTTCAACCATCTTCCTGAAGCCCGGAAAGACTTCTGGTTTGGCTATCTCAGCGGCCTCCTACAGCTGGGAGGAGAAGTCCCTGGTTAAAGTATTGACCTGAACAGAGGGTTTCAGGCAGGGAAGGCAGTCCTTGTGGACTTGGAAGAACACGCCATCCTTCCTGAAGTCACAGGTCACCTCTTCCTTACCATAAGGGCAGGAAGAGTACACCAGGAAATTCCCCCCATGCCGGGTGAAGATCCTGTCTGGTGTTGTGTCATTGTCGCTATCACTGTCAAAACAGTAATTGGGGATCGGTCCTATCAGTTCATTATCTAAATCTATGGCAAATTGTCGGTCATCAACCGCCATTCCAATAATGGTGCCTGAGCCCAGAGTGATACTCCTACGGTCGCTGTTATCCACCAATATTGGAATGGTGTTGTGTTCTATATTGACTAATGGTGTTGGGTTTAACCCCAACCCTTCCTGTTGGAGATGGGCGTTGAGGTGAACATATGCGTCAGGATTTTGCAGTTTCTTGTCATGGCCACTGTGAGGGGGCAAAAGTTGTGCCACAAGCAGAATCCCACCAGAACCCTGAGGGCCTTAAAATCACTGCAAAAGGTCTCCTGGAGCCAGTCCTGGCGCCTTTGGAACCAGACTCATATGTAGGAAGGAAGGGCTGTTCAAACTAGTTCCCATTTATGTACATGGGCCTTTAAATCCAACATGGAAGCACCCACACAGTCTAGTTCTAAGAACCAAGCCATGCGGTCTAGTGTTTTGGGTGTGGCAGGCCTGCAACTACTTTCCATGGTAATACTTTACCTGGGCTATATAATCCACACCCTGACTGCCGAACACGCTTCGTGTTATTCTGCAACCAGCAGCCTGACGCTCACCGTGTCCAGCTCCTGGTCATTAGCATCTTCCTGTAATCCTGCAAGAACAAGAACAAGATTATTCTGTCTTACCTGAGGAAACACCATCCAGCACTCAGCATCTCAACTGGGCTGCAATCTGTGGAAACCGAGAGAAGAAAAAACATCACTCACCTGTGAGAACTAGCTTAAGGACTTCCGGTGAACCGCTACCACAGCTGCTGTTCGAACATTGCGACCTGCAATAACAAGAAAGGGAAAAACAATATTAGAATGCGCGCTTCCAAAACAGTGAATTGCATCAGTCTTACCTGAATTCCATCACGCTACACCACGCTTCCATCCGGAGCACCACAGCAACATCTGTAAAGGAAAAGAGACCTATTCAGGTTCGCTTTTAATGTTTAATCAACCGCACAGCGCTGTACTTACCTTAATGGATTCCGGGGGCCTGTTTTTCATCGCGCTCTCACCCACTCGCAGCACCACAGCGGCCTGTGAGGAGAAGAAGAAGAAAACACAGGTTAGCTTTAAAAGACAATAAAGGCCCTGCACTTTGCGCTTTCTCTTACCTAGAAACGTGCCTCTGCATCCGGCACGCCAGCCTCACGACCTTCGCACCCGAAAAGGAGCTAAAGACATTAACAAATTCCCACCATAAACAGAACAAAGACTTACAATTAACAAACCTACCTGCCTACCAGCAGATTCAGGGTCACAGCAGGCTTAGGCCCAAGGAAGGCGTACTACACCAGTGAAGAAACTCGGGCAGCTCGCCAACAAACGTCAAGCGCCCCTGCACAAGAAACGGAGGACGGATAGCTCACCCTACAAATTACTAAGATTCATTATTCAGCACTGGGCAACTACGCATCCAGGGTTCCAGATCTCAGAGCCTTCCAGACGCATACGGGGATATCAGGTGAGCGTAACATTTCTGTCCTCTTTTAATTTTTACTTTAAGTTGTACTAGTCGTGTCCATCCTGGGATGGTGACTTCCTCTCCAATTTGAACTTCAACTGCATACGGCAGCAATTGAGCTGACCGAAATGCTTTCTCTGAATCATCAAAGTCCATGGGATTACCCACTAATTGGGACCAGGCTTTGAAGTTTATCAGTTCCAAATTAATGGCAAAGCGATTGAGAATGTCACTGCCTAAATAGAATGCAGGAAGGACATCTCGCACGACCCAACAGTTATGTACTATACTTTTGTTGCCTATAGAAATTTTGAGCATACACCTGCTAGGTGTCAGGTCTCTGAATTAAAGCACAATCAGGTGTCTGAAGTAAAGCACAAACTTACATTTCATTTGTATTTGAGTAGATAACTGCAAAAACTTTATTTTTACACTTTATCTGGTTAGGCCTTAACTTTAGTTTTCAGGAAGCTGTTCGGATCCCAAGCCAAAATGGTGGAATAGATCTGGAGCTGTGATTGGTTGAGGAGTAAACAAAGGTTTAACCCAAACATTCTAAACTGCCTTTCATTAACAAGTCAAGTCATGTTTTTTGTGTTCAATTGAACTTTAGGCCAAAGATTCCAGTAAGAAGTCTATATTTTGAATATAATCTTTAAAGGAACCTTCACAACTCTTTTGGAAGATAGAATTCATGTTTGTAAGCAGAAGAATGAAATTCAGCAATCTGCAATTCAAGATTCAGAGCTAAGTACCAATCTTCTAACGAAATACAGTGGATTTCCAAGTTGAAAGTTATTATCCTTGTTTAATAATTTTATTATGAACTTTTAGAACCCATCAGTTGTTTGGGTAAAATTATTCTGTATGCGCATATATTTTTACGCGCACGTTCTTTAAATAATATATTTTTATGCGCGTGTTTACTTAAGAATTGCCCGCTGTTTAAATCGCGCGATTTGCTAATGTTGATTATTTTCTCTTCAAAGGTCTTAACGTTACCTTTGAATCCTTCCGTCTTGTTGATACGTTGCTGCGTACTGCCGCGTGTGTTACGGAGCAGACATTTGAAGTATCGGATCGCGGGAGTCCATCGTTGAAGGCTTGTAAATCCTTTCCGAGTTTTTCATCTATGAAGATAAGGTAAGCAACAACTCGTTTGCTATATTTTAACGTCGTATTGATTTTGTATTGCTACGCGTACCGCGCGTGTTAAAATTATAAACTGTTCTGTTTACTTTCACTTTCCTGAAGTAAACGCGAGTGCACGTGCGCAGTGCGGAAAGAAGGTTTTGAATAGACTTTATTTTAACCCTTTTGAAGTCTGTATTTACTCATTGCCTTCAGATTGAAATGACTTTACAATTCTTGAAGCATAACTGAATATAAATGAAATATGGGAGAAAGATTACAGCAGAAAGTTCAGTTCTAAAACAGTATAAACTCTGGAGGCAAATACAATACACATTATTTGAATCCAATGAACTAAAATCTTCTTTTGAGAGCATACACGAATACACGAATGACTGATGAATCAGTTCTCAAAAAAGAAAGTGAATACAACTCTGATTTACTAAAGTGGTGTAATGCTTCATAATTGGAATGGTATTTTAGCATTCAGCAAAGGAAGAAGAAAGAAACCAGTTCAAAATTTAAGTTATTAAAGCATCTTAAGAGTTGTGAAAATATGACAACTGATGAACTCTCTGCATGAATTACTTGAGTCTCAGGAAAAGCCAGTAATTGAGAGTGCACACTTTAATTCCATATAAATTAAGAACTTTGCAAATTTTTTTCAACTTTAAAAGTCATTTGTTGTCAAAAGTCATTATTTCATAAAAAAAAGTTCATTTGACAAGGAAAAGATCCTCTAGGCAATTAGCAGAGGATATTCAGGTACATCGTTGTCAAAGTGAGTGAGATTAATTGTCTAAGAAATATATATTTATTTAAATGTATATTGATGTTTGTTCTACTTGTTAATCTCTCATTCATGCAGATACTTACCTCCTGAAAGGATGTCAAGTACCAGTGTCTGATCACAAACTCAACTGGTCATATAAATATTTAGTTGAGAACGCTACGTTTGGTGGGTCTATTGGGCTCAGCAGCTCCTGCGTTGAAATTGAAGATAACTTCTGACACTAGGCAGGAGATTGTTTGTTTGTTTTATTTATTTATAATGTGTGATTGTACCCAGGGGTATCAGGACGCAGCATATAAGAAATTTCAAAGCTTGGTTACAATACACAGAGAAGATACATGATACAAAAATAGGTACATAAAATTATATACAGATCGGCAGACATATTATAGGACTGTAATATACAAGTGAGCAGGAAGGCACACGTGGTTACAATGTGTGCGGGTAGCGCTAGGCATTACATTATCTTAGTGGGACCTTAGTATCAGCCAGGAGACAACCTTGAATTGGAAGTTCTGGTAGGGTATGACAGCTCTAAGGTTAGGAGGCAGCGAGTTCCAAAGCTTGGCAGCTCTTACCGGGAAACGGTTACCCCCTATGGTGGCCCGTGTGTAGTGGGGAACAGATGGGCAATCTTTGTATATAGATCTGACAGGTCTTAAGGAGGATTGTTTGTGGAATCTATTGATCAGGTAGATTGGGGCAGCATTGTTAAGGGACTTGTGGGTAAGAGATGCCGTTTTTAGGAGAATTTTATCTCTAGTGGAGAGCCAGTTGTTCTCTTGGCTGAATCCTGTAATATGCTCTCTTCTGGAAATGCCCAGTGCTGCTCTGAGAGCATTGTTCTGGAGGGTTTGCAATTCACTGGTGGTGACCTTGGTGGACCCCAAGTACATAGCATTGCAATAGTCAAGGCGAGACAGTATAAGGGCTCTGGCAAGTGTCAGGCAGCTAGGATTCGACAGGAAGAGTCTGGCTGCGTGGATTCATTTACACGTATAGGCTGTGGTGGATGCAAGAGAACTCACTTGTCTTTTGAGGGAAAAAGTAGAGTCTAGGTAGAAGCCCAGTGTTTTGACCTCCTGTCCGACTCTAATGTTGTTCCCGTCAATCATGAAGGAGTTATAGGCGGGTAATGTTGTTCGCGTCAATCATGAAGGAGTTATAGGCGGGGCCAAGTTTCTTTATACTAAGTGTAGTACCTAAGATGATGAGCTCAGTTTTATCATCATTCAGGCATAATCCATGAATGGCCATCCATGCCTGGATGATGATGTACACCCTATTTAGCAAGGCCAAATCCTTTTCATAATCTCCTGAAAGCGGAAGGAGGATCTGAGTATCATCTGCATAATTAGTGTAGGTGATATCAAGATGATCCAAATCATCGAAAAAGGGGCTTGGTAAATATGTTGTATAGTGTGGGGGAGACACAGGAGCCCCGGGTAACACCACAGGTGATGGGTATAGGGTCAGCTGCCGCTGTGGGAGAGAAGACCCTCATGGTCCTACCGTTAAGGAAGGATGTAATCCAGGTGATGGCTTCAGTGGAAAAGTGAGCTGAGGTGTGGAGGTGTGAGCATAGGATAGAGTGATCGACCAGATCAAAAGCTGCAGATAGGTCGAGGAGGAGGAGTAGAGCCGCTTGTCCATTATCTCTAAGCAGATCGATCTGTGCTTTCAGGTCAATGAGAGCAGTTTCGGTCCGATGTTGGGGCCGGAATCCAGATTGTCTAGATCCTAGGAGGTTGTGCTCTTCCAAGTGCTTCTGTATTTGTACATAGGCAACCTTGTCCAGAATTTTTAGTGAAAAGGGAACAGTTGTTATAGGGCGGTAATTTGTTGGTATGGCTGGGTCGAGTGTAGGTTCTTTCAGTAGTGGGAGTACCCATGATTGTTTTAGGTTAGTTGGGATGGATCCAGTAGCAAAGGAAGCATTTATCAGTTTTGTGATGAAAGGGGAGAGATCACGGGCAGCATCTTTAATGAGCTGTGCAGGGCACAGATCGCCCTGGCAGTTAGACGGTTTCAGGGACAAGATACTTTTTTCAACTTCCAGTACATTGACTTTAGAGAACTGGAAGCGAGTGGAGTCTGTGGGCAAGGGCTTATCCAGGGTTTTTGAGTTGAGGGTGTCATTAAGGGAGGCTCTTTTGCTGGAGATTTTACTTTGAAGAGTTATGATCTTGTTCTCTAGGGCGCTTTGTATTTCTGAGCACCAGTTTTTATCTTTGATGCACGTGTCAGGGGGTGCTATGGGGGTTTCAATTTCTTTAAGGATGGAAACAAGTTCTTTCATGTTGGATTTAGCTTGGGATATACGAGAGTCGAAGGAAGCTTGTTTGGCTAAGTAGATTTCTTTTTTGTAGAGTGCAGCTAGTTTGGAGAATTTGGTTTTGTTAGGGATAGATGGGGATTTTTTCCAAATGGCCTCGCAATTTCTTTTTTACTGCCTTAGAATTTTGAGGAAAGGTGTGTACCATTGGTTGAGGTGCATTTTAGGTTTGCTAGATCTGAGTTTAAGGGGGGTGATGCAGTCCAACGATGTGGCCATAATTTTATTGTATTCTTCAATCAGGGACTCGGGATCCAAGTTGTCAGGAAGTGTGTTAAGTACGGGAAGTAGGTTAGGGATAAGTCTTTCTACTGTCATGTTCTTCTTATTTCTAGTGAGAGTGGGTGGGGCCTTGGAGATGGGTGTGGGTGGTGGTCTATCGGTAGAGAGCATGAATGATACCAGGTGGTGGTCAGTCCAGGCTAAGGGTGATGTATTTGTGATATTCACTAGGCAGTTGTGGTCAGCCACCCAGTCGAGTATTCTGCCTTTTGTGTGCGTAGGTGTCAAACATCTTTGCACGAAGCCTAGTTCCGTAAGAATGTTAGCTGTGGAGCTGGCAAGATGATCATTCGGGTCGTTGTAGCCCAGGTTGAAGTCCCCTGATGTAAGCGCCTGGGTAGAACTTTTGAAGTTGTTGGATAGTATAGAGTTGAGGTCTTCCTCAAAGGTGCCAATAGGGCCTGGTGGGCGGTAGATAAGGTAGATGTTGTTCGTGGGTGACTAGGTAGAAGCAGTGCCTGAGGGTTGTTTTGGTCAAGGTAAGGTATTTGGATGAAAGACCTGGATGTGGCTGTCAAGTTGGGTAGATATGGAGCCATCTTGGATGGTAATGCAAGATTGAGGCTGATCAGGAAGTGGGCAACCAAATTAATGGTGAGTAAATACATACTAGGTGGTGAGGTCAGCATACATTAGGTAGTGCTTAAATTGGGCTGAGTGGAATGGGTGTTGTAACTAGGTGAACAACTAACTTTGGGTGTGGCAGTTTAGTTAAGAAGCAAGAGGTGAACAGCTAGGTTCAAAATTCCACAATTTGGCTAAAATACATGGATAACCACTGGATTCAGTGGGAGGCAGTCTAGCTTGAGTGCAATGAGAGAGCAGCTAACGTTGGAGTATGGCCGTTTGCCTAATGTGCATGGGTAAATAGTTGAAAGCTGACCAAAATTTCAGGCACTCTGAATGCCGTTTTGTCAAATAAGGTTAAGACTAGCATATTCACACAAGATGACAAAGCATTACGTCAGTGCAGGTCTATGCAGAGCAAGATTACAGGTAGTTACAATGTAGTTTGAGCAGGTGCTGTTGGAGGCAACATGGGCTAATTGTAGCTGATGGTGTTTGAGAGTCAGGGTATTTGCACACGCAGCATATCACAGGTGAATAATGTGAGACATTGTGGCATCATAGCATTGGAACGGGCGACTAGAGGTATGGCAGTGGTGAATATTGGTCCATGACATATGTGCAGACAGTATAGCGAGGGGCTGCAGGTGTTACCTAGGGGTGGGGCGAGCTGAAATGGCCAGGGGGTCATGCAGAAGGCAGACACGGCAGTAAACAGGCAGTGAAACAGGAATCGTCCTTGTTCAGTGGTCCTTGGTGCTGGTGGGCCGGCTTCACCTGCCGGTGACCAATGGGTGCCTTAGATGTAGCGGCGGCCAATCAGGGGGTCGGATGCTGAAGAATTGGCCTTGTTAGGCTTTGGTGGAGGGCATTAGAGAGCGGGCTGCAGAATGAGAAGCACTGAGGTGCAGGCAAAAGCCAGGGGAGAGAAGGCTGAGAAGCACAGGGCTCAGGAACAAGAGTAAGAACAGGAAACCACAGGACACAGAAAATCTCCAAGGAATAAGGCAACAAAGGGCTGGTAGAAAGCTCAATGCAAGAGAGCTGCTTAATTACTGAACTGCCCTGTGCTGAAGTAGGCTAATTACCATCATCTGGAGCAGCACACCTGAATGTAATTGGCCTCCGCCCTCTCTAGTCCTGGGAGAGCAAAAGCTGCACTGTTCTCCAAGCCTGCTGGGGATTGTAGTGCTAGAACTGCTTCATAGGAATAGCCAGGAAATGGGAACTGCCACAAGGTGCATTATGGGACATGTAGTTTGTAAAAGTAAATAAGAAAGTCCCAACGCCTTGCAAACGGAAAGTAAAGACAATAATATGAATATGTGTTGTCCAGGGAGTATTAAGGAAACAAATGAGTCCCAAATTGTTCACGATGGGTGCCAATTGGTGCGCCAGTGGCATAATCATGAGAGATGTAGCTAAAGGTCTTAGGTTTAAGTCAGAGTTGAAATGAAGTCTCTAGCTATTAAATTGAGGAAGTTATGCAAGTTTGAATGACAAGCATTTTTAGAAAAATCGGGCAGTGAAAACAGAAAAACTCAGTTTGGGCAAGAAAATATTTATTATAAATTACTCTATGACTAGAGCATTCTGGCTAAAATACCAAGGAGGGACAAAGTAAGCTTTGGAGTTGATTCATGACTTCAACACCAAATCCCCAGTGTCCTCTCCTGCCGGAACCAGTCGGATCACTCGAAGTAGGATGGATGGGTTAAGATTTACACAAGATGAAAATGACTAAAGAAATGGCGCTTAGCAAGATATATCAAAGACAGGATGGATTATAGATTGAGATAGGAAAAGGCAAGATATGCTATGGTTTACTATGATTCCTACTGATACTTACAGTCCACTTTAAATTAAGATTTTGGACCGTCACAGGTTCTTGTCATCCGGATCAGGTCTAAAGACAGCAGGGCATCTCTGGTGGGCTAGGTCAGCTGGGCGGTTCTGGTCAATTGGACTGGCACCCCAGACTGGACTGGACGGGATTGGCCCTTCTGGTTACTGGACACTGTAAATCAGCGGGATGGCAAGTTTCAGTAGGCCAGCATGAATGGTAGCAAGCCAGACGGGATCAGAATGATTTCCTTTAAGTTTTGGGATGGTTTCAGGATTTGGGCCTAAATGAAAAAGAGTTTATCAATGCTGAGGCCTTGGCTTTGTAAAGAAATCTGGAATCAGGAACAAAGATGGAGAATTCAGGAACAGAGCATCACATGGAAATCAGGATGAAGTCAGGAATCAGTGTCTGTCTGTGTGTTGTGAGGTTCCCTTATTTATCCTGGCAAATGACATCACTAAGTTCATGTTAGGGGCAGACTTACAACCCACACCCACAATGCTATGATTGGTCAAATGCACAGTTTCCACCTTGCTTTATGCTGTTTGGATGGAAGAAAGGGTTGTCATATTTTATGATGTGACTTGGGAACCTCCCATAGTTATTAAAACCAATGTTTAACTTTCCCACATCGAACTCCCAAGTTTTTTCTGTGGAATTCTGGCAATTTTAATCATAAAGGTTTGGCCTAACAATTCCTAATTCAGTACACATATGTGCAATCACCCCTAGAACATGGGTACACAATATTAGATTTGAAGCATTAATAGTTTCTGCGCAATTAATCATTTTTCATAACTTCAGTTCCTTACGCAGTAAGAAATCCTACCAAGTCTTCAAACGGCTAGCCTAAGTTCAGATTTATAAGTATGTATTTTTCACTCGTTTACTTATTTCTGCTGCCAAGTTAAATTTCTTGAAGTTCAGTGGCAAATAAGCATTTTAAATCCAAAAATCACATGTCAGTTTTTGTTCTACCTTTCCAAGTGTGAGCAAATGGCCAGTCCTTTGAAGTTCAATGAGAAGCCTCTCCCAGCATTCTGCCCCTCCCCGGGAAGGATGAGTATCCAAGCCTTCTATTGTCTTTGCCTGGGGCCCAGACGAATGTCTAATGACGTCCTTTGTTATGAGTATGCGAGGCCTCCCAGCAGCAATTAGTCCTTTGCTGCCAGCAGTGACGTGTCAATCTTTCCCAGGCTAAGGACTGCCAAGCAGAATTGTTTTTTTTTAAAATAGTTAATTAACTCCAAACTGGGTTACTTTAAGTTTCACCTAAATCTTTCATTTAAACATATAAAATGAACATGGTTTATAGGTGGATTTTTACATTAGCAATCCTTTGACATTTTCTAAAGAATTAAGCCTTAAAACAAAAACTTGCTTCAACAACAGGCGATTTTGCACTTTCTTCATGGAAAAGCACATTAAACTGAGTTCTTTTAAACCCGCTTTTCCTATATAGCACATACACTTTGGTCAGCACCGTTCTTCCCGTGAATGCTGGGATTTGTTTGCAGTCTGGATACATGTATCCTGCCTTTGTTTGGAGTTTCTCTCTGCACAGCTGATTTGTGTTACTTGTTGCAATTTTAGCTACGACGTTTTTCCAGTGGAAGTGAAAACAAAGGCTCCTGGGCTGCTTTTTCCTTAGATACATTTTATAGAGCTGTCAGTCAATGAGGCCCGGTTCCTCTGAGCATTGCAGTACCCTTTTAATCTCAATGATTCAATGTAAATAAATGGATCTAGCGCCAAAAACAGCACTTTTTCAGGTTTCAAAGCTTACATTTTAAAAGGCATTTTCAGTTTTCAGCACAATTCTGCTGCTTTGCTCCACGTTGAATGTGGCAGATCCCACTAGCATGCTCCTGCGATGAGAACTCTGTTTTCACCCCCCCCTGACTGTGGGCCTCATTCCGAGTCTGGCGCTAACCAATGGCAGTAGTAGCGCCTTGGTCGGCACCGGACCCGTACCGGCACCGCCCTGGTGAAATGGGAAATTACCGCCCTATTCCGAGTTGACCAGGGCAGTAATTTCCCATTCCCCAGGGCTCTTCCCCATTCCCAAATGAGCCCCCATAGGACTCAATGGGAATGGGGAAATTGCAAATAACGGTGACCGTACTTTACGGTCACCGTTATTGGCTAAAAAGCCCCTTTGCGCCCTCGTCCCTAACGCCTGCTAAAAGCAGGCGTTAAGGACGAGGGCGCAAAGGGAACTTGGAATGTGGCGGTAAGGGATTACCGACACCGGTCTCGTTAACGGTGACCGGTATCCCTTACTGCCATACTCGGAATGAGGCCCAGTGTGTGGCAGGGTGTGCAGCTTTTGTTTCTCTGGTTGTGACCCAAACGCAGTTTTGAAGATTTTGGCGCGCACTGGAGTCAGCGCATCCATTTTGGGCTATTTCTTTCACCATTTGTAAGTGATGCAGTGGGGCACATTGGAATGGGTCAAAATATCCCACACAAGAAAGTCGTATACATTTTTTAGTAAGCTGGTTTTAGTTAGTTAGGGTCAGTAGGAACAGCAAGACTCCAGTTTCTGGACATAAAACCTCAACTATAGTTACACGTTTTTGTTGGTTTTAAGACCAGAAGGAGTTCTTAAAATGAAAATAAGGCACAATAATTCCTCGAGGCAATTAGAGGAGGATAGCAGGTACATCAACATGTTGTATGTATAGAAATAGAGTTATCTGAGTGACAAAATATAAAAAAGATACCATGTTTGTTTTCTTCCTTGATCTCTCGCCTAGAAACACTTACATACAGGCACGTTATAAATGCCACATCATATCATATCGTATCATACCTGCAGATTCCTGGGTCATGTGTGGCAGAGAGACACAATCTGTTCTTTTGTCATTTTATCCAATTTCCCTTTCCCTTTCAGGGTGATAGGTCTTCAGCTGAATTAAGTAGCAGCTGGAGGCTATTCATCTTGGGAGGATCTGTGGGGTTCAGCAACAGCTCCTGCGGAAGAGAACTCGGTCATAGCCGACATGACAGTATGAAAGGGTCACAGTACAATATTTCCATCTGAGCTGTTATGGACCCCTAAGAAACTCACACAGATCCCGTGGGGGATATGTTTAAGGAGATAAGAGATGAGTTTTTGGGCTGCCCTTAGAGAAAATTCATTTTCAACTCAGGAGATGGAGGAGTTGGAGATGGAGGAGAATCAACAAACCCACCTTAATCCCATCCAACACCCCCACTCGCCCCTTAATTACCACCAGGTACTACAGTGTTATGGAACTTCTGGGATATTGGCTATCGCGACACAGTGCTTGAGCTGTGGACGTTGGCGGATGCACGGGCCGTATGAGTATGAGGGGAGGACGGTGGGGCTATGGGGCAGGCTGAGGGAGGAGGGGGCGAGATGTAAAAGGTACCTTAAAGGCCGGACGGACCCAGATTAGGACAGAGCCATATGGGTGCTACCGAAACCCATCTGGGGGGATTACAGAAGCCCACCGCCACAAGCCAAGATAGAGATGCCAACTAATCAATTGCACTAACAAATTTCCCCCTCTGCATACATCTCTCAAACACCAAACCAAACACAACCACAAACCTACAGCACAACAAACCGCACAAACTTCACTACATGGAAACAACAAAACAAAAACACACATAGACTCGCACAACAGTACACGATGACTACCTGCCGCAAACACCCCAGGCCCAGCCAACGGACCCACCGGGCTGAGGCCGTCAACAGCACATCACTGCTCTCTTGCACCTTTCCAGCTCCCTCCCACTAACCCCCCCTCCTTTCCTCTTTCAGAGCCGCCAGAGCGCCAGACGACCATTCTGGTGGTGATAGTGCGCGGTACAAATGTCCTTTAACATTAACATTAACAGGAGTTAACGTTGAGGGTAAATTAAGTACAGGCACAGCCTTTAACTGAAAAAAAAGGTTCCAGAGAGGAACCTCCACAATTGACTAGGGACGATTTGGCAGGGAGTTCAGGGTTAGGAAGAAGGACTCTAACTCCATCCCATGTGCATGGCTTGAAAGTTCCTTTAGCTCTTCCCGAGTTTTTTTGGAGTCCCCAAAAAATTCCATGTTTTTCTGTGTAGCCCTGAGGTATTTCCTTCTGATACTGCCAAGATAGGTTTCATGCTGTCTTGTTTATCTGGAGTGGCAGGCAACTGTTTGGTCAGTTTTGTTGGTTGGGCAAGAAAGTCCAGTACTTAAGGATTTAGGGCAGTTTAAACTAGAATTTAAGAAAATGTTTGATGAAAGGCAATATCACAAGAAGTGGATCAGGAGTTACTGGAACTCAGACAGGGAAGTAAGGACTTGGTAGTGTACATACCTCAGTTCAATTCCTGGGTATTTGTTAGTGTCTTCATTTGCTTGTTCACTGCTACCCTTAACTCGCACATTAGAATGGAGGCTACTTTGGTTTGGGTTTCGATTTCGGCTGTCAAGACTCTATATCTACTCATAGTTTATTGCCCACCTTACCCCAATTCTTCTTTTGTTCCTGTATTTTTAGAACTAGCAGCAGACTTAAAACTCAATTTTTCTGATTTAATCATATCTGGAGATTTTAATCTACATCCGAATGACCCTTCTGGTCAACAGGATGCCTGCCTTATCTCAGCCATGTGTGATCTTAACCTTCTTCAGTTGGTAACGAAACTACTCACTAACTTAGTAACATGCTCAATCTCATCTTTGCTCCTACTTCCTTAGTGATGCTGTTCCTGTTTTCTGGGTTTTGTGGACTGATCATTTTATTATACATTTTTCAGTACTAATTTCTTCTGCTCATAATGCTGTTTCACTTCCCCGCTTACCATAGCATAGAAGGCGCACTATTGACGCTATGGATATCTCTAACCAAATTACAGAGCTTGTGCTTCATCAACTACTATAGACTTGGAGGTAATTTACCAGGTGTTCACAGTTACTGCTGACCATCTAGCTCCACTGAAGGCTTCTAGACCTCGCTCTCTTCTTTTATGGCTTTGGTTTACCCCAAGTTGATGGAACTACGGCTTCACCGTAGGCAGACAGCGCACAAACAGAGTGCAGTTCATTGTCCCTCTAGGAGGACTTTACTAAAGGAGGCTTCCTCCATCTACCATAAAGCCATCTTTTAGGCTCAATGCCTCTATTATACCAACTGTGCTGAATCTGCTTTGAATCAGCCAAAGGAACTATTTAGACTTGTGCAATCACTATCCTCTGCCTGTCCAGGTCCTTTGTGGCACTCTTCCTACTTTTTTTATCAACAAAATCTCGGCTATTCCTCAGAAAATGTCCTCTTCTGTTATTAACATTGCCACGGTCGACAACTCGTCTCCCATCCATAATCAATCCTACTCATGGTGCCTAGTTACAAGTCTGGCAGTACAGAAATAAGGGTGATGGTAGCAACGTACCGGCACGCTTTCCGGACCACCTGACTATGAGAATGCCTGCAGGGGCTGGTGCTCCCCGCAGGTCTAACCTGCCGGGAGCACCGACCCCTGCAGGCATGGTTTTCACGGAAGCACAGGCATGTTAGTAACAGTGCTGGTGCTTCAGTGTCCCCTTTGCTGTGGAGTCCTGTGCGACTCCATGGGAATGGGGACTTACAGTTCCTGCCACCTGACATCCCAGGCTACCGGGACTTGTAATATCCTGGTGACACCAGGATATCAGGCGGCAGAAACAGTGTTATGAGGTGGGTTACCGCCAACCTCACAATGAGGCTGTCTTTTCCCTCTTTTGATTCTAATGACATTGTAAAGGCTACGAATAGACTAAGATCTGTGCCCCTGCTCGATTCAATCTCATTCCTGGTCTTGAAAATGATCATGCCCATCATTGCTCCTGCCATAGCCTTGGCAGTGAATCATTCCTTTTCTACAGATTTCATTCCTTCGTCCTAAAACATGCACTGGCGATTCTGCTGTTAAAATAGGCCTCCTTGGATCCCTTTCTACCTGCTACCGTGCCATTTCTCCCCTTCTCTTTCTAATGAAACTCCTGGAATCACTTGTCACCCCTTTGTTATGGTTGGGGTGGGAAGATTCAGCCCTAAGCAGACCAGATAGGGTGGGAAATCCGACGCCCAAAAACAGAAGAGTCAAAGTAAATGACAAAGACCTGTTGTATTGATAATTCAGATAAAACAGGGACAGCAGCAAACACAAATTGTCTCGGCGCTCTCATTCTCCTTTTGCTTGACAACAGTTTAAAAACACAAACCACCTCATAACTGACGTTTCATGACACACCTCATTACAAAAAGCTACGGGGTGGAGGGATTGGTTAAGTGAACCATCTATGTATGTATTCTGCAAGGGTTAGTCGGTTCATTGTTCATGCTCATCATCTGATGGCTCCACCTGAGACCACCTCTAACTTGCTACAAGCAAATACGTGTAATCTCTAACCTACTCACTTGGCTGGTACAACAATTATAGGAAGATGGGGATTGGTTGGTATTGGCCTCACCAACCATGGCAATGTGGCCAGTTATCAGTATATGAGCAACAATAGTGGCCAGGAGAAGCGGCACCAAGGTGCTGCTTTACAAAGTTAGGATACCATTTCTGAATCTCTAGGCCACAAGCCAGAACCTTTAGCTTTGAACTTGGCATTGTCTGGTATTGTTATACTGAGAATTCAAGGGGAGTGAAGGCCTCAGCTGGTCTGTCCCTGAAGTTTATGAATAGTTATTATTCTCCAACTATATGCCAGGTGTGTGGAGACCATGTTTTGAATTATTCTGTTCAGCATTTACTAGGATTATAGCCCTTATTTAATCTAAGAAAATATGTCTCAGACTTGAAAACTACTATCTTCTGTTGGGCTTCAGTGCCAATCCAAACCTCCCTTTCCATGGTAACCTTGGCAATGGTTGTATGGTTATTGTCTGGCCTATTCGGGTCTGAATTTTCTGCTAATTCCGTGAGTCGCGTCCCCATGCAGCCTTGAGGTTCCTTTGATGCTTCCCATTCACTTGACGGTTGCTGTGTTTTCCATATTTTTGAAAATGGCGGCTTATTAATGTTGCATTTCTGCGTTAAGCAAGCATTATATGTACTGTTATGCATCTTGCGTTTCAGTGTACAGTTTGAGGATATGCGTTCTAGTGTCTATTGAATGCAGGTAACATTCTTTATATCTAAATGCAAGTTCTGACCTATTGTTCGTGTATCTTCATGATGGATGCATATCTGCTTTGTGTCTAATGCGTCTAAATGTGCTAGTTTCAGAAATGATGCCACTTGCTCTCGTCATTTGTGGTTACAGCATGTCCAGGTCTGCTAGAGCTGGCAAGTCAATTTCTTCTTAGACTGATCCAGGATAAGGTTGGTAGGGCTACCTTAGTGAGAATCGTCTCTCATATCTGTGGTATGGTGGTGTGGGGGGTGTATGCTATAAATGAAGCACTTCTTTCGTTTCTCTGAAATCAAGGCGGGGGACCGACGCATTCATTTGACTCTTGACATTTTTGCTTAGTTCCTTTCTTGAGGAGACTTATTTTTTTGACCATTTTCAGTCTGGCTTTCATCTGGGCCGTGGCACTGAGTCGGCTCTCTTCTCTGTAGTGTATGATCTTACTCAGCTGCCTCAAGGTTAGGTTGGAGCTATGAGGAAGGCATGGTTTCAATAAGTAAGACAGACACAAGTTATCAAAGTTCAAGGGTGTTTATTGAACTTCAAATGGGTTTGAAAAACACCTATTTAATCCTAAATCCAAAGATGGGAAAAAGCTACGCCCATCAAATAATAACCTGGTTGATTCTGTCAAAAATAAAAGGGCCTATAGTAATAAACATATTGCCAATCCTTACCCATAGATACAAATAGTGTGGGAAACAATGTTATGCAATAGAAAAGTGTTCAAGAAATTATATGTCAGGATATTCAAGACGTTGGCTTCCCTTCCCAATGTTTTCAGAACGGGACAAGGCGGCACACTCAAGCTTAGCGCACTATCTTGCTTCTCTAGCATGAGGATGCAGCTCAAAACCTCAATATCAGGGAATTCTCTGCAAAGGACTCTTTGTCATTCAAAGCTTCTTCTTTCAGAGGGCCTGATGCAACAAAGCATACATTAAAGTTCCTTTCTTCTTAGGATTTGTAGGGGAGGAGCGGTCCAAAAGACCCCCCCTGGCCTACATCTCCACCCCAGGTGAGGGCCATGGCTCATCGGGTGGCCCCTCCTTACCACCCAGGCCCAGGCGGTGGATGGCTCACCTGCTGAAGACATTGCCCACACGCATTGAATTTAGCTAGGCCTCAGAAACCATTTTGTCTAATAAAGATGGTGTGAGCGTAGCGCACTGTAGCGCGGCCTCCACCCTCTGAGAGTTTCAATTATCCCTGTTGCCGCAGCACCCTGGCAGATCCGCTGTGAGCACGTTCCCACGAACAGGACGGACATGAGCTAGCATAAGATACTAACACTGTAACATTTCACCGTCCGCAGTGTATCACTGCTCCCAGAATGACCCGGTCAGCAAGGCCTGGGTGATGGGAAGATCTGTAGAACGGTCATCCGATGAAAGCAGAAAGGTACCCAAATATGAATTTCTTCTAACATGTACAGCCTTTCCATACAACCACGTTTACTAAAGAAACCTGTAAAATTGTGTATGACACCAGCCATGAAGGACCCACACCCCTACAGGGGTGTGCAAATGATAAAAGTATTCCGGGGGGAGTGTTCCTTAGATGTATCATTGAAAACCGTACACCCCGCGGTCCCACGCCATACCTGAACTAATGCTGCTAGAGTACACAACAAAACGAATGTAACCATGCAGGGGGCACATGTGAAGGGTGTGCGAGAATGCACCCGTCACACGTGTATGTCTAAGCCCCTTGCATGCCGCCACCGTCACATACGGTGGCGGTTCATTTTTTATGTACTACACCAACCGCAATACTACCTCACTTACGATGTATATGCATATAGCTAAATACTGTAATTGTTGAAACATAGTGTACGAATAAGGTGCTCAGACTGGATATAATTGAAACACCTCCAGCGAAATGAAATGTATGTTTTCAAGTAATTCAAACAAATATTATAAAGTGTTCTAATGATTGTGATGTTTTCACTTCCAAAAACCGGCAACACGCGAGGAAGATACCTTTGTAAATATGTGCAAGGCCATTTCCCCTCCCACCCTCCAGAGACTGCCAAACATGAGAACAGAGGCCCGCGCCGCGCTGCCCCACCTCCCCCAACTAGACTGGAGCCGCTTCAAAGATGTGTAGCCCCCTCTGCAGCACCCAAGGCCACGGGCCGCCACCTGCATTATTTACAGCACAGCAGTAAACCTCTGCCTGAACCCACCCTTCCAAAAGGCGCCCCCTCGTAAACCCCACAACCCACCAGATCATCTTAGACTTATGGCCCTGTGCAATCAGGAACACCCAACACTGTGGCAACACACAGCGGCACATTTATAACCACATCTAACAAGACAGGGAGGCTTGTACCATCCGTCCCATGCCCTGAAGCTTAGCCCCTCAACCTATGACTCCGGTCAACAGGACGCTGGTAACCATGCCCTGATGAATGACCATTAGACCCCTCACAAGGTGCATTCCTCCTGTGTTCCATTAACCTGTAGAATAACCTATTGGAAGATTTACTAAAGAAGATAATATTGCAATGACTGAATGACTGTGGTGTGCATGGCCTAGGGCAAGTAAGTCAGGAAAAGACATTCATCTCTGACACTGGTCGCGATGGCCCAACAACACCGCCCGGATGAACTCTGCCAACCTGCCAGGCCCAGCCCAACCCACGAGGCTGACCAGTGACGTTCTCCAGCCACGGCCAACCACATCTCAGCAGCACCTATAGTTAGTCATCGCCACCCAATCCCATTGGACTTGTGCCCCCTATAGTATGTAGGTTCTTATGACGTTTTTTGTAAATATATACGCCTGTCTTTGCTATTGTCAGACAGAGCGCTCTCGGAGTTTGCAGAGTTCTTTGCAGGCCATATTCTGATTGATAAACTCCCATTTAAGCTCACCCGCACTCTGTCTTGGCCTTATTCCCTACTTGGGAGAGTCCTTCATTGTCTCTCATTGCGGGGAGGATCGTGCTGGCTGGGGACGCTTGCCTTCAGTGGTGACCCTGAAAGCGTGATTATTACTATTATTTTTTCCCGATCTAACAATACCGTCCCCTTTTGGCACGAGAATCTCCGGTCAAAAAGGGATACGCACGGTGAGCCGGCTCCGGGAGGCTGGCCGCCAACGGCGACCGGTACACTAAGAAGTGCGCACTCAAAAGAGAGAAGGTACGGGATCCCAGTTGAAAAATCCCCTTTGAGTACCGTTCGCCGGAGCCGGGGCTGACTGTTGAGCTGACGGCAACACTGCCTGGTCGGACCCAGTTTCAGAGACTATCGGTTCAAGACGGGCACGTGAGTATTGAGTGCGAGCGATTGTAAAGGGAGTGGGGGAAGAAGTGTAGGACAGGGAACGAAGAGGGGGTACGCAGATCTACTAAGGATCATCCTAAAATTTTCCTTGCTTTTTCTTTGCATATGGCCATTAGGATTAAGAGGTGAATAAGAGATGAAAGTGACGGGAACCTAGCTCCGAAAGGGGGTGGAAGGCGGCGCCGCATAGTGCTATCTTGACTAGTACTGGGAATATATGAAGAAGTGGAATATAAGATAAAAAGTGTCCAGCAAAAGGGGGCACTGAGAATATATTAGTGACCGCTATTACTTCTTTCTTTTCTTTTCTTTAGGGTTAGGGGGAAAAATAAAAGTGAGATTAGTACAAAACTCAGAGAGAAAGTAAGAGGAAGAGAGTCCTACTATAAGAGGGAAGAGCAGACCAATATATATATATATATATATATATATATGCGCATCATATATCCGAATAAGAAGGATAGGGACAGCCGGCTAGGGAGGAAAGGGAGGGCAGCTTGAATTGTGAACAGAGTGTTACTGGGAGGTGTGTGCACCTCGTATGTGTCAGACGACAAGTTGATGTTGTAAGTGTGTAAAATGGCTATAAATGTATAGAAATGGAATGGTCATGGTAAGTGTGACCGGATAGAACTTTTTTGAAGAGAAAAACGACAAGGTGGAGTGAGTGTGTACCTATTTGATTTCCGGGTTAATGTTGTCGAAATAACTGATGGTTTGCTCTTGTATGTGCCCCCCAAAGAGAAGAGAATAGAGACTGTGTACAGCCAGTTTTGTATTGCGCAGACAGGGGGCAGAGCACAAAGGAGCCCATTATTGACGGTGAGGTAAAAGACGAAACCCATATTGGTAAGAGGTTTACATTGTAATTGTGGACACACAGATAGAAACAAGTACTAGGAAAATACACAAGATGGGGGCCGAAACACCCTTATCACATATTTGTAAGAACTTACCAGGCTACGCGGAGCGAATTAAGAAATATCATGACCAATGGATAACCGAGTTGAAGGGAGAGGGGTTACCCCAGATATGGCCCGAGGGAGGGTCATTTGATAAAAGTGTTCTGGATATGGTGGCCACATGCATTTGTTTGAAGTACAAGGGGAAGCAGTTGCAAAATAGGAGAGAAGTATTAGATCTCTGGAGGTTATTTGAGGAGATACCACCACCTAAAGCGCCAGCATTAAATCCTGACCTCCCGTCCACCACCGACAATCCACTGATGATACAGAAAGATGTTAAAGAATTGTCAAGTGTAGCGCCACCAATAGAGGTAATAAGTTTGTACCCGATATTAAACAAGCCTGTGCCTGCAGAAGGGTACAGTGACCCACTTACGTGCCTCCCCCGACAACTACTACACCCCGCTGGCCCACGGCACCCCCGCCATATGAAAGCACAAGGGAGCGAGCCCAGGCAGGTACACAAAGGGTGGACATAGAGAAGCTCACAGATGATTTACAATCAAGACTCTCGATAGCAAAAGACGAGCTCTCGAGGATAAAAGATATATGTGAACAAACAGCACTTAATGCAGCAAGATCAGGGCGCACGTCCAGAGCGCCAGGTGAAAATAGAAAACCTGAAGACGGGTGGAAAAAGGGCGAGATACTGTTCAGAATTGAAGAAGAACCGACACGAATAATAGAAGTAGGGACACGAGAGGGAGATGTTGATAATGAAGAAAGGCCTGTGGGGGACAGAGAGGAATTACTATGTGACATAAGGGACGATTTAGAAGAAAGCGACAGGTTGAGTATGGCAATCGGAGGGGGAAGCGAAGGGGGGGATGGTACATGTTCGATGAGAACATTGGATGATGAGTGGACGGGGTGATTAAGGAACAGGGTGGGGAAAATGGCATCACTGGGAACATCAGCAGCCAATACGGGTCCAGATGTAACGACAAAAGGAAGGCTACAGCTCCTATTGATACATAGGGGAGGAGGGAGGCCTAACTATATCCCATGAGCTCAGATGGATAAAGCCAATTTATTAAAGCTATTGCCCCCGTTGTCAGGAGGGGCAAGTAAATGGATATACGCCTTTGAGAAACACACTGCCGGGGTACCCCTAGCAATAGGAGATGTGAAGAGCTTGCTTGTATCAGCAGTGGGGGATCAGGCTGAGAGAGTATGGGTCAAGGCCGGTTTCCCGGGAGTAACATTAGAATGCGACCGCCATGACGGGGCCTCCTTTAACACAGTGCGTGCAAGGGTGTGGGATGCCTTACGAGAAACATTTCCAGATACGCCAGACTTACAGTCAGTAATGCAGTGTACAATGAATGACGGGGAGGAGGCTATGGATTACATTTTTCGGGTCCAAGAGATGTGGAGAGCAGAAACGGGCACGCCCTGGTATCAATCAACATCTTTATTTTATTTCATTATAAAAAGAGGGCTCCCCAAAGAAGTGCAAAAGGCGCTCGACAAGATAGCAGGTATTGAAGCGAAGGGATGGCCTGAGATTCAGAGCATAATAGTACACCATTGTAAGAGAATAAAGGAAAGGGAGAAGGAGGTGGCGCAGAAGAGATTGGCAGACGAAGCAAAACTAGTGCAGACAAAGTTGGTGAAGGTCGCAGCGGCTGTAGCCGCCCTCCCCCACAGCAGGGAGGGAGATGAGGAGGAGGAGGGGCTGATAGCAATACAAGGAAGGGTGGCAACTAATTGGGTTGGAGCAGGACAGCGGCAGTGGAACGAGCAGGAACAAGGCGGAGGTCCGCAGTGGCAAGAGTGGACCCCTCGAGGGGGACGAGGTGGGTACAGGGGCCGAAGAGGAGGTGGACCGGGATACGGGGGAATGGGAGGAAATGGATGGCAGGGCCCTAGAGGTGCACAAGGGAGTTGCTGGAACTGCGGAAGATGGGGGCATTACTCTAGGGAGTGCAGAGCCAGACCCAACAACGGGTTCCAAGAGGTAGAACAGTATGGCCACCCCCACCCGGGGAGCCCATATGGCCTTCCAATGGGGCAACAACAACTGAGAAACCCAGGCCAAGGTAATAATGAGCAGCAACAGGGGCATCAGTATAGAACACAGAACCACCACCAAAATAATGACAATATGCAGTACACACCAGGCAACCCTTTCGCGACAACAGCAAACGGGGCCCCCGCACCAGCACCCTACAACGGCATGTCGATGGTTTCAGGAAGTGTCTTTAATCAGGGGGGGGCGATGAGACACCCTGCATAGGACAGCCCACAGAGAACACTTGCGTGTCCAGTTCTATCTACAACCTACAATGCAGCAGAGGAACCATTGGTAGGGGCGCAGATAGGAGACAAGCAGTTCATATTCATGGTTGATTCGGGAGCGGAGAAATCATGTATCCGGGAGGGCCGGTTCCCGTTATCTAACAGGAAATTAGAGACGCAGGGGTTCTCTGGGGCTGTAATTGAAGTTCCTTACACAGAAGCATTGCATGTAACAGTGGGGGGTAAAACTGTAAAGACACCCTTACTGTATTACGAACATTCACCAATAAATTTATTAGGGAGGGATCTCCTGAGCAAACTTAACATGACCATATCATTTACCGAGAGAGGAATAGTGTGTTCTACACCCGGGATATGCCCCTTGCGTGCAATGTTGGTAGTGCAAGCCTACACAACCACACAAGAAGTACGAGGGCTGCCGGAAAATGAGGAAATGTTTATTGAAGGGCTAAAGACATTGGCCCTCATAATTCCAGAGCTAAGAAGAATGGACTGGAGGATTCCAGCGGAGTTCCTCTTCCGCCCCATAGTGTGCCCCGACACAGCACCAAGATCAGTAGTATCATTAGACTTGCACGCTGTACAGGTATCAGCAAAAAGGATCGCTGTGATAGGAGTGGATAGGGAAGGATGTGAGTGGCATACAGTGCTATGTACAAATGCCAACATCGCCCTACGAGAATTAACAGATGAGGATCTGTTTTCAGACACAGAAGGGGATGGTGAGATAGTAATGGAAATAGCGATGCCCTGTGACATTTTGATTCAAGCCAGGGAAACCCCCGTCCAACTGATGGCAGTGGTAGGAGCACCGCCGTCCTTTTTTGATGATGACATGAGACTTGTACCAAATAATTTGTGGACGACAGGCCCCCATGATGTAGGGCTGTTGCATGGAGTACAACCTGTGGTAATAAAGCTAAAGCAAGGGGTAATCTTACCCCGAGTGAAACAGTATCCATTGTCCCGTGAAGCTGAGGAAGGGATAAAAGAAACCATAAATGCACTACTAGCGCAAGGGATAATAGTGTCTTCAACCTCCCCATGTAACACATGCATTTATCCAATCAAAAAAGCAAAAGGAGGGTCTTGGAGGATGATACAGGACTTACGCCCCCTAAATGATGTCATTCAGAAAGAGTTCCCTTTGGTCCCGAACCCTGCATCCATATTATGCAGCATCCCGAAGCAGGCATCACATTTCACAGTAGTAGATTTGAAAAACGCATTCTTCTCAATACCCCTGGCTGAAGAGAGTAGATACCTCATAGCATTCACACTGGGGGGTAAAAGGTATGAACACTGCAGACTACCACAGGGATACTGTGAGAGCCCGAGCATATTCAACCGCATATTGCATGAAGACTTGGGAAACCTATCAGTTGTGAGTACAATCATTCAATACGTAGACGATTTACTAGTGTGTGCACAGGACGAAGAAACATGTAGAAAGGATTCAACAACGCTCCTGACACTATTGGCCAATAAGGGGTACAAGGTAGATAAGAACAAACTACAGTACTGCCTGACAGAGGTCCTATACTTGGGACAGCTGATATCAAAAGATGGAAAAAGAATAATTCCCGACAGGGTAGAAGCGATAAGGTCAGTAGCGGAACCCACAACAGTGAAAGAGATGCAGAAATTCTTGGGAATGTGCAACTATTGCCGAGCATGGATCTTAGATTATGCAGCATACACAAGACCCCTACTACAAGCACTCAAAGAAGCACAACAAGAAAATAAAATGATCGAATGGTCAGAAGAAATTAGCACGTCATTCAAATCACTAAAAAGGTTAATTTCAAGCGCCCCAGTGCTAGCCAACCCTGATTATGGACGCGAATTTTACCTATTCTCACACTGCAAGGGAACACTCATGACAGCTGTTCTGACACAAAAGACGTCCCTAGGACACAAGCCCTTGGCTTACTATAGTGGTACTTTGGATGCCGTAATGCAAGGCCATTTCGCGTGCGAGCAATCGCTCGCTGCAGCCGCGTTCGCGATTGAGAAAAGTGCCACAATAGTAATGGGTTGCCCTGTAACATTGTTTGTGGAACATTCATTATTTGCAATCCTTGAGAGGTCAAACAGCACACTGACAACACAGCGGGCAACAGCTTATGAAATCATATTGTCCAGCACCAACATCCATGTGGTGAGATACAAAACAGTAAACCCTGCGACATTCATTACAGAAGCATGCACACTAGAGGACATGCAGGACCACGATTGCGCAACATACACAGGAGAGAGAGGAGGACACAGTGGTGTGTGAGAACGCTCTGAGCGAGGGGGAAGTGTACTTCGTGGATGGGTCTGCATCGATTGATGTGAACACGGGAGAAAAGCATGTTGGTATGGCGGTGGGTTGCGCAGTGACAATATACACAGACTCAGCTTACATGACAACAACAGGGGGGTCTAGCAAGATGGGGGCGGAGGGGATTTCGACTGGCAGACGGAACACCAGTACAGCATGCAGAATTATTGAAAGAGTTAATTGAGGCCCTACAAAACCCCACTGCCGTAGCAATAGTTAAGTGCCAAGCACATACTTCCAACACAGACGTTGTGTCTTTAGGGAACGCGGCAGCGGACGCTGCCGCCAAGGAGGCTTCCTATTTTCAGAACTATGAAGCAGGTGAGTACATGCTACAGCACAAGACAAACGAAGAGCCCCCAGAAGGATACGACATGATGCCCATGTCACAAATACTAGAATTGCAGGAAGGAGCTAGTGAAGATGAAAAATTGATGTGGACAAAACGAGGGTGCAGCAAGTCGGGAACAGACTTACTGTGGCGGCAAAATAACTCAGGAAAAGTGGTAATGCCAATACAGTTACTAGAAATTGCGTTTCAACAACTGCACTTCCCCGCACATAACACCAAACAGCACATTGCAGCAGAAATACAGGAAGAATGGTTCGTGCCCTGTCTCCAGGAGCAGGTATCTCGATTAGCAATGGAATGTACAACATGTCAGATCTACAATTCAGGAATGACATTACGCACGCTCCGTGGAACAATTCCTAAACCTATTGGCCCATTCAGAGAACTGCATATTGATTATGCGGACATGGGGGAAAGGTGTAATGGCGCACGGTACATGATCGTGGTTGTGTGCCCATTCTCAAGGTGGGTGGAAGCAGGACCATGTGCACGACCTGATGCTAAAAGCGCTGCAAAGTTCCTAGTGAGGGAAGTGTTCCCACGCTGGGGAATTTGTGACGTGATTCGCTCAGACAACGGCACTCATTTTGTGAATGAACTTTTCAAGGAAGTCACTACATTATTGGGAATAAAACATAAATTGTGTTCGATTTATCATCCTCAAAGTAATGGCGTAGTGGAAAAGATGAACGGACTGTTGAAGGGTAGGTTATCAAAACTATGCTTTTCATTAAAGAAGAATTGGATCTACTGTCTGCCCCTTGCGCTATTTGAACTGGGAAATCAGCCAAGTAAAGATCACCATTTGTCCCCGCACAAAATCGTGACTGGGAGACGAATGCACACAGCACACTCTCCACTGCGCGAACACTCAGATGCACACAGGAGCGCCACGATATTGGGAGAAGAATTCACAGACTATTTGAAAAAATTAACAAGGGCAGCGCGCGCAATATCAAAACAGCTCTCCCCACCCTTCACTAGAGAGGAGGGGAACATAACAGGGTCTATCACAGAGCCTGAGCAACAGCTACAGCTAATGCCGGGCGAATTAATTTATGTCAGGAGTTTTGTGCGTCGATGGAATGCACCACGGTTCCACGGCCCATACGAAGTAGTGTTCTGCACGCCCACAGCTGTAAAAGTGAAGGGCTTGAGGTACTGGATACACTTGACAGATGTGCGAAGAGCATATAGTAATGTGCAAGAGGAGGCAGATGAGGAGGCACAGACAACAGCAACCGATTCAACTGAACAGAATGTCTGAATATCACCTTGTGTATGTGCGTCAGCAATGAACGTGAATGGGAAAGTGACTGAGAAAGTATACATGCATTCTCTTTTTATATATATTACGAAAAAGAAAAAAAAAAGGTTTTTCTTTGAACTTGTATGTAATTAATGAACTGATCAAATTATGACATGTCGACACCCTTGTCTGTGAATACCCTTCCCTGCAACCCTACCCGCTTCCATTACCCGTCAATATATATTGGCACCAGTGGTGCCAACAAAATGTTTACATGCATGCACTTAATGCACTTTTATATCTCAAACAGGAACTACCATGGCATCTAACAGGCAGCCTGCAAAGGATAGAATTAGTAGAATGACAAAATTAGTAAATGAGAGATGCAGATATTCGTATGAGTGCGGATTATCTGTGTGCATTACGATGTTTTTTATGCTAATGTTTGGCCTGGTTACATATTGGTTTGTAGCGTTCATCTCTATCGAGATGAACGAGGGGGGAGGGATTAACAGCACCGGGATTAACAGCACCACTGGGACCAATGTAACTGCAAGTGTCAATATAAGGGAAGGTGATTTTCTGGTATGGGATGGAACTAAACTTGTATGGGGTTATCACACCACACCATCCAATGCTGTCATATCAGAAAAGAAAGAGCCACAGGGTGGAATGCAAAGCAGCACAGTGTCTCCACCAGTGATGTATAGGTATAATGCTCGCAGTTTAAATGACCGAAACCCGTCTGCCATATCGTGGTTGTATGATACCCCCACCAATCAACCTGCCCCGTCTTACAAAACCACCTGCAAGATAAACTCAGGGACGAAACAAAAAAGATGCTAGCAGCACACGAAATCTTATACGATGAATGGGCCACGGGGGGTGGGAATGAGAAAGGGGGGTCTATTCTTTCCCTCGCCCAGGAGGCTGGGAAGTACATGAGGAACAAGAACAACAGACGGAAAAGGGAAACCGGGAGGAGGAAGTATGATGAGTACTATGGGTTAGGATTAGATAAAATGGAAGACCCACGACACCCCCACCAAACAAATAAGTGGTATGCAGATATGAGTGCCACCGCAAAACAAACAACAAATGAGAGCTGTTATGTTTGCTCCCTTATTCCTCATGCTTCAGGTACACCCAAAGTATTGCTACCCAAAGAGTTGCCAATTATAGATGCCCAATGTCTCCTTCATCTCACGTTGTGCAGGATTAAGAACACCTTCCAGGCACATGAAGTTATTTTTAAAATGCTGCAGAACGAGAAAACTTGCTACCCAAAAACGGCAGGGGTGGTATGTCTGGAGGAACCATTTTTTGTAATACAGGGGACACTTTTTTCAGACAACAAGTGGAAGGATGAAGAAGTAATGTGTAAAGCTGAAGCACTGAGAGGTGTGGCACCAGAGAAACTGCAGTGGAGAGAAGAAACGTGCACACCAGTATGGAAGGAACACATTTCAAAACTAACTTGGGTAACCGCCATTGAAAAACCCTTCAAACTACAGAGCAAAATAGACTATGAACTATGTTTCAAAGGAGAGGGGAAAACCGCCATGGGAACAAACAAGAACTGTAACAAGACCCTCACCATCCCAGATCTGAGAAAAGGGACAGCGGCCCTAATGGACACGTACTGGGCATGCGGCAATCAGGCATACCTGCACCTTCCCCCGTCCTGGAGTGGCAGCTGCTCAATGGCCACTCTGCACTCAGCCCTAATGGTAATACCAGAAAGCCACATCGATGGAAGCAAGAGGACACAGGAACGCATACAACAGAGTGCAGCCCAGCCGACTGCGGAGTCACAAATGTATGTCCTGTCTTCCGGAAACAAGGGAGAGGTGCTGACCCGTAACAGAAGAGCATCAAATTACATATCAGAGGCATCATCAGAACTGTTGGCCCAGATCCCAGACAGATATCGATTATTCAGCTCAGCAGAAACATTCTTCGCCTCACTCATCTCAAGTGTCCAAGCAAGGGCAAACGCAAAATGGCTCCAGATAACACGTTGGGAACTGATTCAGCTGGCCAATGACACTGAAGAAGGGTTTAACGTAATAAAAGTGGAACTAAGGGCTTTACGGCTGATGACAATGCAAAACAGGTATGTCTTGGACCTGTTGACGGCGATGGATGGAGGTGTTTGCCGAAAAATTGGAAGTGCCTGCTGCACTTTCGTACCTTCCGAAGATGCAGAAAACGGCTCCCTGTCCCATGTGATCGAAGCAGTACACAACCTAGGAGAAAAAATGAAAATGGAGGGTGGAGCAGAAGACAGCACGTGGTTCGACAACATTTTCTCCTGGGTCCCCTCATGGCTTGGAACAACTGTGAAATTTTTGATGCCAGCTGTGGTGTTCCTCCTTTTTATTTTTTGCCTGTGCCAGGTGGGTCTTCGATGTTGTGCTAACACAGTACCTAATGGTGCAATGATGATGGTGACAATGGGCAACACCCGTGGGACAATGCATAACATGCAGGAAGTGCAGGTACAAACAGGAACAGATAACACACCAAGATATCAGCTGGTGCCTATCTATCACAACAAAGATATCGTAGATAAAGCATGGCACACTACCATTAGAGAGCCCCGCGTACTAGAATGGTACCAAGAGGTGTGGGTAGATCTGGCGGGAGATGGCGGATGTATATACCTGACTTGTACCCCAGATGAATATGCCAGAAGAGGGGAAAGCTTACGGGGGGTGTGTAGAGCATGGATGCCCATAAAAGGCACACCTGCATGGGATGAGGCAGTGATGGACGAAGCAGAATGCAGAAGGCTGGAGGAGTTAAAGTATTCATTACTTAAGTAACAAAAGGGGGGAAATGTAGGGGAGGAGCGGTCCAAAAGACCCCCCCTGGCCTACATCTCCACCCCAGGTGAGGGCCATGGCTCATCGGGTGCCCCCTCCTTACCACCCGGGCCCAGGCGGTGGATGGCTCACCTGCTGAAGACATTGCCCACACGCATTGAATTTAGCTAGGCCTCAGAAACCATTTTGTCTAATACAGATGGTGTGAGCGTAGCGCACTGTAGCGTGGCCCCCACCCTCGGAGAGTTTCAATTATCCCTGTTGCCGCAGCACCCTGGCAGATCCGCTGTGAGCACGTTCCCACGAACAGGACGGACATGAGCTAGCATAAGATACTAACACTGTAACATTTCACCGTCCGCAGTGTATCACTGCTCCCAGAATGACCCGGTCAGCAAGGCCTGGGTGATGGGAAGATCTGTAGAACGGTCATCCGATGAAAGCAGAAAGGTACCCAAATATGAATGTCTTCTAACATGTACAGCCTTTCCATACAACCACGTTTACTAAAGAAGCCTGTAAAATTGTGTATGACACCAGCCATGAAGGACCCACACCCCTACAGGGGTGTGCAAATGATAAAAGTATTCCGGGGGAGTGTTCCTTAGATGTATCATTGAAAACCGTAGACCCCGCGGTCCCGCGCCATACCTGAACTAATGCTGCTAGAGTACACAAGAAAACGAATGTAACCATGCAGGGGGCACATGTGAAGGGTGCGCGAGAATGCACCCGTCACGCGTGTATGTCTAAGCCCCTTGCATGCCGCCACCGTCACATACGGTGGCGGTTCATTTTTTATGTACTACACCAACCGCAATACTACCTCACTTACTACAAGATGTATATGCATATAGCTAAATACTGTAATTGTTGAAACATAGTGTACGAATAAGGTGCTCAGACTGGATATAATTGAAACACCTCCAGCGAAATGAAATGTATGTTTTCAAGTAATTCAAACAAATATTATAAAGTGTTCTAATGATTGTGATGTTTTCACTTCCAAAAACCGGCAACACGCGAGGAAGATACCTTTGTAAATATGTGCAAGGCCATTTCCCCTCCCACCCTCCAGAGACTGCCAAACATGAGAACAGAGGCCCGCGCCGCGCTGCCCCACCTCCCCCAACTAGACTGGAGCCGCTTCAAAGATGTGTAGCCCCCTCTGCAGCACCCAAGGCCACGGGCCGCCACCTGCATTATTTACAGCACAGCAGTAAACCTCTGCCTGAACCCACCCTTCCAAAAGGCGCCCCCTCGTAAACCCCACAACCCACCAGATCATCTTAGACTTATGGCCCTGTGCAATCAGGACACCCAACACTGTGGCAACACACAGCGGCACATTTATAACCACATCTAACAAGACAGGGAGGCTTGTACCGTCCGTCCCATGCCCTGAAGCTTAGCCCCTCAACCTATGACTCCGGTCAACAGGACGCTGGTAACCATGCCCTGATGAATGACCATTAGACCCCTCACAAGGTGCATTCCTCCTGTGTTCCATTAACCTGTAGAATAACCTATTGGAAGATTTACTAAAGAAGATAATATTGCAATGACTGAATGACTGCGGTGTGCATGGCCTAGGGCAAGTAAGTCAGGAAAAGACATTCATCTCTGACACTGGTCGCGATGGCCCAACAACACCGCCCGGATGAACTCTGCCAACCTGCCAGGCCCAGCCCAACCCACGAGGCTGACCAGTGACGTTCTCCAGCCACGGCCAACCACATCGCAGCAGCACCTATAGTTAGTCATCGCCACCCAATCCCATTGAACTTGTGCCCCCTATAGTATGTAGGTTCTTATGACGTTTTTTGTAAATATATACGCCTGTCTTTGCTATTGTCAGACAGAGCGCTCTCGGAGTTTGCAGAGTTCTTTGCATGCCATATTCTGATTGATAAACTCCCATTTAAGCTCACCCGCACTCTGTCTTGGCCTTATTCCCTACTTGGGAGAGTCCTTCATTGTCTCTCATTGCGGGGAGGATCGTGCTGGCTGGGGACGCTTGCCTTCAGATTTCACATATGCAACTTCTCAGGTGATTTACTGTTCACCCAGGGTCCCTCTCCACCGGACTCAGACCCACTTTAACACAAATCTTTCGCTTGGTCTCCCTCCGCCGGGCTCGGACCATTTTATCTCACTTTCCAAACTTTCCTTACTGTAGCACAATCAAAGGCTTTCGAATGATCGCAGGATTTGGCTTGGCCCATCGCAGGACCACTTCGATTCACAATTCTTTTTTCTCTTCTTATTACAACTCTTTAACTTTCACTTCTCAGCTGGATACCTTACAGAGACATTTGATTGAGCACACATGCGGTGCCGGACCACTCTGTCAAAGGCAGAAGCATTGATAGGGGGGCCGGAGGGAGCTATAGCCCCGGGTCTTTTGGTTTTAGCCCCGGATAGAAGCTCAGGGGTTACAACCAAAAAGGCTAGCTAGCCCCCAGTCCCGACAGTCCCAAAATTAGCATAGCACCAGATCTTTTCCAGAGCTAGCAACACCCCTAGTCAAAGGTATCGTATTTTCGTTTAAAGTTCAGACATTCATCAGCAGTTCAATTTTACTTGCGTCCTTTATCACAGGTGTTTTCAGGGGTGGACTGGCCTACAGGGGACTCTGGAGATTTCCCGGTGGGCCTCTGCACTCTGGGCCTCTTTTGGGTGCTATTTCCAAATCTTCTCATAGGAAAAGCATTGGGCTTGCTGAAAATGAGTTATGTGGGGCCACTTTGAAAATTATTTCCAGGGCCTCTTTTGGTCCCCAGTAATTATTTCCAGGGCCTCTTTTAGTTCCCAGTCCACCCCTGGGTGTTTTAACAATGTTCATTCCAGAGCTTGGCTTCAACACTGACCGGTCTTGTATCGATCTCCTCAACTCACAGGCTGTGTTGATTTCACTGATGCTTCTTTGTTCTTGGAGCCAAGGATGGTACCACACAGGATTCTTCATCCTGGTTTCCTGTTCTTACGCTTTCTATTCTTAAGGTTTTCAGAAAGTCACGGATACTTGTCGAAAATGTCAAGGGAATTTTCCTCCTTGTGATACCCTTCTTTTTTGCTGTCTTTCTTCTCTCGTTCAGCTGCCGTCACGAAACTGCTATTACCTTGTGTGCTTTGCCTCGCTCAGTGTGTTCTCGTGCTCCATCTTTTGTCTATGTGGGGATGCTTAATGGAAGTCAGGTGTCAGTAATTGTCTGACCAATGCATTGGGAAATGTCAGGTATACATCTCGGGTGTTAGTCTGTTTTCTCCCATAGCGAGTTGTCCGTGTGAAAGTGTTTGTGTTCTGAAAGACGGTGGGGGTAGAGTTCCTAAGTATCTTACCTCCTAGGATGGGGTAAAGATGTTACAGGAAAAGGGATACCACGTTTTAGCATCCGGTGTCCCACTTTCACTCAGCGAAGACCCCTCACTGAGGTGATCCTCCCACACTGGTCCCCCCCAGGAACTGGATCCAAAAGCGATGGCCTTGTCCTGCCACCTGGATGACAGATCCCTTGGCACTAGTGGGCGAGACACCCTCTGGTTTCTCATGGAGCACTGATCTTGTCAGATTTTTCATCTGCATTTGACACCATCGATCACTCCATCCTGATAAATAGGCTGACTGTGGCAGGTATCTCCGACTCGGTCTGGACCTGGTTCTTTTCTTACTTGACCAACCGGTCGCAATCACTCTCCCTTCCCCCATATCAATCTGCCCTTGCTTCTATCTTTTGTGGGGTTCCCCAAGGATATGCTCTTTCTCCCATTTATTTAATGTTTACATCCAGTCTTTAGCCAAACTCATCCAATCCCATGGCTTCCATTGTTATTCTTATGCCGATGACACACAGATTAATGTGCGTCTTAATCTTGCTCTGCAGAATGCTGCAGATTGTCTCTGTCGCTGCATGGAATCTGTGAGTAACTGGCTGAGTAATAACTGGCTAAAATTGAATGAAGATAAAACAGGTCTTGGTGATCGGCCCTCCATCAGCCATATCTTTTTTGACACTAGCATTTGGCCTGCTGCTTTTGGCCCATTCCCCACACCTGTTGCTGTGGTAAAGGGCCTGGGCTGTAAGATGTCTGTGTCATTGTCAGGCAAAGCCCAAGTGAGTGCTGGATGCCAAGTGGCCATTTTAAATTAAAAATTCTTTGGAAGGCTCTACCTTTTTTACCTACTTGCCTGTGTGCTCCTCTAGTTTTATCTTCTCTTTTCGGTGTTATGCACTACCACAACTCTATTTGGCTTAGCTGGCTTATCTTTCAAGGCACTTACACATTTAGCAGTAATCTGCAGTAAGAGTAGCTACTCAGTCTTCTTACCGAGTTTCCATCCGTCCAGTTCTGCTCCTTCTTCAGTGGCTTCCTGTATCATGCTTTTTAGAATTTAAATCACTTTGTATTGTTCACTGTGCCTTTTATGGTGCCAGCACTGAATATCCACAGGCGAAATTTCATCCCTGTGTTCCATCTCGGTCTTTGGGATCTGAAAACGCTCTTTTGGTTTCAATATCACATTTCCATCACTCCCGAATTGGGAGGTGAAACTTTTCTATGGCTGCTGCTGTTCTATGGAACAAACGCCTGCGTTCTCTGAGTCCTGATAAAAATCACTTATTGTTCCGACATCACCTGAAAACCTTTTTGTTTTAGTTGTCTACCTCCTTTTTTGCTCTTGTCCACTGCCAAACATGGGGCCTATTCTAGCCCGTAATGGTATGCAGCGGGCTCCTGTCGTGAGCAGAGGGGCTGGAGGCAGGGACGTCATATGGGGGTTGCGACCTCTGTGGTCTTCCTTGCGATCTCTAAAAAAAAAATATTTTTTGTTTTTTTTGTTTTTTGCAATGCAAGCTCCTGGGCTGTGGCCAGCACCATGTGGCTTTTTAATTCTGGCGTGGCTAGCGCTTTCTTGTTCAGGCCCATTAGAACATGAGGGCCACAAGTCTAACACTTTCAGCACTAAACCTAAATAAGAAAGAATAGGAATGCCAAAAAAATGTGTCTTTCTGGAATTCTATACAATCATTGCTAGACTCATTAAAGGTTTATTTCAGGCACACTTCAGGGGGTGAGTGACTGATTTAGTCTGTTCTCAAACGCCTCAACTCAGCCTTTCATCCTTCTGAGCTTGATAAATGTGTACCAAAAAAGGTTGGGTGATATTGGGTGTATATTTCTTCTATGTAAAGCGCTTAAGCTTAAGTGCTATATAATAACACATCATTATTATTTGGTCATGGGCGTCTGCTTGCAATCACAGTATTTTGGTAATATGGCCCTACACACACACTGATCTTAACGATACATATGGCGATCCATTCAGGTATGAAATGTACATCACATTATAGTGATATCGTAACCATATTTTTCATAGTGTACCATGCTATGTGATGCCACTTCCTGTTTTGTCAACGGGTGAAAGGTCATGTTCCATCACTTCCAGCGATATCACTTTGGGGTGGGGTCAAATGACATCACTTCCTGTGATGTCATCAGGGGGTCAAGGGTTATGTGATGTCACTTCCGCTACCCCTGGCATTTTGGTGAAATGACGTCCCTGGCTGGAGGCCCCGTGAGTAATTACATCATGGCCTTCAGAGCGCGACACGGGAACAATAAATTGCAGCAAATTTCGTGAGCATACCTCCCAAAGCGGCAACATAGCCCTTAATGGAAATGGGAATAGTTGCCAGAGTTCATGAAATACTAAATTGCCTGGGCAGCAGAGGCAGACTACGGGGGTCTATCCAGGCGTTTGAGAACCGCCAAAAGATGAAAACAAAGCATTGGAGGCCCTAAGCCCCAGGCAAGACTAGCCTGGTGACCTGCTTCAGCGCTAGAGCCGGAGCCCTCATGTTCGCAATAGGGGGAGAGCTGGAATGAAGTATTATGCACTAGCAAGATAGGGTGCCCTTGATAACGGCGCCCGGAGAACATAACTACTGGATAGCTATGAGCCTGCTGCATGCTCCCAAACATCCAAGATTGGTCACAGAGCAGAAGGCTGGTTCCTGAGACACGGGAGACACCCACAAGGCACTAGAGGATGGCCTCCTTGAGGGAGTAAGGAGGCATGCAACTGATCCATAACCAGAGGGAGCGCGGGCTTCAGACGGACATTAAAAAGAGGGCACCCAAATCAACAAGGAAAGCACTAGCCCTGGTCATTTTGACCATCATGTCTAAACAAACAACAAAACCGAAACGAGCTGGCTCTGGAGATATTAAAGTTCTGATACTGACTGCAGAGGCTCAGAAGCGCAGCCAGCAGCAGGCAACTGCGCAGATACACTCCCCGCCACCGGAAAACTCCCTTGAGCCTGAGGACCCTCCAATAAGGAAATCTTGACTTGCTGGCAATGCTACGAGAGCTTAAAAAAGACATTGAAGAAAGTACCTCGGACTTGGCTAAATCAATCGTGGATCTCAACAGTGGGGTACTGGCGGTGGAAAAGGGGGTTGATGAAGTGGAGACTGCAGTGGCGGAACAAGGGCAGACACATGATGAACTATCCATAAGAGTGCTTGAACTGGCGCAACAGATGGACCGCATCCAAAATAAGCAGGAAGACGCCGAAAAGAGGTCTAGGCCCAATAAAATACGGATCTGTGGGATCCCGAAGTCGGTGGCGGACTCCGACTTGCAACAGTACACAATCAACCTGTTCCGGCAGATCCTGGGGACAGCAGAGGAAAGAGAGATCATCTTAGATCGCACACACAGGATATATTCCGCATTCCAACTCAGCAAGAACCTGACTCCGGATGTGCTGACCCGGGTACATCTCTTCCAATTGAGGGAGGTTATCATGCGAGCGGCGCGGGAGAAAGAACCAATAAGCTTCCGTTTCACACCTATCCAGCTTTATCAGGACCTGGCCCAGGCCACCCTAGCAAAGAGGAAACGTCTGAGGGTGGTCACAGATTGGCTTAGAACCAGAAACGTGCGGTATTGGTGGGCCTTCCCGGCGGGGCTCCGATTCGAGTGGAAAGGACAGCACTATACGATCACGAAGGAGGAAGAAATGGATAACCTCATGAGAGAATGTGACGAGACTGTAAATGTAGACAGAGACAGCACCCTTCCTGCAAGGGAGGAAGGAAAGGGCAGACCTGAGAGGGAGCGTTGGAAACCAGTCTGTCCTCGACCGAGAGGCCGTCATAAAGAATCTAAGTCTGTGGACCCTACATGAGAGCCATCCGGCGGTGGGAAATCTGAAGGTGGCTCCCTAAGGATGGAGAGGGCTGGCTGAGAATGGAGAGGGGCCGGGGTGGGGGGATCACCGGGTCTGGAGAGTCACGATACTACTGAGTGCGAACCACTTGCTGGGCAGGCTACAATGGCACAGGAGGGTTGGTGATAGTTAGAAAAGAAAATTGCGTGGGAGGGGGAGGGGGGAGTTTGGATCCCAAATTTCCCGGGGGTACACAGAAACCCAGTGACCACGGTGGTAATCATTGTGGAAGTTATGGTTAATGTTCTGGGGTTTGTTACAAGTTTGGGGGGTAGGCGTGAGAGGACAGAATGTAACACTTTGGTTGGAGGCAGGCACGATACTGGCAATTCCTACAGGGGGCGGCAGGGCTCCATAGTAGAGTGGAAGTAACCCAGTTATATCTCGCTTATGGCTGACTTAACATTTGTGACTCTAAATGCCCTGGGGCTTGACTCCACAATTAAGAATAAATCTGTTTGGAGGCGGCTCATCGACCTCCGGGTGTTGGTGGTGTGGTTACAAGAAACACACTTGCTCCCTGGAGACAAACATAGGCTAAAACATAGAGCCTTTTCCATGCAATTCTTGGCTTTGAACAGGACTAAAAAGAGGGGAGTGGGCATATTGTTGGCCAAAGGGGTTCAGTTTGAGAAACATTTTATAAAAGGGGCCAATACCTGGTACTGGGGGGGGGGCCTTGATGGACCAGCAAGTTACCCTAGTGGCGATTTATGCCTCCAATGAAACACAAGATCAGTTTATGATGGGGTTGTTGCTCAAGATCGCTGAATGGGGGGTCGGGCAGATCTTGATAGGGGGTGATTTCAATGCAGTAATGGATGCCTCAATGGACGTCCCAGCTACCTCTAATGACAGTGTTCACAGACAAGCCCTAGCCCGATTCCTTAGGGAGCTACACCTAATCGAAACTTGGTAGTTCTTTCGCCCACAGGAAAGAGTCTATACCCATTACTCTGCCGTACATAGAGGTTTTTCACGGATTGACATGGTGCATTTTCAGATACCATGATACTGCAAGTCACTGGGATAGATATAGGGGTGCGCTGTCTAACTGACCATGCACCGGTCTCCTTGACGGTGGAGCCAATTACTCCGCCACCGCAGACCAGGAAGCCATGGTGCTTAAATGAATTGATACTAAAAGACCTGGCGCTAAGGGCGGGTGTAGAACAGGCCCCAAGTAATTACTTTAAAGAAAACTCACCCAAGGGGTTGACTGGGGAACCATCTGGGATGCTAGTAAAGTGGTGGTAAGGGGCGAGTTTATAGCACATACCGCACACTTTGTCCAGAGGAAAGAGAGGGAAAGGCGGGAACTGGAAGCTAAAACTAAACTCGCAGAGACACTTTATGAGAACAAAGGGTCACAGAGGACCTGGCGGGAACTCAAAAAAGCCAGGGCAGCCCTAGAGGCACATCTGGCAGATTAATCTGCACAGCATCTCATACGAACCAGACAGTCCTATTATATACATGGGGATAAAGCCAATCGATTTCTAGCAGCTAAATTAAGAAAACAGAAAGCCAGGAACCGCATCACATGGCTCAGACACCAGAGAGGCAACCTAATGAGGGGGAAAAATGAGATAAGGGAAATTATCCACTCGTATTATGTACACAATTTGAAGGGGGACAAACTAGATAGGGATGCACAAGAGGCATTTTTGAGGCAAGTCACGCTACCACAATTCACAGAATCAGACAGGCAGATGCTGGAATCGCCAATAACTGAAGAAGAAGTAGGAAGGGTAATAAGTGCTCTGAAAGGACATAAAACTCCCAGCCCAGATGGGCTATGCAACAAATACTATAAAATGTTCAAGGCCACCCTGGTAGGCCCCCCAACGAAATTGTTCAATTATATAAGATACTCTGGACGAATCTCCCGGGATATGGACCCAGCCACCACAGTGTTCCTATTGAAGCCGGACAGGGACCCATCAGATTGTGCGAGTTATCGTCCCATTTCATTGTTGAATGGGGACGCAAAAATGTATTCCACAATTCTGCCCCAGGATTGGCAAGCGTTCTCCCGAAAATAATCCACCCGGAAAAGGCAAGCTTTGTGAAAGGGCGCCACACATACGATAACATCTGTAGGGCCAGGCCATAAATACCATTGAATGGGGGCGAAGGACGAGGCAGCGATTCTCTGTGTTAGTCCTTGATGCCTCCAGAGCCTTTGACAGGCTAAATTGGGATTTCTTGCGACTGACCCTTGAGAAATTTGGCTGTGGGCCAATCTTCACCAGCATGATCTTAGCCAATTATCAAAACCCTTCCACTTAGCTAATGGTTAGGGATGAGGCAGGGGTGTCCACTATCTCCATTGATTTTTGCAATGGCCTTGGAGCCTCTAGCGCAGACAGCCAAGGGGTGGAGGTGGGACCTGAGGGGACCCAGAAAATCGCACTCTACGCGGACGACAACCTGATGTTCCTTAGAGATACTATACACTCACTCCCGGTGAGCATAAAATTGCTCGAAAGCTTTGCCAAAGTCTCTGGGTTCTATATTAACTATCCCAAATCCAAAGCCCACAACATTACTGAAGACCCAGATCAAGTGCCAGAATGGGAGAGCCGCTATGCCCTGAAATGGGAACAAAAATCCACAAAATACTTAGGGATACACCTAACATCCGAATATGGGAGGTTATATGGGGCAAACGTTCCAGAATTGCTGAGAACGTTAATAGCGGACCTTAAACGATGGGACACGCAGGAACTATCCTGGCTGGCCTGTATAGTTGCGGTTAAAATGTACCTTCTTCCCAGGTCCCTATATGTCATGGGACCACTCCCAATACGCATCCCAAGTCCAGCGATCAAAAACCTACAAAAGGAAGTGATGTCCTTTATTTGGAAGAGGAAAAATCCCTGGGTTCCCAGGAAAGTACTATATCGGGCACAGGCATTGGGGAGGCTGGGAGTGGCAGAATTCTGCAGGTACCTATGGGCTGCACAAATGGCCCTGATGCTACAATGGGCGCCTAGAGAGAACCAAAACATGTGGACAACCCTAGAAAAGGAAAAAACTAAAATCCCCTTGGAGAGTTTGGGATTCCTACCAGCGAGGCATAGAGGTAAGGGGCGGGGGCACTGTTGGAAACAACTAAAGCAACATTATGGTACTGGGATAAGGCACTGCGGGGAAAAGGAATAAAAATAGGAGGAGGGCCCCTTACACCAGTGGCAAACAACCCTGACTTTATGCCGGGACTGCAGCCTGGCTTCTGGTCACATTGGGGAGGGGGGCAACCCCTAGCATTGGGGGACTTTTACGAGGAGGGGACACCTTTGACATTTGAAGGGTACAGGGAGAAATTCCAAATCCCTGAGATGAACCGATTTCCTTATGCCCAAGTGAGACATTGGATCACAAACGCCAAAACACGGGAAGGAGCGACCTGTGGCCCAATAGGTCTAGAATTCACCATGAGGGAGGGGACCCAAGAGAAAGGGGGTTTCCCGGCTCTATAGGCTGATGAGTGGAGTGGCTCCTGAAGAGAATTTACCACACATGCAGAAATGGGAACGAGACGTAGGGGAACCAATCCTGGGGGAGGTGTGGAGTCAAATATGGCAATGGGCCATGAAAGGCTCCAAATGTCCCTCAATTAAAGAGGCAGCATATAAAATGCATTTCAGGTGGTACATCACGCCACAGCGGATGCACTCAATCGACCCAAAATACCCCCCAACATGTTGGAGAAGCTGCGGGCAACTCGGGACTTAATCCATATGTGATGGACTTGCCCATTTGCAGAGACATACTGGAAAGAAATCCTAAGCCATATTAAAGAAGTGGTGAGTGTACAGTTACCCTTGGAACAATGGTAATCCTTCTGGGAAAGGGGGTAGAGGGAAGGTATGCAAACTCAGGGAACAAAGCTGCCCTCACCACCCATATGTTAAGCTCGGCCAGAATCAATCTTGCACAGCATGGAAAAATAAACAGGGGCCAGTAACGGCTAGATGGTGGGTGAGGCTGTGGGGAGTGATGGCAATGGAAAAGACAGCAGCATATGAATCGCTCTCGAAATACCAGAACATATGGGCGCCATTCCATGAATTTATGGATGCTAGGGAACAAATGTTCTTTAAGCCTAGGTCCCTCCCTAAGGTTACCATGTTGTGAGAGTTGCACCTGAAAGGAATGAACTTGTTCATGGGGCGTCTCATCGCACTGAACATTGTCGTATTGCCTTAACCAAAGACTGGATGTTACTTGGCAAAGGGGGGGTGGGAGCTGGCGGGGGTGTTATAATTGTTAAAATTCATGAGTACTGATGACCATATGAACAGCGATGGAAATGTGGCATATAGCCTTCTATATATGTGTGCTCTTGAAATAAATAAAGTTTGTAAAACAAAAGTTTAAAAAACCACCTCTGTCTCTCATAATGCTGCGCCTCCACCTGCAGCCTTCTTTTTCAACAAAATTAATTTAATTGGTGAAGCCTTCTTTCTTCTGCTGGTGAACCTCTGGACTCTGAATAGGGCCTTAGTTAAGGAGCTTAAATGAAACGCAACCTACCGTGAAATTAATAGGGGTGAAAGGCAGTTATAGAACTCTAAGTTTATACCAAGACACTTCTGTCTATTGCTCTCCCAGCCAATCAGACCAGCCCCCAGCTCCTCCATTTTAGCCTGGGAAACCTACACTTACTATGATGATGAAGGAAAGGGAATAGTAAACACTCTAACACCTGACACTTTGCCCTGAGAAAAAAAACATCCTCCAACCCTATGAATCACCACTGACCAGCTGCTAAACTGACACTTTAAGAATGATTTGACTGCCTTTCAGTTCTTCATCAATGAGATTTAAAGGGAGTTTTTTGATGTTGTTGCTTTATATATTGATGATATTCTAATAATTTTGCAGAATATAGAACATAAAAATCACGTGAGCCAGGTATTAAGAAGATTAAGATAGAATTATCTATGTGCTAAATTAGAGAAAAGACCATTCTACATGGAATTTGTGGAAATGTTAGGTTTTGTTATCCCTCCTCTGGGAATTCAGATGGATTCATGTAAGGTGCAAGCAGTCAGGGATTGGCCACCTCCTACATGTGTCAAGGAAGTCCTAAGTTTTCTGGCATTTGCCGACTTCTACCAAAGGTTCATAAAAGGATTTTTGCAGGTGGGAACTCCTATTACTCGACTTTTAAGGAAAGGAGTGAAGTTTGTTTTGACACCCTAGGCTGAGGAGTCTTTTTAACAATCCTGTTATATCCGGATTGCGAACAGCTTTTGTTTGTTGTGGAAGCAGATGCCGCTAATGTTACAATGGGTGTTATATAATCCCACAGGCACCTTGAAGCAGTCTAGTTAAATTTTGTGGTATATTTTTCTAAAAGGTTTTCATCTGCAGAAGTTAACTAGGCCATAACCGATCGAGAACGCTTTGCAATCAAGACTTATTTTGAAGAATGTAGGCATTATTTGCTTGGAGCATTATTCGCAGTATTCTTTTGGCGGGTACAGATGTAGCAGATCCTCCCTCCCTTGAATCCCCAATGACAACTTGGGAAGTGCCATACAGAAATACCTTGGGAGAGGTGGAAGATCCACAAACACTTTAGGGGCAGCCTTTGGGGACAATGGTGCCACAGCTTTGGATGTATGTTGGTGAGCTTTCTCAAGATTGCAGCTTCCTTAAAAAGGATTAGAGCATGTGCAGACCAATGTGATGAGCCCCTGACAAATGGCTGGAAATGGTGGGATGGATCAGGGAATCTTCTCCACACTGACCCTGGGCCCACCAATGTGCAGTGGGCATTACCACCAGACTGCCATGGTCATGACACCCTCCACCCCATCACAGCGAGAGCCAGGCAGGGGATGGGGACAGTACTCAACCTCATGCGATCGTAACCTCACACAAGTGGACAAAAAAGTAACTACATTTTACTCTTCACCAGAAACATACCTCTCTAACTCTCCTCCAAGCTCAGGGCATTCCTGATTAGAGCAAATGATTTTCCCTAGATGGATATGCGATTGCCCTCTACATTTCTTTTCCCTCTGTTTCTCTAAAACCCATGCACTGGTTATGACACAGGGCTTGGAGGGCCCAAAGCACTCCCATTCATATGTTTCTTTTAACAGTGGAGTAATCATCAGAATAGCATCAGATTTATACAAATATTTCAATTCACCCTAAAGAAGAGTTCTTCAATTTGTCTTTGTGGTAGGACATGTTGTAATAAATATCTCCAACTCTGTTATCATTTTTATATCGCGGATGCGTTTCTGTTGTTACACTGTATCAAAATTACTTTGCTACAGGAAATACATTTTCACACATCAGTCCAATCTGGTGATTAGTTCAGGATATAAAAACAGAATATGCATGGTAGTGTACCTTTACCTTATGTGATCACAGTCACATCCTATTTCCAACCTATTAGTACGGTATTGTTGATGCTTATACGTGTGCTCCAGCGTGGGTATACAGTGAAATCATCCTTTCAAGTCCATCTGACAACAATTTTCTCATAGCAACTACATAGGCCCTGATTTACAAGTTCAGCATTATTTATACCACCAAACAGAATAACTGTTAATGTACGTAGTATGCATTCAGTAACTTGAAGGGTCTGCGTGATTCTGGGACATGCGGATACACTTCCATCATTCCCCATTTTAGACTCCACAGTACTACATGGGTAAATGCCACATAACTGCATACAGCAACGCTTTTGTGTGGCAATGACTACCACCACACAAAAGTGGGCAGAATTAATGTGTGTTGGCAACAAAACCTGTAGTTTGGCAGAGCCCTAAAACATACTGTATTTCCAAATGCCACCATTTTTATCATTACTGTGTCAGGGTCCAACAGGGAAGGTACACCTAGAGACAGGCGAGAATGGTCTACAGAGTGTGAGGGTGCTCTATTCACAAGAGATTTTGATGGTATAGTAGGAGTGGTAAGAGTAAGTATGATAGCAAATAGTTTTTATCTTAACCATGTTTCCTTCAGCAAACTGGAGCTATCCCTTTCCAAGATGGTGGACACCCTCTTCAAAACTGATTGGAAGAAAGGCAGTGGTGAGGTAGCATAGTATCTTGAGAATTCCCTTCTGAACAAGAGTACCAACAGCAACCCCCTAAATATTTTTCAGCCTTGTTGGGCATCATCAGTGAGATGGAGCTGTGTCTCTCTGAGCACAGTGAGCAAGGGGTCCACGTCTGGATGACCCTGGGAAACTTAGGGTGACCTGACCTAAGGCCCTTGAAATAATCAAAATGTAGCCATAGGTGCCCCTCTGCGAGAACGAACATGGCCCATTCACCTGTTCTTTGGGAAGGTACCCACTCAAGAGTCTGCAGCCACACTTTAGGTCACTGTACGTTTCACAAGTGGGAAATATCCCTTCTGAACAAGAGTACCAACAGCAACCCCATCCACGTGTATCACACTAAGTTACCTGGGCACAGCTCCACCTCACTGATGAGGCCCAATAAGGCTGAAACATGGGTCTGGGGTTACTGTTGGTACTCTTGTTCAAAGAAGGTTTGCCTGGCATTTGGTACATGACTGCCCTTGTGGGCGGGACAAAGACTGATATTAAAATGGATATTCCTCCTTTGCGAAAAGTACAGTGAGCAAAAAGTGATGGCTGTGGACTCTCAAAGGGGGAAAAAACACAGAACAGGTTATCATGTCATGTTCTTTCTAGAGAGGGGCGCCTGCTACCTTTTTTGTGCATAGAATATAGTTATTAGGACAAACAGAGAAAGTTGGTTTAAAAGTTTGTTGAATATTGTAAGGAAGGCATGGTCGCAAACAGTAAGACAGACACAAGTGATCACAGTTCAAGGGTGTTTATTGATCTTCAACTGGGTTTGAAAAACACCTATCTAATCCTAAATCTAAAGATGGGAGCAAGCTACGACCATCAAATAATAATAACGCAGTCCTAGTGGCATCTTGTCAAAATGAAAGGGCCAATACTAATAAATGTATTGCCAATCCTTACTTCTAAATACAAATAGAGTGGGAAACAATGTTATGCAAAAAAAAGTGTCCAAGAAATGATATGTCAGGATATTCAAGTGGTTGGCTTCCCTTCCGCACGTTTTCAGCATGGGACAAGGTGGCACACTCAAGTTTAGCACAGTCTCTGGCTTCTCTAGAATGAGAATGCAGTTCACATCTCAGTATCAGGGCTTTCTGTGTCACAGTCTCTTTGCCATTCAAGGTCTCTTACTTCAGAAGGCCTGATACGACAAACAAACATTAAAAAGTTCCTTTCTCCTCAGGATTCTCACATACAACTTGTTGGGTGATTTTCAATTCACCCTTGGCCCCCTTCTGCCAGGCTCGGACCAACTTTAACACAACATTTTCAATTGTTCTCCCTCTACCGGGCTCAGACCAGATTCATGTATTTTTCCAAACTTTCTCTATTTCATCAACACTGAAGACTTTGAACTATGCGCTGGATTTCACATTTATTCGTTCACTTTCAAATTATCTCCCTCTGCCGGGCTGGGAACAAATGTATCTACTTTTGTTACTCAGCTGGATACCTTACAGAGTCCTTCGATTGAGCACCCACGTGGTGACGGATCACTCTGTCAAAGGTATTGTAGCTTGTTTTAAAGTTCAATCACTCATCAGCAGTTTCTTTTTACTTGCGTCTCTTATCACATGCATTTAAACAATGTTCATTCCAGCGTTCGCCCTACAATATTGCCGTTTGCGACATTGGCTTCAACAAAGACTGGTTTTGTATCGGTCTCCGAAACTCACCGGCAGTGTTGATTTCACTGATGCTGTTTTGTTCTTGGAGCCAAGGACAGTACCACAGTGGCTGGTGATTCTCCCCGCCTTGATTATTGACGTGGGAGTGCCCGGGTATCTCTGGTACACAATGCAGGATTCTTCAGCATGTTTTCCTAGTATTTAGTTTTCCAATCTTGAGGACTCATGAAACCAATGGTTCCTTGTCGAAAAGTTGAAGGGTGCTTCCCTCCTTGTGATCCCTTTCTGTTGCGCTGTCTTTCTTCTCTTGTTAAACTGCCATCTTGGAACTGCTGTTTCCTTGTGTGTTTTGCCTTGCTCAGAATGTGCTCTCGTGCTCTGCCTTTAAACTGTGTGGGGAAGTGTAATGGAAGTCAGGTGCGAGTGATTGTCGATAATTGCCTGACCTCGCCAGACCATGATAGTGGGACATGTCTGGTACACGGCTCGGGTGATAGTCTGTTTTTCTTTAGAGCGGGCTGTCAGTGAGAACGTGTTTGTGTTGTTAAAGGGGGGGGCACAGTTCCGAAATATCCTACCGGGTAGGATGGGGTAAAGGTGTTACAAGGAAGGGGAAACTGTGTCTCACCATACGGTGTCCCACTCCCTCTCCCCGAAGACCCCTCACCCAGGTGATCACCCCACACTGGTCCACCCCAACGAGCTAGATCCAAAAGTGATGGCCATGTCCTAGCCGCCTGGATGACAGATCCCTGGGGACTAGTCGGTGAAACACCTTCTGGTTTCTCACAATGTCCGGCAACCTATCACATTACATTACTGTAAAGGTTTAAAGTATGTTTTAAGAATCCTTATGGCTTAGCAGACTGAGTGTTAGGTTCAAGCGAAATCCTTTATTTGCGCATGAGGCAGTTCTCAGGAGTGCATGCGGTTGCAAACTAAAACAAACCTTGTAGGTATGCGCGCTAGAGGAGTAAACCCTCCAGCATGAGGCGTGCATGATGTAGCAAGGAGCTTACATCGGTTTTGTAAATCACGTCCTTGACAACAGGAGCTGTGCGGGTACGCAGTGATTATTTTCAGTGATTTGAAGATTAGATATGGAAAGTGAAGCACGTGGGTGTGCTGTGACAAGCTGGGAAGGTGAAGCACGCAGAAGCATGAATCATCCTTGCACAGTAGTTAGCACAGGAGTGTGGTCCATCAATTGCACAACGAGACGCGTTGGAGAGTGGTTAATCTTCAAAAGAAAGAAACTATAGGGTCAGAGAGACTATTGAGGATAAAACAGACATTTTAGCAACACTCAGAAAACACTGTAAATAGTAAATGAACACAAAAGGACTAACCCTAATTCATGTGCAGTAAAACGATTCAAAATTATTTAGATCCCTGAGAGAAAGCCGAAAAGTCAGATTTTATGCTCCTCCACTTCAGATTTAGACTTCCAGCTCTAAAAGGAGGCAACCAGGTAAAAGGGAAGATAAAGTAGGGAGCATGACATATTAACTGGGACGAAAGAGAAGGAGGTCCTTCCTAACAATGTTTCTTGTGCTTGTTTGGAGTTCCAGGCTGGGTCAGGGTCTATAAAACCCTGAGTGCAGCAAAGTGAGATCCTGTAGTTTGTTTTTTATCCACTTCCCCTTTCCCCCCAGAAGTGTCAAGTGTGCAGTTGATATTCTGACTCCTCAGACAAGACAGTTTTGAAGGGGTTAGTGGGGTCATCTTCAACCTCTGCAGGACTGGTACACTGAAACCACATATACCACCAAACCTGTAGTCAAACCCATAATGTTGCTTATTCTTAACATTACAATTTAAATGTGCAACGATTTAATCTAAAATATAAATGAGGGATTAGTTGAGCAGGCTTGGCCTTGGAAGGGAAAAGAAGGGCAAAGAAAGGGCTCAGTGATGAAGGAGAGATGGTACTAGCTGTCAATGTGGTCGCACAAAGGGGCACATGAGATTTGCAGATTATTGCAATTGGAGGTGTGAGATAGAAGAGGTGGAAGAAAACAGCAGGTAAGGTGAAAGGAGATTGAGACAGTGATGAGGGGGAGGTGTGTATGGGGCTATGCCTTCCTCATCCTGTCCTCCCCCTGTGTTGTGCTGCAAGAGAATCCACTTATAAAAGCAAGTGGACCGGAGTTTTAAATAGATATATTATTACCTCACAATGCAGTTGGTGTTTAGGTATGGTTTAACTGTTAACACGTATACGTTATAATGTTCTATAGATGTTATTGTAAAGATGAAATGGCATAGAACCACTCCATGAGATCGATAACAGCATGATCCGAAGACAGTGATCTATGTATCAAGCTAAACATTATGCATTGTAATATGATCTGAATCTGTAGCAGGTGATTCCCTCTTTTTTAGTGTATTGTTAATGATACTAAACTGTGCAGTTTGTGCATCTGAGATTGCATTGTTAACAGTATAGCATGTTCTATCTACATCCTGAAATATAGGGCTGCAATCCACCACCAGACTGAGACTGGCCTACAGAGTAATACAGCAATGCCCTAAGTACCAGTCCATGATTCTAGTATGGGCCAGTTTTTGCTGGCCAGAATGTGCCACCTTTTTGGCCAGGTAGGACCATTTTCATAAGTTACAACACTAGTTTTAACCAATCTTACTAAGCAAATATGCTTTTATATGCATTATTTGCAACATATTTTACCAGAAATGCCCCCTTGTGTAGCGCTCAACAGTTGTTCTGAAAAGTAACAAATTGTAATGTGTGCTTGTGGACCACTTTTTCATTGGCGCCTGGGATGATTTTATGTTAAAGTCTGAACCTGTACCCAGCCATGGAGGCTCTTAGGCACCTGCTTAAAGATTGCCTCCTGAAGGGGTCTGCAACCTTTGGCTCTCAAAATATATAGAACTACAACTGCCATCAGCCCTAGGCAGCTTAGGCAATGGTGAGGGATAATGGGAGTTGTAGTCCAAAACATCTGAGGAGACGCGGGTTGGAGACTCCTGGCCTACACATACTTTTTTGTCTCTTGTTCCAAAAGAGAGAGCAAATACTCACTAAAATATAGCATCATGTTGGCGTGCGTGATGCCTTCGGTTCCCCCCAGTAACTCTTCAATGACTTTTGGGTCGCATTCTATGGTTTTGAAGAGGTGCTCAATAGAAAGCATGAGCTGATCCAGACCCTTGCTGCTCTCCTTGTATTCTCGCTCATAGTGGTGAACTTCTTCCATAGACTTCTGCAGCTTGTCCTAACCAGGATAAGATAAACGTGAAAATGTAACTCGGTGACATTAAACTTGTGAAAGTGTTCACCTATGTAATCAACCTGACTAGTCAACATTTTCTTTATGCTTTACGCTTTTTGCCTGAGGTGGGATGAGCCCAAGAGACAAGAAAACACACATAGGGATGAATGGACTTTCTTGAGGCCATGTTTCCTACCCCTTAGAAATGTCTTTAAGTAGCATTCCATTCTGTCGTTCTGCAGCTTGTCTGAGCCATTACAGAAGGGACCTTTCAGAATGGGATCTGCAAATAGGTCTTGGCATCTGCTCTAAAGGAAGTGGAAATCCCCATCCGCTATGCTTCATCCCCTCAATGTAAAAAAGCCTTAGAACTTTGCTATCTTTTTTCACTTCATATACCTATTGATTCCTGTTCATGAATTTCCTTGCTGACTGTAGCAGGCTTTGGTTGAAGAACCAATCGCCTCACTGGATGCATTTGTCCTGTATTGTTCCTGCTTTCTGCAGAAGGTCCTGTTTAGCACCATTTGACACACTGGCCCTCATTAGGACTCCGGCGCTAAACCATGTTGCTATTAGCACCATGGTCCATGCCGGAGTCCGCCATGGAGAAAGGGGGAATTACCTCCCCATTCCAAGGTTGGCGGGGTGGTAATTCCCCCTTTCTACATGGCCCTTCCCCATTCCCATTTTTGCCCCATAGGGCTCAATGGGAATGGGGAAGGCGGCAATTACGGTACCGCAAATTGCGGTACCGTAATTGCCATCAAGGTCCATTTGCGGGTCCCTACTTTAACGGCTGGTCCAGACCAGCCGTTAAGGTCGGGAGCCACAAAGGGACCTCGTAGTAAGGCGTTAAGGGGTTAACGGCGCCGCAGCCTTTTACGGCGCCGTTAACCCCTTAACGTCGGGGTCGTAATGACCCCCATTCTGCGTTATGGCAGCTTGGAGGAGGCACATCAGACTTGTCATGCATCACACATCTTGAATGACACTCACACATTGTAATGCCGCATTCCAGCAATCCAAGAGACGCTGGAGCATTAGCAATACACTGCCTTCGTGTACTGCTCAAACTAAGGGGCATTAGTTACCCCTTTATTCACCCTCGGGTCCTTTCAAACCCCTTACCTACAACCAGAGGGTTTCCCTGTGTTCGCCTCTTTCTCAGCAAAACACCTGCTCTCTGGCATCCTCCATATTGGGCCTCATTAGGACCCAGGCGGATTTCGCGGTGCTAAATGCACCGCGAAGCACGGCGGAAAGCCGTCGATAGCGCCATGGGGGTTGGCGGATTTACCGCCCCATTCCGACCTCGGCGGAGCGGTAAATCCCCAATCCCCATTCTGCCCTTCCCCATTCCCATTCTTGCCCCATAGGGTATAATGGGAGTGGGGAAGGAGTTAATTACGCCACCGTAAAATACGGTGGCGTAATTAACAACGAGGTCCCGTAGCGCCATGGTTTTCTCCGCCTGGTAAAACCAGGCGGAGAAAACCTCCATGGCGCTACGGGAACTCGTAGTATGGCGGAGAGGTACGCCATGCACTACGCTGGCGTAAAACCCTCTCCGCCAGGGTCCTAATGAGGCCCATTGTGTTCACCTGTCAGTGCTACTTCCCAAGCCCCTTTAAGTATCATTCAATACAGATAGTACTGCAGGCCAACTCACTGCAATTGCAGGCATTTACAACATTACTGGGGAGGTTTGGGTTATAATGTTCAGAGTCAAGTTGTATATAGTTTCTTCTTATCTCTCTCTCTCTGAAATGACCTGATGCCTGGGGATTGTTCAGGGATCGGGAGCCAAGTCTCAGCAAGACCTCCATTGTTCTGAACTGCTGACATGCTTTGCAGTTACTGCCAAAATATTCAGGCACAACTTTGTCAGATACACTAAGCAGTGTTCTAGATAATTCACCCACCAGCCCCTATTTCCTATCCGCCAGTGCATCTGGCAATTAAGCAAATGGCACTGGAGCATGGTATAAATCCCAATAACATACAACTTAGCCTGGTCTCGTTGCATCAAATGGTATACAACGCCCTACAGTGCATGTCCATTGAACGCATGTTTCGCATATCAGATACAGAGAACACAGACGGTGTAAACTTTTGAGCCTCATTTCCTTAATACCCAACATTGACCAAGGTTTAGAACACACCTAAAGGTTAACTTTGGATGGAGTCAGAGGAGCAAAGGATACAGGAGGGAGGAATAACTCGCCCTATAGCAGTGGTCTTAACATTTGGTTCTCCAGATGTTTTGCACTACAACCACTATCAGCTCTAGCCAGAATAGTGAATTGTGAGGGATCAAGTACATTGGTGCAGTAAAACATGGTGGTAACTTGGCAGTAAGGATTTTCCTCCATCAAAAGGATGGAGGAAAATCTGCTGACTTGCGGGTAAAAAAATCTGAAAAATAGGGGGAATTTCCGCTGATGGAAATCCCCATGGGGTCTTATGGACTCCAAAACATGGGCACTAAAACCACCTAGCATCACTTGTAACCCGCCAGAATACTGCCAAAATTGTAATGAGGCCCATAGTTTTTGGAGAGCAGTAGGTTGCAGAACACTGCCCCAGGGCAATATTTATATGGCAATATCCATACTAGTCTACTAATATGATATTGTCAAGCGGCTGCCAATCCTAGCATATTTGAGAAAGGTGCCAGTTTAACATGGAAAACTGTCTGGAGACAACTGGATAGGGGACTTCCTGTCTGATAATCGTGACCAACATCCAATTGCGGTAGTACCTTTTTCCTCATAGTGCTCGTGCCATGGGAAGTCATTCCTTGAGAAGAAGGACATGTTTCCTCATAACCACCCAGGCTGAGCCCCGAGTTCATGTACTGTCTGCTAAACAACAGCAAAGCATATCAGCATTGGGGAGGAACAGGAGCCTACTACTCTGGTTGGGGGTCCATTAGATGTACCAGACTGCAGTCAGAACTCTAATCTCCCAGTTTATGTTCTAGTCATGCTTAAGTCCTAAAACATGATTTTGCCACAGAGAAATCTAAAGACTTTAAGAAGCCTCTTACCTCCAGAACCTTAAGGCCGGCAAGCGTATCTACATTTGTTTGTCGCTGATCAGACTGCAGGTTAGTAAGTTCATTCTGCAATGGACACAAACATTCACAATGTAACCATATTGCTGCATATTTAGTAGAGACGAGCATAGGATGAAACTGCACTGTAAGTATATGTAACTAGTGTACATTGAAAAAACCTGGTGATCCCAACTTTGATAAAGAACATTTCAAAGAATTCAATAGCAGGAAGAAAATCCAGGAAGTATTGAATTGGGTCATGCTTCCCAAGGGAGGCCTGCACACGGAGCGGAACTGCAACTGCAAACAGAAAATGGCAGGTTGATTAATGCAGATATCGGGCTTCATTACAGGGTTGGTGGTAACCCGCCGGTGCTACTGGTGGGTTGTCGCCGACCTCGTAACACTGTTTCTGCCCGCTGATATCCCAGTGCCACCGGGACATTACAGGTCCTGGCGGCCCAGGATGTCGGGCGGTGGGAAATGTAAGTCCCCATTCCCACGGGAATGGGGGCACAGAAGCACCGGCACCATTGCTAACTTGTGCAGCTCACAAGGCTCACAATTTAAATCCACAGACAATAGCCCTCATTACGGTCCAGAAAGGGTGCTGGATGCTGGTATGTTGCTACCAGCACCCTACTGTGCAGCTCTCCTCTTTGGCCTCCCTGCCTCTCATTTTGCCCCCCTCAAATCCCTCTACCATTCTGCAAACGGCACTCTCTGCTGCCTCTCTCCTCATGACTCCATCTCCTCTTCACGTTCCTCACTTGGTTGGCTTTCCTTTCACTCTCAACTCAAATTCAACTTCCTCTGTCTTGTCTTTTAATCTCTTCATGATCTTGCCCCTCCCTACCTTTCCTCCCTCCTCTCTTTCCACTCTCCCCTGAACCCCCTCTGTTCTGCTGACCTCTTCCTACTCTCTGTCCCACCCGCACCTTGTGCCCCTTCTCGCTTCTGATCCTTTCAGCTTCTTGCCCCACTACACTGGAACTCTTTACCTCTCCCTATCCGCTCCATCTCCTCATACTCTTCTTTCTGCTCCTTCTTAAAATCCCACCTTCTTCAATCTCCCTCCTGACAGCCCTTTACTTCTTCCTCACCTGCTTCTCCCCTACACTGGTTTTTAACCTAATGATCTCTGCAAATTGTTCTGCATACTGTTCTTGTTTATTTGACTCATGACTTGTATTGTATTGCTTCTAATGATTTTGTGTTGTTTTTTGTAAAGCGCTTTGGCGAAAAGCGCTATACAAAATGTAGTAAATACAAATACACCTTTGAGAGGGTGCACAGGGCCGCTATACCCAAACCTGCACCCGGGGATCGCCCACGCACACCGACGCACCATTACAATACCTCTATGAAACTTTCAGCACAAACTGGCAATATTGAAAGCATACCGGACAGTTGGGGCCATACTGTTGGAAGGTACAACCATCCGCATCTTCAATGACTATTCTCTGGGGGTCTCCAAATTATTGGAAGCGTTGAAGGCTATGGAATACAAGCATTATCTTAAATTGAAGTGCAGTGCTCGTCACTCGGGAAACACCATCACCCCCTCGTACATACAGCTACAATGCAATGCACAAGAACATTCAATGGTGTTTTCCTCGATGAGACACTGGTATGCGGGGGGGGGGGGCAGGGCTGGGGCCATTTGGCCTTACCCAGTAGCGCCTTTGCATGGGCTTTGCCTACTCTTATAGAATGTATTGGAGTTATAATTTCAAGCTCCAATGTTTGTGTTCTTGTTGTTTGGAAGGTTATGAATGGATTAAGGGAACGTTTGTCATTCAACAGTGTTTGTTGCTGGAACTGACGAGACTCTCTGTCTCTCTCTCTCTTTCTCTCTCTGTCCTAGGGGGAGCAACGTCATTTTTCCACCAGAAGGGGGTCCTTGCGCTAGTCTTACTCTGATTGCTGAGAAATGACCTCACATATCTGTATTTCCCTTAATATTCAAACAACACCGGCTGCTGAATCTTCTGCGCGATCTGCAGGGGGATATCGTTTTCCTGCAGGAAACACACATAGATGCAAGGGAGTCGGCCCAATTGTTTAGAGGCTGGGTGGGTCTGCTGTTCCATCCCCATCACACGGGAAGTACACCAATGAGTCCCCTTTCAGTTCTGGCCACTGATTCCGTCAAAGAGGGGAGGTTTGTGCTCCTGCAAGGTCTTCTTTTCAGCAGCAAACCACCTTGGTTAATATTTATGGCCACACATCCGACACCCCCAGGTTTTATGTACACCTAGTTACCACATGCGCGCCACACATGAGTCGAATCACACTAACGGAGTGGGGTGACCTCAATGTAGCCTTAGTAGCAGAAGTCAATAGGTTTAACCCTGCAAGGCGAATAGTGGGCCCCTCCCTAGGAAGGTACATACGCGTCGCTCCCTAATGTAGACCTCAGAATGGTCGATGTTTCGAGGCAGCTACATGGTAACAAAAGGGACTACACATTCTACTCCAACCACCATCAATGCTAGCCCGACTGGATTACTGCTTACTTCTGAGCACCATGATGCACATGGTGGAGACATGTTCGATTCTCCCCATGACAATCTCTGATAATGATCCCCTGCTTGTGCGAATTGCTCTCCCGAACACACCACACACTGCTCCCACATGGAGACTGAATACAATGGTGCTACAGTACACTGACATGATAAAGCTTCTGGCTCAGGATTCTGGCACATTTTGGCAAGACAATGAAAGGATACAACACACTGAGATGCTGGGACCCCTTCAAGGCATTTCTCAGAGGGCACTTTATCTAACGATGGGCTTACAAGAAAAGGGTTTGGGCGGAGATGGAAGCTCAATTGACCTTAGAGCTGCAGAAGGCTGATCACACCCATAAGGCTGATAGAGAACCCCAAGTATACTCCTGCATGCTCAAATTCTGAGCCGACATCACACATAACCATGCTGAATGCCTAAAAATCCTTCTCCAAGTGGACGCTCGATCTCTACGCTGCAGGGGACAGGCCCCTCCGCATTGATGACTCTCGCCCTAAAGGACAGACAGGGGGGACAACTGATCACATCAATCAAGGGTGCTGGGGGTGAGGTCCTAATGGAGGACCAAGCTATAAACGTGCACTTTGCAGCTTATTATCGCGATAGGTACGCAGCTCTGCCGGAGAGGGACAAAACCAGATCATAGTCTTTCTCGATGAGATATCTCTCGCCACACTTGCGCAGGAAGACCTACCCCTCCTGAATGTTCCTGTGGAGGATGAAGAGGTTCTCATAGCCATACTGGGACTAGCCTCGGGTAGGCTGGTGGCGCCGGACAGTGTTCCAATAGATGTTTATAAGCTAATGCTGGATATGCTAACTATGCATGTGGGGCAGATGTTTCAGGAGGCCATGAAATCCCTCCACCTCCCAGTTACTTTGCTGAGGGCCAATATCATGGTTTTCCACAAGAAGGGTCATGACCCTATGCTCTGTGGCCCCTATCACCCAATTTTGCGTATAAATGCGGATGCTAAAGTACTAGTGAAATGTCTAGCAGGTTGGCTCGAGCATCTGTTTCCCCGGCTTATCCACCAGGATCAAACCGGTTTTATTTTGAATCGTCTCTCCTCCGACAACTTGCTCCACCTACTGTACATCCTGGAGGGTGACTATCACCCAGATGATGTGATCCTATCACTTGATGCCGAGAGGGCAATCGACAAAGTGCGCTGGGACTACATGTATGCAATGCTCCACAAATTTGGTTTCGCACAGTATTTCTTGGATATGGTGCAGCTTTTCTGTGAAGCCGCTTGCGTCTCAGTGGTCACCAACAGTATCACAACCGACCCCTTCCCAATACACACTGAAACTCGCCAAGAGTGCCCCCACAACCCTTTTTATTTATGCTTGCATTTGAGCCTCTGGCTGCCAAACCGATGAGGGATATCAGATGGTCAGTCATCGTTGAGGGAACTGAAGAGCATAACGTTTCGAGCACCTTGAGGCCCATTGTTGTTTGGCGTAATACAAAAATATGGTAGCTAGATAGATGTATGCTGAAGACATACTGTTCTGCACGAATATGGCTACATAACCGGCTACAGTGTAAACTGGAATAAGTCTGAGGTCATGCCATTACGGCAGGCATTACCTGAGTTTTGATCAGCCCTGACACTCGAACCTTAGCCGACATAAATTACACATCTACGTTAGCTGGAATCAAGCAGGACATGATCTCCTGGAACGCATCACTGCTATCACTCACAGGAAGAATTAATGCCCTAAAGATGAACTCACTGCCCATGCTAATTTACCTAGCTTTTATGCTCCCGATGCCACCCTCAGAGCAATGTACATGGACTTTGACAAGCATGTAATGAAGTTTATATGAAAGGGTAGGGGAGCAAGACTCAAGAGGATGGTTTTGCAAGCCACCGAAGCTGACAGGGGGCTTGCGCTGCCCTCTTGGAGGACATACTTTGTCAGCCCAGATTGGATGGGCCAAGCGCTGGCTCAACACAGGGATCACTACCAGCGGGCGTGCAGTGGAGCTACAAGCGCTCCACCCCCTGGCTCTCAGAGAGGTCCTGGCTATCCAGCCGAAGTAACGTCCTAAAAAAATGTCACAGCACCCCACACTTGGCCCTACACTCACACAGTGGCACAAGATGTGTCAGATGTCTGGGACAGACACACAAACTACCCCGACATGGATCTCGCTGCGTGCCCTCATGACATATGGCGCTCAAGATTTGTCCCACACACAACAGTAAAACCAATGTCAAGATTTTCGAATAAGGGACCTTTTTCAGCCTGTCACCTTCTCTGACGCCAGAAGCAGACTAGGACTAGCTAATTATGACTGGTTGAGATGGAAGGCTATACACTCAATCATCAATACATACACTACCAGGGACCCCACGGAATATCCCAAGATTAAAATGTTTTTTACTCTTAGTCTTCAAAATGATTACAGAAGGAGCATGGCTGGGCAGACGTGGGTGTGGCAGTTAATTTCTGCGATGTCTATGATTTTTTTGCCAGTATCCTATAAAACTCTTGCAACCTGAAGCACACGGAGATACAGTTCAAAATGATCCACAGGGCTTATTATACCCCATCCATGTTATGTAGCATTGGTATTGCCTCGACTGCGGAATGTTGCCGGGGGTGTGGTATAGTGGGGCGCAGGGGTCATCTGCTCTAGCTATTTCAAAACGGACTCCGTTCTGGGCGGGTGTATCTCAATATCTCCAGGATTTGGGACTTGCAAGGAATCACTGTCGAGGTAACCCGACATCCATATTATTTAGGATGGGCATTGAAGACGGGCACCCTGATGCAATGGCCCTCAGATGGATCCACATAGTTCTCTTCACCAGCGGATAGGCCATTCTCTTGGACTGGAAGAGCACACATCCGCCGTCTCAACAGAAATGGCGGACACGCCTCTCCAAAGTTGGTGCTGCTGAGCGTGCATGTTTTCCGCAGAACCACAGGCCCAATGCGGGCTGACACATTTTGGGCGCTTGCCGACACTGTTATTTAGACTGTACGCCCCTGGACACTGAGAGGACTATGCTTTTGAATGTCCACTAATCTCGTGTATATCTATGACACCTAGTTGGGGTTAGGGTGGGGTGGTCTCAGGGGCACGGTGGGGAGTTAGTTTTGGTTCATTTTGTTGCTGAGTGCTCGATATAGATACTATCTGGAATTGTGCTAAATGTTTTCCATGCGCCTTAGAGCACTTGCTCACGTTCCTAGATGCACTGTGTGCTTCTATTGTAACCTAAATGCAATAAAAAGATTGAATCAAAAGAAAATGTTTATTTAAGCAGAGCTCGACCCCCATTATTAACCAATACCACACTCAATTAATCCATGCGTCTGCCTAAGAGGGTGGAGGGCAGTTACTGGTTGATATGGCATTTAGAATATGCCATTATGATCATACGCATCCCGGCAAGCCATCTGGGAGGAAAGGGCCTCTTTGGGCAAATCAAGCAGCTGCTTGTAGGGAGTGTAAGACACCAACAGAAAAACACAACTACAATCCAGGCCACCCTCTGAATCTAATGGGCACCAGGCTCCTTGACGACCAATAGCCCCATGCACTGCCTCAGGGCCTACCATGCACTTTGGGACTGTATTTCTGCAACTAGGCAATCCCCTGTCTCCTTGCACTTACTTAGAGCCGACCTCCCCGGGGGGCACTCACTTGAGATCTTCTTACTGCACTCTCCCCCTGGCACTTCTCCTCTCCCTTTCCCCAGGCAGAGTTGAGAGTAAATCTCTCTCCTTGGCTGGTGCCTCCCTCTGGAACAGCCTCCCTGCCTCTTGCAAACTTGAGGAGGACCACCTAAGGTTCCGGAAGCAACTCAAGACCTTCCTTTTTGCTTCTGATTTTTCTCTCTCTCTCCCCTGCTGATGTACTTGTCTGTTGCGCTAACTAGTTACCTGGCCACCCTCTGAACCTAATGGGCTCCAGGCTCCCTGACGAACAATACCCCATGCACTGCCTCAGGGCCTAACGTGCACTTAGAGACTGTATCTCTGCAACCCAGCAATCCCCTGTCTCCTTGCACTTACTTAGAGCCGACTTCTCCGGGCCACACTTACTTGAGCTCTTCTTACTGCACTCTCCCCCTTGCACTTCTCCTCTCCCTTTCCCCTGCATTTGCACGATCTTAATGGCAAAAGGCCTAGTAAGATTGTTTGTTTTGTCCGCCCTTTGTCTACCCTTCCTTGTCTTAGCGCGCCTAGAAACACTTGTGTACAGGTGCGTTATAAATGACATGTTATATCATGTCATATCATACTTTCATGTAATAACAATGTTCACAAGCAACAACCAAAGTTGAAATGCATTTTGATAGGTTTGAGTGCCACCATGGTTAAGAAGGTAGCCCAGTATGTGTGCACTTGTTGCGTAAAACTGTATTCATTTATGCGGTGCCATAGAACCTAATCCTGGAAAGACCAGCTCAGTCTTTTCTCTCTCTGGGGTGATATTTGTAAATAAATGCAGTTGATAGTAACACGTACATAAACATAGGATGAGTACGGTGAAGAGTTAATTACTATTCCCAATAAGGAGCATAATGTGTGAGTCAGAAGAGGTGGTCAAATTACAGGGAGCGTGACACCAAAGTGCAGAGTATCCTGGGTGCACCTCCTGACAGTACAGTGATCCTGGGCAGATCTTCGCCATTGATTCTGTAGTACTAGTATCTTTGGTGAAAAGGTTTGCCTCTTCAATTCTATTTGTACTCCTTAGCCCTTTGCTGCTCTTTAACCTCATCTAGACCATTTGAGTAGAAGGGGTCCTAGAGATGACCAAGCCAGATGTCAAAGGCCTCTCAAATCTTGATGTCATGAATATCAAGCAATCTGTGAGTCTGTGGCAAACAATGACTATGGACATGTGACTTCTCACAACGTTTTTGTTGTTGGGTGCATTCAAATCTTCAAAATTGCAACAATTGGAACTCGCCGATCTGGACTGCCATAAATGATGGAAAAATAAAACTACACTCATGCTCTTTTTTGCATAATACACTTCTAGAAAATGTTTTACAAACATTGTCAGTTAGGTTTAGTATGTGCTTCACCTCACTGAGGAGGCCCAACAAGGCGAAACACTGGTCTGGGTTCGCCGATGGTGCTCTTGTTCAGAGGAGAATTCGCGTAGCATTTCGGTGCTGGACTACGCTTGTGGGTGGGACAAAGACTGATATGCAAATGGTTGTTTCTCCTCTGTGAAGGGTGCAGTGAGCTAAAATGTGGTTGTAGGCCATCAGAGTAGAATAAATGCCATATAACAGGGTATTTGACCCATGTCCGTTCACAGTAGCGGGACTTTTTTGTACTTTTGTAAGATTTGAAGTTTCACCCTAAGTAACCCAGGTTAATTCAGGCGTGGACCCCTTGCTCGCTGTGCCTTAGAGTGGCTCAGGTTCACCTCACTGAGGACCATCAAGGCTGAAACACGTGTCTGGGGTTGCTGATGGTACTCTTGTTCAGAGGAGAATTGCCTAGCATTTCGGTGCCGGACTGCCCATGTGGGCGGGACAAAGACTGATATGCAAATGGTTGTTTCTCCTCTGTGAAGGGTGTAGTGAGCTAAAACGTGGTTGTAGACCATCCTGAGTAGTAGGAATTCTATAGAACAGGGTATGTGACCTATGTTGGTTCTCAGTAGAGGGACTCCCACACTCCTTTGTACTTTCCACAACAGGTCTATAAAACATTAATTATTTCAGTTTATGGATGTCAAACAATCACAAATAATTGAATCTTGCAGTTTGACAAGAACTGAGAAATAAAGTAGTCAAGGGCCAAAGCTGTATACTAGGCTCAAATCCCAGCTTCAGCACTTAATACAAGTGTGTGATCCTGGCCACCATGTTTAGTCTCAGTGTCTAACCTGTCTTGTCATGAATTCCAGTCCTTAAATTTTTCAACATTTCAGTCGGTCACTTAGAGTGATTTAGTTCTCAGGGTAAGCTCCTCAAACCTGCCTCACTCCTGGATTTACTGGCTGTAGTGTTGCTTCATAAACTATTTTAGTGACCATTCCTTTTTTGCACACCACAGATTAATTTGTTTTGTGGCTCACTCATAGCAACAGCACTTGAAAACCATTGCCTTTTTTAATGTTTAACTATGTTCAGGGCCATCCCCCTTCCTGGCAACTTTCAAACAGTTTCCACTCCCGATGGTATGTGTACCTTCCAATCTGCTTCCTTTGCCCATGCATGAGCACTTTTCCACTCTATAAGGGCACTAATCTGTGTTCTGCATCTATGCTGGGTTGTGTGACCCTTTCTCATGTGACTTCTGATCTGTGTCCTGCATGTACACTATCACTTGAACACCTTCCTTGTGGCTTCTATTGTTGAAATGAGTCCTGTACCTAAGCTAGAAAAAAACTTCCAGTGGACTACTGATGTTGCCTCTCAAATGGCATTCGTTTATTATTCTATTTATAGCAAAGATTATGATCACTGCATTGAGGGTATTGAGCTATGGATTGGGATTGGCATATGGGGGAGCGGGAGGCGGACATCGGTTCTTGAGTACCTTTTTATTTTGTTTGGAGAGGAGCCCCAAATGCATCTGTACCAAAATCCCTTAAGATGGCCTTAAACAAACAGGTTATTTTGTAGTATTTCCTCTGCATAATGGATATTTCCATTTCTCTGTTTCCTGTTTCTCATGTTGTTAAAGGTCTCCAGAAGGGAATAGATAAAAGGAGGAGGTAGAGGCAGTTTTCTACACCCTTCTCAAATAAAAATAATGTCTGTGTTGAGTGTGACCTGAAAATAGTGGACTAAGAGGGGGAACAACTCTGGGCAAGCACCCTTTCTCAGCTATGAATATACATAAACAAATATATATATATATATATATATATATAGAGAGAGAGAGAGAGAGAGAGAGAGAGAGAGAGAGAGAGAGAGAGAGAATACAAAACTTAGGAATACACCTAATAAAACCCTCATAATACATCTAGTTTGGGTTCTTGTAAACATAAAATGAAACAGACTCCTTGGGCCTCATTACGACTCTGTCGTTTTTTTAACGCCACCCGGAAATGAGGAATTACCGGGATATGCCGACCCCGGCAGACCCGTTAATTCCGTCATTGCCGGGTGCCGGTACCTGTCAGTAACCCTTAGGATTGGTTCGTCGGATGCACTGGCACCATTTACAACGGTGCTGGTGCATCCGACATGCTGTGCTTGCGGGTGCCTGTCTGCCCGCCAGGTCCGACCTGCCGGGCAGACAGGCACCGGCAAGCATAACTCGTAGTATGGCGGTCTGGATGTAACGGCGCCAGCAAGCTTACCGGTGCCGTTGTATCCGGATCGCCAGGGTCGTAATGAGGCCCCCTGAGTCTCCTGCTGGTATCGCCACTGGTCCAGTGCAGGAAATAGTAAGGGGGCATAAAAACCGGGCTTCACAAAACCCTGTGACAGCCCTGTATATTTCCATGGCGTGGCCAGCAGTGATGAGGAGAGAAATGTGTCAGGTATGGGCTGAGAGGCAGGAAATCCACTTTACACACAATCAGGTCCGCTAAACACTAGTGGAGGTTATTCGACCCAGGAGGAGATTGAATGTGTGTTGGGACTTTTATGAGTGTTGATATATTAATTTCCTTAACTGACATTTATAGGGGAATGGGAAAACCACATTCCAAGTTGGAGAAGCATCAGCTCAGGAATGATTGGAGGAAGGGCAGCTGTGACACTACTTAGAACTTTCGACAGGGTTCTAAACTGCCTTTCATCAGAGATTTTGTTAAGAGAGTTCACAGCAATTAAAGTTCCAAGAAAAAATAACAATTTCAGAGGGGTTCCACTCGAAAACAAAGATAAGTGTTAAAAGATCACAGCGACTAGAATAGGAATGTGATTTTATTGAATGAGAAGAACTTTATTGAATGAGAAGAACCTTTGAAAGTGTAAATAGTTTATTTATAGCATACCCTGTTGGAGTCAGCAGCGAGTTAGAGAACTGAACCATTAGAAGCCAAATATATATGTAGAACTTCTTGAATATATACAGGCCAAAGGAAGTGTTTCCTTTCTTCACGCGTATTGAGTTAAATGCGCAATCGCCTCGGTTAAGGAGCTCAGCACGAAACTAGGCTAAAGAAAACAAGTGTTGTTAAGAGCGCATAGCAACAAAGAGTGTGGAGTACGCTGTGATGGTTGAGTGCATCAGACGGCAATGCGCGGAAACGCATTGCCTGCAGAAGTGAAGAAGTGTATAATGGAGATAAAAGGAGTAATTAAAAAGAAATGGAAAAGAGAACTTTTAAATGTTAACTTTGTTATATGTATAAAGAAAGAAACAAAAGACAGTAGTACTGGAAAAATACCAATACATGTGAAAGCACAAAATTCACAGCATTTTAAAGCACACAGTGAGAAGTGAACAGAACCATAGTACAGATTAGCAATTGTAGAAGAAAAGTTAATTAAGATTCAGTCTCCCAGACATAAAGGGAGGCAATCGGTAAAGCCAGAGAACAGAAAGAAAAGAAAAGACTATAGTAATATCATACACAAACATTAATGAGTGTGTGTTTGTGTTGTTTTAGATTCCACTAATTGAGCAACTAAGGCCACAAGAATCCAAGATCTAAGAGCAGAGACTAGGAGAGAAAATGGCAGAGATCTGCAGTTTGTTTTGTTGTCCCATTTCCCTTTCCCTTGAGGAGTGTCTAGTCGGTTGTAGATGTATATCCTCTGACTGGACAGGTCTGGCAGGGTAAGTGGGTATATTGCCAATCCCCACATGACAGGTAAACTAGGACCTCACAGTAGGAAAGGGCCACAATATTAATACTGCTTGGATTGAGATGGAGTTCAACCGAGAGATTACCTTGGGTGAGCTAGGGAAAATGTGAGGTGAGATGAGGAAGGAGTTAAAAGCTTCTCATAGGGAAGCTATGATTCTTAATTCGAGGAACTTAGTTTACCAGTATTAGAATTACAAAACCCAGGAGGTCAAACGTCTTAAAGTATTGGTCCTGACAGGGACTCACCTGAGTTATATCAGGAATCTGGGGTTGGAGTTAGTAGTAAGGTTGGAGAAGAAGTACGAATAGTAAATCAATTCACTTTTGGTGGCTTGCATCTATTGTACTTTTTTTCTTCCTACAAAACTGATTGTTGGCCTTTCACCCACACCGTTGGCCTTTTACCCAAATCTTCCCAGAAAGTGTGCTGTGTAATGCACCATTTTAACCCATTATTCAAAACATTTACTCTGGGGAGGTTAGAAGAATCCCCCCGGCACCCCCACAACCCATTTTCGTTAGTTTGGGCTCCCTTGCTCTGCTCAGTCGCAATCACATATTTGTGGCAAATATCTACACTGTCCAAAAAAACAACTCACCAGCCACCACTGGTGGCTGGTACATTTGTGGACCAGGCACCACCCCCATCTCTCTATGTTACGTTGAAGATTTAAGCGTTGACTGAAAAACATATTTACTTCTTTCAATTGCAGTAGTGCATGCCCCTGCAGCAGCATAATCATCATGGACATTGCGCACACGTGGTGGTCTGAACCGGCCCAGGGTGTGGTGTGCCCTGTCCTTTGTTAAGGAGCTTGGGGGGGGCTCACAGCATGGCTCGCAGGGGTGCTGCCAAATGTTGTGCTATGCCATTGGGCACCACTGGGTCTGACAAAGGGGTAGTGTGCAGTGCGCGCCTTGAAATCTGCCAGTGAGTCCCCAGGGGAGAAGCAACTCGTGGGTGGTTTCAATAACTGTGTGATGCAATTAATTCATGTTTGCAGCAATGACATTACATTAAATGGTGTTTGTTTTAAAGTCCTCTGGCACTCAGTTTTACGCTAAGATAATAAAAACCATGGGGGGTCTTGGGTATATTGAAAGAACCTTTCCTGGGTATTATACTCAAGCAAAGATAACATTATCAGGTGTACTCACCTCTGTGCACACAGACCAGTCTAATAGGTTTCTTCTATAGCAGTGGTAGCTGAATCATAAATACATTTGTAACCAGGGAATTTTGTTACTACTAACTCCTGGTCAGTGGTTTAATTTTCAGGCCTTGTTCATGCAGCATTTGCCTCCTGGTTAAATAGCAGTGCAGCCTCCCCAGGTCAGTGCTTTTTTGGCTTGTTTAACACAGCAATGCCACAGATAACACGTACTTCTGTGTCCATTGATCTGTAGATGTTTCATACACTGGCTGTAGCCTGCGTTACAGATTTTGGTTAACCTATTGGAAATACTGCATTATGTATGTTTTACATATAGACCCCACGTTGAGTCTGGAAAATGGCATTGCCCAAATGTGTAATCATGGACGAATCACGCCTCCCTCTGTGCCTCAGTTCTTATACCTGGCTGAAATGAGAGCACCTGGAAACATTGGTGCTAGATGCATCAAAAATGCAGAAAGCCACTTGACATCACTTCCTGTGATGTCACTTGGGACAGGGTCAAATTACATCACTTCCTGTGATGTCATCAGGGGGTCAAGGGTCGTGTGATGTAACTTCCGCTACCCCTGGCATTTTGGTGAAATGACGTCTCTGTGGTGAGGATAAGCAGATGTGGAATGTGTGAGTGAGTATCTGGCATGTTGTTTTTGCATTTGTGGTCTGAGGTGGTGGCTAGTCTCTAGGTATTCTTTTAGTTTATGATTCTTCATTGGCACCTGTTTCCAACCACTGCCCGGCTGGTACATGGGCAAAACCAAAAGGTGATGGCTGGATGGTTTTGAATGAATTATAACCACGGGCACAGCTCTGGGCAATACTCCAGAACATTGGTTTAAGCCTGCCATGCCATTATAGAAGGGGGAAGACCATATGCAAATCAGGCTTGCTCACACCCCAAAAGGGGCAGCCCAGCCCAAACTGCTACCCCTTGAGCACAAGATCACAAACATCCCCAGGCATGTTTCGGCCTCATTGGAGTCATCAGTGAGGAGTAGCTTGTGTCTCTAGGTCCAACTGGCTTACCACATGTCTGACATACCCGCCCCACTTGGGGTGACTTAAGCAAAACCAAAAGCTGATAGCTGGAAGTTTCTGAATCAATCATAACCATGGGCACAGATCTGGACCACCCTTCAGACCACTGTATTTCAGCCTGCCAAGCCATTACAGAAGGGGAAAAACCATATGCAAATCAGCCTTGGTCCCACCACCAAGAAGTTGGGGCTGGACTGCCCATTTTGGACCACACGTTTAACAGGTGATCCAGTCACACTTCACATTGATAAGTCTGTATCCCCTATAGCTCAACTCCATCGCCGTGTTTCCATACATCTTCAGGCCCAAGTTGAAAGTGAAATTAACAACTTGCTCTAAAGTGACATCATCGAACTAGCTTCTGGCCTGACTCCCTGCGTCTCACATATAGTAACAGTGCCCCATAATAACTCCTTTGATGATATACGCGTCTGTGTAGAGATGAGATAAGCTAACAAGACAATAGAAAGAGAAAGGCACCCAGGCATGCACTTATATGATACGATAAACTTACTCAACGGTGCACAGATATTTTTGAAACTTAATCTCAACAAAGGATACCAGCAAACAGAGCCTGCTTTAACTACAATTATGATATTGTAATATTTGGAACGACTCTAGAACAGCACGAACAAGCTATATCACAAGCATGTGCAGCTCTGACGTCAACAGGTCTAAAACCCAACATTGACAAGAGGAAGTTTCACAAAAGACACATGATATTCTTTGGGCACATATTCTCTCAAAAGGATATGAGGCCTGACCCCAGTAAGGGGAAAGCAATTTCAGAAATTCCTGCTCCCAAAGACATCAGTGATGTTCAGCCGCTTCTGGGCATGGCCACTTACTATAGTCAGTAAATCAAAGATTTCGCTACTGCAAGTACGCCATTATGAGAACTTACAAAGCAAGGAGTAACTTTCCTGCGGTCACCACAATGTGAGACAACATTCCAACATATAAAGCAAGATATTGCCTCGGCTGACCACAAGGCATACTTTGATCCATCGCTGCATACTGAGGTGACAGTAGACAAGAACCGAGTTGGATTGGGTGCCATACTTGCTCAGCATAAGCCAGATAGAGAATCAAAGCAACATATAATTGCTTATGCTAGCAAGAGTCTCACTAATACGGAACAGGCTTATTCTAAACCAGAATGAGATGGGCTGGTTGTAGTATGGGCCTGTGAACATTTCCACATGTTTCTCATTGGGAAACCATTCATGATAGTCACAGACCGTCAAGCTCTGATGACCTTGTATGGGAGCCCACGATGCAAGATGCCCCCTTGAATCCAAGGATGGAGCCTACGCCTGCAAGAGTATGGTTTGTGCATTGTTCATAAGCTGGGAAAGGAATTCAAGCCAGCTGGTTTATTTTCCAGACATCCGATACAAATTGCAATACCCTTGCCCCCGATTGCAGAGCTGCCTGCTGGACTGATCACCATCTCCCTTATTGTAGAACATATAAATAAAGATGTGACGCTATGCAAAGTAAATGAGCTCATTGCATTCAGGAGATGGCATCTCATCACACCAGATACACTTTTCTGGGGAAGAGACTCCACTAGATGAACTGTAAGCATTTAAGCAGGTCAAGGAAGAATTATCTGAATGGGAGTAAACATGAGGGGTTTGTGCATGGTCATTGACATGGCCGGCCCTGCAACAGCACATTGTTGATATTGCTCATGAAAGGCATAGAGGCTAGTAGCCACAAAGTGCTGAATTAGAGACTCAATGTGGTTCCCTGGACTCGATACTATAATTGAACACACTTTAAAGTAATGCCATTTATGTCAATGCACCATCAGACCTGAGAAGTATGAAGCATTGCAAATGTCAAAGCTACCGGAGAATGTGTGGAATGACCTTACAGTTTATTTTTGTGGCCCTCTCCAGGATGGAAAGACTCTCCAGGATGGAAAGTACTTATTAGTGCTGATGGATGTATATTCCAGATTTCCCACTGTATAATTAACTTCGTCAACATATGTAGCTTCTGTCATTCCTGCACTACACAATATATTTTTAGCCTGGAGAATACCACCAGTTTCAAGTCAGACAATGGACCTCCTTTCAGTTGACATGAGATCGTCCAGTTCAGATGGTATATCTCTACCGTGCCGCAGGCGAATAGCATGGTTGAGAGGTTTATGGTCAGTCTCAAAAGGTTAATTCAACAATGTGACCAAAGTTTGATGTCACTGAACCAAGCGTTGTGTAATGTGCTTAGAGATTAACGAAACTCGCCTCACAGCATGACTGGCAAGTGTCCTGCAGAACTGATGCTAGGCGGCAAGATATGGACGAGACTACCACACCTGCCAGTCAGAAAACGTCATGCTCATCAGGCAGTCATGAAAAATGATTGCAGCCGGAAAGAAAAGATGAAGCTATAATCATATCAGAAAAGACAGGCGAAGTTGTCCCCATTACAAATGGTAGATACTGTACTGGTTCGTCAGCATCAGGATTGTTAGTTGGAATCTGCATTTGACTCCCATAAAGATCATGTATATGAAAGGATCAATGGTCACGGTGAGAACTGCTGATCGCGTTGTTACACGAAATGTGTTACATTTTAAGAAATATCTGGAAAGTGGAACTGGAAGAAGACCACGAGAGCCCGAATTGGAGGGAGAGATGACAGACGAAGAAGACATCTCACCCAGCATTGACCGATGCTTAGTCCAGACCAGTAAGAATAATCTGAAAGCCCACATGCCTTCCTGAAGGGATATAAAGATGGCCAGTACAGACTTCCTGAAGGTACTTTATTAATCGGGGGAGATATCCTGTCCCCTCACAAAGGGTTAACTGTGTTAAAATAGTATGGCATACACATGTAGCTTTCTTACGCATCCAATTGGAAGTGAGGAGTGGAAGCAGAAGAGAAGAGAAAGCGATGAGCGCTTGGTAGTTCACGCTATGCCCTTAACTGAATAAAGAAGGCCATATTTATCCACAGCTCTGTGCAGGGTTTTTCAAGCATATGCAGCATCCACGACACGAAAGTCGGAATCGGGTAGCTCAAGATGAACAAGTGAAAAAACCCTTTATGGCGTTCAAGTTGTCCTTAGCACAAATATATAGTCAATTCTATGACAAGACAGGAGGCTCGCATTATGCTTATCTTTCTTTAATACTGCCAATTCAGCATTTTAAAAGTTGAACTTTAACTTTGTGTTTTTTGGTTTTGTACATAACTTATAAAAGCAAATACAAAAGTTACAAGTTTCTTATTAGAACAAAACATTTCTTCACAAAGCACTGTGAACTAGCACTCCCATGATCCTGAGGTCCTTCTGTAGTCCTGACCTCCTCTTTCCCACCAATCCGGGCATAGGTCGGGATATAAACACTCTCCCCCCCTCAGGTCCATTCCTCTTTCTTTTTGCTGCCATTGTCAAGATAAGTGTTGCCTTTTCTATTCAGTTCTATTGTTTAGACAGGAGATTTACAGTAATACTAGGGCATATGTCTAATTTTCATTGTGTATTGTGACAATAGTTACATAGTACAGGCTGAAGTGTTTCACCAATTCCAGCACACAGATTTTCTGTCAGAGGCGCGCGTGCCGTTCGGACTGCGTGTTTTTCCTTTCCTTTCGACGAGGGAGAGGCGGGGTGGAGCCGCGAGCAAAGCCGCTCGTTCCAGACAGCCACCCCGCTCTCCGCGTGTCAGTGTACGTGCGGCCGCGCCGCCAGACCCGCGAGGCTCTAGGACCCTGCAGCGCGGAAACCCGCATACGCGCGCAGGCATTCATACGGCTTGGGCCTCCGCATAACAGGGTTCTAGGACCCAGCAGAGCACAGCCTTCCCCTCAAGCCTTCCCAGCAGCCTCTCGGCTCTCCAACGTTCGTTTTAGTTTGCCGAGTGCAACGGAACGATTTGGAGAGCCGCGGGGAGTAATTTCAAAATCTTGCATCATAAAAAAAAAAAAAGAGAGAAAAGACAGTCTCTTGGTAAAACGATTGTCTATAGTGGACCTTCAGGAATCCACACAGAACAAAGCTAGAAAAGCTCAGAGAGTGGAAATCTAACTCGGATCTAGAACCAAAAAAAAAAAAAAAAAAAGGCTGACTCCCAAGAAGTTAGCTTTGCTAACATTACTATGGCTCACTCATCGCACCCAGGAGACTCCCACTCCACTACACCGGAATGGAGTGAGCAGGAGTGGGAAGAAGACCACGCATGCCAGGAAGACGATTTGTCCCTCAGTTTTAAGAAAGTACTGGGTGACTCTCTCACTCAAGCAGTCTCCCAAGGGGTGCAACCTTTGGCGCAAAGGTTGGAAATGCTAGAAGCAAGCATGGCTGAACAACGAGAGCAATTAGCAGCCAGAAAAAGATGGGCAGATAGCCCTGGGGAGGGAAACGTCAGCTGGACACCCTCGTAAAAGGGTTGACAAAAGGGGGTGTAATAAAGCCCGAGAGAGCCTGAAAGGGACAACGAGGTTCCCCTGAGACAGAGCGACCCTGTCGCCAGATTAAAAGAAGCTTTTCTAGCTAAAATGATCGAGTGTCATGATAGACCCCCTGCCCTAGGGGTGGACAATAGAAGGGATTACAAAGAAGGCTATGCCCCCGATGATGAAGGTGGCGAGGAGGAAGATTTGGTTGAACCCGTAACACATACCGTCCAGGAAGATGAGGACAACATCATGGATATGTTCGACCCGGAGGCGATTAGGCACCCTAAGTCATCTGAATGGGTGCCCTCGCCCAGGGTGGCATTGTATATGTCACAGCATATCAGAAAACCGCTGGACAGAGAAGTCCGATCCCGCATGCGATCGGAATGCCCACGACCAGAGCTGCCAGGAAGACTGGCAGATACGCCGGACTTGGACCCAAAGATGGTCACCTTTGTTACCAAATCCGTGCAAGACATTAGGAAAGGTGTTGATCGTGCTTGGAGAGGTTGCCAAGACAACCTCCTGGATTTGGCAGGACCGCTGGCAAAAATTACGGATTTGGTAGAGAAAGCGAAGGACACTGGTACTCCAGTAGACGTCCAAGCATTGGGTAGCTGGGCCCAGAGAGCGGTGTGCCTTCTAGGCAATGCCAACTGCGCACTATCATCTGAAAGGAGGAGAGGAGTTCTATTAAAGATTGACAAGAAACTTAGTGACCTGGCCACATACGAAGCCGGTGAAGGCACCAAAGGTCTTCTTTTTGGAGAAGCCGTCGCAAAGGAAATGTCCAGTTTGTGGGCACATACACAGCCCTCGAAAGAGCCCAGAGCTCGATAAGGAAGATTTTCCCTGGGTGTGTTTTTGCCAGGACCGGACGCTTTAGAGGTCGCTCGTCCGGTCGCTTCAATTATCAACGAAGGCCTCAAGGCCCACGCGCCCAATATTGGGAGGGCCGCCAACAAGATACCTTCTTTCCGGCAAGGGGAAGACATCCGAGAGGCCGCAGAGGGAAAGGTTCCTTCTGTCAGCCCAATGCAACAGGTGGTGAGTACAACAAATATTCCTATCGGAGGGAGAACTCTCCTTTTTCTGAAGCAATGGCAAACTTTATCAAGCGATGCTTGGGTCTTACAAGCAGTAGCAGGGCTGCAACTACATTTCACAGACACACCCGTACAAGACAGAGAGCCCTTTCCCATTCACATGGCTCAAAACAAGCAAGAGCTTTCACACAGCGAGTTGATAAGCTTAGCAAACAAAGAAGCGATAGAGCGCGAGAGCATATTAGATCAAGGTTTTCTCAGAAACATCTTTTTAGTGCGCAGGGGGAAAAGGTTTGTCCCATCATAGACCTGAAAGAGCTGAACAGCTGGTTGGAATACAATGATTTCAAGATGGAAGGCATTCACCTCCTTCACGACCTATTGCGTTCAGGAGATTGGCTAGCTCATCTAGACCTCAAGGACGCTTACCTAACGATTCCGATAGCAGCAGCCTTTCGGAAATATCTGAGATTCAAATGGGGAAAGGAGATCTGGCGCTTCACATGTCTTCCATTCGGACTAGCGTCAGCCCCTTGGGCCTTCACGAAAGTGATGAAACCAGTAGCAGCGGCTATCAGAGAGAGAGGTATACAGATGATCATCTATCTAGACGACATCCTAGTGATGGGATCCAGCAAGAGTACACTCACGAGGGATGTACGGTGGATTTTCAATTTCCTATCATCTCTAGGTTTCTTAGTGAACTTAGAGAAATCGCAACTGGCACCAGTTCAGAGACTAGATTTCTTAGGCTTCACCATAGAGACAGTGAGAGCGATCTTGGAACTCCCAAGCCACAAAGTAAGAGCGATAAAGAAAGAGCTCAGAGCAGTCATAGAAAAACAATCTATTTTTCTTCGAAATCTGGCCAGAGTAGTGGGGCTGCTAGCGGCATCCATTCAAGCCATTTTCCCGTGTCCTTTGCACTATCGAGCGTTGCAGAGGTTGAAGATAAAACATCTCCGCGGAGGATTAAAATACCATCAAATAGTGGATCTAGATCAGGAAGCCACAGCAGAGCTGCAATAGTGGCTAGAGAATATGGAAGCCTGGAACGGACGAGCGATTTTCGGAGACGTGCCAGGGCTGACCATAGAGTCAGATGCGAGCAAGTCAGGCTGGGGAGCCAGATGCGTGCAGATTCAGACAAGGGGAAATGGTCGGAGGACGAGTTGAGCCTCCACATAAATTGCCTCGAGCTTCTAGCGGGCTCTTTTGCAGTCCGAGCGTTTACGAAGGACAGAGTGAGATGTTGCGTTCTGCTCAGGATGGACAACATCTCAGCTGTCCGCTACGTCAACAAACTAGGAGGAACGAGATCCAAGATGCTGGCAGAGCTAGCGAAAGATTTCTGGCATTATTGCCTACAGAACAACATTGCAGTAACCGCAGAGTATCTTCCAGGGAATCAAAACAGTATAGCAGACTGGAATTCTCGATATCTTGTAGACTCCAGCGATTGGAAGCTACACCCCCTAGTGTTCAGGCGACTACAAGAGATATGGGGACCCCTGGGAATAGATCTATTTGCCTCCAGGCTGAATTCGCAAACTCCACAGTATTACAGCTGGAGGATACATCCGGGTGCAGCGGGTACAGACGCCTTCCTGCAGCCATGGAACGGAGCAGTCCACTACGCCTGTCCCCCATTCGTGATGATCACGAGAGTTCTAGCCAAAGTCCGCAGGGACAGAGCAGAACTGGTGATAGTGCTACCTTGCTGGAGATCACAGGCCTGGTTTCCAGTAGCGATGGAACTTTCTACAGATTTTCCGAGGATAGTTCCGAACAGGCAGGATCTTCTACTCGATCCGGTCGGTCGAGCCCATCCGCTGATAGAAGCGGGATCTTTACAGCTCATGGCATGCAGGGTTTCAGGGAGAGATGGAACTTGCCAGGAATTTCGGAACTCGCTGCAGATTGTATCCGAGATTCCTGGGCGCCTTCCACCGTTAGAAGCTATAACACAGCTTGGAACGGTTGGTCAAGATGGTGCTCAGAACGCAGTTTGGATCCCATTTCAGCCCCTTTAGTGCACATTCTCAACTTCCTAGCTTCCAAGTTCCAAGAGGGCTGTCCCTATAGAACTATAGGAGTGTACAGATCAGCAATTTCAGCGGGCCATAGCAGATTGGAAAATAGGCCAGCAGGAGAACATCCCGCTGTGCTGCGTCTCCTCAAGGGCATGAAATTGCGAAGGCCGCCAGAACCCAAATATGCAGTTCTGTGGGACGTCAGAGAAGTGTTCCAGTTATTCCTGAGATGGCCTGAGAATCACGCTTTGTCCCGATCACAATTGTCAGGCAAATTAGCTATGCTTCTATGCCTCGTAGCCTGCCGGAGAGTATCCGATGTTAAAGCATTAGAGATTGATAGAAAGATATTTTATCCAGAAGGAGTAGCTTTCACGATCGTTAAAAGAACTAAGACCGATTCCAGAGTGATTTCCTACCCATATTTTACAGAAAATAAAAAACTATGTGTAGCGCAATGCATCAAAGATTATGAAGCAGCATCCGTGCAGATAAGACCATGGGGCGTAACACAGTTGCTAATAGCGCGTAGAAAACCCCATCACGCGGTAGCTACAGCGACCATTGCGAGGTGGGTGAGAGAAGTGATGCAATGGGCTGGCATAGATTTAACCTTATTTGGGGCACATTCAGCTAGAGGGGCAATGGCTTCTAGAGTGTTCACAACAGGAGTATCATTGCAAGACATTATGAAGTCAGCCGATTGGTCCTCGGAGTCTACCTTTAAGACATTCTATTTCAAATCTGTATCTGATATACCGAATAGAGTAATAGGAAGCTTTGAACAAGCATAATGCGAGCCTCCTGTCTTGTCATAGAATAAAGATTGCCCACGCTAATAGATCAGGAAAGTCTTCATTCTATTAAAGACAAGGAGGCGAGCATTATATCCCACCCGAATTCACTGAAATGGATATGTTTATATATTATCATGTGCATGTGGAAATGTGATAAAATGTGTAACATTGGAATACAGGCCCGCCCTCATGTGAATGTCTCTATTTTTCTTAGGAGACGACCAGAAAACGTCCTGAGCGTGTTGGTCAATGAGCGGCTCTTATACTAGCAAGTTGTCCCTGTTGGACCGTTTGGATGCGTCAGCTACGGAACAACACAGTTCTGGTGTCACGAGTTGAACAGTTGGAAAAGTTATATGGCTTTGTATCTGATGGCAAATAAAGAGGAATGGACCTGAGGGGGGAGAGTGTTTATACCCCGACCTATGCCCGGATTGGTGGGAAAGAGGAGGTCAGGACTACAGAAGGACCTCAGGATCATGGGAGTGCTAGTTCACAGTGCTTTGTGAAGACATTTTTTGTTCTAATAAGAAACTTGTAACTTTTGTATTTGCTTTTCTAAGTTATGTAAAAAACCAAAAAACACAAAGTTAAAGTTCAACCTTTATAATGCTGAATTGGCAGTATTAAAGAAAGATAAGCATAATGCTCGCCTCCTTGTCTTTAATAGAATGAAGACTTTCCTGAGCTATTAGCGTGGGCAATCTTTATTGTTTTGCTAATTTGTATTAAAAGGACAGGAAGGTGTTGCAAAGTAATCTTCCTTCAGAAACATGATCAATAACCCTCACTGAACCCCATCCCCCCACAATATAACAAAAATAGCCTGTAATAGCCACTGTTCCTTGCTCACCTGGCTTCTATTTACTACCACGTCAAGGCCTGCGAGCAGCAGTGACAGAAGTACAAGGGTAACTAGAAGGCCTGTGGAGTTTGGTAGGAGTGCTGAATGTTATAGGGTACAGTCCCACTTGCAGTCTTCTCTGGAGGTAGGTGGCAGCACTGAATGTTACAAGCTGAAGTACCACACAGCGGCTAGAAGTCTGGCGGAGATTGGCGGCAGCACTGAATTTTAGAGGGTGCAGTACCACACACAGTGACTAGACGTCTTGTGGAGGTTGGTGGCAGCACTGAATTTTGCAGGATGCTGTACCACACACAAAAGTTGCAGGGTGCAGTACCACATGCAGTGCATTGACTGGCAGTCTTGTGGAGCTTGGTAGCAGCAATGCATGTTACAGAATGCAGCCCCATAGGCCGTTATTAAGTAGCCTGATTCAAGTCCTATCGATCCCCTCTAAAAGCATAACAATTTGTACTATTATTATTTTGATACATTGATATTATTTTGATGTGGGGCTCAGTGGGCCTATGCATACACTACAGGGGCATGTGTTTGAAATTGTGGCTACGGGTTCAAATCAAGGCAGATCCACTCAGTGCTTCATCCTCCTGCTATCGATAATTAATGAATTAATCTTTTATAGCATGCTTAATACTAGGGGACCAGTCTCTAAGCGCAGGAAAGGGATTCAAACCTATGTTACTCTGCATTGTCTTTCTTCCAAGTAAAGCGTGTTTCCCCTAATCTAAAATGAATACATTTGAGTTGGGTAACAAACATCTGTCATCTGTAAAAATACTCCACTAGGTGTGAATATGAGCTCTACAAGTACACCTGTTATGTTATTTGTATTATTATTATTCAGTATTTTAAATACAGTACACAGGTGTTTTACAATCACACATTTCACAGTAGGAAGTAGCAAAGAATTCAATGTGTGTCCCCAAAGCAACATGCTTCCAGTGGGGAACTCGAGTATGATGTGTTTTAGGGCTAAAACATTTAGAAGATAATTATTCTGGACGACAAAGAATCATAGAGGGGAATGTGGATGAAGGCAGGTGCAGAGTATTCCATAGAGGAGTGGGGAGTTGTGCATGCTATCAAGATTGTTCCAGGGAAACAAGAGCAATAGGAGGACGCATTGGAGCCTTTTCACTGACATGATTGAGGAACAGTGCAGCAAGCGGGGAGCCGCGAGATATGCAATGAGGGATTTTAGGTGTAAGGTAGCTTCAGTGTTCAGCATGCAGGACTCAGGCCTCAGTGCCAATAAGGCCGACTCAGCTCTTCACTCTTTGGAGGACAAAACATTGAGAACCATGAAAAATTGGACAGTAACAACTGTTATTGCAGCACTTTGAAGCAGGAGAAATCGGTCATGACGCGTGCCAGCATGGCATTTTTAAGTAGTAGATATCTCATTGCTCCAACAGCGTGCAAGGGCAAGAAGTACAGGGCTGACAGCCTAGCCCATCTGTAACACATGAGCCTGATGCAGCTCTCCCAGGCCTTGAGGTCAAAACCAAGTTACTCCAGAGAAGGTTGAGGGGTACACTGTAGGTTTCTTGCGGTCTTAGCTAAAATATCTAGGTTTGCAGAGGTTCGCATCAGCCCAGTCATTTAAAGCAATAGCCATGTACTGTTTCTTTCCGGAGATCTTGATGGTTGATGTAAGCTGAATGTGTGATAACAAACCATAGTGTATGCTCCCAGACCCAGGAAGGAAGTGGCAGATAAAAAGGAGGCTGTGGCTAGGCTGTCAATGGCATTGATGCAGGGGGTGTGTGGGTCATGATTGTTCCTGTGCATGACGATAAGAATGGATGGAACCTGCAAATGAATCAGAGGTGGGCAACCTGCGGCTCTCCAGATGTTTTGGACTGTGGCTCCATTGATCTCTCACCATTGACTAAGCTGGCTGGTTTTGACATATGAGGGATGTAGGCAAGCACATACGGCGAGCGGCAAGTAGCCTATTCCTAGAGTACCAGATTCTGAGGAGCATGAACCTGTTGGGGGATCTCATTATTTTGCAATTACCCAGTCAGTAGTGGTAAAGAGAGGGAGGGGCAGTGCATGTGGACTAAGATACCACCAGAGGCCGGGCATCGCTTCACATCTATAACAATGGCAAACAGAAACATTGAAGAAAACAGATCATCCTTAGGTAGAAAAGGCCAATTATTACTCAAATTACTTCACCTTTCTATGGAAGGCAATGTGTGAATGTTGCTTTTTAACCAATGGTGATCCGTCCAGGTTGCATTACACTGTTGTTCAGCTTGTCTGTGCCATTACAGAAGGTGACTCGCCATATGCAATTCAGACTTCCTCATTCCACCAAAAGGAGCAGTCCAACCAGAACTGCTAGGCCATGTCCCCTTTGCACAAGAATACAAGCAACCCCAAGCATGTTTTGTCTTGTTGGACCTCATCAGCAATCTGCACCTTGAAAGCCCAGGCACAGTGAATAAAGTGCCTACCTCCCTACCTGTCTCACTTACGAATACTCTTTGAAAAGCTATGCATGGGGAAGTGAATGTTTGCTTCAATGCTTTTTAACCTCTGGGTATTCGTTTAAGTAGCATTTCATGCCATTGTTTTGTATCTGGTCTGCACCATTACAAAAGGGGGTCAACCAACAGATAATCAGTCTTGACCCCACCTCACCTGCGGGGGGGAGCAGTACAGCCAGAACTACTAGACCCCGTTCCCAAGCGGCCCAATGGAGAGTTACACGCTGCTAATACAGCAAATCATTGCAGAGAGGCATCAATGACAAATGCAAGGGTTTGATGCAATGGGAGGTGTGGCTCACCTCGACGTTTTTGATCCTCTCGTACAGCCTATCCACTTCGTTGTGCATCTCGTTGAGGTAAGTGAAGGAGGCAAAGTTCCTCTCTTCCTGCTCAGTGAACTCGGCTATCAAAGCATCTGCATCTTCGTGGCCACTGGGTTTGACCAACTGGTTGTAAACTGTTTGGTAGCTCTCGAAGAGGTCGCCCTTGGCCTTCCTGGCTTTTTCCTCAGCTCGAGCTGCACAGAAAAAGATCCACAATGAAAACTAGTTTACTAGAGACACTTAGACATTCTAGTAGTTTGCCATATGTTTGTAGGTAAGGAATGGGAAATTATACTTGGAAGGGAATTCTGGGATTTTTACCAACTGGGCACACATGGAAAGGCCATTGGTGTTGACCCAATATCCTCATTTATTTACATAAACATATTCAGAGACCATATGTCCATTACTATTACAAAATCACAAACATGTCTGCCGGTGCTCATGAAAGGACCACAACAAACTGAGTTTCAACTTTTCACAGTGCACGTGTGCAGTACCTTCCCTTTTCCTGCGTATTTCCGCTTCTCCAAATTCTAATCGCTCCGAAGATTTGATCTTCATAAATTCCTTTAGTTTTTTCTCGTGTTCCAAGTTGCGGATGAGCTCTGTGAGCTCAATGTTAAAGATGGCAATGTCCTTGGCTCGCCGCTCTTTCATGGCCGCTATCCTTGCCTCCGCCTCCGTACTAAGCACAAAGAGAGAATTAACATAAATATTCATCTGCTTATAAACGTACTTGATTTATCTGAGACACCAGGCCCCCATGAAGGTAAAAGTATAGAAACCTGGTTTTCTGGATCGGTCCAAAGTCACCAAGTTAGATTGAAGTTCTGACAAACAGTATTCATTCTACTAACATATGCTATGCAAACATGTCTGCAGAAATTCAGGCTGCTCCTGGTGTGACTTTAAACAAAACAACGTCTCCAAATGACCTTGATACAGTAGAAAACAATGATGCATACGATTTGGCCGTGCACAATAGTTGCGGCTGAATTGACCGTGGTCAATTCGGTGCAAAGACAATTTTGCCGTGGCCAAATCCGGCCAAACTTAAATCCTTCACAACCCCCCAATACATTCCCCCACCCACAACCTATTTACCTTTTTGGCATCCGCTCATCTTCTGACTCTGCGGAGTCGGATCCGTCCCTTCCACCCGGGTCAGATCTGACACTGCAGGGTCCGCTTTTCTTTTTTTCTTCCCGTCCCCCGCCTCCAAACCTCCAGAAGCGGGGGACACCCCGCCACCCTTAAATGCCATCACTACCAAACATGGGGATCGGGGGTCACCCCATAACCCCCGCTCCCCATGTCTGGTAGCAATTACCCAATCTGATCATTTCCAATCGATCGAATGGTACTGGCCGTATTCGGCCAGATTTAACATATGATCAATTGGAAACTATCAGTTTGGGTACCAAACGAAAACAAATGTTGAAAGTCATTCACCACTGTTGTGTCATCATCATAGTTGTTATGGGGTCCGGCTATTGGCATCAAGCCAGCCCCAGGGGTGATAGGTACATCAGCAACCTGGAGGCCCAGTGCCTCAGAAGTTTGCCTGGGGCACTCTCTCTTATGTGGGGTCAGGGCGGGACATAACCAGACCATGCGGACCCTAGCCACCTTGCTGGCACAAGGGTCCCATGGCATCATGGCCTACAGCCCCGTGCTCACACGGTGTGGGCCTGCAGGCCTAAATGAGACATGGACTCAGTCATTACCTTATGGAATCTACAGCTGTTCTGAGGCGCATGCCCGCAGCTGCTCCTTTTATTAGTCAGGGCCCATCTTAAAAGGGCAATACACATGGGAGGGCCACACATAACACTGTCCATCTTAAAAGGGCAATAAACATGGGAGGGTCACACACCACACTCCTTCTTTTTATAACAAACAAACAAATGTAACTGAAAAACAAACTGACCCCCCCCCTGCCCGTAACAGAACAACAATACTTTCACCACTTCGGAATTGTAGGATTGACCAATCGTGGGATGAACCATTGACACATACATGGGGACTCAGGTAATTGCAGACATATAATATATACTAAAGACTCTACATATATCCAACAGGTGACAGGTTTGGCGAACTGCTGATGGTATATTGGCAGTTTTACCCCATCTTAAAAGACCCTTTATTCAACTGGGGTACTTAGAACTTCAACCAGTGATGACGCCATGGTTAGCTGCTGGCACAATCTAGAGCATGCCTACAAACTGCGGGAAAACAGCTTTGCATCCATTTGGACTGGGGCCACTTTAAGCATACATAACTTCCATGCAGGCTCACAGCATCAAAACAGATGATCAGTTCACTTCACCTCAGTTTCCGTTCAGGGTCGTCACTATCATGGGTCAAATTCCGTTCATGGCACAGTTGAAAGGCCGGCAAAGCCACACCTAGGATCACTAGGGGCAACATCGGCTTAGTCCCTTGCTGTTTGGGCAAGCAGCTTAATACAGGTAAGAGGGTGGCTAGGCTGCGCCACATGATGTTGACAAGGCATGGGGTGACAGCAGATTGGGCAGGGTAACATCGGTGGCAAGGTGTCAGGCCACTTGCACTTCCTGGAGCGGCACCAGCCACACACTTTCCCCCCTTTTTCAGGGATTGTTGCCATGATACTGCCAGCTTTAGGGGGCACACAAGCACTTGTGTGAGCCGCAACCCGCTTTCCTGTTTTGATCGGCATGTGCTAGTTTGTTCCTTCCCTTCTTTCAGGCAGGAGTCACTGATATGGATGATAGGGCAGCGGTCCTGGCCAGTCCCAGCGTACCTCTTTCCTGGCAGTAAAGTTGGGCAGGTGATGTCCCAGTTCGGGGGCTGGCAGAAAACCTGCACACAGGTCCACATCGGCCTGGTCCATGGGTGGTCGGGCAGGCCGGGCGACACTGGTGGCAGAGTGTCAAGGACTCGCCACATTCCTCGCTCCCCCAGGCAGCAGCTGCGGGCAGGATGCTGCCAATATCAGAGGGCGCACCAGCACTCTTACAACAGTGCAAACCTCATTGGCTCATTGTACTTCTTCTTGATGGCGGGTGTGGGTCAGCGAGACGTTGTTTGGCCGGTGTTTGTGCCCTCCCCGACTTACACGTGCAAGAAAATAAAACAGACACACCCCGGGCGGGGAATAAGGCAAAGAGAGCAGGCTGCGAGAGTCCAAGGAAAAGTTTATCTAGATCTCTGAGAGCGCTCTGGCAAAGTTAATGTTACATCACATTATATAGGCACATTGTCATATCTAACATATGATGCTACGTTGGACCCGGATTGGTCAGCCAGGGTGGTGTCTTAGGTGTGGGCATTATCTCTTCCTCCTGGTTGGTTGGCGGGAGGTTGGACGTCAGATATCTGTGCTCCGAATGGGTGATGGTCAGGTCACCGTGAAGCAGGGTGGTCACTATCTAAGCTAATGAATACATCCTAGATAATGCATGGACTAAATAATGGTTGATCAAAAGATCCTCAGTAGTTTATCATGCCACTATACAAATCACATAGGTGTCTATATCATCTATAACATTTGGGTTATGCAGGTCACAGGTTTAAGGGTCTTGACCACTATAATACTCTCATTGAACTGTGGGGTTAGTCTCACAAGAATCTCAGGTATGTGGCATTTGTTAGTATTAGGCACGATATACTGCAGCAGGGGTCTAATGTTAGTTGGGGGTCTGTTGGGTGGGCCTCATAGCATGGTCAGTGGTCTGGCACATGAAAGGAATATCTTGCAGGGACACAGGGTCAGAATGGCAGTAAGCTTCCATTGGCGAGGGTGCGGGGGCAAGGACACGTTTGTGGAGATGAACGAGCTATGTGCTTAGTTCATGCTGGTTCACATGCAGGACAGTGATCTCAGAGGAAGACTGATGTGATACATTTATTCATTGTTGCAAAAACCTCTGGATTCAGCGTGAGAATAGAGCCGCAGAGTTTTCCAGTCAGAGTGGGAACGAGGGTGGGGGCCGTGTGCTCTGAGCCTGGCTGCTGCGGGGAAAGGGAGAGAAGCATTTCGTACTATCGCAGTGAGGCCTGGTCACCAAGATGGAGTCGAAAGGGGTACAAAAATGGATGCCCCGTGTCCTGCTCAGTGGTCCCATCTACGCGAATGTAACCCAAAGTTAACATCGCATAAGGGCAAGGGGCGAACCCACCACTGGAGGCACTTGGTCCAAGCTTTGTACTGAGAAGTGAAGGCAGAGAGGGGCCTGCTGGCCCCTCACTCCCACACACCGGGTACAGGTGGCAGGGTGTCTGACCCATTTCTACTCCCCCAGGCTGGAGTCACATTGCAGGGCGGGGTTGGCAGCATGTTACTTTTACATGAAGGCCTGAGCCAGTCCAGTTCTGTATTGGGCCTGCGCTTCTTCATATCTACTTTCTCTTTCGTCAACAGACATTGAGAATCGCCCCAGGCACACTATGTTCGCCTATTTATTTTTATTTTCTTGGCAGTCACCGTCCCCAGCCCGGAGTGCAGGAGTAGCACCAGCATGGTAGGTGTAGGCAGACGTGGTCACTGGCAAGGCAGGAAGCAAACCTATTCTGATGGCTGGGTGTCAGGCCACTTCTTCTTTCTCCTGGCAGTACAGTTGTGTCGGTGATGTCCAAATTCAGGGGCTCGCAGCAACTTGCACCCGAAGCCACATCAGCCTGGTCCTTGGATGGTAGGGCAGGCAGGGCAACACTAGTGGCAGGGAGTTGGTACTGGTGGTACAGTATCTGAAGCCACCCACTCCCCTCCCCCACGCAGGAGTTGTGGGCCAGACACTGCCAGCAGCAGAGGGCGGACAAGCACTCAGCCATGAGCTGCAACCCTCCTGTGTTTCTGCCACAGGCAGATGCTAGTTCCGTTCTTCCCTTTTCTTTATCTCTCACTGGAGCCGTTGCAGATCACACACACGCTTCGTTTCCCCATGGTATGTTGGTTCTTTACCTTCCTTTGACTCACCGCCGTTGTCCCCGGGATCTGCAAGGGCCATATGCGCGTTGTAATGTCGCATCACACTGGAGCACTTCATCTTGTCATTTGCTCCAACGTGGAGCACTCCTTTATTCACTGCATTGATGGCCCAGGAGCTTTAGATGAAGGCAACCACTGTTTTCTTCCTGGAGCACTGCATGTTTATTTTTCTTCCACTGCCCCGGCATGGAGCGCTGCTCCATTTACCTTGCTGCCACATCAAGACCACCAATACAACAAATGCTGATGGGCCTGGGACCGGTGGTCTCACCACACAGCCTCTTTTCTACTTCATACAGCTCCGGCATGGAGCGATGTTGCAGTGCTTCACCGCTGATGGGCCCGGGGACTACCATTCTCTCCTCTGAGGCCTGAGCTGCTGCATACCTCCACCGCTCGGCGGCACGGGTATGTCTGGTAGGGGTGAGCATCTCAACTTCGATACTGGAGCAAAACACTGTTCACCACCGGGCTCAGCTATTAGCTGTAACAACACACTGCTGGGCAATGCCGCAGGGCCGCCCAAGGCGAGGCAGGGTAACTGTTGTTACCATCCGGCAGGCCAGGGAGAGGGGCAGCCCCCACGCCCAAACCTGCTCCTCTCCCCCACGGATCCAGAGACACTCAGTCTCTGCCACACAAAGCCCGGGAAGGGTGAGGTGTGAACAATCACCTCACCCTTCCTCTAAGCAACTAGGTGCTAAGCACCTAGGAGAAACCAACAGGCAGGCAGGGCGCAGGTTCAAAGACCTGCCCCCCCTCAGGGGGCCAGACAGTCGGGTACACCGGCCTGGGGGCTGGTCTACAGCCCCCACTATGCACATCAAAGACACAGGGCTCCCCTGGGTCTTATAAATAAGAGCAGCACGCTCTAAGAAAACACAATTTGTTTGTGGACCCTGAACGGGGACCCAAACAAACAGGAGGTTCGCTGTTCACTCAGCGTCCTCCAGTGTTTGCTTTTTTAGCAATTTCAAAAGTTCACTGCACCCCGCAGCGTCTTTTTTCCTTTTTCAGAACTTTGTCCCTGTTCTAAACAAAACCATCTGGGCGAACGAGCGGCGAAATCCAAAGGCTAAGGAGTCTCCAGATATGCACGGCATACCGGAGAGCAGGACGACAGGTCGACCCGAGCAAACAGAAGAAAAACAAACAAGGCAGCCCGGCGCAGGCGGCATGTCAATTTCACATTCTCAAGTAGCTGAGCCCCTGCGCCAGGTTGCGAGGCGAAGAAAATATACTTAAGCCCTCTAATATAAACATTCTACTGGCAGCCGGCCAAGGGAGAATCCGCTACAACCGCTGAACCCCCTCCTGTTCCCACCGACAAAGAATGAAAGTATCACAACCTATCTAATAGACGCATGGAACGAAAAGAGATTTGTTTCACGGGAGGTTGCTTATTTTAAAAAGGGTTCAGGTTTAGAGCTATCAAGTTATACAGTAGAGTGGTGAAGTGTCCTGCATACAAACCTGACGTTTGAGGTTCGATCCCCGCGGTCACCTTCAATGCATAAGTTTACAGACGACATTCAATTATAGCCTCAAAAAAAACAAGCATGACAGTGAGCTGTGCGGACAGCGCAGTGGCAACATGGAGGTCTGGGAATAAGACAGGCCAGGAATAATAGGAGTCCAGGAATAATAGGGGTCCAAAGCCTGCACCCGCCACACAGTGCAAATATAAAACGCATGTCGAGCTGAATTCATTTTTTTCTCCTTTACGCTTAGCAAAAGAAGGGGCAATTAAATGAAAATTGCAATAGACTTTAAAGCTTCACAGGTGCAGCATCAGCTAGTTACCCAATACGGGCAACAACATAGCACATTTTTGTCAATCATCCAATTTTAAGGGGCAACAAGCAAACCTGCAGGGATGCTCAATTGTTAACAAAAACAGCTGTTTCAGTTACACAAAGTACTTTTTACTCTTTAGTCAAACAGGCAAAAGAATAATGGCTCCCAAACGAAAGCCACAGGAACCCACAACCCCTTTGCAGAAACCCAAATCACCTCACCTACTAGCAGCCATTGAGGCAGCCGAACATTATGGCTGGGCCTGGGTCAGAGAAAACATATACGGCCTACCAAAAGAAGGGGTGCCCAAGCCACCCGGCCTGGAAGACGACCCACCACCACCAAAGATAAGGAAGTCAACAGAGGGCATGGGAAAAGGTAACAAAACCAAAAAACTGTCAAAATTATGCGAAAGCATGAGTGAAATGCAACAATTATTGCTCGAAATTAGGGGTAAACAACTACTCCCCTGGGCGGGACCGGGCCTACAAGCCCCATCGTACCACTAGAACCCAACATCATTGCAAACCCCCCACCTACAACAATACCAACAGCATCAACACCATCAGCCCCAGCAACACCTCTGCCCCACGCGCCAACAGCACCAACAGCAGCCGCCATAGGACCACTTACGCCAACAGAGGCAACACCAGACCCAACAGGTGCACTAAAAGCATGGGCAACCCCCAATGTAAACGCATCGGGGCAAACAGGTGCAAACAGCAACAGCCCATCAGACATGGTCATGATCAGCAGTGCCCAATTAGAACAAAAACTGAAATCCTTCCATACATCACTGGTGATTATCTAGGTGACACCAAGGCCCTTAACGACGTCTACTTGGTCATCCAAGCCTGGATGGCCCAACATCAGTTGTGCTTGAATGATGACAAGACGGAGCTCCTGATCTTGGGCACTGCACAACGCCTGAGCAGACTAAAGCCATCCTATCAGTCATTCAACATAGATGGTAATATCATTCGTGTCTCAAAAGACACCAAAACGTTAGGTTTCTACCTTGATGCCACACTCTCATTAACCCGACAAACTAATGCTGTCAGATCTGCGTCTGCATACACATGCAAACTTATCGCAGCTTGCAGACCATTCCTCACTACGTCTAACAGCGTTACGCTAGCGAGAACCCTTATTATGGCTAAAATTGATTACTGCAGTGCTCTCTATCTTGGCACCAGCCAAGAGAACCTGAACAGACTTCAAACGACACAAAACAACGCCATTCGCGCCGCTTTAAACATTCCCCGACACCACCACATCACAGAAACCAGAAGTAAGTTAAATTGGCTACCTGTCAAACAAAGAATTTCACTCAAAACACTCGCCCTTACGCACAAATGCCTAGCCAACAAAGCCCCGATCTACCTTGGTAGTCGGCTGTCGCGTCACTCTACCTCCCGACCTCTAAGAACAGCCCAATCCCACTGTCTAGCAATCCCCAGATTTAAATTGCAAAAAGCAGGGGGCTCAAGTTTCCCCGTCTTAGCTTCCAAGTTATGGAACTCCCTCCCTGTTTCAATTAGAGCGGAAGACTCTTTCAATACCTTCAAAGCCAATACTAGATCTTGGCTTTTCAACCAGCTTTAAGGCCGGCTTCACGCTTCTTCCTGACCTACTCTGACTTGCCGACCGCTATTATCACCTATCGGCACTGAAACTACTGTACATATGTATATAAGATCCTCTTGTAAATGTATATAATGATTCTATGTTATACCTGCACCCATGTGTAAATGTTTAATGATTCTCTGTTATGCCTGCATATCTGTAACCTTGTACAAATTGCGCCCTGATGCCTCCGGGCCTGTTGGTTTGCGCGTTATAAATAAATAAATACAAATACAGAAATCCTGAATAGATACAAAAGATGCCTGGCATGGAACATTGACATTACAATAAAAGACGCTATATGGGCAAAAGAGTTCATCGACATCTTTTCACTTATAGAAGCCCAACGAAAAGGGAGAGATGCTTTTAGGGATCCCAAAAAGATAGAGGCGAAAGACATAGCCAGAAACGCCCAGGTAGAACAGAATTGGGACAACTGGTTGCAATCCTTCATCATCTTGGCAACTATATATGAGGAAAAATACCAAGAGGATGGTAAAAAACTATGGGCATACATGGACAAAATCAGAGAGGTAAAAATTGCTCAAAAGGGAAAAACCTGACTAGCATATGATATGAGATTCAGGTGGAGAATGTCAGAGAGGCCAGCCATAGAATGGGACGAGGTACAGAATGACTTATACATGCTAAACGCCGAGCCTACATCAGAGGAAGAGGCCAACCAAGCAACACCCAAAAATAACAAAAATTCACAGGGCCCCAGATTTTCAGAAAATGAAAAACACAAAAAGGGGGAACAGCCCTTTCGGAAGAATCAGCCATGGGCGGCGAAGTCTAATGCCCACAGGCAGAACAAAAACCACTCCCCCAAAGCCAATATCCCATGCAGGAAGTTTGGGAAAAAACCTGTGCAACTGGGGGAAGGAATGCTAGTACAAACACACTTGCACAAACTGCAACGGTGGCCATGCAGCAAGCAATTGCACCAGACTACTAGCCAAAAATGCAAAAGATTAGCACCAACCCTGCCCTGCCAACCCCACTTTTAGAACCAGGTAGAACCCCCATCAATCCAAACAATTTTAGAGAAGCACTGATGAATTACCCAGACAGAGAAACCAGCGAAGCAATCCTGCAAGGTTTCACCAAGGGTTTCATCATCCCTTTCAAGGGAACAGGGACACAGAATATCCCAAAAAACCTGAAGTCAGCCAGGGACAACCCACAAATGGTGGAGAGCAAAATTAAGAAGGAATTGCTACTAGGCCTTTCAGGGATTACATAATATCCCCCTTGGGATTGGTCCCCAAAAAAGAACCTGGGAAAATGAGGCTAATTCATCATTTGTCCTACCCTAAAGTCCAATCACTGAACGACGGCATCCCGCACACTGAATCTGCGATATCCTACACACACTTCCAAGAAGCAGTAACGCTCATACAGGAATGTGGTAGGAATGCTCTGATGGGCAAACTAAACATTGAATCTGCCTTCAGGCTACTGCCAGTTCACACAGACTTGCAGCAATGGCTAGGGTTTACTTTCAAAAACAAATTCTATGTCGACAGATGCCTCCCCATGGGATGTGCCGTATCCTGCGCCCTATTTGAGCAGTTCAGCTCCTTTTTCCAATGGGCTTTTCAAAAACAGAGACCAGGGGCCAAAGTAGTACACTACGTAGATGACTTCATGGTGATGGGACCAGCAAAATCCGAGGAATGCAGTAGAGCCCTGGCCAATTTAGAAAGGATGGCCGCACAGTGGGGCATCCCCCTGGCAACAGAGAAGACGACCAACCAGCCACCAACATAATCTTCCTAGGTATCGAGATAGATTCAGCAAAGGGTTTATGCAGAATCCCAAATACAAAGATAGCTGAACTCCTGGAAAAAATATCAGGCCTAACAACAAAAGACAAGGGCACAGTAAAAGAAATTCAGTCACTGGCGGGAAGTCTCAACTTTGCAGCCAGAATCATCCCCCAGGGGAAGGGTCTAGAGCTAAAAATCAAATCATACACCAAACCCCACCTACACACCCGCATAGGCAAAGAGGTGAAACAAGATCTGGAAACTTGGGGGAATTTCCGCAGAGATTTCCACGGGACCTCACTTTGGCTCACGCCATTGAATACATGGCCAAAAAGGGTCCTCTTCACTGATGCAGACGGGAGCAGGGGTTTTGGAGCCGTACTATACTCAGAATGGGTGGCAGGACACTGGCCCAAATCATGGCAATCTTCTGGGTGGACAAGAATCATCACCCTCCTAGAAATATTTCCCATTTGGCTAACCTTACACATCTGGGGCAGACAGCTAGCTAACACGGAACTCTTGGTCTGGTGTGACAACATGGCTGTGGTGTGCTCCATAAACACAAATACCATTTAGTGCTGAAAGTCCTACGAGCCATGACAGCAGTCACACTACAAGCAAACATTGTGGTCAAAGCAAAACACATCTCTGGAGCAGACAATAATATTGCAGATGCTTTATCTCGCTTTCAGTGGCCAAGATTCCGGGAGCTAGCACCACATGCCTGGGAACAGGTGACGGCAATACCAGCGGAATGCTGGTCGATAATGGGAAACTAAGAATAACGGCATCAATGCCAGCGCCAGAGAGCCCAGGCCGGGATGCCCAACAAGAACTAGGCACCTCAAAGACGGGTGCCAACAACACGCTGCCCACAGAGAACATGAACCCCGGCTCGGGGTTCCTAACAGAGATGGCAGAAAAAGCACTGGCAAACACCACTGCAGCTCAGTACAGTAAGTGCTTACAAACAGTATTTAAAGCCACAGGTTTAAACCATGTAGAATTAATAACGATCAAAGACATAGAAATATTTTTAAAATGGGCGCATAAACAAGGTTTTAAGAGAGATTGGGCAAAAAGACACTTAGTAGCAATTTCATATTTCTCAGAAATATGGGGAGACTCAGACCCCACCCAGAACGCCCTGATCTCCTATGCCATGAAAGGCTGGGGCAGAACAGAGGGACCTCAGGTAGACACCCGCTGCCACCTAGTTTTCAACAAATAAGTAAAAATAGCACACCAGTTGGAAGCCATATGCTGGCATCCATATGAGACCGTGCTATTTAAGACAGCATTTTTTCTGGCTTATTTCGGGGCTTTCCGGGTAGGAGAACTCATCGCCTCCAGCACCAAAGCCAACTACGGGTTAGGCATAATGGAGGCCAGGGTCAGACAGGACAGCGTCAGCATAGATATCCAACAGTCCAAAACGGGAGCCAAAAGAACCATCAATATATGCTGCATTGATGATGCTACAAACTGCCCGGTGTGCATCACCAACCTTTATTACGCACAAAGGCCCAAAGTGGGGGGGGGGTTTCTAATCCACATGGATGCCTCGGCACTAAGCCACTACCAATTTAAAGGAGTGCTGATGAAAGCAATCAGCAACGCGGGATCGGACCCGAAGGAGCTTGGCACCCACTCCTGTAGAATCTGGGCCGCCACCTCAGCATGGCAAGGAGGGCTGGCACCACAACAGCTAAAAAACATAGAGGGATGGAAGTCTGACTGCTACAAAATATACATCAGTCCACAGCTAATATAGCCCCATACCCCAAGCCCCCCTTTTTTTCTCTCCACCCTTCCAGAAACAACAGACGGGGGAAAGACCCCACTCCGATCAGCATGGATAGTCTGACACTCATTCGTCTTTAGGACAGGCCGATGGGCAGAAGAAACCAAAGAGGGCCCACCTTTCAGGTACACCATTGCTTCCTGGTGGGGATACAGAGGCCTCCTTTCGGCCGACATCCACGATACGCTAGCTGAGCTGGTCGCATACAGAGACCCGCTAGCTTTCCTGATAGTACACCTAGGGGGCAACGACCTGGTGACCACTGGAAGAAGAAAACTATTTGAGGAAATTTGCTCCTCCCTAGCTGGCATTTCGCACAACTGGAGGGACACAGAAATATACTTCTCGGCCATCCTGCCCAGAAAGAAATGGCAGGGGGCCATCTGTTACAAATCAATAGACATTTCCAGAAGGAAACTGAACAGGGGGCTAGAGAAATTCTGTATAGCAAGAGGCCTGGGTTTCATAAAACACCCGGCCATTACTTTGGGTGACCCAGACCTTTTTCTCAAAGACAGCACCCACCTATCAAACCAGGGCATGGAGCATTTCTTTCTAGAAATTTCAGCAACCCTAGCCTCCAGGGATTGCCGATAAGATATACTTTTGGGGCAAACCTGTCTGTGTGTGGCGGCACGGGCCAGAGGGGGTAACCTCAGGACCCGGTGCCCAAAAGTATGATATTATTACGATAAGTGATTATTGTTATTCCCATAACCATATCTGCACAATAAAATCCTATGGCCTTTTTATTGACAACACTTGACAAACTGTGTGCTCTAACTTATTCACTGGTGAGGGTAAGGGTTCGGCCAATGTAAGTTGGATGCGTATGGGTTCAGCAGTTATGGGCAATGCCGCAGGGCCGCCCAAGTCGAGGCAGAGTAACTGCTTTTATCATCCGGCAGGCCAGGGAGAGGGGCAGCCCCCACCCCCAAGCCTGCTCCTCTTCCCCACGGATCCAGAGACACGCAGTCTCTGCCACACAAAGCCTGGGAAGGGTGAGGTGTGAACAATCACCTCACCCTTCCTCTAAGCAACTAGGTGCTAAGCACCTAGTAGAAACCAACAGGCAGGCAGGGCGCAGGTTCAAAGACCTATCCCCCCCCCCTCAGGGAGCCAGACAGGATGCCTGGGGGCTGGTCTACAGTCCCCACTATGCACATCAAAGACCCAGGGCTCCCCTGGTTCTTATAAATAAGAGCAGCACGCTCTAATAAAACACAATCTGTTTGTGGACCCTGAACGGGTACCCATACAAACAGGAGGTTCGCTGTTCACTCAGCGTCCTCCACTCTTTGCTTCTTTACCACAAAACCTTCCCACCCTACAAAAGAAGGGAGAAGAACAAAGAAAAGACCAAGGAGGACACTGGATGGTGACCACTACAAGTCATGGGACAAGAAGGTGGCACGGGCCAGAGGGGGTAACCTCAGGACCCGGTGCCCAAAAGTATATTATTACGATATGTGATTAGTGTTATTCCCATAACCATATCTGCACAATAAAATCCTACAGCCTTTTTATTGCCAACACTTGACAAACTGGGTGCTCTAACTTATTCACTGGTGAGGGCAAGGGTTCGGCCAATGTAAATTGCATGCATATGGGTTCAGCAGTTACGCTGACACGGGTGGGGGTGAGCTGGACTCTCACCTCACTCTTCCTTCACTCCGACACGGAGATGCCTGTCCCTTCACCGCCTGGCGGCCCGACTACACAGACGGGGGGGCACTCATCAGCCTGAACATGGAGCCGCTGATGGCCCCGGGATCAGGAGGGGCAGCGGGGGCCTTATTTGTGTTTCAGTTTCATTGTGCCAGCATGGGCTACTTCTTTTCATCTTCACCAGCTACATGGCAGTAGGCGTTGTTGGCCTTTCATTCTTTTTTTCATTGCTCCAATGACAGGAGCACTCACCGTTCACCGCCCACCACAGGATCATACAAGGGCCATTTATATTTTGCTCTCTGGGGAATCCAGAGGCTTATGTCCCAGCTCCGATCACAGAGTTGACGCATTACAGCTGGCATCCTCCTCCCCACCAAACGGTAGTCTGGAGCACACTCAGCAGGGCTTCGCTTTCTTCCTGCGGTCGGATGCCACTTCCTAACTCTTCGATCCGGCGCACACTTCTTTACCTTGGACTGGCCTGATGCCACAGGTTTGCCTTCACCCCAGCCGCACGAGCACTCTCTTCACCAAGGGCCGCAACTGGGGTGGTGTTGCTGGCAGGGTGCTGGCGCGGCCACTCTCTATTCTCGGCGGTGGGTTGTGCTTCCACTCTCCTCTCTGGTGCCACTGCTCCCTATACATCTGCAGGGAGCCTGGCATAGCAGACAGCCAGGCGGCCACACCATCACGTGGGGGTCTTCCTCATCATCGCCATTGTTGTGGGGGCCGGCTATTGGCATCAAGCCGGCGGCCTAGGGTGGCCAACTGTCCCGGATTTTGCGGGATTGTCCCGCAACTAGGGACTCTGTCCTGCAGTTTGCAGAGTGGCTGTGCGGGACGCAGGTTGTCCCGACTTTCGGGACAACTAACGTCCCGCACAGCCACTCTGCAAACTGAAGTGGGCATGTACACAGCAGGGCGCTGCCGCCTGCTGCTTTCATTCTCCGGGCGGCTCTGCAACCCTCGCTCCTTTTGAGCCACAGGTCGAGCTGTAACTCTCTGACACCTGGCTTAATTGAAATGCTAATGCTTTGTTCCTGGGGTCGTGATGGTCATGTTTGCAGTTAAAAAACGTGACCATCACTGCCAAAGGACAAGCTATTTGCATTTCGATTAAGCCAGGAATGAAGAGCCATTAAAAAAAATTACATAAAAAAAAGGTGGGCCAAAATGAATGACGTGACGTCATCACCACCGCGAAAGACTATCAAAGAGTTGGCCACCCTAACTGCCGGCCCGAGGGGTGATAGGTACATCAGCACCCTGGAAGCCCAGTGCCTCAGGGGCTGTGGGGTTTGCCAGGGGTTTGCCAGGGGACACCCGGCCTTATGTGGGGGCAGGGTGGGCCATACCTAGACCAGGCAGATCCTAGCCACCTTGCTGACACAAGGGTCCCACGGTATCATGGCCTGCAGGCCTAAATGAGACACAGACTCAGGCATTCCCTTATGGAGTCTGCAGGCATTCTGAGGCACTTGCCTGCATTTGCTCCTTTTATTAGGTTGGGCCATGACAGTCATGGCCAATCTTAAAAGGGCAATACACATGGGAGGGCCATTCATAACACTGCCCATTTTAAAAGGGAAATACACATGGGAGGGTCACACATCACAATAGTGACCTTGTCCTTTCACCAAAATCTCAGGGATAGCGCATGGACCATCACAAGATTCTGTGGATTAACTGCGTACTGACATCACCGGAAGTGGTAACACTAGATTGTGTGTCCTGAAGACTGCCTATTACATGGATGTTTTTGAAGCAATGCATTTGTATTTTATAAAATGTACATAGAGTTTTCACTAAAGCGCTGAACAATGAATTAAACAAGATTATAAAAATCGGTATATATACATAGAAACTAAGAAGGAATACTAAGATTTGGGTCTTAGGCTGAAAGCAAATGAGATTTTAGACGGAAGCAAAACAGAAAAATAGAGAGAGAAGCCCGAATAGGAAAAGGCAGTGAGTTCCTGTGTTTGGGTGCAAGAAGTGAAAATGAAGGAAAGGGAGATGGGGCACGGGGTGGCTTCGGGGTAGCATGTAGAAATTGAGATTTGGTGCTTGATCATCGAGTCCGTCTATAAAGTGAAAATGAGAGAGGAAAGATAAGGAGGAGCAAGACCGCAGATATCCTTGGACACAATGCAAAGAAAGTGGAAGAGAAGACGAAAGTCGAAAGAGGAGCTGGGAAACAGATTCATATGCACACGTGAGCCGCCTCATGTTAATTAACTATAATTCCAGACAAAATCACACAGGCCTAAACCAAACAGAAACTGGGATTATGCTTGTTTTAAATAAAGGTGGTCCACTTTTATTACAGGTAACAACCTTTGGGGAGCAGAGCTTAGCCCTACCTATGCATAAATAATGGACACAACTTGCCTCTCTTCCCTGGTCTCCCCTCTGCCCTCAATAGACACCCTTTCCTGCTGGTCAGCCATTGCTCACTCACCCAGTCTCCGCTACCATTGATTTATGCTAGCATTTCAGCAGCATGGCTTGTCAATTCAAGACACTAAGAAAGCAGCATTGGCAAAGAAAATAATGTGGGCTTTTGTGTAGGGATGGGATGGTCGTTTACCTGGCAATTAGATGGCAACAGCTGGCACATGGTGTGAGTACTGGGGAATATGATGGGAGTATCTGGCAAATGCATTTTCATTGCACTAGGAGCTGATTAACAACTGCCAATACACTCAGAAGACTACTTAAAGATACCAATGGCAGCCACATAAAAGCCGATAGTTTGATGTTACTGCATGATAGAGCTAGCTTGAAGAGTTCCCGGTGGGCGCGTTTTGGGCAGGAAGGGGCCAGTAGAAGGGGGAATGGCCATAGGTAAGAGAGTGGCCTTGGATGGTTAATGTGTGGGTAAAAAGCCAAACAACACAGACAGACTGTCCCGCCTTACATCCCATCTTCCCCTTATCTATAGTCCTATGCTCCTAGTTCTGGTTTTACAGGTCATGCTAGGAGGATTTGTAGCACACACTGCTGCCATTTGCATGCTCTCCAGATGTTCTTGTGGATCCGAAAGAGGTTGGGTGGGTTGGGTTATTTAGAAGGGGGGGATAAAGCAAATTGTGGTGTCTTGTGTTGATGGTGCATATTGAAAGTGCCATAGCTTTCATTCTGTTGGGAGCATTAAGGGCTTTGTCTCAAGAGTACAAATCTTATGGTTTGAGAATGGGTGTCCGTTGGCCGGGGCTTGGTATGTCAGTTGGTGCTCGACGTGTAGAGTTGTATTGGTTGGAGTTTGTTTTAAAGCTGTGTGCAGGTTGGATAGTTTCGTTTTGCATGTGGTGAGTAATTAGAAGAGATCGAGATTCAGTCGACACGGTACCAGTTGGTTTTTCCTTATCATGACCAGAGAAGCACCTCCTAGTAACCAAAATTCAAATGGAAGGAACCTCCCACGAGATCCTAGGGACCATCAGCCAAGGGGGAGATGTGCAAGTGCACAGGGCAACATGGGTGTGGTCTCGTGCAGACAGGATGTGGCCAAACAGCTCAGACTGGACTGCCGCATTTGGGGTGGGGCCTAGCCTGATTTGCATATTGGATTTCCCCTTTGTGTAATGGCTTGGCAGGGTGAAGAACGATTGTCTGGAGAGATGCCCAGAACTATGCTGGGGATTAAGATTAATTCTAAACCTTCCTGCCATCACCTTCTTTGTTTTGCTTTAGTAACCCTGAGTGGGACAGGTATGCCCAGACATGGGTCCCGAGCCTGCTGGGCCTAGAAAGCCAAGCTACACCTCACTGATAACGCCCGGTGAGGCCCAAACATTTCTGTGTTTGCTTGGGTTCACGTGCAGAAGGGGCGTGACCTAGCAGTTTGGGACGGACCGCCCCTTTTGCGATGGGACCAAGTCTGATTTGCGTATGATCTTTCACCTTCTGTAATGGCTTGGCAGAATGAATAACAGTGGTCTGGAAGGATGCCCAGAGGTAAGCCAGAGGTCCACATTAATTCTAGACCTTTCAGCAACCACCTCCTTTGCTTTGCTTTGAAGGCTGGTACAAGGCATTATACCTCACCAACCCCTTCAAAACTGAAGACGATGATGGTGTTGTTCGCTTGCTCACCTTTGCCTCCAACACATCATTTATATGCAGAAACTCATGCCCTCACTCTTGATCCAGCAGCTACCCATGCCACCAAACCTATGCACCTGTTTAAAACCCCATATGCTTTCATTGTAGGGACTGTTCTATACGTGTCCCTGATCATGTCTCTTACTCAAAGACCTGTTGTGTTCCAAATGAGCCAGCTCCAGATGAAATGGGAAAGTCTTTCAGCTGTGGCAGGGATATTCGAATTAACCTAGAGGAGCTGGATGGGCCGGAGGGAAGCAGAGGCTGTGAAGGAATGCAGCCATCACCCTCTTGCTTATGAGTTTAGGCTTCTAAGCTCGATTGAAGTTCTAGGGCACCTATTGTAGCACCTCTAATAAGAGAAGGTCCCAATGGTATGATTGATGGGGCCAGAACACAGGAATACCTACTGACGCCCCCACCCCCATTGTAGTGTCTGGCCTTCAGTCACTGCTCATATTCAAGACCTAAAATGACCCAATCCAAATAAAGAAAAACTCCAGAGGAGATTCACATGGCCTCCACTGCAGTGGGCAAATCCGAAATAACTTTAAAGGGATAAATCCTAAAGCGGGTGCAGTCATCGAGGTGCATGCAGCTCAGCACAGGTCGCGGTCCCAGTGCTCAGTCATTCCAAGGCTTTGTTTCCAGTGTGCGATACGTTCCTGCACACTGTGGCTCACCTCAGGCCACAGTCCTGGTGTGCGACATCTCAGTGCACAAGCCCAGAATAGAGGCAGCAGTTGCTACTGTCTTCCTGTAGGTCACAATGCTTAGCTGTTCCTTCTCCTTCTCAAATGCCTCCTATAAGTCTGTGCCATTCACACTGTGGGCTTCCTGCAGACGCAGTGATATTGTTTCCAGTGGCAAGAGAAATATTTTGTGTCTTCTATCCATATGGATCCTTCATCACATTTGTTCTTCCTTGGCCATAAGCACAATTCCATAATGACCAGTGCCCTATGTTCCACTGTTAGACGTATCCCAATCCAAAATGGCTACCCACTACTTCGGATGTTATGGACGTTTCCTGCACTGAAAAGGAATGCTGCTTGCTTCTCCTCTGTGGCTCAACAGTGCCAGTTGGTTAGTCGAGTTGCTCACGCCTTCCTTGCTTCATGCTCTTCTTTTGTAGTTGTACCCCGTTATTCTTGTTTGTTACTAGATATTGATAATCTGCGAAGGGTTTATCTTGGGTGGCTTAGTTCATTGTGTCGGAACCCTGCATGGGTTCTGCTTCTTTCTACTACCCTAGTCCCTTTGTGTTGCTCTACCCTGGTCCTTTTGTGTTGCTCTACCCTGGTCCCTTTGTGTTGCTCCACTTTGGGTTCAGTGGGGTGGAGAGAAGCTGTCACCCTGTTTTCTACATTGATTGCTACACCAAGGACGTCAGGGTTCAGGTAAGATCTGCTCTTCTTAATACTGTTCACTGAGAGGACATCTGAATCTTAGGGCTGAAGGGGTTTGGGACAGAAAATACCTGTATGCCCCATTGTAATGTCTGGGTGAGAACTGTCTCTACTTCTCAGTCTCACAGCGCCATCCGCCCGATCCAAGTCCCAGTATGGCAGGTCTTGCGTGTAGCCAAGTCACTGCTTTCGCATTCCTCTGCAACTTTTTCCGACACTCATTCACATTTCCCTTCCATCCAATAACCGTAAGTAGGTTCCCCGGTGAAAACTACAATTAAACAGTCTCAAAGGTTTCTACTAGATCCAGTTGCGGCAAAGGGGTTTGATTGGTGTATGCGTGTCCAAGGTGGAAAAAAACCAAGGCTCATTTTTTCTAGTTAAATAAAAATATCAACGGTTGTAGTGTTGTGAAGCCACGACCTGTATCACGTGGGAAGGAAGGGAGCCAGAAGGCATGGGGAGCGGGATGGGCGAAAGGGGAGGGGTTAGAGAGAAGCACCGGTTTGGAGGTGTGCATGAAGAAGTAAAGATGTGCTGCAAGATATCCTGTGTCCGCGCCTGATGTGTCCACCAAATGTTTGCTACTGCAGAGGGTCTGGTTCCCTCACCTGGACATGCAAGTAGATGTTCTCCTCAAGGACTGTACCACCTGCGCTGCCATCAACCTACATACCAGACTAGAACCCCTATGAATGACGGAGCTACCGGAGAAAGAATGGGACGGTATTGGCATCGCCTTCTTTGGGCCCAGTGATGGGGGTAACTATGTGCTTTGTGGCAATGGTCCAACAGGTGAGCTCCACAGTCGCATAACACACCATCCTGACTTTCGATCGGATGTTCACGGGATATGTGGTGCCATGCGTAGTCAAGTCGGACAACAGACCCCCATTCACGAGTCAGGATTTCCGGACATTTGCAGAGTACATGGGTTCCAGCACAGGAAAATAACACCGCTATGGCCCCAAGCAAATAGGATGGTGGAGCGTTTCATGAGCAAGATCAAAAGAAACATCCAGTTCACTCAGCTGACCGGAGAGCGGGTAGAAAAGGGACTGTACCCACTGCTTTGAGACTATCGGAACACCACTCACAGCACTACCGGAAAGGCTTCATCTGAAATCATGTTTGGTCGGAACACGCCTGCCACACTTTACCCTCCCAGAGGAAGCCTATGCAGAAGGTCGGAACCTGAGGGAACGTGGCGCACAAGCAAAAGAGGACCTGAAGCATCACACCGATGCCAAGAGGTGAGCCTGCAAGGTGAGCCTACAGCAAGAAGACACAGTGATAGTGAGGCAACCCCGTACCCACAAGCACACTGCAGCCTTCAATGACAGAGTCACAAAAGTAAAGGGATCTCTTGTAACCACTGGAGATGCACGGCGGCAGGTGACCCAGAGGTCCCTGCACTTTAGGAGGGTCGCCGGAACAGTGCTGAGGAAATCAGAGAGTGAGGAGACAGCTGGAGGTCACCCGACACTCCTTATAGAGGAGATGGAAAAGAGTGCAGTGATGGCCTCTGGGACCCGCCCACTGTCCCAAGCCCTCAGGTGAGTCCCCCTAGCTGGCCACAGAGAGCTAGAAATAGACACATGCCAACGTTTATTGTAAACAACTCATAAACAAACATTGCTTTCAGTAAAGATTTTCACTGTGAGTGCCACATGCGCACACGTTTTCTTAGGGGACTGTAATGTAAACTTATGGCCTGGACAGGATTGAATGAGATTGTATTCCTGATAGGTGCACGGTCGGCAGTTTCCAAATCCCCAGTTCATTGAGCACCTTGAAGTGTGATTGAGGATCCGCAAAGCAATAAGAGACCTCTTGGTTGGGCATAGGGCGACACTACAGTGACTTACACTAGTGCAACCCCAGCGAAGAAACACCTCCAGTCTACCATATAATAAAGAAAGCAAAAGAGTACAATATGAATGTATTTCAATTACAGGCATAAAGTAGGTAATTTGTAAACACGTAGTTATCAATGTAAACATTGCCAAGTCCTAAGTAGAGGGAAATAACTTGCTGACCACCATCCCACCTCCCGCACTGCCCTGCAACCACCCCCCTGAACTGCGCCAGCGCCCATGACTGAGTACACAAACGGATACTTGAAGAGGAAAACTCACTCTCTTGGCACCCTTCTATTGAAGTGAGAAGACCTTCAAGGAGCCCAGGAAACTCTCCCTGCTCTCAGGCCCAGAGACAAGGCCTCAGCCATGGCGGGCATCAGATTAATCCACTCCACAGCCTTGCCACAAGAGTTTGCAGTTACGTTTGTCCTTGCACATGCATTTCAGCAGTGCCCACTGCTGGACCTCCAGGGAGACACAACATCTACATAGGTTGAGCAGACCCAAGCTGAGCCCTGCAATCCGAGCACTTCATTAGGATTGAGAGCCAGTATCCTGCCACTGACTGTGAGTGGGTCTCTGGGGAAAGACAAACTTCTGCTTCTGCTCTGTGCCACCCTTCCCGCACAGAGCAGACCTTTATGCAGAAAGAGGCCGAGAGCTTAAAAATGAAAAGCTGGCTCCCCAAGCCAACCATCCGGCAAGCCACTCTACATTTGTATCGGAGAAATACTTCATTTATATTAGTTTATATTTGTGTCTGCACTATGATTTTTGGACAGATGCAGTCTGCAGCCGCTCTGCTTGTTAAAGGACACTTTACACGTTTTCGTCCCTATTTACTTATTTTATTAATTGTGCATCTGTAAAGCGCTTATACGTCAATAACTTGTGTTTCAAAGCGCCCACCGGGCAACAGGGAGGGGATGAACAACAAATACAACAATGAAAGATAGAGGCAAACCTACTGGGCCTTGTAGCATTCAGAACGTGCAAGTGCAGAGAGAAGGGATGAGGGAGTGTGGGGGGTGGGGTAAGTGCAGTCTCGGACTGGCCTATAGGGCAATAGGCCCATGGCCGAACCAAAAACACAAAATGCCTGTGTAGCCAGTTTTTTGGGACAGTCTGATGAAATGCCGCACTATGTGGCTAGTAGTTTTGACCAGTGTTGCTGATAAATATTCTTTAAAATGCGCAATTAGCATCACATTGTATCAAAAAAGTCCTCCTTGGGCACTATTCAAACAGTCTGTCACAAAAGGAATGAATAGCCATTGGCAACTGGGCCACTTTTTCATTGGTGCCCGAGAAAATGTTATGGCCCAGTCCGACGCTGGGTAAGTGGTAGGTGTATCAAGAGGTGTATCAAGAGCTAGGGAGTGAGCAGCTGTAAGTGCCTAGGTGGAGTGGTCGGCCACCAATAAAGGTTAGTGCAGGCCTGCAGTGACAAAGACCAGTGGGTGCCAAGGCACAGTATTGGGGACCGGGGGACTGGAGGCTGTAGGCGATTGGATGTGGGAGGCCAGGACCCGGGATGGCACATAAGGGCTCTGGTCACTGATCTCAGCAACTGTGGGATTTAACAGAGGATGGAGGAAGGGAAGGAGGAAGTGAAAAGGAAAGTCTTGCATAGCTTCTGGAATTTGAGGAGATTCGGCTCAAGATGCAGACGAAGGGGGAGGCTATTCCATAGGAGAGAGCTCGCAGAGGAAAAAGATCAGCCACCAGCTCGCTGTTTAGCGAAGCTTTTAACACACAGAGAGTCGGTGACTGAGGAACGTAAAGATCTGGAGGGAGAGTATTTAGTGAGAGCAAGTTATATAATGCGTACTGCCTGGTCCCAGACAGCCTTGTGGATGATGCAGAGGGGTTGAAATTTGATCCTTGCAGCAACCGGGAGCCAGTGGAGGGTTTTTAGGGCTGGAGAGATGCGGTCCCTGGGCTTGAGGCCAAGGATAAGTCTTGCAGCGCTGTTCTGGATTAGTTAGAGGCATTGTAGAGAAGAAGAGGGTAGATTAAGGAAAAGGATACTGTAGTAGTCTAGCCTAGAGAGAACCAGAGCTCTAGCGACATTGAGCTTCTGGGGAAGTGAGGAAAGGAAGAATTCCTTTGAGGAGGTAGTGTTGAAAGTGAGACTCCAAGGTTTCTGGTTTCAGGTGAAGGAAAAGGGGGAGAGCCCATACAAGATGGCCAAAGTGAGGGACAGAAAGAGGGAGAAGGGGTCCCAATGGGAATGATCACAGTCTTGCTGGCGTTGAGGCAGAGATCATTAGAAGTACACCAGGACTGGATGGAGGATAGGCAGTCAGGAATGATGGAGAAAATAAGAGAAGGATCAGCAGGAAGTTTGAAGAAGAGTTGTGTGTCATCTGCATAACACTGGAAGTTTGGGGAGAAGGTGGAAATGAAGTGTGCAAGTGGAGCAAGGTAGTTGTAAAAGAGCCAGGGAGAAAGGTTGGAGCCCTGGGGTACACTGCAGGTGGAGATAGAGGTGGAGGAGGAGAAGGAGCCCAGAATAACGTGGGACAGACGATCACTGAGGAAGGAGGTCAGCCAGCTCAGTGCCCGCTCCGAGATACCTAGGGTATCGTGGAGTAGTTATATGAGGATAGAGTGGTTGACCGTATCAAATGCAGAGGAGAGATCAAGTAGACTGAGAACAGCTGGAGAGTTACAATCAAGAGATGCAAGAACTTCCTCACGGGTGTTCAGAAAAGCAGTTTCCATGCCCCTGGATGCTTGGAATCCAGATTGATGGTCGTGGAGGCAACCAACAAGTTCAGTGTGCTGGGTCAGTTGGGGGAAGACCAGCTTCTTCAGGAGTTTCCTAAGAAAGGGGGTGATAGATATGGGGCAGTAGTTGGCTGGACAAGACTGGTCTGTGGAAGTTTTTTTCAGGAGGGGGCCGTACAAGGTAGTACTTGAGGGAGGAGGGGAAGATCCAGTAGCAAAAGGGTGGTTACAGGAATCAGTGAGTGCAGCTGCAAGGGAGCCAATATTGTCCTTAATGGTTCTGGAGGAGCAGGGGGAAACCTGTTTGGAGAAGACCTTCATGGAGAGGACAACTCTGATGACCTCATCAGGTGTGATAGGAGAGAAGGAGAGAAAGGCAGAGGGGGGATGGGAGGCCATAGGAGGCAAGGGGGTGGGTGAAGAGGAGGGGTAGAGAGATGCCAGGGTACTCAGGATGTCATGAGTTCTCAGTGAAGTGTGTGGCCAGTGCGTTGCAGAGGGCCTGGGAGGGAAGAGGAGAGGAGGAGACTGCAGGTGGGGGGCAGGTGTTGCCTAGTTTTCTACAGATTTTAAAGAGTTGAGCCGTGTTGTTGGATGCACCAGAGACGCAGGCCTGGATGTGGTCCATTTTCTTGGTGCAGATGGAGAATCTGTATTGCCTTTGGAGCTGGCAACAGGCCAGTTTGATGAGCCTGAGATCTGCCACTTCCGTTCCACAGCTCTGCACTTGCGTTCCAGTGCCTCAAGTTCAGAATCGTACCAAGTGTTAGGCTTAGAGGCATGTTTCAGGCAGATCCTCATGACTGGGGCAAGAATATTAAGGGTATTGGTAATGGCAAGATGGAGGTTGCTGCGAGCGGAGTCAGAGGTAGGCTATGCAGTGGGAAGAGAAGGGGGATGAAGGAAGATGCAAAGGCAGCAAGTAACACTCATTTCATCGGACGGATGTTTGTGAATGCAGTTGGCATTGCTGAGGGAGGCGTGGTCAGAGGTCTGAGAGGACCCAGGTGAGAGGAGAGAGTGGTCTGACAAGGAGAGTGGGGTGGTCAGCGGGGGGGGGAAATATTGGTGTGGATGAAGGCATCAATTTAAAAAAAAAATGTTTTATTGGTTTCATAAATCAGACATAGAGGCGAAAAAGAAAGTACATTTACAAATGTAAACATTTAAACGGATGATCATTTCAGTCATTTCCTTAATTCGTTCCCTCTCAATATCAACATTTACAAAATAAACCTTTAACATTATCATAAATCCCATTCACAAAACACAATCCAAATTTATTCGAGAGCCACCTCTACTTCCGAGGTTTTTAATAAGACAGCTTCTAACATTTTCATAGTAGCAACTACAAGCTTGGTTTGAAAGGGACCCCTAGGGGATCCTGACGTCTATGGAAACAAGCCGAGTCACCACACACGATAGATACGCCAGACACAAGGTTGTATTCCCAAAGCTAGGGTTTATTGGAAAGCAAAAGTCTCAGTTGGCCAACTCGGTCTCACGCCCCGCGACGTGTATCTCTAGACCTCGAGGGACGCAAGAGAGTGAATTACGTACATCAGTTACATATATACAAAATGCATATCAAACAATCAGCTATGACATGTTTAACACCCCCCTTTTATTGGGTTTCTTTGAACTTGGTGTGATGATGAACATCTCCGACAATTATGTCACTGTCAAACATCTATTCTAGTAACAATTTGCAATTTGTGAGTGCGAAGGCATCTTTCAGTTGTTGAATAGAACACAGCGCTTCTGTTCTTGGAAGCAAGCTACATACGGGGGGGATGAGTAGCATTCCGGGCCTTGCTATCTATTAGGTGCTATTTGTGTCCTGGGAGCCGACACGCTCTAGCGGGCTTAGCAAAGGTGGGCCATAAGAAGAGCATAATTCAAGCCTTTAGCTGTATTATTCTAACATATTCTACCATATAACGAGACTGGCTGGCAGCTGCGAAATGATTAAATGCCCTGCAGCTCTGCTTCAAGGCTACATTCGGGAGGGAGCCGGGCATTTTTCCTGGGGCTTCCTACGTTTGTGTATCAACAAACTCTTGTTATCCTCCCGACCCTGCGGCCTTGTCCTTTTTACATACGAGCAATGTAAGCGGAAAATATACTGCGATAGCAATGGGACAGAAAGCAATGAGCAATGGTTAGAAAACAAAATGGCGATTCTTGCTACATCAAAATGGCCGTTCATTGGCAAACTCGAAAACCTATATTCTGTCATATCGTGCATAAGACGGTTGGCCCACGGCCACCAAAATACGTTTGTGTCACAAAGTAGAGGTATCCATTTTTCTAGACTGACCTCCTTTGGCTGTATGCCAAACGTCTCATCTATTTATTGAAACCTCCTCTAGTGATGATGAGTCTGAAGTACTTATGTCTGAATTTTGCATGCTATCGTAAACTTCATCATCCTCATCAATATCTATTGCCATCAACTCTTTTACTGCTCTCATCTCATTTGGGTCTTGGTCAGTTCAACCATGAGGTTGCTTTTTCTTTGTCATCATATGCATACATCCTTCCGTACATCCCTCGGTTACCTCAGTGCAAACTATGGGTAGACAATGTATGCAACAACAGCACGTCAGGAATATTCCAAACACCACTACTAATATTGAGATCAACTTCCATCCCCAGGAACGTAGTATTCCTCAAAACCAAACTCCTATTCCCCAGCTTCCTTCTCCAGTAGGGAGTTCAGAGCTTAGGACATGCATTTTCTTTATTGCTTCAAAGATTGTAGGGGAATAGTCATCAACATAAACGCAACACGCTGATCCCACTATTTTGCAAATTCCCCCACGATCGACCAGGATCACATCGAGAGTCATTCTATTTTGCAGTGTCATTAACCTGATTCCTCTTTCTTCCAACGTCATGTTAAATAGTATATCTGTTGTTGTGTTTATTGTATTTTTTAGGATTCTGGACAGTTGCCTTATATTATAGGAGTTCACTATCTGCCCTAAGAATGGAATGAATGGTTTTGCTACATCAGTTGGTATTAAAACACCCTTGTCAGTCCTTTTGACTCTAGTTCTGGATAGTCTGGCCATGTCTGCTGTTTCTAAAAGGAATACTCCTGGGAACAGTAGACCTAGGTAACATGTACCTCCCCAGTTTCTGGGCAACCAAGGATATGCTTTCTCTCCACATATAAAATAAACTGGTTCGCCTACATATACTGGTTCTATTTCCCATTTTAATACCACTGTATTCATGCATCCAGTATATGTTCCGACTGAAAAAGAGCCATTCTTTTTTAGACAAAAAGGGACAGTTCTTGGGCTATAATTCACTGTGTAAAATGGGGGGATTGCATCTTTGTCCCCTTCTGTTCTTACACGAAACGTCATTACAGATGTTTTTTCTGGTGGGGACAATCTATCTCGTATATTTTCTCGTGTTATCTTTCGTGTACTTTTCCTTGTAGGTTCTGGGGCTATTACTTGTGCTTTATGGAAAATGGGACAACCCACAGGCTTCATTATTATCTCCTCAAACTCATTCATGTTGGTTCTGTCTAATTGACCCATACTACTCTCATTCCATTTCCCATAAAACATTGCACCTAAAGATGCACTACATGCAGAACTTAATGGTAGTGGCTGTACATACCACCCTATTCCTTTCCCAGCATGCTGTGGTAAATGGGCACATACCCAGCAATTTGTTTTCTTCAGAATTGCATGTGTCATGTTCATGATTAATAACAAGGTATTATTTCCAAAACCTTCCCTGGGGGCAGGGTATGGGTAACCACCTGAACCGGGCTTTCAGTAGTGGATATATTAATTATTGGTAAAAACATTTCTAATGGGTGTATCGCTTCCACATACCATAGTATTAGGGCTGTCGATATTGGTGCTACCACGCTCATAAAGCAGATTATTATTGTCAGTGCCAGCATACAATTCGTTTTACCATGTGTTTTTCTTAAGCTTACAGTCTTTATAATTGACTCATTCTCAGCAGTGGTGGTGCAGGAGGAGGCTGGAACCGGTCCCGGCATGTTTCTCGTCGTCCTTCTTCTTCCTTATTACAGTTCGTCGTGGATATTTCTCTTCGTTGCGCTTGCTCTGATGTCAATAAGTTTAACGGGATTGTCACAGTTCAGTTCTGCCTGTCCTTTTATCCTGGATTTGTTCATTTGTTTTTAGGCAAGATCACTTGTCCTTTCTTATACTGCTCAGAGGACCTTTGATCAGTTATTTTATCGCCTTAGTATCATGTGCGCCCAGCTTGTCCGCTCTGGTTCTTGACACATGTACTTTTATGATCGCACCAAGGAGCCGCGAGTCCTGAATTGTCGGACTTGCACAATTCTCACGCTTCTCTCCTCTACACCTCTAGTTCCTTCTCCGTCCATGAGTTGAACCAGAGGTTGACATAAACACCAAAAAGAACTGCGGATCACTTTGTCTTCCGAGGCCGCAAGTTGTATCGCCTTACTCCTGGTATCATGTAATCCGTGAACAGTGCCGGTGCACTTCCAGATTCAGGCTCAAAGTCAGCCTGTGGCGCTACTGCAGGTGCTGGTGTGCGCCGCGCCAATGAAGCAGATCCGTTCTTTGGCGTGCTGGCAAGTGCTGGTGGGTGCCAAAGGGGTACACGATTTGTTTCTGCTGGTATTTGCGAGGCAGATTTCGTGTCGGCCAGCAGTGATGTCGATTCTTCTGGGCAACGTTGGGGCACTCTTTGCCCTTCCCCCTCTTTGGCAATCGTCTCAGGCTTTGTTTCGAGTTTCACTTCTCGTTTTGGCAGATTAGGTGGCTGCTTACTGGCAACAGTTTCTTTCGTTTCTGGGACCGTTGTCTCTTTCCGGTCATCAGTGTCAGGCAAGTCTTTCAGTGCATTTGGAATCTTCTTGGCATGTATGGCATGGATCCACGACTTCCTTCCATCCACCCGTATTGCCGTCTGCGTCGCCAAGAGTACTTGATAGGGCCCTCGCCACCTGGGTGCTAATGATGACTTTCTTTCAAAATTCTTTAGCAGCACCCAGTCGCCTGGCTCCAGCGCGTGCCCCGGACCGTTGTATCTAACTGGTAATGCTTCCTGCACCTGCTGATGAATCAAACGCAATTTCTGCATTAAAAGGCCACAATAAGTACTAAGCACAGGATGTTCTACCTCACTAAGTCGTTTTGGCTGTGGTGCGCACCATACATTTGCCGGCCTCCCCATCACGATCTCGTACGGGGAGAGCCCAGTTTTAGCCTGTGCAGACGTACGCATGCATAATAGTGCTATTGGTAATGCATCCACCCAACTCAACTTGCTTCCCGCACAAATCTTGCTAATCTTTGATTTAAGAATCCCGTTGTGCCTCTCCACAAGACCAGCAGAACTCGGATGCCTTGAACTATGGAATCTCTTATCAATCTGAAGACCAGCACATATCTGTAATACCACTGCGCCCACAAAATGTGGTCCATTATCAGACCATAGGACACGGGGCAAGCCAAATCTGGAAAAGTACTCCTTCAACATTACTTTTGCCGTGCTCATTGCTGTGCAGTCCTTCAAGGGATATGCCTCCACCCACTTACTGAATTGCACAGATCACCACCAAGACGTATTTTTGGCACCTCTCCATCTCTATGAAATCAAAATGGATCACCTCAAATGGCATGGAGGGCGGGCCAAAACTGCCTGTTGGAGTCACTGTTCCCTTCCCTACATTGTGTTGCAAACACATGATACAGTTCTGCACCAACCTCTCTGCATTCTTTTTTATGTTTACATTCTGCCAAACTGTAGAAAGGTGCTGTATTATCTTCTTCGCACAGATGTGCGTAGGGCTGTGGGCCACTGTGACCATTGCAGTCATGTACGAATTTGGCAACATCCAGTTTCTAGTTCCCTTGTCCACCCAACAACCCCCCAGATCCAACTCAGCAGATCCCTCTGCCCACCCCTGTATTTCATCGGCCGTAGCTTCGGCCTGCATTTCTTTGACACTGGCAACTCCATTTTCTATCATACAGGGTACTTCCTCAGTCTGAACCGTCATCATTTTGGTATTCAAATCAGTGGCAGTTTGTTTCGCAATTCTATCTGCAAACGCTTTTCCCTCTCCTACTTTGCATGTTACTTTTTTATGTGTCTCGCATTTCACTATTGCTAGGCGCTTTGGAAACGTGAGTGCAGACAGCAATCGTACAATCAAAGGGCCATGTTGAATTCTGGCGCCATGTGATGTCAAAAATCCTCTCTCAACCCAGAGTCGACCAAAATTATGAACCACTCTAAAAGCATGCTGACTATCAGTGTATATATTGACATTCAAATGTTCAGAAATCTCGCAGGCTCTGGTTAATGCTATTATCTCTGCGGCCTGTGCTGAATTATAGGGAATTCTTTTGCTTTCTACAACACTCCCTAGGGTAGTGATAGCATATACGGCAGTTGTCGTGCCATCTGGTAATTTAGAACATGAGCCGTCAAAAAATAACTCTCCATCTGGCTCTTTCTGTGGTATATCACTTAAATCAACTCTCCCCTTAGTTTCTTCCTCAGTGACCATTAAGCAATCGTGGGGGGGTGATTCATCCTTCCCAATTTCTTTTATGGTTGGTGGCATTAATTCTGCAGGATTCAAAGCGCTACACCTCATAATTTGGATATGGGGCGCGAACAAGATAATCTCATATCTTGTCAATCTAGCAGAGGTGAGGTGTTGCGTCTGTGTCCTATTTAATAGAACGTCTATGGTATGTGGCACCATCAAAATGAAAGTGTGCCCCAATACCATCCCTTCCATTTGTTTCACTGACGCAGCAGCCGCCGCGACAGATCGCAAACATTGTGGTAGTGCGCGCGCTACAGGGTCCAGCGTAGAAGAAAAATAGCCGCACGGCCTATTTCTTCCACCTTGTTCCTGTGTCAAAACCGCTAATGCACATCCTTCACTTTCACACACAAATAGGCTAAAAATGTTCTCATAATTCGGCGTACCCAAAACTGGAGCCGAGCATAATGCAGTTTTCAATCCATCAAATTCTTTCTGACATTTCTCATCCCACTGCAAAAGCATAACCTCATCCTTTCTAGTCAAATTCACCAAGGGCTTCACAATTAACGCAAAATTACCAATTCATTGTCGGCAATATGAAGCCATGCCTATTATGGCTCTGACTCCTTTTTGTGTCTTTGGAATAGGCATACAAGAAATACTTTCTATGCGTTCTGGCGTTAGTCTTCTCCCTCCTTTCGAAAGTAGGTAGCCCAAATGGGCCACCTCCTTTTGATTATATTGAAATTTCTTCAAACTAGCTTTATGGCCATGGTCCTCTAGGTGTGACAGTAGTAATACAGTGCTTTCTTTACAAATTTCCTCTGTGTCTGCAGCTAGCAATAGATCGTCTATCTATTGCAAGAGTACACAACCCACGGGTAATTCCAGCATGTCTAGCTGCTCTTTTAATGCTCTACTTTAAATACTTGACTTTCCATGTAACCTTGCGGAATCCGCGTAAATGTAAATGATCGTGCTCCTAATGTGAACACGAACAAATATCTGCTGTCCTTGTCCACTGGAGTACTGAAGAACGCGTTTTTCAAATCTACTACACTAAAATATTTTGCTGAAACAGGTATAATTGTCAATATTGTAGTGACATCTGGCACTAGAGGAAATTGTGGATCTACTACCTTGTTCAATGCGCGTAAATCAATTATGAAACGGTATGGTACTTCATTGCCCCCTTTTTTATAAACCGGAAGAATCGGGTTATTTCATGTACTGCCTGTAATTTCCTTGATTACTCCTAATTTTACCAAATCTGTAACAATACTTTTCAATCCTTTCTCACCTTCAGCCGAAATTCTGTATTGGGGTATTGGCAGGAGGGTAACACCTTCTTTCAAGATGATCTTTACTGGCTCTATCTTTAAACATCCTACATCATTGTCATGCATTGCCCATATACAGGTTGGTACTTTACTTAGTTCCCCTGGTAACGCTTCAGACATGAATTCTGACACAGGGGCATCGTGTGGCCAAATCGTTAGAAACACTCCGTCCGCCGTGCAATGTATAACGGAACCTAGTTATTTTAACAAATTTAATCCCAACAAATTCTCCCCACAATTTTCTGTTAAAAGGAAAGGACAATGTTCAGTAAATGGTCCTATTGTAACTGGGACTGGTTTGGACACTGGGTTTATGACTGGTGTACCTGTGAACCCTACGGAAACATTCCTTTGCCCTGACAGTGGTATATCCGGAACCAAGTGGTGATCTATTGAACACTTCTGCGCTCCTGTATCTACAAGAAAGAGGTGTTCCTCATTCCTGACTCTCATTTCTACGTAGGGTCCTTTCTGATTCACAGGAATAGTCACTGGTTCCGACCCCTGTCCTGGGCTGTCCTATTGGGTAAATAACACATCGTCCGATGTGTAATCATTACTATTACTGTAATACGTGTTTGGCTGTTTATCGAAAATGTTCCCATTCTTTCCTCTATTTCCCCCACTCTGGTTTCCGTATGGTTGATTTTGCTGTCCCTGACTCTGATTTGGGACATCCTTGGTTTTGATTACCTCTGTTATTGTGATGCTGCTGCATACTATTCCTATTTGGTCCATTCGCTCCTGGGTGTCCTCTATTCTGTCTCCTCTGACCAAACCCATTTCTATTCTGTAGATGCAGACATTGCGCTCGCCAATGTCCTTCCCCCTTACAATACGCACACTGATTCGGTCCCACTATTCCCCCATGCATATTCAAATTACCTGTGTTCTCAATAGACATTCTTTCAAGTCTGTCCCCACCTGTTTTAGCAACAATAATTCGTTCACCATCTCCTTCTGTCCCGGTGATGGTAACTGCTGCCGTTTATTATGCGACCCTTTTTTCCCCTTCCCAGGTCCCCCGATATCCCTACTCCTGTACGCAGGTGTGGTAAACATTTTCACAGGTGCAGTAAACATTTTGACATAATCATTTTCTAATTCATCTCTAAGCTCCAAAAGTCCATATACATGTTCTCTCACTTCTTCATCCCTCTCCCTACAGCGTGCTAATGCATTCAAATCTAGCAATCGCTGCAGTGGTAATTTCCCAATTAACTGTTTCCATTTCTCCACCAAATATTCACCCATGCATTCCAACACTACCTGTCTTTCGTTGCTCCTTCAGAAGTCATACATCGAAGCCAATGCTGCCGTTCCATCATTCCCGTCTATATACATCTCTGCCTGTTGCTGCAATTCCACCTTCCTTTCTTTGCTGATTGCGCTGCGAGTTACCCTCGTGCATCCCCATTGGTCAGTCCTGCCTCTTGCCCCCATGGTTTCAATTTTGACCCCAGGAGGAACAGACGGTACCGAGTCTGAGGCGGGAGGTGCGGATGGGACAATGGGAACAGGGAGTGTCTGTTGTGGGCCTGGTTGGCTAATAGGAAGTGTTACGCGCACGGTCTGTGGCTGTGGGAGGGCTTGAGCTACCGGAGGGGGAGCTTGGGCTACGGGCGGGGTCTGGGCAATAGTTACTGACGTGTCTGGTCTTACTTCTGATCTTGGGCCTTGTTTTGTATGGGTGAATATATTTTCTATTAATTCATCTGCTATGTGTAATTGCCTTTGTGGGTATATTTTTTCTATATTCAACTGGTCTCGCCTACCTGTCCTTCTCAGACTCTCAGTCCACTCTTCCTGTTCTTTCTCTTCCGCTACTTCACCTCTCGATTTGTGCCTGCGCGCATGCTTCGCTCTACTTTTAAATCGGAGCACTGCTTCCTTCCTCCAGTCTTTAATAATCTCAAATGCTGCAGGACGCGCTTTCTTTCTTATCAACACCCTTTCCAGGTTGTCTATCCTCGCTATCTCAAAACTACCATTAATCGGCCACTGATGGTCTTGTTGCTTTCTGGTTTGCCTATGCCAAGTCTCACAGAATATTATCGCACCCACTCCATACTTCAGATACATCTCATACGCCGGCGTTCCCCCAGGTGGTACAATTTGGCATCGTCCAAAGATTGTCTACCACAGCGGAAAAACCCCGCTAAGGTGGACAATACCCCAGGCATGTTTCAACCTTCCCCCTGGTTAATCAACCTTACCTAGGGCATTTGATTTTGCAAAGTCAACTCTCAACCAATATCAGGATTACTTTGAATCGGGGAATGACTCACCTGATAAATCAAGTCGCCTGTATACTGACGCACCAAAGGATGTTGTGTCTGCGTTTCTTGGCTTCCGCCTCGTTTCGGGACCCTTGCCTCCTTGTTCTCTAGCCAGGCACGTCAATCAGGGATCAGATGTGTGCAGATCTGCAAAGGAGTCTCTCATCACTTTCACAGGGCGCCCTGAACACCTCTTGATCCCGGCTCGATCGTCCCGTGCTCGCCGTTCTCCGCCTTACTCAATTACAACTTTATGCGATGGAACAAGTGGGGGAGGGTCCCTATTTGGGCGCCATCTAGAAAGGGGCCCCTAGGGGACCCTGACGTCTATGGAAACAAGGCGAGTCACCACACACGATAGATACGCCAGACACGAGGTTGTTTTCCCAAAGCTAGGGTTTATTGCAAAGCAAAAGTCTCAGTTGGCCAACTCGGTCTCACGCCCTGCGACGTGTATCTCTAGACCTTGAGGGACGCAAGAGAGTGAATTACGTACATCAGTTACATATATACAAAATGCATATCAAACAATCAGCTATGACATGTTTAACACCCCCCTTTTATTGGGTTTCTTTGAACTTGGTGTGATGATGAACACCTCCGACAATTATGACACCGTCAAACCTCTATTCTAGTAACAATTTGCAATTTGTGAGTGCGAAGGCATCTTTCAGTTGTTGAATAGAACACAGCGCTTCTGTTCTTGGAAGCGACCTACATACGGGGGGGATGAGTTGCATTCCGGGCCTTGCTATCTATTAGGTGCTATTCGTGTCCTGGGAACCGACACGCTCTAGCGGGCTCAGCAAAGGGGGGCCGTAAGAAGAGCATAATTCAAGCCTTTAGCTGTATTATTCTAACATATTCTACCATATAACGAGACTGGCTGGCAGCTGCGAAATGATTAAATGCCCTGCAGCTCTGCTTCAAGGCTACATTCGGGAGGCAGCCAGGCATTCTTCCTGGCGCTGCCTACGTTTGTGTTTCAACAAACTCTTGTTATCCTCCCGGCCCTGCGGCCTTGTCCTTTTTACATACAGACAACAATGTTTTACAGTCGAGCAGTGTAAGCGAAAAATATACCGCAAAGCAATAGGACAGAAAGCAATGAGCAATGGTTAGAAAACAAAATGGGGATTCTTGCTACATCAAAATGGCCGTTCATTGGCAAACTCGAAAACCTATATTCTGTCATTACGTGCATGAGACGGTTGGCCCACGGCCACCAAAATACATTTGTGGTCACAAAGTAGAGGTTTCCATTTTTCGAGACTGACAGGTTTGATCCCCTACTAGCACCCAATTCCACCATTCTCGCAGGGTAAGAGTAGCTCCCATAGCTTTAAATTCTTCCAAGAAGAAACGTCTTGTTTCTTCTAAGCCTTCAAAGTGCATCACTAAATGCTCCGGGGTTTCTACAGACATCCTGTTCTTACATTAACAGCAAACATCATTTTCAACCCTAGGAGTTTTCCTCATAAACAAGACCTCTTGTGTATTTAAGATGTTTAATCTGCACATAAGGAGGAGGTCTCTATATTTAGAAAAGGGAAACTTTAATAGAAATTTAGGCAGGACATTCATCTTCCCACTTTCCAGGGTTAAGGATTGCCTAGATTTCAAATTAGCGCATTGATCCACAGCGGTGATTCAATCCCTCATCTTAGTTTATTTTTTACCAATTGGGGATTATGGATCAACATTTCCACTAAGTTATCTTTTTCCTGTAGAAAAGCCTCGATCTTCAGTTTCCAAAGCTCAAGAGGCACCTCTAACAGAGTTTTACCAAAGCCACGATTTCAAAAGGCTTTTTTACTCCCTCCAGAGCACATTTTCTATAAAGGGTGATAGATTTCCAGGCCGCCATGGACTCTAGGGATTGAAGCTTAAGTTCCAACCGAATAGCACAGGGCGACAGATAATAAGGCAATTTTAAAATCAATCTCCAAAAATGGGCCTCCAGTTTCTCCCAGCACTGCCAAGATAGGCGGAGTGTCGACTCCGCTCCGTATGTTAAAATTTGGGACACCTTATGCTTATAGAAGGATAAGATGGGCGCGAGCGTATATTTGCCAAATCTGCGCTGGAAGACTCTACCTTGATTGATCAGTGGAATTAGTCTTAACCGTAGGTACTCTAATCGAGCTGTATCATTACTGTTCTTATTCAATGTTACTCCCAGATAAACTATTGATTCCAACTTTTCAAGCGAGACACCATCTACCCTCAATGTATACTTCTCGACCTTGGTTTTACCCGCTCTCTTCATGGGGAGAATTTTAGATTTTTTGATATTGATCTTCATACCATTCACCTTCAGATACCGTTCAAAGGCTTCTAAGCGTCTCTGGAGGCCTATCGGCGTTTGATCCAGAAAAACCACATCATCCGCAAAAAGGATCCAGGGAACCTCTATTCCATTAATTTTAGGCAGCAATGCTCGAATCCCCATCTGGGATGATACTAAGGGCCTCATTACACGGAAGGCGGTGAGCCATGGCGCTATTAGCGCCATGGCTCATGCCGGTAAAATACCGGCACCGCCTTGGCGGAAAGGGGATTTACCGCCCCATTCCAAGTTTGGTGGGGCGGTAAATCCCCCTTCCGCCATTGCCCTTCCCCATTCCCATTTCTGCCCCAAAGGGCTCTATGGGAATGGGGAAGGCGCTAATTACAGCACCGCAATTTTGCAGTGCCGTAATTAGCTCTGAGGTCCCTTAGCGGGTTGGTTTTTAACGCCTGCAAAAAGCAGGCATTAAAGCACCAACCCGCTAAGGGACCTCGTAGTAAGGCGGTAATGGTTAACGGTCACCGTTACCATTAACGGTGGCCGTTAACCATTACCGCATTCCGTGTAATGAGGCCCTAAATCTGCTATATACAAGCAGAATAGCAGGGGCGCAAGAGCGCACCCATGCTTCAACCCACGTTAAGTAAAGATCTTATGGGATAAGTTTCCCTTAGCTGAGAGCATAATTCTAACCGAGGGGCCAGTATATAAGGCTTCAATGATCTCAACCAGGTCCCAGGGGCAACCCCACTTCCGTAATTTGGACCATAGATGTCCACTAATGACACCATCAAAGGCCTGTTCAAGGTCCATAAAGGCCATGAACAGGGTTGATCACCCATAGTTTTTTCTTTAAGGAGGTTTATGATGAAGAGATTCAAGGCCATGCCCACCCCCTTAACAAAGCCTGAATGTCTAGGGTCCATTATTCCACTCGCCTCCGCCCAGTTAGTTAGATCCCGCAGCAGGACAGTTGCAAACAATTTTTCAATTGAATCCAAAAGGGCGATAGGGCGGTAGCTTTTGGGATCCGCCCTATCACCCTTTTTAAAGATGGGCACAATATGCGCCTCCCTCCATGAGGGGGGGATCATCTTATTATTCATAATTTGATCGAACATGATCACTAATATTTTTGCCCAGTGGTCTCTATTTTTTTTCAATTCTTGATTACAGAGACCATCGGGGCCCGCTGCACGAGAACCACTCAGATTACTAATCATGGTAAGAGCGTCAAGCTCGTCAAACATAATATTCCACTTTCCCAGACCGGCTTCTTTAATCTCCTCTTTAGCCCCACCCAGATCCGCAAATAGGGTTGAATAGTGAAGGGCCCAGTCTTTTTCCGCTACCATGGTCGTAATACTTGCTTGCCTAAATACACCCCCATTGTTTATTTACACCCAAGTATTTTTAGAATTTTTAGAGCATACAGCTCTAAGGATCCGCTTGGCATCCTTCTGCAAGCGCAACAGGTGCGTACACTTCCGCCAATTCCTATACCATTGATGAGCTTTGCTTATCCTTTCCCTTTTATTATCATTAAGATCGCCTCTGATCCCTTTAACTATCTTTCTCCAAATGTTCCTCCTTTCCACCAGTTCTCGGTCAAATACATGCTTTTGTGACCAAGCTGAGTTGGTACAAGGGGCATTTTCCTGGGAGAATTCTTTTAGCAAGCCAGTATAGTCTACATCAGCAGGATCTTCAGATAGCTGAGCCTTACACGCCACATTTATTTTCCTTAGATCCTGCGCTTTTAGTCATAGGTGAATCCCACAAGAACCTAGGACCACCACTCCCATCTTATCCCTAGGTTTCTGATCATACCACTTCCTCAGGTAGATAGCCAATAGATCATGATCGCTAAATTGCTGGGGCCTAATGGAGAAGCTCTCAATCCCTTCCCTTAAATTCTCGGAGCTAAAGCAATAGTCTATACAAGACACTCTTTCCCCAGAGTGCCACGTTGGACATCCCAGGATGTCCCCATCGGTTTGACCATTGACCATAAACATGGCTTTGACTTCCATATTCCTCATCCACACCACCTCTCTTTCCTTCCATTCATTCTTCCCTAAAATTTGCCCCTCATTATCAACTTCCATATTCCTCATCCACACTACCTCTCTTTTCTTCCATTCATTCTTCCCTAAAATTCGCCCCTCATTATCCAGTAACTTGATATTAAGATCTCCACATACCAATATCTTCACACCTTCTGCTTCACAAATCATCTCATCAATCACACTTGTAATGGATTTCATGAAATTAATATAATTCCCCATGTTAACACGCCAATATATGTTCATCACAACCAGGGAAATAGGCCTCGGGTACTTGTCGTGTTTCAGATATAAAATCTGAACATAGGGGTTTGGGCATTTAGTTTCCACCATCTTCCATCCCAAGTCATTTTCCAAAAGCATAAGGAAGCCTGCATACGGCCGCCTCATCACCCCCTTCGGTGCACAGGATTTAGGAAGGCTAAGTAGCTGTCACAGTGTGGGGATTTCCTTAACCAAGTCTCCTGAAATAGCAGCATATCAAACAATTCCAAATCAGGAATCCTTTTACAGAACAGAATTTGAAAGCCACGAGTATTCCAACATCCAGTCTTCAAAGGCTCCTGTTGCTCTTCCATTGGGATCTAGCAGCCACCATCATGGCCCAAGGCTCCAGCCAACCAGGACCAAGAAAATGCCTCTGTTGTCACACCACTGCCAGTGCTTTTAGAAGCTTCCGTTGCCTTTCTTTGATTAGCCACCGTAAATTTCAGAGAGTGGGGCTCTTTCTGGGTAGGTACAGTCACCTCCTCACTTCTAGAACTTTTAGATGCAATTTTTCCCCCATCTTTGATCGTTGCAGGTTTTGCCGGGAGTCCACCTTTCTGTTCATCCTTCGCATCAATGGCTTCACTCCACTTCGCTTTTAATTGCACCTGGTAGGTAATCCGAAACTTCCTACCCCAAGCACAAGAACTTGTCTTTTTATGCCAGTATTGAATCCTTCTTAGCATGGTAGAATAGGTGCAGTATGACCCAATCAGTCTTTTTTTCCTCCACAAATACAACAATCCTGATATCACTTGATGCAAATTTGCAATCTGGAATAATGCACTTAAGCAATTGCAAAACGTTTCCTCTATTCAGCGTGATCATATTTGCATCATGCTTGATTCTTTCAAGACATAGCTTCGGGCTCAACCTATTCTGGCTCCTAAGAAGCTCCCCTTTGGCCTCAGGCCACCTTTGAATGCAGGCCGAGCAGTCTTTCATGAGAGATCTTTGAATTTTTCCCCTAGAAGCTTCAGACTTTTCGTTGTATAGTCTCTTACCCATTCTTCTTTCCTCCTGTGACTTAGAGTTCTCATAAGCCTTTTGAGAGGTTTTACCCCCCTGGTTGGATCTCGCGGGTACATCATCACCTTTAAATGGCCTTCTGACGACCCCTTGAGTATCCGCAGATCGGGGACCCTTGAAATTCGCCTTGAAGTTGGAACCATTAGGAGTAAAATCTTTTTTTTTCTGTTGGCAGGCTGGTCTCTCGAATAGTCCCTCCATTTTTTACCACTCCGAATTGCTCACATCTTTCCATCCGGCATCCTCTTCCGCTCTCTCCAATTCTTCCACCAGCAAACTCAACTCTCCCACTGATGGCAAACGCTCACTCGATTCCAAGTCAGCGTCCAAATCTAGGAGTGGTTGAGCCCCTCCATCATTGAGTGGAGGGAGCTCAATTCTGGATTTTTTGGCAGCGGGAATATAGAGCAATACATGGGGGGAGATTTAATGTTCCTTAGGAACACCCTGGACCCCTTTGCTTGACTTCTTGTCCTTGCTGGCATATTTTTTAAATTTTTTTTATTGCTGAGGTATGATCTTATTACATCTACAATAGGGCCCTTTCTGGAGGCACTTTCCGGGAGGCTCTTCACACCCCCTACTAGCGTGGCATCAGTTGTAAGATCTTTTTTCACATTAAAAACTGAAAAGACATTTTTATCCGTTGTATAGCTTGGCTAATGTCAGCTCCAACTGTCAGATCCACAACAGGCTCACTAGGAGCCTTCCCTAGTAGTCACTCCTTTTTTTCATTGGTGAGCTGCTCCTCTGGGTCGCACCTTTCATATTAGTTCTCATCTATTGACAGTCCAATATGAGGGCTTCCATCAGGGCAGACTTATCAGAGGATTCCCGTCTTGCCAAATCACAAGTTTCAGCTTCCTTATCCAATCTTTTATCCACTCTTTTATCCACTCTTATCGCAAGAGACTCCAAGAGCAGTATTTTATTTGACAACTGCCACCATCCGATGATCATCCTTTGACCTTACCGTTCTTCTCTTTGGTGGTGGCGTAGATATATACGTTGAAGAGACTGAAGATATACTAGATGGATCGTCTTCCATAGGAACATCATTTCCTTCGTTCTCCTCGGTGGGGAGAGTTCCAGACAAAGAACAGGGCAGATCAGTAACATCCCTCTCATTTTGCTGGACAACCGCCCTCAATTTCCGGCAAGACATAAACCTCAGAGTCATCAATATCTATACCTTGTGTCTCACCAACATCAGATTCCCAGGAGGGGATCTCTGTTGACCCCAGATCTGTGTCCAATCTATGCTCACTGACACCTCTTACCTCTCGCTCCACCTCCAAATCAGCTTTCAGCAACGGTTGGTCCAACATCTTTAGACAATCATTCACGGTTGATAAGCTTAGTCTTTTCTGTCTTGCTATTTTCAAGGAAAGATCAAACAGATCTTTAGCCAATTTATTTGCCAGTTCTCCACTTGCGAATACAGTTAATGGTAAGGTACTCATATCAGAGTCCTCAGCCAGCTTTAACAGACCTTCCTTCCCACAAACTGGGGGAGTAGCATCCTGATCTCCATTTGAGGAGGTCTCCTCATGGTTTAGGGTGCCCAGCTGGGTCTCATTCAGAAATGTTTCATTCAATAGGGGATTTTCAGAGGTCCAATCATCACCTACATCGGAGCACATTACAGCATCATCATTACACCTTGTTGGCAAGTTCTTCATTTGGGCAGGTTATTTGGATTATAAGCATTTGATTCCATTACTGATCTGGGAGCTAGCTGTAGCCCGATGGCAAGCTGCCTCATCGAATGTTGTAAGCCCTGCCCCTCTATCAATCCGCGCCACATGATTGGCAGCTCCCTCCTCCAGGAGCCCCATTATTGCCATTACTGGGGTGCCGAGCTCAAAACAAGTACATGCCAAGCCACCAACCACTGGAAATTCCAGCCCAACTCCCCCTCTCCTTACCTGCAGGCGCATGCGGGCGCTCAGCGGGCATGGAGCCTTGACTCGCTCTGACATCAACAGGAGTAAAAGATCTTCCGTCGCCTAGGGCACACTCCTCCGTACCCTCCTGCAAACTCCTAGAAACTCCACTTACCTCCACTTGGCTCTGCTTCACGGAGGAAGTGAGGTATAAGTAGGAGATGGGAAGTCCTGGCCGGAGAGGGGAGGGGCTCACCGGGGCTCACATGACTTCAGTGTCTTAAAGGGCACACAGCTGTTATATCCTTCACAGCGGTCTGTAGCAAATAAAAAGCGTTATCCAGAGAAAGGAGCGTTGAGGCACAATGAAGCAGCACAGCAGCACACGCAGGGAGTTCTCCTAGAAACTCCACTTGCATCCACTTCGAAGGCATCAATAGTGTGACCAGCTGAGTGGGTAGGGCCAGAAGGGAGAATGGAGAGGGAGAGTGAGGTGCAGAGCTCATGGAAGAGAGTGGAAGCCGTAATTGAGGAGTCAAGGTGCTGTTACGCTCACCTGGCTCCCACAGGGGTGTCGAGCGTAACTGGACAGCCACGGTCTCCACCAACGTGATGCGTAGTGCAGAGATGACTGACTGGACTGGCCCACCTAGTTTCGTCTGCTTGACCCGTAGAAGTAGTCTCCTAAAGACGGGGAAAGGGAATTGGCCACCTGTGGATTTGAGTAGTAACACCTCACTGCGTCCCCACTTATCACTTCTGACATTCCCTTTCACAAAGCTCACCTTATAGTTTTGTATGATGAGCACTCCATCCTGCGAAGAATGCAGGGGCGCGTTGATGGCCAGTTACTTCACTGGCTTGAGGGTATTGGAAGAGTTCTGGACAAATCTTGGCTCCAAACCTCCGGGCGAAAGGCCGTGAGTATATAGTTCTAAAGAGTTCAAAATGTCCGAATAATCACTCTTGTCCAATTCCTTGTTTCTTTTGCAGCTTAGACCCAAAAGATGATCGTCTTGTGGCAGCTGAAAGCATTCAAGTAAGAGTCTGTGTTTTGTACCACTGTCCGGTAAATGATGCCAAGGTTTAACTTGCTGCTTTCTCTTTTCTTGCAGATGCAGCGTAGGAAGATTTGGCGTGCTGGTGGATATTACCTCCTGCGGTAAAATCAGGTAAGCATATGGTGGCAAGAGATTGTCCTTGTTTGTTCCCTTGGCTCACCTTGTTGTTTTCTTGTCCCCCTTAGGTACTGGAATGCGGCAACCTGGTGATGGAGACAGCACCGTTTCGTAGAGATGCTGCGAGGAACGGGGAGTATGGCGCGGCGCTGCTGCTGGCGATGCGACGCGTTTAAAATGAAGTCTGTTTCTGGTTCGAAGTTGTGCTGAATTCGAAATCAGGTAAGAAGTCCAGTATAGTTCTTGTTCTAACCTTTCTTCTTCTTTCCCTTCTTTCTAGGCGCTCTGGACTCGAGGCGGGCGTGGCAGGATGCTGGATGCTGACTGCAGACACAGTGGGCGTTACGCTGCTGGATGCAGAATAACGCGAAGCATGTGCTGCTCTTCGGGCGTGGTTTAAATAGCCTTCAAAGTAGTCCTAGGTAAGTAATCCTCCACAACCACACCCAAGTAACAAAATAGTTCCTAAAATAAAATAGTCCCTTCAAACCTCACATGGGCTTGGATGCTTGGATCCCTTGCAGCATGGTCTGCATCAGGTAAGTTTTAACATAGGAGCCTGGCGCCTATGGCGCCAGGACTGATGTCCCATATGAGCCTGCGCCATAGGCGCCAGGACTGTACCCAGATAGCCCCTAACAGGGGTTGCTGGGTTTGCTCCAGGTAACATGATGCCTGCTTCCGGGGTTGATGGACTTGGTCTGGATGCCCGGGGGTAGGCATCATGACAGGTGCATGTTAAAATAGCCCATGAAAAGGAGTTCAGTGGTGGTAGTGAGGAGAGAGGATGTGAAATCAGCCCATTCAGAGAGGAACAGGGTGGTAGAGCCAGGTGGCCTGTATATGGTGGCAATTGTCAGTGAGGTGGTGGGAGAGATGATCAACTTGCAAACCAGGCTCTCGAAGGAAGAGTAAGGCTGGGTGGATATGAGGGAAGAAGGTACACACTCAGGGAAGATAAGAACAACCGCACCACCTGCACGGTTAAGGCAAGGCTTGGAGATGATCTTATAGCTGCCAGGGAGAAGGGAGTCAAAAGCAGTGACTGAGCTGGCCTTGAACCACGTCTCGGTAAGAGCAAGGATATTGAGGTCAAGGTCTTCAAGAAGGAGGCAGATGTCGGCAGAGTGCTTGATGGCAGAACCAGCATTAAGTATGGCTAGATGCAAGAGATCTCCACCTTTGAAGGTTTTCTGAGGAGGAGTACCGGGGCATGGTACATTAGTTTGAGGGGGGGGCAGAGAAAGAGGAAGAAGGATTAGCAGGAGTGGGGAGGAAGTTAATGAGGGATGGCAGGTACCAGTCAGAGAGGAGGAGGTTGGGTTAAAGACCTTGAACCGAGATAGTGCTACTGTGGTAGATATTAATGATACACCAGGATGATGCGAAGACTGCCAAGAGGACTTCCCATTTAAGGCCACCATTAATGGGTGAGGATGTAAGAGGAGGGAGAGTAGAGATGGAATGAGGAGTCCATAGATCTAGAGAGGGGACATAGAAGAGAATATCAGTAAAGATCTGTCTGGAAGTTGTGCTGACATAGGTGTCTGCGATAGGTAGGTTAGTAGGTCAGTGGTCAGGACATCTTTTTTAAGCTTTTATCTTCCAGACTTTGTGAGAGACATAGGATAGGTGATAGTATAGCAGATAGAAAAGATAGGAAGACGGTGAGTGCCATAGAGGTTGAGGAAGGAAGAAGTAGAGGAGGAGCTGCACAGCACAGAATGAGCACAAACTCACCAGGCGGCCTAGTAGCCAAGGGACGCAAGAAGCAGATGCACTGGAGTAGCAATCAAAGCACTCAAGACATATGTAGGGCACCTATATTTGGTTTTTGGTGCAAGGCACTCTAACACACACAACGAAATTGGCAGCACAGATGTAAGGGCACATACCTTCGAATGAAGCAGCCATGAAGCACTCATGAAGCAGCCAGTTTATTATTTTAATGCCACTGGGCCAGTCAGTCCCTGCCATTTGGATTCCCACCAAACATGTTGAAAGTCTGTTTGTTGGCATATGTGTAAGCATGGTATGAATATGTGCTTTTCCCATGTTGCTTTACTGGGAACAAAAAACTGCTCACTAAGCTAAGTTCAAACGGAAACCTGTTTCTGTGTTTATTTACATGTGTTAATGTCTCTATTGTCTGGGAAGTGGGAGGAGATTTAGAGTCAGTGCTCACCTGACAAAGGAGATTAACGGCGAACATCATCTATTCAGATGGACATCTCGAACTCCTGATCTTTAGGAGCCACCCCAATATGTCTCTGTTGTGTTGTGTATATTCAAGGGGATTCAGTGGTTTGTCAATTTACTCCAGGTGGATGCCCCAGTTACCTAAAATAGCCACACATTCAGGCGGTATGTCTGAAAGGGACTACGAACAGGGCATTCAGTGGGCTGAGGCTACCCAGGCCGAGCCATGGCAGGCTCTGACAATTTTGTTTGAGCACGGGGCTGTGCCAGGGCCCCATAATGTCCCCTGCTAAGCCCAGCCCACTAGAAGCCATGGCATTATTTCTAAAGCCTGAAGCTCTCACATACACATGAGAGCTTCAGGCTTTCAAAAAAAGCCTTGCCTATCTTTTCATTGCAGCACCGACCCCTGCAAGGCACCCCTTTCATTAGAAATGCAGCGATCATCACCCTGGTGCCCCAAGTCCCAGGAGGTGGGGGCCGCAACTAGGCGGCAACACTTAGCTAGTGTGAATACCTCCTGTTAGGCCACAGCCCTTTTGCAAAATGAGCGGTGGCTCTTACAGGGTTGTGACCTAACAGGTAGCATTCAACTGAGGCAAGTGTTGCCTCTTAATTTTGGTGCTGACCCTGTGCCAGGCCACGCCCCTTTTTGGCCACGCCCGTGAGTGAGTGAGGAATGTATAGCGCACACACAATGAACCTAATCGAATCCCGGCGCAGTTGAAATACATCATCATGTAGAATATAGTCATCAGTCACATGTTGGCAGTAGCCCAAAGTGGTTCAAGAATTTATTTGAAAAGGTACGTTTTTAGTCCTTTTCGAAATAACAGAGAGTCCACTTTCCTCAGTTTCAATGGGAGGCTATTCCACAATCTAGGTCCAAAAACCGAGAAACTACAATCTCCCCTAGAACCACATCTTGTCTCAGGGATGGTGAGCAAGTATTTATCTTCCGATCTTAAGGACCTAGTAGGTTGATATTGTATTAGCTTGTCCCTCAAATATCCTGGTGCCAAACCATTCAAACACTTGAATACAAGACAGACAATCTTAAGCTTTATACAGTCCTCTACTGTTAACCAGTGGAGAGATCGGCAGAGACCAGAAATCGGGGTACATTTTGATACCCCAAACACTAATCTGACGGCTGCGTTTTGTGCTATTTGTAGCCGGTGGACGTGTTTGGAAGGAGCCCTAGCGAGTAAGCCGTTACAATAGTCCAGCTTTGAGTTTACCAAGGCTCCTACCACCCTAGCACGGTCCTTCTCAGGCATGTATGGGAGAGCCTGTCATAGCAGTCAAAGATTGCAAAATGCTGCTTGGACTTTTGCTGAGACCTGCCCTTCACAGCTCATATCACTCTGCCAAATGCAACCCAGGTTTTTCACTTTGGACACATACTTCAGTCTTGAACCCAAAAACGAGAGGGGGGGCGGGCGCTGATGTTTGCCTCCAATAGATGTTTTGGTCCAAAAAGAATCACCTCGGTCTTACTTGGGTTGAGCTGTAACCAGTTAGACACCATCCATGCACCTAATTCTTCGAAACACCTACCCACCCTGATGAGAGAGTCTTTTACATCATCAAGCCTGATGTACAACTGCGTTTCATCAGCGTAGGATTGAAAACTGATGTTATGTTTTCTCAGGATGTCCATCAGTGGGCCAAGGTACAGATTAAACAACAGCGGTGAAAGTGCAGAGCCCTGTGGGACTCTGCAGAGTTGTGGTAGAGTTTAAGACAGGAAACCCACCAACTGTACTCGTTGTCTCCGCCCACTCTGAAAGGAGGCAAACCATTCTCTGAGACAATTCCCGTCGTTTTTAGACGTTTCAATAGGGCGCTTCTAATAGCCCCAGCTCGATTTGGCAGGCCACCTAAAGCACTGGCTACGAAACACACCCTCCTGTATAGGTAAGCACTGTGCACCTGCTTTGACCAATTACCATCACCTGGATAGAACGGGGCTGCATTGAGATGAGTTGGTAGGCCGATGGCAGTTCTTGAAGCTGAAGGAGGGTAAACACAAACACACACGCACACACACTTTCTGACTGGCCTCTATATTACCTTGTGCATTATGTGGGATAAGAAATCGAGGGGGAGCCCTATCACACAGCAATGCTATTTCTGGGGACAGGGCCTAGTCCTAGTAAGTGTCCGGTGTGGCCTCAAAATCCAAAGTTGCTAAGAAAGCTTTGAAAGACCTGGTGCCCCATGTAAGGGAAAGGGTGGACTAACAGGCGAGGTTGAGTTTTCCGGCCTGTAAAAAAAGGCAGTAAAATCGATTTTAAAAGGTGTTGTAAATATAATTAATGTGCAGTCAAACAAACTGGCTAAATAAAGATATTTGCATATAAAGTCGAAATCAAGTATGTCAATGTGTGTTGCTAGCCCCCTCAGTTCTTCTGAAGGAAATTCAGGATTCGTATGTTTTCATTTTAATAAATTATTCTAAGGGCAAGACTTCAGAATAATGTGTTGCAAACATCAAACAATGCTATACTATGCTTTCCCTCCCACGTCACAAAACAAAGTCCAAATGTCTACCTGATGATGTAATTCTAAACTTGCCAGATAGTCTCTCGTCATCTTTTCATTTTACTTTAGGACATCAGGTCGGGGAAGTGAGTATGGGGATTAGCCCTGGCCCTCTTAGAGCCCAGAGTACTTGCTTCGCAGCCAATGTGAGATGTAATGGCATGTCATCAACTTATCTGTTCATAGGAAACATTCCCTTTGCAGGCTTCAAAACGTCCTTCCTTTCATGGTTCACTGTAAGGTAACAGGAAAATACTCCCTTTACCATTTCCTGCAATGGTCCTCTTGCTTGTACTTTTACTTATCGGAAATTGGTGCACACGCGCTAAACTGCTTTTCTATTAAAAAAAACTATGGGCCTCATTCCGAGTTTCGTGGTATCCCACCGGTAATTCCGGTGGAATGCCACCAAACGGAATTAGCATTCCTGCCGCTTGAGATCCTGGTATTACTGGGATACTACAGGCAGCTGGAATTCCGGTAACTCCCCATTCCGTAGAGTCCCAGGACTGCATGGAGCTAATTGCAGCAAAAAAATTTGTTTCGCTGGTGGGGGCCTGATCTACCGGCAGGTCAGGCCTGGATGTGGATCTGTGGCCCCCACTGGTAAACGTGTATTTCCCTGTTCCCTTCCCTGAAGGCATACAGCAGAAGCCATACTGTTCTTACAAAGAGCTGATCCTCAATATTGTCACCCAGGGAAGTACTAAAGAAGGAAACATTGGCGGATATACCCCCAGCAAATTGAATGTAATTTGAATATTTTAACAAAGTAAAGGAGGATGTTTCACTTTTCTTTCTTCTAGAAGAAATTTTGTAAACATTTTAAAGCAATTAAAACAAGTAATACAAAAATGTAAAAATATATTGTCGATGTTATTATATCATCACGGCTTTTTGTATTGTTGTAAACCTATGAAAGTGCTTTCCATACATGATGGTGATATGCCTTGCCCATCTGTTCCTGTTGCAGGATCGGCTCTTTGCAAATGCTGTGTTCAGAATTGAGCTACCAGCAGTAAGCGAGTACTTGGCAGCCTCTCCCTCGGTTCTAGGTACTGCAATGGCCATTGACGCATCTGCAGAAGGCATATCATCCAGAGACCTTAGGTTTGTGCTTGAAAGTCTGCCATGCTAAGGCAGGGGTTCACCTGGAGGGCGTTGGTTCATAGTCCCCATGGAAGTCATTACCCTTGGTTCCTCTGAAAGGCCATACACTGTAGGTTTCGGTGATCAAGCAGGTGCGGGATATGGAGGGCAGATTAGGCTGAACAGCGAAGACGCTGGCACTGTGGGAGAGCGGGGTTCATCAGGCATGGCAGATTCTTTCTGTGTATAGGATGCCATCTCCAACTTCCATCACCAGGTCTAAGTGGTACAGTAAAGGTCCCACTCCCATTTTCAAATGTGAATCATAACGGCGCATCCAAATATCTGCGCACAGGATCCCGAATGACAGTGTGTACTAAGCCCTGGATGCCGTTACATTAGCGGGATCCACCTTGCCATGCAGGGGCTGCAGCGTTGCCCGTCACTCAGAAGCCTACAAGATGCATATGCTGTCTGTGTTATACACCAATATGCCCCATACATTGTGGGGCATGAAGTCCTCTGGGAAAAAAAACATTAAAACAAAAAGTATTTGAAGGCCATGAGAAAGGCAGGACTGGATGAGGCTCACCCAAATGGCCTGGGTCGCCATGGAGAGCTGATGGTAGTTATAGTACAAAACATTTGAGATCCAAAAGTTGCAGACCCCTGCAGCGTTGTGATACACCTCTGAAGCCTGTTTCAGCTGCGATAGTGTCAATTTCCACAGCAGAGTACTCTTCAGCCTGCCTATTAGACACCTAATGCTGAGCCCCTGACTGTCCAGATTTCCTCTTTCTCCTCCAGTGCCAATCACCTATCCATGGTGGCCACCTGCGAATCTTACACAGTCCCTCCCATTGGCAGCATGACTGTTGAACAAGCATATAGCTCTACTCTAGCTCCCATTGGCTGCATGATTTTCAAGCAAGCATATAAGCCTACTGTGCGCCACCATTGCCCTGTCTTGTTTTTTAATTTAGTATGAAGTGCTCATAATCAACATCTGTAATACTCGCCGACACACAGTGCACCCTTTGCCTTGATATGAGGCCCATTGTCTCGCCATCCACCACTGGGAAATGTACAGTATTTTCTTCTCTATCGCTCATCCATCCCAGGCGTTTTGGGAGGTAACCCCACATGGCAGTTTTACAGTGTCACTAATAATCTATGATTGCATACAGTAACACTGTTACACCATGTTGTATTCAGACATAAAACAGTAAAACAAGAAACCAATCACAATATACAACAACAAAAAAACAGCGCTCAGTAGTGTCGACTGTATACAGTGGCAAAATAACATTGGTAGGATGGACCAAAACCTGGTGCCCTGTTAAGTGGTTCATTCAGTGATTTGGGGGGTTTGCCAGGTTTGAACCCCCGTTTTCCAGTCTACTGTGGATACACCAGGTAGGCACGCAGCCTTGTGTTACCGGATATTACAGAGAACAACTGGCCCCTAAATGCATATACACCTAAGATACATTTTATGACAACACTCTCCTCCTCATCCTCAGAGTGTATTTGAGTATGTTTTGTACAGGGCATGCAGGTGTAGGTGACTCAATCCCCGCTGAATAACAAGTCACCACCTAGTGGCAAAAAATAGAAATAGCATTTCAAAACACTGTGGGGGCCTCATTACAGTACAAATGCTGCATGAATTGCAGGTAATACTGACACCAGCATTTTTACCAGACTGGGGAAACCTGAGTCTGCCGGTGAGGAGTCTTATCTTCCAGCAGGCCTGACCTGCCTGAAAATGAAGCCCCTACCGACAAAGAAATGCCAGAATCTACCGGTGCCGGTCATTCTGACAATCCCATCCCTTGGAATGGGAACTTGCCGCCATCTCTGCTGCACGTAATATCCCGGTAATACGGTGATATCAGGCGGTGGAGACAGTAGGAGCAGTTTCCCAGTATCCCAGTGGAAGTACCGGCGGGATACCAGGAAACCTATAATGAGGGCCTGTGACTTGCATGTAGCAGAGGTAAATTGGGGCCAAACTAGTAGTGTCAGGTCCAAGCACACAGAATTATGCAGTAGCTGCTGGCCCCACAGACCCCTGTAAATGTTTAGCCTGCAGAGGTTGTAACTACTGCTTTGAATTCCCAACACTCACTGAGGAAAAGGGAATGGGATACAAATTACAAAAGCAGACACTCTGGCTTATCTGAGTTCTGTACGGGGAGTAAATACAACAGATCACAATTTCCCTCCATGCTAGGTCCCCCTAATTTTCAGGACCCATCTCTAGGCCCCAAACTATACATGGACATCTCTACTAATTTCCCAGTGGTGAAAGCACAAGAGGACTTGATGTAGAACTAGACGGGAACTTTTCACTTCTAAATCTCAAAGCATCTTTTCACCTGTCTTTCTTCCTGAAAACTCTATTTGTGCTTAGTCTCAGGATCAGGTAGTCCCAGAAAATGTCCCTAACCACAATCTAGTAATAGGAAGTTCTTATATCTAGTGAAAAGGGAATGGGATATCTAGTGAATGGGCTTCATTAGGACTTTGGCGGTAGCCGTGCCGGTGAAACCGGCACCGCTGCCGCCGGATTCGTTTTTTTTCTGGCACCCGGGAATGGGCAATTACTGGGGTATTACAACCCCGACGGACCCAGTAATTGCCCATTCCCGGGTGCCGGAAAAAATTGGTGCCCATTCCCATTTGAGTCCCATTGGACTCAATGGGAACGGGGAGGCCAGATGCACCGGCACCATTCGTGAATGGTGCGGGTGCATCTCACATGGTCTGCTCGCGAGTGCCAGTCCGCCTGCCAGGTGAGACCTGGCGGGCTGAAAGGCACCTGCAAGCAGAACTCGTAGTTTGCTGGTCCGGTAACAACGGTACCGGCAAGCTTACTGGTACCGTTGTTACTGGACCGGCAAAATTGTAATGAGGCCTAGACAGGTTAGGGCCTGAGCGGGCAAGGCCCACCCAAAATCTGTAAATGCCCACTCAGCAGCACCGTGTGGGTATTTACAGATGTTAATGTCAAAGTGGTGCACCCAACTACATTACCTTCAGGCCCCACTTGTTAGACAATTCTGGCTATGCCTCTGGAGTAGGCTCCTGTTTAAAGGGCTTCCCAGGCCCCTTCAGGGCCAAGTACACCAAAGAAAAGGTCGGCTTAACAAAATGGCCTATATCACCCCTCTATGGACCGCTCAGCACAAAGCATTGGCATACCTGGATATCGTGCCCACCTGTACCCCGCAACCACCAGGATGTCATGGCACACTGCTGCGCACACAGTTCTACCCACCGTCAGCACCAGTCCTGGGAATACAGACACCGTGGCTCACTTTTGGCAGCCACCAAGGTCAGACTGGGGCATAAAATTGGCTTGGGCACCAATGACAAAGAGGCTCACAGTTGCAAATGTAAATCCATTCCTTTTGTGACAGACTGTTTGAATAGTACACAAAGAGGAGTTTTTTGATAAAATGTCATACAAATTGTGCAAGTTAAAGAATATTTGTTGAGCAACAATGGTCAAAACTACTAGCTGTATAGTGAAATAACTCAAACTGGCCACATTGGCCAAAAAAGTGGGGCACTTCGACCAACAAAAAAAAAGGTCCACTCTAGCATTTTGCTTTCTTGCAAAGTTCCTGAATCACAATATAATAAAGCCTGTTTAATTTGTATAGCAGTGATGCATTGCCGTTGGGTAGAAGTTACTTAACCGTGCGTGGAGTGTGGGAGTGACAGGCATGCCGAGTACAGGGGGTCTGGAGGGGGGGGTGTATTCTAGTGTTTCACCCTGGGTACCAAATGGACTAAAAACTGCCCTGGATGTAGCTCTTAGGGAGCCTGTGTTGAGTTCAGATTAGCAGTGAAAGGGTTTCCTTAAATCCGATGACCAGACGAGAGACGCTACTCGCCAGCACTGGTAGCAATGTTTTTTATGTAGTTCGTCTGGGCTAAAAACAGAATGGGAACAACTAATTTGTTTCCTCTTGTTTGAATGCTTTCTGAAACAGAATATTCACCTCCTTCTGGATTCCCTGTACTCAGTAATCACCTGATAAACACCCCCAAACGACATGGGGGTGAGGAGTTGCCAAATTCCTCTCAGAGAACTAGTTACTCAAAAGGTTTTATTTTTATTTATTTATTGAACATTTGTATGGAGCCTATAGGAGCAGAAAGTGTTTCCAGATGCCACAAGACAATGGGGTAGGAGGAACAGAGGAGGATAAACAACAATATATATTTCCCCATCCCCCATCCCACGCACTTGCGCGATCTGAATGATACCTTGCCTAGTATGATCGTTGTCTGTCCTCCCTTTGTACCCCCTCCCTCGCTTCATCGCGCCTTGAAAGACTTGTGTATAGGTGCATTATAAATGCCATATCATATCATATCATGGTCCTACTAGGGCTTGTGACATTCGGATCATGGAAGTGCAGCAACAGGAAGTACAGGGTGGAGGGGCAGGTCAGGGCAAAAGGGAAGAAAAGGGAAAGGAGAGGGGGGATTCAGGAAGGAGGGGGCAACCAGGGGCTGGGTAAGTGCTAAGGGTAACCCGGAGGGCTAGTGCGCTGGGGACGGGACTGGGTCAACTAGAGCGAGGAGGGTGGTGGACCAGACTCAGTAGTCTAGTCAGGGAAGGGTGCCCGGAGGCAATTATTGGTAAGGGGCTGCTGAGGCTGACTGGTCGAGGGAGGGCCTGGCCCCTGTATGACTCACAAGCGACCAGGCAGCCAGTCACAGTAACAGAGGGGCATTAGCAAGGAAGGGGTAGAGGGAGGGGGAGAAAAGGAAGGTCTTGAGAAGCTTTCAGAACTTAAGGAGATGCAGCTCAAGTCTGAGAAGGGTTGGGAGGCCATTGCAGAGGGAGGCTCCTGCAGAGGAAAGAGATCTAGCCACCACTCTGTGCTCGGAGAAACGTCTGACCTCCAGAGAGTTAGAGCTAGAGGACCAAAGGACTCTAGCAGGGAGGTATTTAGGGAGAGAAAGTTGGATGTAGCGCGATCCAGGTCCCAGATAGCCTTGTGGATGATGCAGAGTTTTCTCACACTGGGTTGCGTAACTGGCTTCAACTGTTGCCTTACTTCCTGAAATTATTAGTCGATCCTTTACTTGTCTTCTGAAAAATTGTCTTAGTAATTATGATAGACTTCTAGATCAAAAACCCTTCCCTAACTTCCTGCCTAAATGCAAGCCTACCTTAACTTGCAACCCCTTATAAAATGTGACGTTTTCTATGTACAATGCTCATCCAGGCTTTATTTTTACTTTCACCTATGTTTATAAATAGAGAATCAAACTCAAAGGACTACCGAGTGAAAGAGATTCGATAGTTGGGTTACTTCCGAATTATACAAAGCGGATTAACGTTCTTATGTGGAGTTTGCAACATTTTCCAATTTGCGCTGGGACTCTTTCACGATGTGAGTTGCAAAATGTATTCATTTTCATTTTCATGCCATGCCCACCCCCCTGCCTCTCTAGGGAACACCCCTGGAACCTCCACCCATTCATTCACCCCTCATCTCCCTTCTTGCATAATGCGCATAATCCCTGAAACACCCACAGCTCCCTCCTCCCACTCCACTCCTCAATCCCCACTACCCTCCATCCCAACTCTGTTTACCCACTCACCGTCCCATGACACTGCACCCACTTCACTTCCTCCTCCACCAACCAGGCCCTTCCTGTCACCTTTTGTGGACCAAGCATTCTTTAAATAGAGGAAGTTTCACACTGAATTAGGTGCAATGTTCTTTTTCCAGAATGCATGGAGTTTAATAATATTTGCTGTCAGCACTCAACTCAACTCACTTATTTTTAACACCTGTCAAGACAAAATGGATTTTTTGTTGTCTTGACCTAGAGCACAACTTCAATGAAGCGACAATTGTTTGAGCACCCAATTTGATTTCAGGGAGAGTAGCGACGGGTAGCAAACAAGCCTCCGAATACATGAAGCGACCTGGGGAAGCAGCTTTGACCTACGCCGCTACTGGAGTGTGCAGGCATGGAACGTCCGTCCTGCCTGTGCCTCATAACTGAAGGGCAGTTCAAGCGGGGCATGCGTGAAGCTCCTGGCTTCCTCCTCTCACGCGTTGCCACAGATGCCTCACACATATCAATGTATTGCCTGCATTTTACACATGTCCATTCAACTTAAGCTATTCTTGGCCAGTGCTGCGGAGGGGGCACCCGCGCAGCTAGAATGGTGGGCGAATGCGCCAGCGAAGGTGGCATGGCGGGCGCCGCCCCTTAGTGGGGGTTGCCCAGCCGACCTCCTCCCCCACGAAACAGGTCTGGGGGCGGGGATGGGGGGCGGAACACGTTAGCCCGCCCCCGGAAGCGGACGGGAGCGCGCGAAACGTGAGGGGCGGGGCAGGGAACCGAGGGTGAAGCAGGCCCCATAAAGGCACGGGCTTTTCTAGACATTAACACATTCTCCCTCGGTTTCCTGCCTCACCGGATCGTGGTTTTGTTTTGCATCCTGCCTCACGTGGAGAACCCTCTTGCATCCTGCTCCCCGGGCTTCGTCGGCGTCGCGGTTCGTTCCAAGCGTGGTCCAGGAGTTGGAGACGTGTGGATTTCGGGAGTTCCTGCCGCAGCGGGTTTCGGTTCCAGCCGGGAAAATTAAAGGTACGTCGTATAGTTGCGGGGCTCGCTTGCTGGTCGGTCCACGGCAAGCGTCTTGGCGGCCGCCGAACGCAAGTGTTGTTAGGGGTGTAGCATGGTCGTGGGGTGGGGAGGCAGGGGGTAGTTGGAGGGATAAAGGGGCCGGTTAAGTGTGTAGCTACAAGGCGGGCGGGCGATGAGGGAATACAGCATAGGGACATGGTAGGGGTTCTAAAGCGCGCGGTACCTAGCGTTCTTTGTAACGCAGTTTCCGGTGGGCGGTCGGGGTGGAGAGCGGGGGGCCAGGGGAGCGATTTTCGGTGTAACATCGGTTGGCGCCAGGGGCCACTTACTTTGGTGTAACGGGCATGTGGGAATGGTGCAGGGAGTAGTCTACAAGGGGGAATATAAAAGGGTTCAACGGTGGAAGAAAACGCGAATATCCTTGTCCTTGTGGGGCGCCAGCAGGCGGTAGGGACCGTTGGGTGGAGGCGGGGCACAGCGCATGTTGTTAGTTTATAGGGAATGCATCACGTTCGGCTGGGGATATGGTAAACTGAGGCGGTGCGGAGAGGGTGAAAGGGGTATAACCATGGTGGGGTGGGATGCGTGTAAGGAGGGCAAGATGGCGTCACAAACTGTTTCATGGGAACGGACGAGACCGCGGTACGGAGGGAGGGTGAACGCATTCGAACGGGGAAATCAAGCACATTGTGTTTTGCTTTGAAGGGGTTTGCTGCGCGCAATGATGGGGTGTGGAGGGGGGGTCAACAAGGCGTAATCCAAATAAATTATTGTTAGTTATATGAAAGGGGTCGAACCACGGTGAAGGGGATGCATTAAGGAGGGCAAGAAAGCGCCGCAATTTTCGCAGGAACGGGTAGGGACCGAGGTGCGGGGGGAGACATCGCTTTTGGGTTAACATTATGGGCTTGCCGGCCTGGTCATAGCGCGTGCAAACACAAGGTGTTGTTTGGAGAGCGGTTATGGGTAGCCACATGTTGCAACGGAGGACGGGGGCTTTATGGGTTGGTGGAAGGGTCGGAGTTAGGGATATTGCACCTGCCTGCATGTTTAACCTGGGGGTGGGCGGTGCTTAGTAGCATTAGGGGTATTGATATTTGTTTCCCAGTCCACCATGGTGGGTGCAGTAGGCTTTTGAGGGCAAATCACTAATGTTGAGTGAAGCGGTGACCATAGAATGCAGTACATTTCTTGTTTCAATTCAATGTGAAGGTTTTCGGTAGAAAAGAAACGATGCCGTGCCCACTTTCTGTGCTATATGGGACGGGTACAAGAAAGCATTACTATTTTAAAAAAAAAGAAAAATGTGCAATGTTTACCCTAGTATGTTCTTTTAGACTGTGAAAGTCAAGTATGCAGTAAGTGGCGGGCCGCACTGGAACGATGATCTGCTGTATTTTAAATGCTCGATACAAGTAATAGCTTACGACTTGAGCATTAGGGTATTAGCACAGGCTAAAAACGGCCCGGAGCACATTGCTGCCTAATAGAGAAGCGCCACTTCTTTTGTGGTCGACCCAATTTACTGGGCGCACGCCATTACCTTTTTTAAGCAAGGAAGCCTGCAGTGTACATGTATAATTTGAAAGCTTGTGTAGCGTTATTCGGATATCTAGTACGTATTTATTTCAATCGTCCATCTGTTTCTTCTGTCGTGATCGCGTGCCCTTTGTGGAAATTACTGTTAGAATTATTGTTACGTTTTAATATTTAGCGTTGCATGTGCGGCGATCTGCTACCCACTTGATGAAGAATGCAACCTAAACCCTTCCAGGATAAAACAATGATTACATTATGTGCCCCTTTCACTGAAATTGGAAGGGTCGGGAGTGCGGAGCAGCCGTTAGCTCACTTCCTCCTGCTTTTGATATTCCAGCGAGCGGCGTCGCGCAGCGGCAGCTCCATATTTACCCTGTGCACTGGCAAGAAAGCAAATATTGAACCTATTAGTTTTGGATACAATTTTTTCCTTTGATTAGATACCTGCCCTTTAGTGGAGGTTGGAAGGGTGTTAACTGCCTTATGCATTGCTTGGGTCTGACTGCACACCAAGCGATGTGGTCTTAATGTATTAATGTCGGCTTGCCGGTGCACAATTTAGCAAGGTATGTTTTTGTCATTGGGGGAATGCTCTTTGTTCAGAACGATTATTGCAAAGACGAGGCATGGAGGCACTGTGTAGAGATTGACGTGGTGCTGGGGGCCCCGTTGATAAATCTTGGGCTGCCGCGTGGGTAATGGCGGACGCTTGCGAATCGGGGAACATTCACGGGCACTAACAAACCCGGCCAGTGGCATAGCACAGTGCAGTGGACGCGCGCGATGTTCAGCGCGTGGTTCGAAACAGATAAGGTGGGAGGGGGGCCCGGCACGCGCAAGGCAGGCGGCAACAGGAGCTAGCAGGACCGGGGAGAAGGGTCACCTCGTCGCCGCGCCACATGTGGTCCACTGGCCTGTGTCTTCATTTGACCAAGCCATAAGCCTAGCACGAGCAGTGGGAAAAGAGGCGCTCTTGGCAAAAGTGGACATAGAGGCAGCATTCAGGCTGCTTCCAGTCCACCCGGACAGTTTCTTCCTCCTTGGTTTCCAGTTCGAGGGACAGGTGTATGTTGATAAATGCATGCCAATGGGCTGCAGCATCTGGTGCGCTTATTTCAAAGCATTCAGCTCCTTCCTCGAATGGGCACTTAATAAACTGGAGAGCAGGGGAGGAAAAACGCATTACCTGGACGATTTCCTGTTCGTGGGTAAGGGGGGCACGAATATTTGCGCAGCACTCCTCAAAAATGTAATGTTAATAACAGAGGAACTGGGAGTACCTCTGGCGGGGGACAAGACACAGGGACCTTGCACTAAGTTAACCTATCTGGGGATAGAAATAGACACGGTGGAAGGGGCATGCAGATTACCAACAGAAAAGATCAAGGAATTAATTGGGGACATTGACATGGCATTGTCCGGGGACAAGGTAACCATAAAGACCATCCAATCCTTGGTGGGTAAGTTCAATTTTGCCGCCAGGGTCATACCGGCTGGGAGAGTTTTTGCGGGACGTCTGGCGGCGGCAACAGGAAGGCACGACAAAGGGTGGCACAAGATACGCCTAGTGACGGGTTTGAGGGAGGACCTCAGAGTATGACGCACCTTTTTAAGAGAATTTAATGGGGTATGCCTGTGGCAGTCCCCTTGGACGGCGTGCGCAGTTACAGTTGTTCACCGACGCGGCAGGTCGGGTGGGATTTGGGGCCATATTAGGAAAGCAATGGTGCAGGGCCGACTGGCCAAAGGATTGGGACAGGAAGGGGCTGTGCAAAAACATCACCATGCTGGAACTATTCCCGGTGGTGGCAGCAATACACATTTGGACGCGCAAACTGAGTAACAAACGACTAGTGGTTTGGTCTGACAATATGGCAGTGGTGCAGGCGGTGAGCACTCATTCAGCACGATGCCCTGCCACGTGTTGCCTACTACGCCACATGGTTCGCAAATGCCTCAAGATGAATGCAGCGGTCAAAGCGCGTCACGTACCTGGGGTTGATAACACAGCAGCCGATGCACTTTCTCGTTCACAGATGACACGATTCAGGAAAGCGCACATGCAAGCACAGCCCATCATGACTTCGTTCGACAAGGAACTATGGCAGCTAGTGAGTTGGGTCAAGGAATGAGGCAGCTCGCTTCCAGAGCATTGGCTGGGAGCACATGGACTCGATACAAGGCTAACTTCGATACTTTCCTGGAGAACACCAAACAACTGGGGGGAGCTAGCACGGAAGAGAGGGTAGACTGTTTTGTGCTCTGGGCCAAGGGGGCGGGCAAATCAAGATCATTGCTGGCAGGGCACCTCAGCGCAGTGGCATTTCATAGCCAGCTGGCGGGCCGGCATGACCCAACAAAGGGCTTTCTGGTAAGAGCCTCACTGAAAGGTTGGGACAGGGGCAGGGGGGCCACGGTACCAACTTCAGTGAGGAGGCCCATTGATATTGAGCTATTACAGAAGGTCATGACAGCAACTATGGGGGTGTGCCACTCACAATACGAAAGCACCATGTTTAAAGCATGCTTCGCATTGGCTTTTTTTGGGGCCCTACGGATTAGTGAGCTAGTGGCTAAAGCAAAGAATGACCAGAGCTTCAGAGCCCTATTGTGGGGAGATGTATTGCATAAGGGAGGGGGTATATGGTCATCATCAGAATATCTAAAACAGACCAGCAGGCCAAGGGATGCGAGCTAGTGTTGGCCAGACTGGGACAGGAAGCGTTCTGCCCAGTGGAAAATATGACAGCATATTTTGCGATTAGGGGGGGAGAGCCGGGTTATTTGTTCCGACACGAGGACGGAACCCCACTTACCTAGTTCCAATTCAGGCGAGTCTTGGAGGGGGCCCTGGCGAGTTCCGGCGTGAATCCGGTTCAATATTCCATCCACTCGTTCCACATAGGCGCAGCAACGACGGCAAGCAGGGAAGGCCTGGGGGAGGACAGGGTCAAAAAGATAGGGAGATGGGTATCCGACAAATACAAATTATATGTACGGTAAACAGGCCAATGCGGCCCGGGGGGGGGGGGCCCGTGTGGTGCCGTGGCCACCACCTATGCCACATACCCAATATGGCCTCTCATGTCTCCACAGAAACCACCAGGGCATGGGTCGTGGGCCACTCCTTCGTAGCCAGGGCAGCTGCCAGAGCACGGACAGCGTTTTGGGACGGTAACCTGGGCCTCCGGAATACACAGATCAGCTGGATCGCCAAGGGAGGCTTAAAAAGCACGTTCTTATGGGATACATTGGAACAAGCAGCTCAGCAACACCCTTCGGCTGACATTATCTTGATACATATTGGGGGCAATGATCTTGTGACAAAAGGGAGGAAGGTTTTGACAGAGCTATTAAGAACTTTACTAACCAGAATAGGGAGGACATTCAGGGAGTGCAAGGTGATGTGGTCTGAGATAATTCCAAGGCAGGAATGGAGGGGCGCGCTACGCCACGGGGCCATAGAGGAGGGGAGGAGGAAGACTAACAGTCGTATGGGGGGTTTCCTAAAAAGTAGGGGCATGGTATGGATTCGGCACCCCCTTATCACCTTAAAGGTACCTGGTTATTTCGATAGGGACAAAATGCACCTGTCCGAGGTGGGCACAGCAATAATGTCCTTAGAATGGAGGATGGCACTAAAAAACGCGGGATGCACGTGATGGGGTACAGATCGAAAGGGCGTGGGTGGGGGGTAGGGGCTAAAGGGGAGGCAATTCCTGCTCTTACCACCCCCCTGCCCCCAACCCCGCTTCCCCCTTCCCCCCAAATCCCCATCTCCCAAACATCCACACGAATGAGCAGAAGAGGAGGCGCGGAGGCATGCAAAAGCAAAACGAATACTAAGAGGGGAGTGCCCTGTGCAGGCTGGGGGGAACTCTCCGCCGCCGGCAGCCAGCAGAGAGTCTTGGAGGTGTCACAGGTCAATCCCTTTAACGAAGCACTGGCAGACCCATAGGGGAATGATCAGCCAACAGATTAGATTTATGGCGCTCCAAGAGTAATAGGCTCGGGGGAGGCCCTGGGAAAAAGGGGAGGGATGTAGGGGACTTGGGAGCCAATTCCAAGCCCAAAATTGCGGGGGGGGGAACGAATAACAAACTCACAAACAAGTCCATTAAGGCAAGTCGGTCGGGGGGGGAGCAAGAGGAGACTACGGGGGGTCAGGTAACGGTGACAAAATAACAGCAAGGGGAAGTCTTCACGGAAGGTGGGGGGCATGAGGGGGAGGGAGGTGGGGGATCCAAGACAGGGTGGCAAGGCGAATAGAGGGAACAGGGGGGAGGAAGCCAGTCCCAAGGAATAAGGGGGGGGCAAGGACCAAAAGCTGGGGGGACAGGAGACGGGGTACGGAAGAACAGGGCTGGGAAGTCTGCCTCTGGGGGGAAATGGAGCTAGGATATGGAGGGGAAGAAACGACAGGGAGGGGGGGTTTGGCGGGACCCAAAAAACTGGGGACCTGGTGAGTGGAGGACCAAGCTTGGGAAAGGAAGGAAGGAGAAGGGATAGGGTCCCCGGAAGAGATATTATGCTGGCAGGGGGGCACTGGGTCAGACTTCACAGGGAGGCCTTGGGGGAGAGGGAACTGGGAAGTTCTTAGGGGCTCGGCAAGACAGAAGGGAGAGATCGGGGGCAGCATAGATAGGATTGGCCTTTCAGCACAAGCGGCAATTGGGGGATAAAGGTGGGGGGACAGAGTAGAGTAGAAAGGACTCAAAATAGACGGGCATCGCAAAGCGATGACCATATAGGCAGGCAGAAAGGTGTGGGCCGGCACCGGAGGGCGGTGTCGGCCTTAACGACGGATGTGGGATATGTGTAGCGTTGGGGCACTTGTGATGATGCCGGTATAGGAACCTGAACACTAGCGAGGCACCGCGTGGCTGCCTGTTTTATCTAGACCCAGACCCAGGACACGGGGTAAGTGTCAGGTTAGAAGGGGGGGCAGGGCATTCCCAACAAAGACCTAGAGCAAAAGGGGGGGCATATGTAAAAACTCGGTCATGGGAAATCTACAAACGGCCGGGGGTAGAGAGAGGGTATTAGCAAGAGCCGGGCTCAACCTGAGGCGTCCACCGGACGAGGATGGTAAGGGAGAGGGGGGGGGCAAGGGATACCTAGGTAGCCGCACACAGAGTAGTATACCTGTGGTGGTGAATTACGGATCGCCTGTAAGATAACTCCAAGACTTTATAAAAAATAAAGCTGCTGAGGCATTTTAATCTTCCAACTTTACAAAGTGTCTGCGTTGTTTTTCCAACATGTGATGCATGACATATGCCGGGTTGCATGAGGAGAGGAGAGGGGGGGGAGTGAGGGGCCAGGGCATGGAGGAGGGGGGAGGACAAGGCACTGGGGTGCCCAAGCTAAGCACAGGAAAATAATCTGAGGGGCAAGGTGACAGTGGGACAGAACACATGTTGCCACACACAGCATGGGCAACAGGAGGCAATAAAGGAAACCGCTTCCCTCCGCCACTTACAGTTTTGCGTATGGCAACACAGGCAGGAGGAAGGCAAACGGCACAACAAAGGGGAACACCAAGGTGCTAACGACCGTCGGTGCTAGCCGGCCAGGCAAGTAACAAAGCCCCCTCCCCCCAAACACTTGTTAGGGCCTCAGGCAAAACTAGGGGAATACAAGTAGGCACCATAGAGGGAGAATTCAGTTTCGCTTGGTATTCCGGACCGAGCACCAGGGTTATTCTGCGCACTCAGAAGTCTCTTCTTTTTCCGAGCATTGTCCTGCTCGTTCTAGAACGTCCTTCCTGCCTGTGTCTCGAAGCTGAAAGGCAGTTCAGGCGGGGTGTGCGTGAGGCTCCTGGCTTGCTACTCCCACTTGCTGCCACAGATGCCTCACGCACATCAATTAGGGTGGCCAACTCTTTGATAGTCTTTCGCGGGACACTTGCCCACAAGGCTGTGATGACATCACAATGTCATTCAGGTTTGGCCCGCCCCTTTTTTAATTTAAATTTTTTTAATGGCTCGTAATTCCTGGCTTAATTGAAATGCAAATGGTTTGTCCTTGGGACGTGATGATCACGTCTTTTTTAACTGCAAACATGACCATCACGACCCCAGGAACAAAGCATTAGCCAAATTGAGCCAAATGTCAGAGCATTACAGCTCGACCCATAGGCTCAAAAGGAGCTAGGGCTGCAGAGCCTCACGGAGAAAGAAAGCAGCAGCGCCATGGCCCCTTCAGTTTGCAGAGTGGCTCTGCTGGAGGCAGGAAGTCCCGACGCAAGTCGGGACAACCTGCGTCCCGCACAGCCACTCTGCAAACTGCGGGAAAGAGTCCCTAATTGCGGGACAATCCCGCAAAATCCAGGACAGTTGGCCACCCTAACATAAATTTATTGTCTACATTTTACACATGTCCATTCAACTTAAGCTATTCTCTACACACTACAATATTAAGCAAACATTTAACCCTGTGGATTTTACATTTACTCTAATCCTTCATTGCTAATCCTCGGAGCCCTGACAGTCCATGACATGTCTTTAGTCGGCTCATGCGAAATGATAGTCCCTGTATAGAGACTGCGTGACTGCATTGCTCAATTCTCTAATTTGAGAGTTTGGACATCTTCAGGAAAATGCACCCATACACCAAACATCTGTTATCCTTTCCGAGCCTCTGCAGGGGTGTAAAGAAAGACTTATCTCAGAGCCGCAATTCAGCCCGGCACTCTCGCAATGACACGCTTAAAGTGCACTTCTAAAGTTCACAGTCTCAAAGTAAGAACTTGCAAAGTCTTTCAGCCATCTTTTCCAGAAGGCAAGAAACTCAAGCAAACAAGCAGCCCCATGTCGCTTAGCAAAGAGTCTGTCCTTCAAAGAGACTTTCACAAATGTTGATCACAGTTCAGAACATGTCCACAAGGAGGCCGGATTTTTCAGCTCTTGGGGTGAAGTGCCTGCTTTGTGAACACCTCAAGATGAACGGTAGTTATAGAACTCGCATCAGGGTTTCTGTCCTATCTGGCTGAAAAAGTCTCAAGTCCATTCCGCCTTCCTGTCCTTCCCCTCCATCTTGGAATGGGGAAGGCGTAATGTCCTAAAGGAAATAGCCGATTAAGGATACTGTGTCTGAATTCTTCACCCTCAAAACAAATCAATGTGCACAGGCTGAGCACAGAATGGAATGATAACACTGTGGCTCCTTACTCTTCTTGGACTCTTTGAGTTAGAAACATCCCTCATCTTATGAACAACAACAGCCTCTCTAAAATCGAGTGCTGGGGAAAGTGAAATCAAGATGGATGGTTCAGCAGATACAACAAAAAGCTATAATCATTCAACCCAGCGGTTGCCAAGAGAAGAGCAGATGCATTCACGTGCCGCGAGGGTATTTCAGGGAAGCCTGGCCTGGAGCTAGCGGACAATACACACCCTACTTCATTGAAGCGCAAGTACAGTTGACATCTCATTGTGTTCCCTTATCCTTTGTAGCCTTTTATTTGAGCCTGAGGTAGTAACCACTGAAGGCAATTGTGAATCATGGCAGGACACTGAAGAATCTTCGAGGTTATGCAACATTCTCTGCAGTGGTGGAACGGCATCACAATATATTAGCAAGATTCCCTGAACCCCTGAAAGACATGAGAGCTTGTGCATAGTCCAGCCTTCAGAGTCTTCATATATCACTGTGACAGATAAGTCAAGACATATGTTGAAATCCTGGATTATATGGTAAACATGCCATCAGACATTGATGGAACGCGCGTCAACCAAATCATGACAAGAAGAAGGAGCAACCAACTCACCTTGATCAATTCTTGGACATTGACAATTACTTTAGAGCAGTGTTGCCATCTTCGAATGGACTTGGACATGTGTTTACCTTTGTGGGGAATGTCAATAACACGCAGTCTGATGGCGAAAGTGAAATCCATGCATTCAATACTACTGAGGCATTGAGATATTTCCCCAGACATACCTTTGCTCAAATGCCACCGTTGACTCGTCAATGGCAATAGTCATGATGTCCTTCTGTTGGTTCAGCTCTCTAAGTAGTCTTCTGTAGTAGCTGCTGAAAGATGCTCTTTGGCGACGATAGTCCTCTATCAGATCTCTAAGTTTGGCATTCTTAGATAATACAGTGTCGAAGTTGATTGTTGTCTGCAAGAGGAAATGCCAGTAGTATTGTTTTTAAAAGGTGTTTGAAGCTTTATCCACAACTAGCAGTAAAATAGGCAAAATGGCAGTTAACTGTCTGAACAGAAATCTGGCTACATCTAGCCAAACTACTAAAACTCTGCTTCTGAATCTGGCAGAAGAGAAATATATTCAGCCAAATCAGCTTTGCCTGTATATTCTTACTCGATCATAGAACCTGTGAATCTTGGAACGGAAGGGCCAATGCATAAGGAAACCAGACACAGGTGTGTGCAATCATGCCTGGACATGAAGGTGTCAGTGGCATCTGTGCATTTAAGCAGATTAAACCAGTCACAATCTGTCCAAATGCAGGGAAGAGAGAGGGGTAGGGATGGCAACAGGCTCACCACTGCACATCTCTGCAAGGTGCATGGCAGACATGTGCAACCCAATCTTCCATTACAAAAAGAAATCAGACCGAAGTGTCAGTGTAAATGGCAGAGAATGGGTTTACAAATGCTTTACTTAGACCCATCAAATTCACAGTCGTGTGACACAAAAAAGGGTCTCTTATAAAGACAGGCAATTAATAATGCAGGATTCCAGAGCTGAGGCCCTTGTTGTGCTGTATAATGAAGACCCCCGCCTGTGTCTGTGGGGTAGAGGGTGAGGTGGTCACTAGTATCCGGGTACTGCCCATAGCAAGGTTCAGGCAGTCGATTGGGAAGGACCAATGTGCTTTTGTTCACTGGACGTGGTGTAGCTCTGGGAAGGGCGTAGATGGTCTTGTACCTCCACACTGTGATGTTCCCTTTCCATGTGAAGGGGACAAGGGAAGGCAACCCAAGGATCCTCCTAAACCCCTCCCCATCAAACACTGGCTCAGGGAGGCACTTTACCCCTTGAGTCAGCCCTCCCGCTTGGGGTGCCGAGAACAAGGCAGAGGCCTCTGTCACGCAGCTTATGCACCTTTTGAGAACCATGTGGACATGGCAGGGCTCATGGGCCAGACCAAAATTAGAGCCCAATCAGGTTCTTTGTATAATTAAGAAGTATACACATTTTTACAGGTTTATTTTAATGAAGATTCTTTACATATTTTCTTAATCTCTCTGAGAGCCGAAATGGTTTTATTTTTTGATGAGTGAACAAGTAAGTGGGATCCCTTGTATAGTGCCCACTACGGTGTCAACGCTCTCTTGGCATTAGTGGACTGGTGAGATCAGCCATGTGTCTATGAAGTTCAGTGGAATATTTGACAATTGTGTGTGTGTGTGTGCTCATTTTCTGTGTGTGTGTGTGTGTGTGTTTGTGTGTGTTGTACACGCTTTTTCCACGTGCCATTCATTGGGAAGATCTTTGTTCAGCACTACTAGGTCCCACTTGAGCACCTCTCAAGAGTTCTATGTGATTAATGTGTGTGTGTGTGCATGTGTGTGCACACTCTTTTTCCACGTACCATTCATTGGGAAGATCTTTGTTCAGCACTACTAGAGACCACTTAAGCACCTCTCAAGGGTTCTATGTGATTGTGTGTGTGAGTGTGTGTGCACTCTTTTTTCCATGTGCCATTCATTGGGAAGATCTTTGTTCAGCACTACTAGAGACCACTTGAGCACCTCTCAAGGGTTCTATGTGATTTCATGTGTGTGTGTGTTGCCGCAAATATATAAAAGGGGTGAGACCTCCTGCAGCTCCCCTTGTCCCCCACCTTATTTATTACCCTTACCCACCCCCACATATATTTGCGGCAAAATGCGGCTGAACAAATGCGATGGATTTGGCTGCAACAAAATATACAGCAATGAAACCCCCCGTTACCCCTCTCAAGTCCATCACCCAACTACTCACCATCTAACTACATCTAGTACCACGCTTCATCGGGCTCTACTCTCCTGAGTCCTACACTCATGCTTGCCAATAACCTCTCCCATTTGAGAAACAACCATCCCTACTTCGACAACCGTATCCCCTCCCACTCATACAAATAGGTTTTTCTCTCTGCTTTTGGTCATTCTATTGTCTTGTTTCCCTTTCATATCATCTCCAAACCAAACCTCCCCTTCCTGTCCACGGACTAAGGTCTGGCAACACCCGGGAAGGGTTAGAATATGCCACTTTTCAGATAAGGCCAGGTGTCGTAATACCACAACGGTGATGATGGACACAGTATAAATATTGGATAACATAGGATCTTGGTTGTTACACATATTTTCCCCTTCTTAACATAAACAATCAAACCGCTTCTCTTTTGTCCCCAGTGGATGCTTTGTGCAGGTTGTAGATGCAGCCTTTTTGCGTTGCCCTTGGTTGCGTTGCCAGGCTCTATTTTGAAAAACATTCTTTCCTCGTTCTTTGACCCTCACGTGTCCCGAGGCGTAGACAGGGGAGGCCCTGAGTGGGCAAGACCCATCCAAAATCTGTAAATACCCTCAACGCAGTGCTGTGTGGGCATTAACAGATATTATTGTCACTGCACTGGACCTAACTACAATAGCATCAGGCCCCACTTGTTAGACAATTCTGGCCACGCTTCTGCACGTGTCCCAAATGGCTGGAATTCTTCTTCCACACTATACCCTGGCATGAAAAGGGCATAATCCTGAGGCCTCCTCAGGAGACATTATATGCTTTCGGTGCTAGATGCAAGTTGCGGGAGACCTTTACACGTTTTGGGCTTCCACTAGGTGATCTTAAGAATGTTGTCCAGGCTTCAGCATCCTGTCAATCCCAGGCAGATTTTTGAAGATAGTCCACATTTGGTGGCCCAGAATCAGGTGATGATCTGGAGCCGGCATGAAAAATATGGTAAAGTAAACACTGTGTTACTACGTGCCCATAGTTTGCCCTAGCCAGGCGGAACGGCATCAATGACATATGCAATAAGTATGCTGCTTTTGACACATATTTGCCACCATGACTAAGGGTGCAAGGTTGCACACTTTCAGAAAATCTTCCCTGATTTGTGTTGGGTTTCAGATTTGGTATTGGCCATCATATTTAAGGTATCATGCAAAGACCTCACATTGCCCAATGTCAGGTGGGAATCCAGTCCAGGCTTTCCATCACACTCTAGTACGTGTAAATATCAGAATGCAGAAAAGCAAAGCAGGACTGGACTACCTACTGCCAAGAGTGGATAGGGAACCCGCGAGCATGAGCGCAATCACGGGGTTCCAGAGAGCCAGTCCTGCCCGAGAAGCGGTGCATGGGAGTTGGGAGGGCCCCAGTCTCTGTCCCTTCTACCTGTGCCTCAATGGAAATGTTAAGAACCCCTAACTCTTGCCCCATACCTCGTGCATCTCATCACCGGCGACAAAAAAAGGAGCAGCTCAATTAACGAAGGGCATCTGAAGGGCTACCTCATGAATGTGCCCATTGATATGCCCCTTTTCACCACTTTGCAAATCAGGGGGCGTTTCAACGCATTTAAAAATGCATCCCAAATGGAATGCACTTCATATGCACAGAAGTTGGGCTCATTTACCAGCGTCTGTTTCTGTTTCCAGGTGGTTTCTGGGAGCCAGTCATACATTAGTATATGCAAGGGGTCTGCCCAGCGCATCTTTGCGCAACTGTCCAGACCCCGCCACCCCACCCCCAACCCCCTCCTGCTGAAATGCACAGGTCTGCGTTTTTGTGCTCATTTTTGAGAATCAGTGTCATGGTGTTTTATTTGCACTTTGAGGGCCTGTCTCTGTGAATTGAAGCCCTAGGAACCACGTGGTTTCTGGGAGCCAGTCATTCACTACTATGTGCAAGGGGGCTGGTCAGTGCATCTTTGCATGACTGTCCAGCCCCCCACCCCCTAAAATGCACAGTTGTGCTCTTTTCATTTGCGCTTATTTTTGAGAATCGGTCCCATTGTGTTTTATTTACCCGGGCATAACTGTACGTTGTACCACAGTTCAAACTTAAGAACATTCATTTTGGGACTGCCAAGCCTGAAAGGCAAGAGTGGCCTAGCCAAGTGTGGCGGTAAAAGTCCAGTTATTTTATTGCTTTCGGTTATCCAGGCTATTTACCATATTTCACCATGGAATGTTTTTTAATCACACTTTTACAACTCGACTTTTGCTGCACAATGTAGAGGGGGGTGTTGCGGCAGGGTTGGCTAAGGCAATTTGGGATGGTGAGAGGGTGGGAGTGTGGGAAGTAGGTGGGGGAGCGGAGGCCGTGGGTCTCCCCCTGCATTTTGTGGCAATGAAATGTGGTAAAACACAACTGCAGTAAAATGTCTGATGAAAATCACAGGGAACCCTAGTGATTGAAGGTTGTAGCTCCACTTAAAAGGGTGGTAATTAGGTGTGTTTTATTACCATATGTTGTAAGATTGTTACTCTCTATTACAGCGATAAGTAACTTCAGAATGTGGAGTAGCCAAAACCCATAATTAGCTAGCGGAAAAAGTCATAATTAGCTAGCGGAAAAAGTAATTCAGTTTGGCGGTATTATTATTGCTAACTTTGCCAAACTTGTAACTAAATGTGGTTTTCATTACATTTGTAAGTTGAGCTGTGAAAATAATGTTGCAAATAATGTTGCTTCTAAACGTGGCAGGGCCCATGCATTTCCCCTCTCTGGGTTTCAATTTGCATCTGTCAGAATGTAAAAATAATGTGTAAAAAGCGTGTGCAAATCCTTTACGCATGCTTTTTATGGTCAACCAGATTTTTTAATAATTTGTTTGGCTAGAGAGCGCAAGGAGTAGAATTATTGCATCGGCACCCGCCATCAGCTCGGCCTCACAAATCAGCCTGCCTTACTGCCTTACTGCCTTACTGCATTACTGCTAGCATCAGATTTTGGTGATCTTGGTAATACCAGGCAGATTCTATAAGAAAACATGCAGAAGCGCCCTGTCATGCGTAAATGGCAGGCGGAATTTGTGCAAATTTGCACTATGAAGCTGTGAAGTCAATTGCGTCTGCTTTTGCACCTTTTTTTGCACTTTTCAGTGCAAATGATGAAACGTTAACAGAGTTGAGCTTTTTGAAAAAGTAACGGGTCTCATCACTGGAATTCACCCTTTCAATCACGCCTCATCAAGGGTCTATGCAGATACAACCATATCACCCCGGTCCTCATCGATCTTCACTGGCTCCCACTGCACGCAAAAATCACCTTGAAGTCTTGCTGCATCATCCATAAGGCAGTCGCCCTCGAGTCACCCAGCTACCTTGTGGAGAAACTCAGCATCTCTGGCGGACAGTGCACCACCAGAAGCCAGCACATGTGCAGACTTGAAATCTGCCACTGCGAAAAGGAAAGGACCAGAAAACACGCCTTCTCCGCCTACGCCCCAAGACTATGGAACTTTCTCCCCATCGTCTCCAGACTCGCACCCACACTCCTTCAATTCAGAAAAGAACTCAAGACCCACCTCTTTTGGGAATCTCTCTGCCTCAACACCTACGCCATCATATCGCCTGTGGCATCATCTGATTTGCTAGGCGCCGCCCCACCCCTCTCCTGCCCGTCATCAGGTACCGCTGGACCCCTCCTCTGTGCCCCTCTGTATCCCCCCGCTGTACATCTGTTCTGTTGCTACCTCTAAAAAGGGCTCAGTTATGCATCTGTACTGTGGGGCTCAGTTATGCATCTGTACTGTTGTATACCTCTCTAAAGCACTCGTTATGTATCTGTACTGTTGTATACCTCTGTAAAGCGCTCTGTTATTCATCTGTACTGTTGTATACCTCTGTAAAGCACTCGTTATGTATCTGTACTGTTGTATACCTCTGTAAAGCGCTCGTTATGCATCTGTACTGTTGTATACCTCTCTAAAGCACTCGTTATGCATCTGTACTGTTGTATACCTCTGTAAAGCACTCGTTATGCATCTGTACTGTTGTATACCTCTGTAAAGCGCTCTGTTATGCATCTGTACTGTTGTATACCTCTGTAAAGCACTCGTTATGTATCTGTACTGTTGTATACCTCTGTAAAGTGCTCTGTTATGCATCTGTACTGTTGTATACCTCTGTAAAGCACTCATTATGCATCTGTACTGTTTTATACCTCTGTAAAGCACTTGTTATGTATCTGTACTGTTGTATACCTCTGTAAAGCACTCTGTTATGCATCTGTACTGTTGTATACCTCTGTAAAGCACTCGTTATGTATCTGTACTGTTGCATACCTCTGTAAAGCGCTCTGTTATGCATCTGTACTGTTGTATACCTCTGTAAAGCACTCGTTATATATCTGTACTGTTGTATACCTCTGTAAAGCACTTGTTATGTATCTGTACTGTTGTATACGTCTGTAAAGCGCGCTGTTATGCATCTGTACTGTTGTATACCTCTGTAAAGCGCACCGTTGCTTCTCGAAGCTAGGTCTATGCTAAATAAATACCATAATAATAAAAGAAAATGAGCACTGTTGTGTTTTATTTTTATTCCCTATGTCTGCTTTATTATTTATTTCTTTATTTCTTTCTTTATATGGCGCCGAAAACCCACAGACACCAGAGCCCATACTTACACAAATTTACCAACACAGATGACGGGACAAGAATGGAATCAGAGAGAGACCATAATAGAACCTGTTAGTTGTAGGTTCATTTAAAGTGTAGAGTTTTTAACAGCCGCCGGAACACTCTTGTGTTTACTTCTTGTCGCAGATTCAAGGAAAGAGAGTTCCAGATCCTGGCTGAGCAGACAGAAAAGGACCTGCCCGAGCCATTAGCCCGCTTGAAAGTAGGGCAGCTAACCTGTGCCAGGTTAGATGAGCCAAGGGTTCTCGTTGGCTCGTAAGAGGTCACCAATGTTTTCAGGTATACTGGGGTTTTCCCATGAAGACATCTGTGGACAAGGGTAGCTGCTGTGAATGGAATGCGCACTAGCACAGGACGCCTGTGAAGAACTTCTCTGCTGGAGGCAATATGTTCTCTCCTGGATATGCCTTTTATAATATATAAATTGTATTTGATATATCCCAGCAAACGTAAAGCGCCACATTACCGCACAGCTAGCAGGTTGTGTGTGTCAGTGCCGGAAGCATGATTTTGCGCTCAAATAGCAATCGTGCAGCAGGGCTGCAGGAGGACTACTCTGGGAAAGAAGGGGTGCAAGGGTGCCCTTCCGAAGGCAACCCCAGAAATGGAACAAAGCAAGACCTTTCTAGGTGAGAAGCGGGGCCTGCAAACTGCCCTGTGGCAGAGGCGACAATGGAGACCCACCCACTGGAGCAAGACTCCGCTCACTCATAGCTTACCTCTTTTTCTGAAGTGGTTGGAACCAGGGATGCAGATAATATTTTGAGTTTTAAAAATGTTACTGCCAACATTTTGAAGTTAGTCATTAAAGGAATTTTCAGGGAGTGTTGCCTGGGGTATTTGTAGGAAGTAAATATGCATTTGAATTCCATTGCACCAGTAATTGGAAATATGTTGCTTCTTTTTTTATCTTAAAGGTCCTCTTCAAAACAGATACAATTGCAGAGCTCCTCTGTGAGGCATGTGCTGCTGAGGCCTCTGGTCCGAACACATCAGCAAGGCGCAGACACCTGCCTATCGGTTACTCCGTGTTTTGGTTGTTGGACGCGTCACGCGGTTGATTCATTTTCGGGAGTAAACAGGTAAGTTGCTTAACACTTCACGGCCCTACAGGAACTGTAATGAATACTGACTTCTATTTTGCTGTTTAACCTCTTGTCTCAATTCTTAACTACTTCGCCTCTACCTTCGCCTCGATATTTGCCAATCTACAGCGTCTGTCAAACGAGCTGTGTCTGGGTCCTTACAAAATAACTATATGCACACACATACAAATATCGCACACACATACAAATATCGATATGCCTTTTTTTAATAATAGCCAAGGTTAATCTAACAAAAGGTAAAGTCTACAAAGAGTTGGAATAACAACGTTAAGGTATAAACATGCCATTCATTAGCACAACAAATTCAAAGTTAACACCTACTTAAACTATGGTAGTAATGTTTAAGCAAGTGACTTTTTTAACCTTAACTCTAATTTGAAAAGGTTTTTTATATCTACTTTCAGTGGGGGCGGGGGGTTGTGGGGATTATGGCGTGTAGCTTATAGCGAATGAGTGTATGTAATATGAGTGTGTGCCATATTAGTGTACACACCTGTCAAGAATAATAAAAGCCAGCATCACTAGCCTCTGTACACGTGCCACAGTTAAGTGTTACTGCAGTTTGGCGGTTCAGCGGAGAGTAGAGAGGATCGACTGCAAATCAACTTTGAATTCAAGTAAGCTTGCTCATGCCTGACTATTATCCGTGCATTGTGTTTTTGTGTGAACCAGTCCCTAAAGTTATACAATGTATATCTCTGGATTTCTGTCCCTAATATGGCGACACAGAAATGTAACAACTCATTGGCATACAATTTAAAACCAAGGGGGAAAGGAGGTAGGGCGCCGAAAAGCAGAAAGGGGGTGAGAGAGGTCACAGCGGGAAGCATGGCCCTCAAAGACATAGGGCCTCATTCCGAGTACGGCGCTAACCAATGGCGCTATTAACGCCTTGGTTGACGCCGTACCCGGACCGGCAGCGCCTTGGTGGTTGGCGGAATTACCGCCCCATTCCAAGGTTGGCGGGGCGGTAATTCCCCAATCCCCATTTACCCTTCCCCATTCCCATTCATGCCCCATAGGGCATAATGGGAGTGGGGAAGGCGTCAATTACGCCACCGTAAATTACGGTGGCGTAATTAACATCAAGGTCCCTTAGCGCCATGGTATTTAACGCCTGCTAAAAGCAGGTGTTAAAAGCACCATGGCGCTAAGGGAACTCGGAGTATGGCGGTAAGGGATTACCGCCACCGCTCTCGTTAGCGGTGGCCGCTATCCCTTACCGCCATACTCGGAATGAGGCCCATAGTGGGCCTCATTACGACCCTGGCGGAAATCGCGGTGCAAAATGCACCATGGAGCACGGCGGAAAGCTGCCGATAGCGCCATGGGGGTTGGCGGATTTTCCGCCCCATTCCGACCTTGGCGGGGCGGTAAATCCCCATCCCCCATTTTACCCTTCCCCATTCCCATTTTTGCCCCATAGGGTATAATGGGAGTGGGGAAGGCGTTAATTACGCCACCGTAAAATACGGTGGCGTAATTAACAACAAGGTCCCGTAGCGCCATGGATTTCTCCGCCCGGAAAAACCAGGCGGAAAACGCTCCATGGCGCTACGGGAACTCGTAGTGGGGCGGACGGGTCCGCCGCGAATAACGCTGGCGTAAACCCACTCCGCCAGGGTCGTAATGAGGCCCAGTGACAGAGGACGGAGTATCGACCTCCATGGTCCGCAGGAGCCATGTAATTCAATTACAGTAACATAATTGTAATTCAAATGTGGTGGCTGGCTCCTTGGGTGAGTGCAGTAGTGCTCAAAATCTTCACCTGGCCTGTTGGCATCACAAAGTCTTGTGCCCTTTTCTCATTAATATTTCATTCAAAGGGGGCATCCATACTTGCCCTCCCCACTGCTAACATTCTGTTCCCACTGCTTTCAGGCTCTGCAGCTGGATACAATTAGCATTTATCTGTGTACCGTGGGTGCCTCTGACCTCGGCTTCTCTCTTGGGGGACAGAAACAGGATTTACATTGGAACTGAGCTAAACAGAGCTGCAGATCCGCATCGGGGCCTACATTCTGTTCCTTGTGTACTAGGCCTTAAAATCCAATATGTCAGCACTCCTGCCATGTTAACACGCTGACCTCATTCTTACCACAGTACCTTTCTGACTCCATCTTCCACCAACTTCAACTCTCTCCTCACACCTCACAATAACCTCTGCAACCGCAACGTTAATATAATTGTTGCACCCTCTGTGTTGCTATATGTGTGTATCTAATATGTAAAAAAGAAAAGGTCCGGCGTGCACTCTAGTTCCCAGTCTTTTAGTAATAACAGGGTTTGATCCCAGCAATGTTAAAAAATAACAGGGTTCAATCCCAAATGTAAGTGGTAACAGGGTTGGATCCCACAAAATGTTCAAAAAATATACCAGGGTTAAATCCCAACTGCCACAAAATGTTCAAAAATATAACAGGGTAAAATCCAACTGCCAGTTCAAATGCACAGTAGTTCTGCTCCTCCAAGTACTTTCGAGTCTCAAACTCTCTTCAGGGAGGCTGTGTTTCTTTTCAGATGTTGCCAATTGCTTTTTTAATTACAGTCTTTAGGAATTCTGGTCTTTGTAGTGATGGCACAATGTGTTGTTCAGGAGACCAGGAACTAACTCCCTGGGGTGTTGGTTCCTGGCCATCTGAAATGACTGAACTGTGTCATCGCTACAGATACCAGAATCCTTACACACTGTAATTGAAAACTAATTAGCAACACCTGAAAAGGTACACAGCCTCCCTGAAGATTGTTTGAGACAAGAAAGTACTTGGAGGAGAAAAGTAAGAGGAACTGAACAGCAGCACATGGGATTCAACCCTGTTACTATTGCATATTGTTGGGATTTAACCCAGTTACTATTTGCATCAAGAATTTTTGACTGGGAACTAGAGTGCGCGCCTGACCTTCTTTTTTCATTTCTCTACGCGAGTTCCGGGCTCTAGAGGCAGCAGCACCGGGGTTATCATGCCCCACTGTGGAGGACCATAATGATGGATTTCCCCCGTCCCCCTGTCATGGGTAAGAATTGTGTGTTTGCAGGGGTATTGGTTCCTGGCCATCTGAAATGACTGAACTGTGTCATCACTACAGATACCAGAATCCTTAGAGACTGTAACTGAAAACTAATTAGCAACACCTGACAAGGTACACAGCCTCCCTGAAGATTGTTTGAGACAAGAAAGTACTTGGAGGAGAAAAGCAACAGAGGAATTGAACAGCAGCACATGGGATTCAACCCTGTTACTATTGCATATTGTTGGGATTTAACCCAGTTACTATTTGCATCAAGAATTTTTGACTGGGTACTAGAGTGCGCGCCTGACCTTTTTTCATGTATCTAATATGTGTCAAAACATGGCCAAGGAGCAGAATTCCTACAAAAGAAAATAACCATTTACCAACCGACAAGACCACTCAGATGAAGCAACGACATTTGCCTGGAACCAAAACCATATACAATGAAAAAACGTGGGGGGTCGTCATTCTCCCACCTGGTAGAAAAAAATTGGAACACCATCCCAAAAGAAATATGCAATACAGAGGATCACATAAAATTCAGAAAATTACTTAAAACCTGTCTCTTCACCTCAGAATCAGAAGGGAATGACGAGGAAGACAGCATTGGAAGCAGAACTCACCTCAGCAAGCGTACATGGAAGGAAGAAGCCAGGGAGGGAGGAAGCCCGGGAAAGGCCCACTCCCAACAAAACCCCCACTTTAGACATCACCCTATCGACAGGCACCATAGCTGCAGACAGGGAACATTAACCAATAACTGATACCCCAGGAGGCCTTAGAGCACCTGGTTCTCAGAGGGTGGGGACCCCGCACAAGGACCTTGAAGAGGCAATGGTAGGCACAGCCTTTGACAACTTAAGAGCAAGTACTTTCACCCTACCCATTCCACTCAGGAGTGGTGGAGGCCTTCACCACATTCCTGCCCACAGACCGCTAGACAGTTCCAGAGACAAGCCACCACTATGCGCAGACCCCGGTGAATGAACCACTACCAAACAACCAGCACGCAGCACGGGCAGAGACGCTGAGCACAGATGTCCCAGCCAACAAGGTTAGAAAACCCCCCACTAACCCAACCACTAAAACGTCAAGTTCTGCATACACCTCTCAAACACTAAACAAATGGAACCACATCTCTGCATAGCAATCCGCATACACTTCACTACACTGCAACAACAAACAAACTACACATAGTTGTGCACAACAGCAAATGGGAGACTACTCAGCTGTAAATCGCACCCATGCTCAGCGAACGCTGCAAACCGAACAAAAGCTGTCAACAGGACATCACAACTGCTATGCTCTATTAACCCATCCCACCCTCTTACCTTTCAGATCCGCCAGGGCACCAGGGGACCACTCCGATGATGATAGTGTGCGGTATAAATGACTTTTAACATTAATGTTAACAAAACTAACCCCAAGTGATACGTGTGCCTTCTGCCATGCAAAGCTCTACCTGCTCACACTGTGGTACATACTAATAGGCTTTTCTCAGCCAGAACCTTTTTGCCTGACTGGGACGCTGTAAGTGCATCCCAACAAGGGCTCCAATCCCCACTTTCCACACTTCCTACATTATGGGACCCTGAGTGAATCACCTTTCATCACTGTGCCTCTCTCATATGGGTTTATACTATATAGTGTTATTCTATACATTATTTTAACTATGTACGGTAAGCATACTGGTTGGGAGACAGGGTGACAAGTCAGGGTCTTATGTTGGTGGGGAGTGGGTACAGAGGGTGCACGCATGGGATTTGTGTTGTGGGCTGAGGAGGCAGGAAGTCCGGTGTGGGTCTTTAGCCATGCCAGCTCATGTTTAACTCTGAGAGCAAACCCAGATCCCCTGGTTCAGCAATGGCTCTGCTCTACCAATGAATTCTCCAGCTTTGCCACCTTTTTACATTGCTGTAAAACTAAAGGTGAGATGGGATCAGAGGAGATGTAGCCTGCTGTAAAATTACAAAATGTAACACATTGAAAGCTTGACTCAAATGCCAGCTTTCCCATTTCACCAGCCATATTACCCTGGGTAAATAATTTTACTATGTTTGGTAAGGAGAATTTACAGGGGGGTGGGTCTCTAAGAAACCACATGCATAACTGAACAATATGTTGCATAAAAGGTAAGGTATGAAGGTACAGTCAATAATGTATTTTATATATAATCTTGAGAATGTGGGCGAGAGGTCAGTTTTGAGATTACTTGTTCTTGAAGTTGGGGCCAATGCACTGTGGGCTTGGGCTATTACACTATGGCCCAGAAAACCAAACTTATCTTCCAGGCCACATGTTGCCAATCCTACCCTTTAAGAACGTGTGTCGTAACAGTGTTTGTTGATAAGAGCATGTAGTCTAACAGCTTTTGGTGTAAGTGTGTGTGTCACAATACTATGTGTTGTAAGAGTACCTCATAAGAGCATGTGTCTAAAGAGTATGTGTCGTAAGAGCATGTGTAAGAGCTGTGAGAAACCTGAGGGTATCATCACTCCTACTGCCCCTGCATCCTCTTCTCAGGTGGCCAGGGAAAGGCCATCCCTTTTGGATCCTGACCCTGCGGGTCGAGAAGTGAGAGACGATCACCTGGGTGGAGGGTCCTTGGGATTGGGAGTGGGGTGCCCACGGGCGAGACATGGTATCCCCCTTTCTCTAGTGAAGACCAACCTAACCCTCCACTGGCCTTTATAGGCTATTGTAAAATCTCTACCCTTCTTTCCCCACATTTTACCTCTGACAGTACTGGGACAAGGAAGAGCCGATTAGGAGTGCTGAACACTAAAACTTAATTTCACCACTCTAGTACTGGGATGAAGAAGATGAATGTGGAGTGCTTTAAAGGTCAGGCATGTCCCTTTAACTATAGTCAGGAAAGCCCAATTGAGAATCCATACCTGCAACCTGTTAAGTGGTTACAGGTGTATAAATGGAGAGCCAGAGAGCAGCAGGGGGAGCAATAGGGAGGCCTGAGTGGGCGAGACCAGCAGGAGATCCTTCTCGTGAGGAGACAGCGGTAGTGGGACTTGAGAGGAAGCCAGGACGCAGGCCGACATCCCAGAAGACTTGTGGGGCCCCGCTGGGTCCGGGCTGTTAAGCTGCCACAGGTGTGGAAGCCTCTGTGGTGGAGAGAGACAGCAGCTGGAGCTGCGAGCGAGCAAGAAAGAAAAAAGGACGCTGTCCGTATCTGTGCCGAAGAAGCAGAGCTGCCGGCGTGTGCTGGAAAGTAGCCGGAGCGTGTGCGGGGCTCACAGAGGCTGACCTGAGAAGTGGTAGGAGCCGTCAGAGAGGAACGCTGAGGAATGGTGGGTGTCGGGGAAAGTCACTCAATGCCAGGGCACTCCTATAAGGCAGCGCACAAGTAACGAAGTGCCATATGAATGAAAACTTGCATATTGAATACCGAACTGAGTGAAAATTTGCATATTTACTACCGAACTGAATCGAAACATGCGTAGTGAATACTGAAATGCATGAAAACTTGAAACCAAGCAAAATTAAGGATCCTGAACATTAAACTGAGTAAAACATTATGGGCAAAGCTAATAGCTGATAAAAGCCAAAAGAGAAAGTTCCCAGTTGAAAGCAACCTACAGAAAAGAGCGTAAGTGAGAAAGAGTGCAACAGAAAGGTAGAGCATGAAACAGACCACCACAAAGTGAACTTTATGAATAGATACAGTATGGCAAGGCCAAAAACTGGCAAGAGTTGTGTGACACGTTATGGCAAAGCCAAGAGGCCAACGAGGAGAAGCCAGCAGAGTGTGAAACTGCACATAGAGCCAAGAGGCCGACAAACAGAAGCTAAGTGAAGGTAAATCTGCACATAGGGGCAGGTACAAAAGAACCTGTGTGGGGTGAAGAGCCTAGGGTTCCTGGTTGACAACTGTGCCTAGACCAGTGAGCCCTAAATTGTGAAAGTCAGAGACATTGTAAAATACACAAAGAAGGAGCACTGTGAGTGAACTGTTATGGCGAAGCAGAAGGAGGGTCAAGTGGACCTAGATTTGTGTTGAACTTTGAAAGACTGAAACAAATGCCAGTTGCGCCGTTGAAGTCTTGGGGAAGGGAACTCTGAGACTTAGTGAACTGCAAATGCTGTCTTGAGGATGGAGCCTCAAGACCCTTCTTTTTTTAACTTTGGTGCCTGAAACCAGTCTGTCCATAGTTTCATTCAGGTAGGGAAAACTCACCTTAACATAGGGAAAGTTAGGTCTTATACCATTCTGACATTTGAATTAATAAATCATTTCTGTTTTAACTTTGAATCTGTTGTCTGTGTCTTGCTTCATGATGCCTTTGCAGTACGTGTGTCAAAAGCCTGTGTGTCGTAAGTGTGTGTGTGTCGCAAGAGTGTGTTCTAAGAGTGTGTGTCATAAGAGTGTCATAAGTTTGAGTATCTTAACTGTGAGTGTTGTGTGTGCATCATAAAAAGGTGTGTCATAAGTGTGTGTGTTTGTATCATAAGAGCATGTTTTGCAAGCGTGAGTGACGTAAGTGTGAGTGTCAGAAATGTGAGTATATTATGTGTGTTGTAAGAGTGTATTGTACCATAAGACTGTGTATCATAAGAGTGTTTTTGGTTAACAGCATGTGTCGTAAGAGTGCGTGATGCAAGAGCAAGTGCCACGTGTGTGTCTTAAGTCTGAGTGTCATAAATGTGAGTGTTGTAAGTGAAAGCATAGTACGAATGTGTGTGGTAAGAGTGTGTGTTATAAGAGCATGTGTCATCAGAGTGTCTGTCATAAGTTTATGTATCTTAAGTGTGTGTCGAAAGTGAGTGTGTCGTAAGACTGTGTTTCATACATTTGAGTGGTTTGAGTGTCTAAGGTGTGTGAGAAACCAGAAGGTATCTCACCCACTAGTCCCCATGGATCTTTTATCCAGTTGGCCAGGACATGGCCATTGCTTTTGGATCCAGTTCCTGGGGGTGGAACAGTGCGGGAAGATCACCTAGGTGAGAGGTCTTCGGGAGTGGGACACCGGATGGTGAGACATGGTATCTTCTTCCCTGTAACACCTTTACCCCATCCTACCAGGTAGAATACTTAGAAGCTCTACCCCACCTCCCTTTTACAGCATGAACACTTTCATACGGACAGCACTCTATGGGAGAAAACAGACTAACAACCGAGCAGTATAGCTGAGGTACAATGGTCAGGCGAGGTCAGGCAATTACTGACCATTTCACACACCTGAATTCCATGAAGCTTCCCCACGTGGATAAAAGACGGGGCACAAGAGCACACTCTGAGCACGGCAAAGCACATGAGGAAACAGCAGTTTCGAGAGGGCAGCTGAATGAGAGAAGAAAGATGGCAAAACAGGGGGGATGGCAAGGAGGGAAATTCCCTTGCCCTTTCCGACAAGGAAATGTTACTTTCAAGAGCCCTTGAGATTAGAAAGCGTAATACCAGGAAACCAGGCTGAAGAATCCTGCATTGTGTGTCGGAGATACCCGGGCCCTCCCGCGTCAACAATCAAGGCGGGAAGATACAGTAGCCGCTGTGGTACTGTCCTTGGCTCCAAGAACAAAGCAGCGTCAGTGAAAAAAACACAGCCAGTGAGTTTGGGAGACCAATACAAGACCGGTCTCTGTTGAAGCCAAGGTTGCAAGCAGCAACATTGTATGGCGAACGCTGAAACAAACATTGTTAAAAGGCATGTGATGAAAGACACAAGTAAAGTTGAACTGCTGATGAGTGATTGAACTTTAAAAGCAAGATACAATAACTTTCCTTTGACAGAGTGGTACGCCACCGCGTGAGTGTTCAATTGAAGGTCTCTGTAAGGTAGCCAGCTGAAAAGTGCCAGAAGCGAAAAGTTAAAAGGGTTCTATTAGGAAGAGAACAAAGAATTGTGAATCAAAGTCGTTCTGCGAAGGGTCGAGCAAAATCATGCGCACAGTCGAATCACCAATTTTTATGAAGTAAAGAAAGTTCGGAAAAGTAGATACATTTGGTCCGAGCCCAGCGAAGGTAGACCAATTGAAGGTTTTGTGTTAAAGTAGGTCTTACCCCGGCGGAGGAGGACCATGGGTGAACAGTAAATCGCCCGAGAAGTTGTACATGTGAAATCGTGAGAAGAAAGGAACTTTACTGTTTGTTGTGTTGCATCATGCCCTCTGAAATAAGAGACTTTGAATGGCAAAAAGACTTTGGCACATCAGGCCCTGATGTTGAAATTTGGAACTTCATCCTCGTGCTAGAGAAGCCAGAGTGTGTGCTAAGCTTGAGTGTGCCACCTTGTGCCGTGCTGAAAACGTGGGGAATGGAAGCCAACGGCTCAAATATCCCAACATATCATTTCTTGAACACTTTTCTTTTGCATAACATTGTTTCCCACACTATTTGTATTTAGAAGTAAGGATTGGCAATAGGTTTATTAGTGTAGGCCGTTTTATTTTGACAAGACTCTACTAGGACTGCGTTATTATTATTTGATGGTCGTAGCTTTCACCCATCTTTTAGATTTAGGATTAGATAGGCGTTTTTCAAACACCCTTGGACTGTGATCACTTGTGTCTGTCTTACTGTTTGATACCATGCCTTCCTTACAGGTGTGTGTATCATAAGAATGTGTTGCAAGAGTGGGTCTAATAAGCTTGTGGGCCTCATTACGAGGTAGGTGGTAAGGGATTACCGGCACCGGCAAGGACACCGGTGCCGGTAATCCCTTACCACCCTATTCTGAGGTCCCTTAGTGGGTCCCTTCCTTAACGCCTGGTTTTACCAGCTGTTAAGGACAGGACCCGTTAAGGGACTTCAGAGCTAATAACGGTACCGCATATTGCGGTACCGTTATTAGCTCCATCCCCATTCCCATTGAGCCCTATGGGGGCTCGAATGGGAATGGGGAATGGTTCCCGGAATGGGGACTTACCGGGTCCTCCAAGGTTGGAATGACCTGGTAAGTCCCTATTTCGGGAACCCGGACCCGGAATGCAGTAAGGGGGTAGCCATGGTACCAATAGCACCTTGGCTACCTCCTACCTCGAAATGAGGCCCTGTGTGTCTTAAGTGTGTCATAAATGTGAGAGTCTTAAGTGTGCGTGTCATAAGAGCATGTGTCATAAGTGTAAATGAGGTAAGTGTGAGTTTCGTAAGTGTGAGTGTATTGTGTGTTTCATAACAGTGTGCCGTAAAAGCATATGTCATGAGAGTGTGTGTCATACGTGTTTGTCATAAGAGCATGTGTCATATGAGCATTTGGTGTGAGACCGTATGCTGTAAGAAAGAATGTCCTGTGTGTGTGTGTGTGTGTCTTAAGTGTGAGTGTCATCTGTGTGTGTGCTCTAAGAGTGTGTGTTGTAAGAGCATGTGTCATAAGAATGTGTCACAAGCGTATGTCATGTGTGTCGTAAGAGTGTGTGTCATAAGTGTGAGTGTTGTAAGTTTGAGTGTCCTAAGTGTGTATGTCCTAAGTGAATGTAGTAAGAATGAGCATCACAAGTGTGTGTGTCGCAAGAGTATGTGGTGTAAGGAGTATGAGTGTATGGTATGTTAGTGTCAGGGTCCTGAAGGGAAGGTATTCCAAGAAGGGTAGAGTGGTACATAAGATAGGGGTATGTGTTGCATGAAGAAGGCTTGGTTGGTGTTAGTAAGGATGAGAGAATGAGAAACATTGGTGAATAACACTTTCCTTATTTTCCTTAACATAGTTTGTATCAGGAGACTGGAGTTACTTCATTCCAAGATGGTGGGAGTATCACTCAACACTGGCAGTAGACTCTTCTTTTGAAAGGTTCTAAACTGCCTTTCATCCAGGAGAAGGACCAAGAAGGTCACAGTTAACTAGATCTCTTGAACTGAAGTAAAACAGAAGGAAAAGAAAAGTAGAAACAGATCCAGAGAATTTCCAGAGAAAAGCAGATGAGATAAGTGAACATTGAAACCATAGTTGGAAGAACTTGTGTATATACTTGTATTTTAGTTAGCCTGTTTTTACTGAATACTGAATACTATTTAACTAGAACTTAGAAGTTATTCTATTGTTAGACTCTCACCCACGTGAGAAAAGATACTGCAGTGACCAGTCGCAAGATTCAGGGAGCGTTGATGGTTTAAGAAGCCAGCGTGCGATTTGGGCAACAGGCAGGGCACGACGGGGCCAGCAACGAGAAGGACTATGAGCAGAGGCTCGAGTAAGGCACCCTACTACCCATGCGTGCATGCAGCAATTCTCAGTGAAAACTGAAAACAACGTTCCCATCGATCACGGATGCACAAACGAGGCAATACAACGCGGCCTATGTCCTGCTGTGTGCGGAAGCCTGGCAAATACTTTTGAAGGAATTATAACTGTAGGGGTACAGTGAAAAGTGATTAACTTCATCTTGTCTTTGCCTATTGCGCAGGAGCGTGGTGAAATACAGTCAGAAGGAAAATAATTAAAGGTGTGGGTGCGCGAAGTGTAAAAGAAAAAAGTACGAGAAAATGCAGGAGAAAATAGAGTTGTGCCCAAACTGCAAGAGAGACAGCAGAAGAATTGAGAAAGGAGGCAAACTTGTATTTTAGTTGACATTACGGTTATTAAGCACCAAGCACAACATTTGCTAAAAGAATGCTAATAACATTTTAGGAAGGGTAGTAAATATTTAAAACAAGAGGGTTAGGTATGTAAACAGTTGAAAATTCACCACATGATTGACAGCAGCAGGAAAAGTCTTAAGGCAGAAAGGAATACATTGATCAGAAGTCTCTTAAGTCTTCCAGCAAGATAGCAAAGGCAGTAAGGTAATAGAGAGAAGAAACTATTTCATAACTGTTTTTCTTTTAGTATAACAGCGCAGAATGGAATAAGGAAAAGAGATAAACATATTTGTGTTTGCTTGCTTCAGCGAGAAGAGCACTGACATTTTTCACTGTATCCACTTCCCCCAGGGTAGTTGATCCTGCAATTATAACTCAAAGGTTGCTGGGTTGATGGCTTTGAAGGGTTTAGTGGGGTTCATCTCCAATTTCCGAAGGATTCGTAAGCTGGGTCCTTACTGTTAGTAACTGCCAGGTGAGTGTATTGTGCTTAAGTAGCATATAACGCACATGTCCTACATGCCTCTCATATGTATAAAAACTCACCTTAAAGTGAGTTTTAACTTTGGTGTGAGTTTTTGTGTTTTTTGTAAATTTAAGCAATTTACTTCTGCTTATTGACCAGCAGCTAATATTTACATATGACAAGTGACATCAAAGTTAGTCCTGATTTTTAACTGAGTTTGGCAAACCTATAGCAGAATACATGTACGAAATGTACATCTTCTACACATACATGTACAATCCGTATAAAGCATACACATTCATTCTGAGCACGTGTTCTATATCGATAAATCTTACAGAGTGAATATCTCAAAATTGGCATGCTCGATTTACCCCCAAAAATGTTCAGTGCATCAATTCAAGAAGACCTAGGTCCAGCCCCAAAATCTTAAATGGCCAATTTTGAGATATTTGGGCCAAAACATGTGTTATTTTCCCCTATAAGAAACCCCCATGTTATAGGCATTTCAAAATGCAATCACCATGAAAAATGCTGAAATGTTCCATGTAGGGACGGTTAACTCAAAATTTCAAAATGTTAGTGATATTTTTTTCTAACTTTTTCATGGAAGGACTTAAGGGTTATTGAGAAAAGCCATTTTTCAAAACTCCATAGCCAGTTCGTCTTAACCTTAACTATGCTGTAAACTGGGTGGTGCAATGGTGTTATATATGGTGGATCGAATCTAAAGCCTCGACAGGTCAAAGGGTCGACACCAAAGGGTCGACAGGTCAAAGGATCGAATTTTTTTTTTAATTATATATATTTTTTTAGGTTTTCGTTTAGGGAAAAAAGTGGTTTTTAGAAAAAAAAGGGGTGGGGGACCCTCCAAAAAAAAATAATATGTGGAAAACAAAAAAAAAAAAAAAATTGATCCTTTGACCTGTCGACCCTCTGGTGTCGATCCTTTGACCTGTCGACCCTTTCACTGTCGATCCTTTGATTGGCAACCGTTATATATTCTATGCCAAGACCGGAGGCTCGGATTATGCTTTTCTTCCTTTACTGATAATCCGAACAGCATAACAAAGTATTTCAACAGTAAACACATAAAAGAGAAAAACACAACCAAAAACTACATTTCCCATAAAATGTTCGACGGGTGTAGTTTGCTCTCTTTATGTCCATGAACTTTCAAGTCATGTGACTGTTTCCACCAATACCATCCGACACAGTCCCATAAACTCTGATGACTTCCTGTGACCTTCCTCTTTCTTTGCTGCTCGAGCAGCCAGATAAGTGCCTTTCGTTTTATGTTAATGTTAATGTTAAAGGACATTTGTACCGTGCACTATCACCACCAAAGTGGTCCCCTGGCGCTCTGGCGGCTCTGAAAAAGGGGAGGAGAGGGGGTGGGTTAGTGGGAATAAGCTGGAAAAGTGCAAGAGAGCAGTGATGTGCTGTTGGCAGCCTCAGCCCGGTGGGTCTGTTGGCTGGGTTCGGGGTGTTTTATGGTCCGTAGTCGTTGTGTGCTGTTGTGCAAGTCTATGGCCCTCATTAGGACCCTGACGTTAAGGGGTTAACGGCGCCGTAAAAGATGTCGGCGCCGTTAAACCCTTAACGCCTTACTACGAGGTCCCTTTGTGGGACCCAACCTTAACGGCTGGTCTAGACCAGCTGTTAAAGTAGGGGCCCACAAAGGGACTCTCGAGTTAAGTACGGTAGGGCAATTTGCAGTACCGTACTTACCGCCTTCCCCATTCCCATTATGCCTTATGGGGCAAAAATGGGAATGGGGAAGGGCCATGGTGGCATGGGAAATTTCCACCCCGCCAACCTTGGAATGGGGTGGTAATTCCCCATTCCGCCATGGCGGACTCCGGCATCGACCATGGTGCTAATAGCGCCATGTTTTCCGCCGGGGTCCTAATGAGGGCCAATGTGTGGTTTGTTTTGTTGTTGCATTGTTGTGAAGTTTGTGCGGATTGCTGCGTTTTAGGCTTGTGGTTGTGTTTGGTTATAGTTTGAGAGGTGTATGCAGAGGGATGGAATTGTTAGTTGGTTGGTTAGTTGGCATTGCTGTCCTTGCAATTGTGGGATTCCATCTAGGTGCGATACAGGCTTACAGTCACATTTCTATCTAGATGTCACGTAAGCTAAAGTTTAGAATTCCATACTAGAGTGGCACATGCTAACAGTCACATTTCTGTCTAGATGCGGCGCAAGCTAGTGTTCAGAATACTGAGTGTGGTGCATGCTAATAGTCACATTTCTATCTAGATTCGACGCAAGCTAGGTTCATAATTCTAAGGGCCTCATTACACGGAAGGTGGTAACCCATGGTGCTATTAGCACCATGGTTGCCGCCGGTACCATACCGGTACCACCATGGAGAAAAAGGGAATTACCACCCCATTCCAAGGTTGGTGGGGTGGTAATTCCCCCTTTCTCCATGGCCCTTCCCCGTTCCCATTTTTGCCCCATAGGGCATAATGGGAATGGGGAAGGAGCTAATTACGGTACCGCAAATTGCGGTACCGTAATTAGCACCAAGATCCCTTTGCGGGACCCAACTTTAACGGCTGGTCTACACCAGGCGTTAAGGTCGGGTCCCGAAAAGGCACCTCGTAGTAAGGAGGTAAGGGTTAACGGTCACCGGTACCGGTGACCATTAACCCTTACCGCCTTCCGTGTAATGAGGCCCTAAGTGTGGTGCATGCTAAGAATCACATTTCTATCTAGATGCGACGCCAGCTAAAGTTCAGAATTCCATACTAGTGTGGCACATGCTAACAGTCACATATCTATCTAGATGCAACGCAAGCGAAAGTTCAGAATTCTAAGTGTGGCACATGCTAACAGTCACATTTCTATCTAGATGCGACGCCAGCTAAAGTTCAGAATTCCATACTAGTGTGGCACATGCTAACAGTCACATTTCTATCTAGATGCGACGCGAGCTAAAGTTCAGAATTCTAAGTGTGGCACATGCTAACAGTCACATTTCTATCTAGATTCGACGCAAGCTAGGTTCATAATTCTAAGTGTGGTGCATGCTAACAGTCACATTTCTATCTAGATGCGACGCAAGCTAGGGTTCAGAATCCTGAGTGTGGTGCATGCTAACAGTCACATTTCTATCTAGATTCGACGAAAGCTAGGTTCATAATTCTAAGAGTGGTGCATGCTAAGAATCACATTTCTATCTAGATGCGACGCCAGCTAAAGTTCAGAATTCCATACTAGTGTGGCACATGCTAACAGTCATATTTCTATCTAGATGCGACGCGAGCTAAAGTTCAGAATTCTAAGTGTGGTGCATGCTAAGAATCACATATGCTAATAATCACATTTCTGAAATTCCATCTAGGTGTGGCATATGCTAACAGTCATATTTCTGTCTAGATTTGGTGCAGACTAAACTTGAGAATTCATCTAGGTGTGGCATATGCTAACTATCACATTTATATCTAGATGTGACGCAAGCTAGGTTCAGAATTCTAAGTGCGGTGCATGCTAAGAATCACCTATGCTAATAATCACATTTCTGAAATTCCATCTAGGTGTGGCATATGCTAACAGTCATATTTCTGTCTATATTTGGCGCAGACTAAACTTGAGAATTCATCTAGGTGTGGCAAATGCTAACAATCACATTTATATCTAGATGTGACGCAAGCTAGGTTCAGAATTCTAAGTGCGGTGCATGCTAAGAATCACATATGCTAATAATCACATTTCTGAAATTCCATCTAGGTGTGGCATATGCTAACAGTCATATTTCTGTCTATATTTGGCGCAGACTAAACTTGAGAATTCATCTAGGTGTGGCAAATGCTAACAATCACATTTCTATCTAAATGCGACGCAAGCTAAAGTTCAGAATTCCATACTAGTGTGGCACATGCTAACAGTCACATTTCTATCTAGATGCGATGCGAGCTAAAGTTCAGAATTCTAAGTGTGGCACGTGCTAACAGTCACATTTCTATCTAGATGCGACTATGTGATTTGTTCCAAGAGTCACTGTACAACTGGAAGGGCCTACTGCCCTTATATTACTGAATGTAATCTGAAAGTAACCATTGGTCTTTTACTCCCAAAGAATAGGCTTGACCTATACTAAATGTGTATAACAAGGTTTTGACTTCCTTAGAACTACAGTTAGGTGTTCCAAATAAGGTTTATACTTAGGTCTGTGTGCTTTCAAATATAGTGTGTTTTTATACTGCGATTTCTCCTGTTTTAGTACTTACTTACCCCTAGATTTATCTGGGCCTACCTGTATTTAAATAAATCCTTTATTTTTGCAATGCATAGTGTTTCAGTGTTTCTTTGGATCATTTGTATTACAATTTCACTTGTACTGTGTCTACTGCCCTCTCTCCCTCCTAAGATAAGCCTGGCTGCTCTGTCTACGCTACCATGTACTCAGGTGGTACAGTCTTATACTGAGAGCGAAGTCTTGTACTGCCTCAGTTGAATGGTTTTACTAAGCCCTTAGTTGGACTTCAGAAAAACTGTCCTAACACTCATCCTCTTAAGAGCCACGCATGTAGATTGAGGGACTCCGGGTTCCGGTGGAGTACCTGACCTTCCGACTGGAATAGGAAGTCTGGCCGCAAAGGCAACCAGAGAGGTGGGCAGATGGCCAAGTCCAGATGTTCTGGGTACCTGGTTGTCCTCGGCCAATCCAGGGCGATCAATATCATGTTGTTAAACCTCCTGGGAACCCAACTATTCCCTTTAACAGAACTGTTTGCACTTCCTGTTGGACCACGTCGCAAACAAATCCACTGATGGGATACCCTATTAAGTGAAGATCGAGAACTTCCTGACACACATGCCACTCTTGTGAGACCATGCTTTGCCTGCTCAGAGCATCCGCCACTCCTTTCTCCATCCTCGCCAGCTGCACTGGGGAGACAGAGATCTGGTTCTCCAGTAACCAGAACCACAGCTGCATCAAGTCCTTGCACAGGGGCAGTGACCAGACACCTCCCTGCCACTGATGGGCCTGCTCCTTTAGGTAGTGCATGGACACTGTGTTGTCTGTCATAATCAGGACATGCTTTCCCATGTGAGAGGGTGCAAAAGCTTTAGGTGCTAGTCTGCTAGCTTGCCGCTCCAGCCTGCTGATGTGCCAATGGCTCTCCATAGCGGACCAGAAGTCCGCTCACCTTCAGATCGTCTCAGTGAGCGCCCCAACCCTTCTTAAAGTGTCTTTAATAGAATCTTGACTTTCCATAACGCTAGTATGGAAAATCAGTATTCTCTCTCTGCGTGGCACCTCCCCTCACTGAGCCTCCTGTGGCAATGTTTTGCTCCTTGGTCCCAACCCCCACTGGAACCTAGATTGCATAAAATGAAATCCGGGGCAAAGCCCCCTGCTGTCTGCAGCTGTCTGCAGCGCATCTGTGGCTCACTTGTGAGCCCCCGCTTTCTCCTAAGCTTATGGTGTGCTGATTACCCTTGCCGGTCGTCTTCTCCACCCACCTGTTCTCTACCTGTTCTTTTACTCACTCTCTCTCTCTGTCTACAACGCCTTATTGCATTCCTTCCTGCCTCTCTAGATGTCCCTTTGTCGCCCACCATCAATATCATAATTTAAATACTCTGGCCTTTTCCTCTTCTTTTAACCTCACCCCCTCCATCAGTATCACCTTACGGGACACCCCTCTCTGTGCACTAAAGCCCATTCAGTCTTAGAAATTGTTCTCCACTTCCAGCTTAATTTTCTCTGTCTGACTGAGACCTGACTCACCCCATTTAATACTGTAATCCCCGCTGCTCTCTCCACGCCTTCTTCGTCCTTCTCCCGTACCCCTCGCCCATCTGGACGTGGTGGGGGTATTGGCCTTCTTTCTTTACTCCTACCTGTCTCTTCTAACTTACTTTCCTTCACTACCTTTGAATTCCACTTTGCAAGCTGTTCTAACCCTCATCATTCCGATTCCTTTTCTGATGATTTACCAGCCTCCTGGACATGTTACACAATTTTGTGTGTTTCTTGGCACTCCTTTCATCTCTTCTTTTCATGGAGTCACCTCTAATTCTTCATGGTGACTTTAATCATCATCTTTCTTCTACCCACTGAAATCTCCCTCTCCTGCCTTTACTTGACTCCTACCATCTTCTAACCATTTCTACCCCTCCCTCCCTCCCATATCTCTGGCTCTCCTCTCGATCTGATCGTTTCAACTGTTCCCAGCATCTCCTCTTTTACTGCCATTCCATTTTGTTCTTCTGATGACTTTGTCTTTACCTTCGCTCTTGCTTTACCCTCCCCACTACCATCCCTTTCCCCATCATCACCTTTTCAGTGCCGTAATATACGCTCTTTCACACATGTCTTTTATTACTGCTATCACATCACTTCTTTCTTCTCTTGACACTTTCTCGTCACTGTCACCTGACTCCACTTTATCTACACTTAATACGTCTCTTCTGGACGCTCCTGCCCTCTATACCCATCTTCCCCCTTGTATTCCTTTCAGAGACCTTCCCAGCCATGGATTAATCCCTCCCTCTGCTTATCCCAACATATTCTACATAGGGCCGAGCGCCGATGGCTCAAATCTAAATCCTCTGTTGATCTTTTGTCTTTGACTTCTGCTCACTCTGCTTATGATGCCCTACTATTAACTGCTAAAGAAGATTACTTGACTGGTCGCTCCTAGAAACACTTGTGTACAGGCGTGTTATAAATGACTCATCATATCATATTAATCTGCTGGATTTTCTTTCTTCTCCGAATCATCTTTTGCATCGTACCCTGGATCATATCTTGTCACCCCCTCCTCCTGATCCTACTACTCTTTCATCTCTCACTCCTACTGACTTTGCAGAATACTCCAGTGATAGAATGTCCGCTCTTTGCTCTTCTATCTCCTCCTCCTCTACCCCGTCTTCATCACCCGCAACTATATCCATTTACATGTGGTCTGTCTACGTGCAACCACCTTTCAGCACCAAGCTGTATGTGTTCGCTTACTAGGTTTAGCTGATGCTCCAATGTCCGGATCCGCTTTTTCCTCTTCATCGTTTCTTCGGCACTCTTTGACATTGACATGACCGTTTTTTGCTTGATGATGGCCTCCTCCATCTCGCTGATCTGAAGGGAAACATGCAATGGCTTGTAAATCATTTCACTTGCCTTCAGTATAAACTAAATATCCCAGAACAAATATTAAATGCAGAAACAAAGAAACAAAAATAACTTTATTAAAAATAACTTGCCCATCTTGTTACAGTAAAGCAAACTTGCACCCTTTGAGCTATAAATTATTTTAAAATTCTAAAAGAAGGAATGGAATAGGTAAAGCACACAACATGTACTGTCATAAAAACTAAAACACACTATGGCTTTGAACTTTAATATGTTAATGACGAACGCACAGCACACCAGACAAGTTCTTAGAAATCAAGCAGGGCGGTGCTTCTCGACCTGCTGGATTGGAGATCCAGAGATCCTTTGGGTCGACAATGATTAGGATTGGCCAGGTTTGCCGGAACAGTAACACATAAAAGGCTTCCGGATGGCTATAGTTCCAGTGCCACGTGGAGCAGATTATTGGCCTTGGAGAAGGGGTTTGAACGCTGCTAACTTAGTTTACAATAGTTACATTTTTCCTTTAAGGGTTACTTTTATTGAAAATATCACAATTGGAATAAGTCAATGAGCATGACGACATTGCCATTTCTTTTTAAAATTGAGTGCAGGGCTTTACCTCATGTGTTATATTTTCAGTGCAAATTGCCATTTCTTTTTAAAATTGAGTGCAGGGCTTTACCTCATGTGTTATATTTTCAGTGCAAAAAGAGGAGTAAGGAGGTTTTTGTGAGAGGGCAATTGCAGGACACTCGAGACTACCCGTTGCTTTGAAATGCTCTTTCTGTTGTGTTTAATGTTTGTTCTAGATTTCGACATTTCCTGCATATATAATTTTCAGGTGATGTCTGTGAATACTATCCTTACCATAAGAGCCAGCTTCCCCTCGCTGCACCTCCTCCTCTACAATTCTGTGAGATTCGGAAATCCAAACCCAGTGTAGAAGCATGATTTCTGGAAAGGAGAAGCAGGACGAGCCTGGAGGGACAGATGTCTCGCATCCAAATACTCAGGCTGTTTCAATGAGTATATAAGATTACACACACTGTGTCATGTGAAGGCGAATGTTCTGAAAAATTGTATGCACGCCAAGCCTAGTGTGCATTATGTACTTAGTGGGCCAAACATACCACCCTTTGATCACAGACCCAATGTCAAACATGCCGACCCATGTGTGTGCCCACGGTCAGACTAAAGTAAATGATCTGTGGTTTCTGTGAGCACCAAAGCGATGTTTGATATTGCCTGCTGGCCACTGATTTATTGATAGTGCCTCTGAATCCACAGATCTGTTGCAGTATGCCATAATACTAATGATTAAGTGAAAATAGAGAATAATAACGCACTGGCAGACCCCGCATTCTGGTGCTCTTGTCAAGCTCTGACAGAACCCTAGCAATCCCCCTCGGACTCTATAAGCGCCCCTCCTCACCTTACCCCAGACTGCCAATGCACACTCAGTGGGATGGAGGCAGGCCTACAGGACGCACGCAACGACAATGTACGTCTCCAAATACCAGGCCAGCGCCACCCCAGGGATGGCTATGTTTCTGCTGGGGGACTTTACTTTTAACCATTCAAAAACGCAGCATACCTCATTCAATATACCTGCGTTTCATTCTTTGATCTTGCTGCACTCAGTAATGGCTAGAGTGGCTCTAGCAAATGCACAACTGACACAGCATCTCTCAGCGCGAGAGAGAGAGAAGCATATAGACAGAGAGGTAGACAGCGAGAGACAGAGAGAGAGAGAGACAGAGAGTAAGAGAGAGAGAAAGACAGACCGAGAGAGAAGCAGATAGAGATAGAGAGAGAGAGAGAGAGAGAGAGACAGAGAGAGACAGATAGCGAGAGTGAGAGACAGGAAGAGAGAGAGAGAGAGAAAGACAGAGAGCGAGAAAGAGAAGCAGATAGACAGAGAGAGAGAGGGGCAGAGAGAGAGGGATAGACAGGCAGAGAGACAGAAAGACAGAGAGCGAGAGAAAGAGAGAGAGAAAGACAGAGAGAGCCAGGCAGAGAGAGAGGGAGAGCCAGGCAGAGACAGACAGAGAGAAGCAGATAGACAGAGAAAGACAGAGAGAGAGGGTGAGACAGGCAGAGACAGAGAGAGAAAGACAGACAGAGTGAGAGAGAAGCAGATAGACAGAGAGAGACAATGAGAGGGAGAGACAGGCAGAGACAGAGAGAGAGAAAGTCATACAGAGACCAAGAAGCAGATGGACAGAGACAGACAGAGAGAGGGGTAGAGACAGGCAGAGACAGAGAGAGAGAGAGAGGCAGACAGAGAGCGAGAGAGAGAAGCAGATAGACAGAGAGAGAGAGAGGCAGAGAGAGAGGGATAGACAGGCAGAGAGACAGAAAGACAGAGAGCGAGAGAAAGAGAGAGAGAAAGACAGAGAGAGACAGGCAGAGAGAGAGGGAGAGCCAGGCAGACACAGACAGAGAGAAGCAGATAGACAGAGAAAGACAGAGAGAGAGGGAGAGACAGGCAGAGACAGACAGAGAGAGAAAGACAGAGTGAGAGAGAAGCAGAGAGACAATGAGAGGGAGAGACAGGCAGAGACAGAGAGAGAGAAAGACATACAGAGAACAAGAAGCAGATGGACAGAGACAGACAGAGAGAGGGGTAGAGACAGGCAGAGACAGAGAGGGAGAGAGAGAGAGACACAGAGAGAGAGAGAGGCAGAGAGATAGGGAGAGACAGGCAGAGCAGACAGAGAGAGAGAGAGAGAGAGAGAGAGAGAGAGAGAGAGACAGATGGACAGAGAGAGGGGAGAGACAGGCAGAGACAGAGAGAGAGAGAAAGACAGACAGAGAGTGAGAGAGGGAAGCAGATAGATAGACACAGAGAGAGAGAGAGACAGGCAGAGAGAGAGGGAGAGACAGGCAGAGACAGAAAGAAAGAGAGAGAAGCAGATAGACAGAGAGAGAGGCATAGAGGCAGACAGACAGTAGGAGACAGAGAGAGAGTGAAAGACAGACAGAGCGAATGAGAGAAGCAGATAGAGAGGGATAGAGAGAGAGAGGGGGAGAGACAGGCAGAGACAGAGAGAGAGAGCGAAGCAGATAGACAGAGAGAGACAGACAGAGAGAGAGAGGGAGAGACAGAGACAGACAGAGAGCGAAAGAAGCAGATAGAGAGAGAGAGACAGAGAAAGAGGGAGAGACAGGCAGAGACAGAGAGAGAGAGAGCGAAGCAGATAGACAGAGAGAAAGAGAGAGACAGCCAGAGACAGAGATTGAGAGAAAGACAGAGAGCGAGAGAGAGAGAGAGGCAGATAGCGAGAGAGACAGGACGAGACACACAGAGAGAGATAGAAGCAGATGGACAGAGAGAGAGCAGCAGAGATAGAGCGAGAGAGAGAGAGACAGACAGAGAGCAAGAGAGATAAGCAGATAGACAGAGAGAAAGGGAGACAGACAGGCAGAGACAGACAGAGAGCAAGGGAGCGAAAGACAGACAGAGCGAGTGAGAGAAGCAGATAGACAGAGAGAGAGAGCAACAGGCAGAGAGAGTGAGAAACAGGCAGAGACAGACAGAGAGAGAGGGAGAGAAGCAGATAGACAGAGAGAGAGGGAGAGACAGGCAGAGACAGACAGAGAAAGGGGGAGAAAGGCAGTCAGAGAGGAAGAGAGAGAAGCAGATAGTCAGAGTGAGACAGGCAGAGAGAGAGGGAGAGACAGACATAGAGACAGAAAGACAGACAGAGAGTTAGAGAGAGAAGCAGAAGGACAGAGAGAGAGAGACAGGCAGGGAGAGAGGGAGAGACAGGCAGAGACAGACAGAGAGAGAGAAAGCGAAAGAAAGACAGAGAGCGAGAGAAAGAAGCAGATAGAGAGGAAGAGACAGGCAGAGACAGGCAGATAGAGAGAAAGACAGACAGAGAGCAAGAGAGAGAAGCAGATAGACAGAGAGAGAGAGGCAGAGAGAGGGAGAGAGAGAGAAGCAGATAGACAGAGAGAAAGAGAGAGACAGGCAGAGACAGAGAGAGAGAGAAAGACAGAGAGTGAGAGAGAGAAGCAGATAGACAGAGAGAGAGACAGGCAGAGACAGAGAGATAGAAACAGATAGACAGGGAGGGGCATAGACAGAGAGAAAGAGAGAGAGAAAGACAGACAGAGAGCAAGAGGGAGAAGCAGATAGACAGAGAGAGAGAGACAGGCAGAGAGTGAGAGAGAGAAGCAGATAGATAGACAGAGAGAGAGAGAGAGAGAGAGACAGGCAGAGAGAGAGGGATTGACAGGCAAAGACAGAAAGAGAGAGAGAAGCAGATAGACAGAGAGAGAGAGAGACAGAGAGGGAGACAGACAGGAGGAGACAGACAGAGAGAGAGCGATATACAGACAGAGCGAGTGAGAGAAGCAGATAGACAGAGAGAGACAGCAAGAGAGTGAGGGAGAAACAGGCAGAGACAGACAGAGAGAGAGAGAGAGAGAGAGAGAAAGAGAGAGAGAGAGAGAGAAGCAGATAGACAGAGAGGGGTAGACAGAGAGACAGAGAGAGAGGGATAGACAGGAAGAGACAGACAGAGCGAGAGAGAGAGAGAGAAGCAGATAGACAGAGAGGGATAGAGAGAGACAGAGAGAGAGGGAGAGACAGGCAGAGACAGACAGAGAGAGGGAGAGAAAAACAGACAGAGAGTGAGAGAGAGAAGCAGATAGACAGAGAGAGACAGAGAGAGAGGGAGAGACAGAGAGATAGAAAGACAGACAGAGAGTGAGAGAGAGAAGCAGAGAGAGGGAGACAGACAGAGAGAGGGAGAAACAGGCAGAGACAGACGGAGAGAGAGCGAGCGAAAGACAAACAGAGAGCGAGAGAAAGATACAGATAGACAGAGAGACAGAGAGAGGGAGAGACAGGCAGAGACAGACAGAGAGAAAGACAGACAGAGAGCAAGAGAGAGAAGCAGATAGACAGAGAGAGAGAGACAGGCAGAGAGAGGGAGAGAGAGAGAGAAGCAGATAGACAGAGAGAAAGACAGAGACAGGCAGAGACAGACAGAGAGAAAGACAGACAGAGAGCAAGAGAGAGAAGCAGATAGACAGAGAGGGAGAAAGACAGAGAGAGAGAGAGAGAGAGAGAGAGAGAGAGAGAGAAGCAGATAGACAGAGAGAGAGACAGGCAGAGACACAGAGAGAGAGATAGAAGCAGACAGAGAGAGAGTGGCAGAGAGAGAGAGAGAGAGATAGAGAAAGACAGAGAGCGAGAAAGAGAAGCAGATAGACAGAGAGAGAGAGGCAGAGAGAGAGGGATAGACAGGCAGAGAGACAGAGAGCGAGAGAGAGAGAGAGAAAGACAGAGCGTGAAGAGAGAGAAAAAGACAGACAGAGAGAGACAGGCAGAGAGAGAGGGAGAGCCAGGCAGAGACAGACAGAGAGAAGCAGATAGACAGACAGAGAGAGAGGGAGAGACAGGCAGAGACAGAGAGAGAAAGACATACAGAGACCAAGAAGCCGATGGATAGAGACAGACAGAGAGAGGGGTAGAGACAGGCAGAGACAGAGAGAGAGAGAGAGAGAGAGAGAGAGAGAGAGAGAGAGAGAGAGAGAGAGAGAAAGGCAGACAGAGAGCGAGAGAGAGAAGCACATAGGGAGAGAGAGAGAGAGAGAGAGAGAGAGAGAGACAGGCAGAGCAGACAGAGAGAGAGAGAGAGAGAGAGAGAGAGAGAAACAGATGGACAGAGAGAGGGGAGAGACAGGCAGAGACAGAGAGAGAGAGAAAGACAGACAGAGAGTGAGAGAGAGAAGCAGATAGATAGACAGAGAGAGAGAGAGAGAGAGACAGGCAGAGAGAGAGGGAGAGACAGGCAGAGACAGAAAGAAAGAGAGAGAAGCAGATAGACAGAGAGAGAGGCAGACAGACAGTAGGAGACAGAGAGAGAGCGAAAGACAGACAGATCGAATGAAAGAAGCAGATAGAGAGGGATAGAGAGAGAGGGAGAGACAGGCAGAGACAGAGAGAGAGAGAGCGAAGCAGATAGACAGAGAGAGACAGGCAGAGAGAGAGAGGGAGAGACAGACAGAGAGTGAGAGAAGCAGATAGAGAGAGAGACAGAGAGAGAGGGAGAGACAGGCAGAGACAGAGAGAGAGAGAGCGAAAGACAGACAAAGAGCGAGAGAAAGAAGCAGAGAGACAGAGAGAGGGAGAGACAGGCAGAGAGAGGGAGAGAGAGAGAGAGAAGCAGATAGACAGAGAGAAATAGAGAGACAGGCAGAGACAGAGATTGAGAGAAAGACAGAGAGCGAGAGAGAGAGAGGCAGATAGCGAGAGAGACAGGAAGAAACACACAGAGAGAGATAGAAGCAGATAGACAGAGAGAGGGCGGCAGAGATAGAGAGAGAGAGAAAGACAGAGAGCAAGAGAGAGAAGCAGATAGACAGAGAGAAAGAGAGAAAGGGAGACAGACAGGCAGAGACAGACAGAGAGAGAGGGAGTGAAAGACAGACAGAGCGAGTGAGAGAAGCAGATAGACAGAGAGAGAGAGAAACAGGCAGAGAGAGTGAGAAACAGGCAGAGACAGACAGAGAGAGAGGGAGAGAAGCAGATAGACAGAGAGGGATAGAGAGAGAGGGAGAGACAAGCAAAGACAGACATAGAAAGGGGGAGAAAGACAGACAGAGAGCAAGAGAGAGAAGCAGATAGACAGAGAGAGAGAGGCAGAGAGAGGGAGAGAGAGAGAAGCAGATAGACAGAGAGAAAGAGAGAGACAGGCAGAGACAGAGAGAGAGAGAAAGACAGAGAGTGAGAGAGAGAAGCAGATAGACAGAGAGAGAGAGACAAGCAGAGACACAGAGAGAGAGATAGAAACAGATAGACAGAGAGGGGCAGAGACAGAGAGAGAGAGAAAGACAGACAGAGAGCAAGAGAGAGAAGCAGATAGACAGAGAGAGAGACAGGCAGAGAGTGAGAGAGAGAAGCAGCTAGATTGACAGAGAGAGAGAGAGAGACAGGCAGAGAGAGAGGGAGAGACAGGCAGAGACAGAAAGAGAGAGAGGAGCAGATAGACAGAGAGAGAGAGACAGAGAGGGAGACAGACAGGAGGAGACAGACAGAGAGAGAGCGATAGACAGACAGAGCGAGTGAGAGAAGCAGATAGACAGAGAGAGACAGCAAGAGAGAGAGGGAGAAACAGGCAGAGACAGAGAGAGAGAGAGAGAGAGAAACAGGCAGAGAGAGACAGAGAAAGCGAGAGAGATGGAGATAGAAGCAGATAGACAGAGAGGGATAGAGAGAGACAGAGAGAGAGGGAGAGACAGGCAGAGACAGACAGAGAGAGGGAGAGAAAAACAGACAGAGAGTGAGAGAGAGAAGCAGATAGACAGAGAGAGACAGACAGAGAGAGAGAGGGAGAGACAGACAGAGAGAAAGACAGACAGAGAGCAAGAGAGAGAAGCAGATAGACAGAGAGAGACAGGCAGAGAGAGAGAGGGAGAGACAGAGACAGACAGAGAGAGAGAGAAGCAGAGATTGAGCGACAGACAGAGAGAGGGAGAGACAGGCAGAGACAGACAGAGAGAGAGCGAGCGAAAGACAGACAGAGAGCGAGAGAAAGAAGCAGATAGACAGAGAGACAGAGATAGGGAGAGACAGGCAGAGACAGACAGAGAGAAGGACAGACAGAGAGCAAGAGAGAGAAGCAGATAGACAGAGAGTGGCAGAGAGAGAGAGAGAGAGAGAGAGAGAGAGAGAGAGAGAGGGGGAAAGACAGACAGAGAGCAAGAGCGAGAAACAGATAGACAGACAGAGAGAGAGACAGAGAGAAAGGGAGACAGACAGGTAAAGACAGACAGAGAGAGAGAGCGAAAGACAGACAGACCGAGTGAGAGAAGCAGATAGAGAGAGAGAGAGAGAGAGAGAGAGGGAGAAACAGGCAGAGACAGAGAGAGAGAGAGAGAGAGAGAGAGAGAGAAGCAGATAGACAGAGAGGGATAGAGAGAGAGACAGAGAGAGAGAGACAGGCAGAGACAGACAGAGAGAGGGGGAGAAATACAGGCAGACAGCAAGAGAGAGAGAAGCAGATAGACAGAGAGAGACACAGAGAGAGGTAGAGACAGGACAGAAAGAGAGAAAGACAGACAGAGAGTGAGAGAGAGAAGCAGATAGACAGAGAGAGAGAGACAGGTCGAGAGAGAGGGATAGACAGGCAGAGGCAGAGAGAGAGAGAGAAGCAGATAGAGAGAGAGACAGACAGAGAGGGAGGGACAGGAAGAGACAGACAGAGAGAGAGAGAGAGAGTGAAAGACAGACAGAGAGCGAGAGAAAGAAGCAGATAGACAGGGAGACAGAGAGAGGGCGAGACAGAGAGACAAGCAGAGAGAGAGAGAGAGAGAGAGAAACAGATAGTCAGAGAGAAAGACAGAGAGAGAGGGAGTCAGAGAGACAGACAGAGAGAGGGGGACAGACAGGCAGAGACAGACAGCGAGAGAGCAAAAGACAGACAGAGAAAGTGAGACAAGCCGATAGACAGAGAGAGAGAGACAGGCAGAGAGAGAGAGAGAAACAGGCAGAGACAGACAGAGAGAGAGAGAGGGGCGGAGAAGCAGATAGACAGAGAGAGATAGAGAGAGAGACAGAGAGAGAGGGAGAGACTGGAAGAGACAGACAGAGAGAGGGACAGAAAGACAGACAGAGAGCGAGAGAGAGAAGCAGATAGACAGAGAGAGAAACAGGCAGATACAGACAAACAGAGAGAGAGAAAC